>NC_064619.1:188055698-188710698 GCF_023898315.1 Schistocerca nitens | reverse complement strand
TTAAAACACTGGCTACAGCGGAGTTTCTCAGTACCGACAAATTAGGACTCACACACGAAACTTGTTGTTTTGCGTAAATTTTGATGTAATTTGCAAAAGTAACAGCATTTGCAGGAGGAAATCTAGGACAGTTAACACTGACATGGAGCACATTGTTACTACAGTAGACCTAGCATGAAGCTGTCATTTAAACAGAGGGGACAGAAACTTGGTCACCGATTCAAATGAGCAACCTGGTCTCTTTGGAGTTATTTAGATGGTACAAAATCCGTACCAGGCAGTCATGAGACCTTCAAATACTGATGTAAGACACGTATCCGTGGTGCGGTGTGTGTACGTGTCGTTCGTACGGAGTCAGCACAGTTAAGATCGGTCGATATGTATTGAGATGACAAAAGTCGTGGGGTATTTCGTACACAAGGTGTAAAAGCGTAGTGCATTGTCGGAACTATCATTTGTACTCAGCTGATTCATGCAATACTTTATCGTCCTTATTGTGGCTAGAATCCGCGAATGGAACTGAATAATAAAGTGTATCGATGTTTGGACAGTGTAGTACAAGGCAGTGTGCAAAATTGAAAATCGCGCGAAGAAACAATACGCTTCGAACAGTACAATGCAACAGCGTCTTGCAATAGTGAAGACTATTTTCGGCATTTCAGACAATAGAAATGGTATCAAAGAACTGCCTCAAAAACAAATGCAAAATCCGCGTGAAAAACAGTGAAAACTGAATGCTAACGAGAGACACGAGTGAACATTATCGCGACGAAATAGGCGAAATATTCATCACAAGAATATCAGAGAAGTATTTTACAGGGACATCGTGCTTAGAATTGCCTGTTAAACGATCGATCAGTTCTGTGTCGACCCATAAACTACGGTACGGAAGACAATCCAAGTTTTTGACGTAACTGTTGAATGACATCATGCAGATTTGCGCAGTGGCCACACCAAAGAACTTCCATCAGCCGGGTGATTAAACGTAACGTCGTAGCAGGCTGCATAAGGAACGTGGACATCACTGAGAAACTACATTGAACGGTTACCGCAGCAACACGGAGTGGGCACCTTGGTAATAGCAAAGCTGTCGAACTCGACATCTCGTGGCTAATCTCCAAACTGTCTACCACGGCTTCACCTGGCCGCCAACCAGCTGTCTACTATGACGACAGCTCCACCCCATGGCAGACTGCAGAGCTGCGTGGACCATACAGCGAATGCCTATGGCCCCACAACACGCTGGGGGCAAATAGCGGCCGCGTCGCTCCAACTAACAGCGTGGGCGATGGATTATAAACACAGAGGTTCTCGCGCCAAACGTCAGACATCGCGATACGTACTACCGTGAAAACCATCTACTGGCACAATAGCAAGCATTTTTACGCTGTCTTCAGAGCATATCAGTAACTTCACATTACAGTTTGTATTAATACAAATAACTGTAATAGTAATTTTGACATATTTCGAGATTTTTGCCTGAAGCATAATGTGCACGTATATGCAGGCTTATATCAATGCAACAGTTACAAACGACCTCAATGCAGTTACTGTCGCTCTAGTTATTAATTACAGGTTGACATGTATAGTACTTTGTGATGTGTAGCCTGGTCTGATGTTTTCTATATCCTGTCAGATGTTGACATTGGTATTTGATTTTGATAGGCTTGTTTTCAGTGGTAATAGATATTGTGTTATTTTGGGTTAGCTGAGGTACTACAGTCAGCATTTATTTAGTTTGTTGATAATTAGGAGCGTGTCAGTTACCCAGACCAGAGATTATCTTATGGTATTTGCCATTGCGCAGTACATAACCAAAAATGTCTACTGAGGCTAAAAAAGAGGCTGAGGAGGTAGCTTCTGAGAAGAAGGATGGAGTGCAGGAAGATAGGAATGGTTCATGAATCACTTTGTGTGCATTGTCAGTTGACAGCCAATTAGCTCCTTCAACTGCTTATACTGAGACACAAATAAAACCGACGGGAAACAAAATAGATCCCGATGAGGAGAAATGGGAAAGATTTAATCAATGATGGCAGAGATTTTGCAACGGTATAAACAGTTTGATCAGAAGAATGAAGAAAGATTCCACAAAATGGACCAGAAAAATGAAGAAATGTTACGAAAAGCTGACCAGGTGAATGAAGAAAGATTTCAGAAGATATTACAAGAACACGGAGACCTGAAGGAAAAGTTACAAGAGTTTATAGAAAAGATGGAGAGAGAGTTTGATGAAAGAGATAATAAATTGCAGCAAAACCTGAACCAATCTGAGAAGTGTTGGGCAACATGGAAGAGAAACAGACAGGTAAAGCCGCGCGGGATTAGCCGAGCGGTCTAGGGCGCTGCAGTCATGGAGTGCGGCTGATCCCCGCGGAGGTTCGAGTCCTCCCTCGGGCATGGGTGTGTGTGTGTTTGTCCTTAGGATAATTTAGGTTAAGTAGTGTGTAAGCTTAGGGACTGATGACCTTAGCAGTTAAGTCCCATAAGATTTCACACGCATTTGAACATTTTGAACAGCCAGATAAAATAAGAGATGAGGTTAAGGAAGCCAAGGAAGACTTGGAGGGGATGATCCAAGAAGAGAAGGGACACAGAAGCAATGCCAATGTGATGCCGCTATTCAAGGACTGGGGGCCAAGCAAATAAATAATTCTACAGCAGTGCAAAGTAGAGAAGATAACCAGAAGTTTACACAGGACAAATGGCACATACGGCAACTAGGAAAGAAAAGTGACAAAAAATTGGCAAGTGCGGTGTTAGCAGTGAGGGACAGTAAGGTTATTATGGTGGTGAATGGTGATAACAGGTACACTCAGGTTCATTTAGGGCAAAGATATAAACCTAACGGAATCGTCAACCCACTGATGTTTACGATATGATTAAAGGGCATTTACCCACACATTTCTAGGATAAAGACAAGCTTCAGTTGGAGCGTGAAGCTTTCAGAAGGGTGGAGATGATCTGTAGTGAGGGGCAAAGGAAAAAATTAACAGTTATGACCAATTTGAAGGAGAATTTCTAGACAGGGGTCATCACTAAGCAACTTGGGAAGACTTGCTACATGTTAAATCATTTTGTAATTGGAGAGGTACTGCCAAGTAGTTTGGTGAACATTTGTAGGAGTTGAAGAAAAGTTTAAAGCAACCATTAAATGAGGATATAATGAAATATGCCGTTAAGAGAAGATTGAGTAGAAGAATGCAAGAGACCTTATCAGTAAGCTTGATCAAGGATGGAGGCGCAGTTAAGGTGGTACCTGAGCAGTTGGAATCAACACATGCACTGGAAGATAGTTGGATTAATGAGCAAAACCAAGAAGGATACAATTGACAACGAAATCACTCTGGTGCCCAACCATCCCTCTGAGGAAGAAGAGCTGGTCATAGGTACAGGAACTGGTCACCAATTTTACAATGATTCCGGAAGAGATGAAGACAGAGATAGACTGGATGAAAGGAATGACCACGACTGTTCAAGTGTAAGAAAGAGACAGCTCCTTTGCCTGTATACCGAGTGGAGATTGCTATCCTCCCAGCTGGATAAGACTTTTCTCAGGTTACCTTCCATTCAGAAGGCTGTTGCACGCAGTGACTGTTATATTGACTTGTAAATAATGGATTTCAGCTATCAATCGTACTTTTTAAATTTTATTGGAAGATCTAGATTTCAGTTAGAAACTAGCCATTCTCAACTGTGGATGAAGCCCAACCAACAGCATTGATGAAAAAAGATAGTGCATTGAGAATGGCTAGTTTCTAGCTGAAATACAGATCGGCCAATAAAATTTAAAAAGGACGACTGATAGCTGAAATCTATTATTTGCAAACCTTTTACAAGTCTCACTCCTCTACGGTTTGTCCTGCCCACAGATTTAAGAGGCATTAATTCATTGAATGATTAGAAAATCCTGGTGAATACTAAAAAGCAGTTAAAGAAATAGTGGAGTTTATTCATTAGGTAAATAAATAGATTAAACGATGTTATTCAGACAACATCTAGAAACAGCGTGAGTTTTTTTTAATTATTGTGTTGTCATAGTCACTGTGGTTGTCCAGGCATTCCACTCAAAACCAATTAGTAATACCTAAGGGATTTTTCATTATGTTAATAGGAGGTATACATGAATTGTTGAAGAAGTAATGTCTTATATAATTGTTTGGAAGTTAAATTACAAAAAAGTAGTTCCAGACCTGGAGATAAATATCTGTTTAAATGAGGAAAAGAGCTTACTAATATCAGTAAGGAATTTTGTGTTAGTTTGTAGTTTTTTTCTTGTAAGTAATGAAAGAGTAAGCAAACTGTAAGATATTGTAGTTGAATAACAACTGATGGATATGGTCGAGAGCAGAATGTGTATAATGACATAACTGGCAAGTAATGGACTATGTGAATACTATTGAGACATAGACAGAAGTGGTGTTTTGGCATTACGGAGTTAATGACATTTGTAATATCTAGAGAGTTAATGGAGCATCATGGAGTTTTTGGGTATTTAAGGAGATTAAAGAAAGTGATTAGTGGATGATGAAGGAATGTGTATTTGAACTAAAGGTGATATAGAATTGAGATGTTGAGTTGAGGTAGATATGTATATGATCAGGGAGGTTTCTATAAAGTGTAAGATGCCTGCAGTATGGAGCATATAATATTTAAAATTTGAAAGTGATTTATGTTCTCATGACATACCCTTTTTGTAGCAGTATATATTTACAGTTTGTAATGATGATATACATATGTTGATGGTAAGTGGAGAGTAACTCATGAAAAGTACAGAAATAATGAATCAATAATCTAATTAGAAATTGTGGTTGATAATTTATATTATCTGGTTGAGTGCAAAGGTGGAACGCTGGTACTATGTGGTAGGTAATGAGAATTGATATTTCAAATTTTGAATCTATTTAGCAAAAGGTATTCACCATCCTATATGCGATTTTAATAACAACTGTTCCAATTCAGCAAAAATAGCTTATGGCATCCATCTCTTAAGAAGCTGGTTCTGAGACAACCACATTCTCGACAGACTTACATTTGCATAGTTTGGTAAGAAGGAACCATTGACAGTTATTTGTATTATTAATTATATGTTGTTTAATATCTTTGGCGTTTTATTGTGTTTCAGACACAGACTAGTCAGTAACTGGGGCTATTTCCTCTTCTTCTGGTGTGGTGCCGAACTAATGTGACAGTGGTATTATTTTTTGACAGCTAAAGCCCAGCTGAGAGATCAGCAAATCATGGGTTGAACTGTAAGTATAGTGATATTTTTCTCGGATGGAAAGCCCTTCTGAAAGGACAGGAAACCCAAGGAGTAGCCAAAATAAAGTTAATAAGTGTTTTTGTGATGTGCTAGATAATAAATATCTAGCCTTTTATGGCAAGGACGGACTGTTGGGAAGATAAATTTATTGTACACAATGTAAAGAATATGTGTAAACTATTTCCTATTTCTCCAATGAGATATGTTGAATATTTTGTGTAACATTTTCTTTAGAGGCAGTTTACGACCGGAGTCGGAGGAAATTCGCTCGATATTTTATAATTTCAGTCTATACTTGGCTTTAATGTCTTAATTCTTTTTAAATCTGTATAAACTTTTCCTGTATTCTTCTTCGCCTCTGGCTACAAAGAAGCCTTTTTGGGCAGGTATGTAAGGGGTCAACAGCCCTATCCATAGACATAAATGTAGTTATGCATCGCGCAGATCGAGTTAGGCTAGATGTCGATAGCCGAGTGCCACAAGCCCCAGAGAAATACGGCAGTTGTAAGTAAGTGGAGTGCAGGATGTGATGTACTGGCGGAAGACCACCTACAGTACGTGTTGTTGACTGAGTATGTCCCTCACATCACAAGTTGATCCCCAGCAATTTACCAGTTGTGACAAAAGAATTTATGTAGGTGTGTTTTACTAATAATTACATTGTACCGCAATTACATGTTCCGCGTTGACCCGCCCACCACTTAAAAATTAGTTGCTATGATGACTGTGGTGTGGTTTTGCTACTTAATCCTATAGCATGGGACAATATCAGAGAGTGACCTGTGATGAGTATAGACATCATTATACTGTAAGCCAAAGAGAGTAAGTGTATATCACTTAATTACAACAGAACACTGTAGTGATTATTATTCCAACAGAACCTTGTTGATTGTGTTAATGTATTATTCAGCAGCCGAAACACTGTTAAAAATAAATCCCACAGTAGTGCAGGCCAATCAGCCCTTTACCATTAGGACTCATTCGGTATAACTCGTTCATTAGACTGATATTCGTGATCAATAATATCAATGATCAATACTACCCTAGGGGTAAGATAGATACTGCCTACAGGAAAATTAAAGAGACCTTCAGAAGAAAGAGAACCACTTGTATGAATATCAAAAGCTCAGGTGGAAACCCAGTTCTAGGCAAAGAAGGGAAAGCAGAAAGGTAGAAGGAGTATATAGAGGGTCTATACAAGGGCAATGTACTTGAGGACAATATTATGGAAATGGTAGAGGATGTAGATGAAGATGAAATGGGAGATATAATACTGCGTGAAGAGTTACACAGAGCATTGAAAGACCTGAGTCGAAACAAGGCCCCAGGAGTAGACAACATTCCATAAGAACTACTGACAGCCCTGGGAGAGCCAGTCCTGACGAAACTCTACCATCTGGTGAGCAAGATGTATGAAACAGGCGAAATACCCTCAGACTTCAAGAAGAATATAAAAATTCCAATCCCAAAGAAAGCAGGCGTTGACAGATGTGAAAATTACCGAACTATCAGTTTAATAAGTCACGGCTGCAAAATACTAACGCGGATTCTTTACAGACGAATGGAAAAGCTAGTAGAAGCCGACCTCGGGGAAGATCAGTTTGGATTCCGTAGAAATGTTGGGGCACGTGAGGCAATACTGACCCTACGACTTATCATAGAAGCTAGATTAAGGAAAGGCAAACTTACGTTTCTAGCATTTGTAGACTTAGAGAAAGCTTTTGACAATGTTGACTGGAATACTCTCTTTCAACTTCTGAAGGTGGCAGGGGTAAAATACAGGGACCGAAAGGCTATTTACAATTTGTACAGAAACCAGATGGCAGTTGTAAGAGTCGAGGGACATGAAAGGGAAGCAGTGGTTGGGAAGGGAGTGAGACAGGGTTGTAGTCTCTCCCCGATGTTATTCAATCTGTATATTGAGCAAGCAGTGAAGGAAACAAAAGAAAAATTCGGAGTAGGTATTAAAATCCATGAAGAAGAAATAAAAACTTTGCGGTTCGCCGATGACGTTGTAATTCTGTCAGAGACAGCAAAGGACTTGGAAGAGCAGTTGAATGGAATGGATGTCTTGAAATGAGGGTATAAGATGAACATCAACAAAAGCAAAACGAGGATAATGGAATGTAGTCGAATTAAGTCGTGTGATGCTGAGGGAATTAGATTAGGAAATGAGACACTTAAAGTAGTAAAGGAGTTTTGCTATTTGGGGAGCAAAATAACTGATGAAGGTCGAAGTAGAGAGGATATAAAATGTAGACTGGCAATGGGAAGGAAAGCGTTTCTGAAGAAGAGAAATTTGTTAACATCGAGTATAGATTTAAGTGTCAGGAAGTCATTTCTGAAAGTATTTGTATGGAGTGTAGTCATGTATGGAAGTGAAACATGGACGATAAATAGTTTGGACAAGAAGAGAATAGAAGCTTTTGAAATGTGGTGCTACAGAAGAATGCTGAAGATTATATGGGTAGATCACATAACTAATGAGGAAGTATTGAACAGGATTGGGGAGAAGAGAAGATTGTGGCACAACTTGACTACAAGAAGGAATCGGTTGGTAGGACATGTGTTGAGGCATCAAGGCATCACCAATTTAGTATTGGGGGGCAGCGTGGAGGGTAAAAATCGTAGAGGGAGACCAAGAGATGAATACACTAAGCAGATTCCGAATGATGTAGGTTCTAGTAGGTACTATGAGATGAAGAAGCTTGCACAGGATAGAGTAGCATGGAGAGCTGCATGAAACCAGTCTCAGGACTGAAGACCACAACAACAACAACAATATCCCAATCAATCGCCTGCTTTTCTTCTTAAAATTTCTTTTTAAAATTAAAATTGTTGCAAACGATAAAATCTTCTCAATATTGTATTTCACACCCATTGTGGTAAATTGTACTTTATTACACTCCATTTATCAGTAAGTGAAATCAAGTAGAAACGTTATCAAGCACCTGTTACAAGTCGAATACATTTTCATACAGAGGCTATTGTGAAATTATCCACGTTTCCATCTTAAAGACAGGTGAAATTGTTAAGACATTAATAAATTCAGTTAGTTTGAAACATGTTCCGTCGTTGATGAGCTTCATACATGGTGCATGACGACAAACTATGGCTTGACGTTTCAAAAATTTTATAGCTAGGTTTAAAAAAAATATGTAATTGTACTCACGATAAAATTCTGCAACTGAAGAACAAACAATATCTCTCCTTATGAAGCACTTGTATGTGTAGAACTCAAAAGCATTATAAGACAGAAAAAGAAGTGTCACAAAAAATTACCCATGTGGGATGGAAATCGGTGGCCGTGATGTACACATACAGACAAGTAAATCCATACAAATTCAAAAGTAATTCGATAATTCATTCAAGCGAAAGAACTTCACAAACTGAGTAATCAGTAACGCGCTGATCCACCTCTGGCCATTATGCAAGCAGTTATTCGACTTGCCACTGATTGACTGCGTTGTTGGATGTCCTTCTGATGAAAATCTTGCCAAATTCTGCCAAACTGGCTCCTTACATCGTCAAAACGCAAAGATGTTTGGAGGGACCTGTTCTTAATGATCCAAACGTTATCAATTAGGGAGAGATTTCGCGACCTACCAGGCCAAGGTGGTGTTTGGCAAATGTGAAGACAAGCATTAGAAACGCTCACCGTGTGTGGGCAGACATTACCTTGCTGAAGACCAGGATGGGTTGCCATGATGGGCTAACACAACATGGCGTAGAATATCGTCGACGTTCGACTGTGCTATAAGGGTGCCGCGCATGACATCCAAAGGAGACATGCTACGAAAAGAAGTGGCAACTCACACCATCACTTCTGGTTGTCAGGCTGTTTGGCCTCTGACAGTCAGGTTGGTATACCACCTCTGTCTGGGGCTTCTCCAGACGTTTCTTCGGCCGGTATTCCCACTGACTGGAGTGGAACTGTCTTCAGTGATGGGCCATGTTTTGGATGGAGTCCTGACGATGGAAAGCGATGGGATGCAAATCTGACTGTTGCCATATGGCCTGACAATAGGGAGTGATGGTTTGGGATGCCATTTCTTTTCGTAGTAGGACCCATTTCGTTGTCATCTGCAGCACCCTTACAACAGAGCGGTGCGTCGACGATATTCGACGCACCATTTTGTTGCCCTTCACGGCTAGCATCCCGTGCTTACACTTCATCAACATAATATCCGCCCGCGTAAGGCGAGAGTTTCTACTGACTGCCTTCGTGCTCGTTAAATCCTATCTTGGGAAACAAGGTTGCCATTTATTCGCTCAGCTGCGAAATTTTTGAGCATTATGGGCAGAGCCCTCCAAACAGCTTAGGATTTTTGTGATCTAAGGCCCGAACTGGCCAGACGTGACGCCATTTCCCTCGGGAAGACATCTAACAACCCTACCAGTCAATGAAATGCCGAATATCTGCTTGCATAAGGGCCAGACGTGAACCAATGAGTTATTGACTTGCTCAGTTTGTGGAACTTCTTCCCTTATACGGATCATTAAATTTTTCTGAAACAGTAGTCATTTGTTTTTATATGTAGATCACATGTGTCGACTTTCGTCCCATTCGGAGAACTCCTTCTGGTTCGTTGTTTTATCATTGTTTTTGTCTTACAATGTATTTATAAACGCCGCACAAAAGAGCCTTATGTATCACAACAAGAGAAACAGCAGAAAATGCCGGACTCCTTATGGCCATCTCCAGTGCGCGTTCATTCATGTAATTCTAAATTTGTCATTAGATTGTAACACAGTCTCGGAAACATCGTGTGCTGCTGTGTACACTATTCTCTCGGAGCAACACTCTCCCCTACCAGAATAGCACGTAACTACAATTCAGTATGAGTGCGGACGATATCCAGATTTGGATAAGAAAAGTTTCCATGAGAGGAGAGGACTCTGTTACAGATCATTCGGGTGGAAAAGAAAAACGACATATTCGACTGCTGTAGACATATCTGAAGCTAAAAGTTTAGATGAGACTTGGTCACAACTTACTTCACTTTTACACCATAAAACACTTCTTCCGTCTGATCAGAAGTACATTTCATACCGTGGTTGCAAGATAGATTTATTGTCATATGAGGCTTAATCTTTCAATTTGCTCTTGTAGATACTGTTCAATAACTGTAGAGATATTTATGAACGGACATGAGTTTGTTGTCAGAAGACAAACGTCTCTACAAAGTAACTGTTTCGTCTAGAATTGTCAAAAAGTTCTCATTCGCTTCATGTTACTCCTACATTCCAGATATTTCCGTGCAGTCGTAGTTCATCAGTAATACACAGTCCGACTATTACAGAAGACACGCTTCTTCATGTTGAAGGACTGATGTGAACTGCGCTTTCTACCCAGTGTGTCCTTTCCAGGTTACTTCTTATCGAAAACCGGTGAGACATCAGCAATTTCATTCCAGAACCAGTTCACAAAACATCTGTGGGTAAAACTGAACAAATTAACTTTGTATTGAAATAAACGTTAAAGATGACTCCACTAGGAAAATAAATCTGTCTCAGGGACGGTATCATTAGACAAATCTTGAATTATGTGTGTTTCCCATTTTACAAAGTGACCCCTCTTTCACAAAGTCCATTAGGATTAATATTCTGTCATTCAGACAGTGTACCAACGAATCACGGGTGTAACTGCCAGGAGAGACATAAGGGATGTGTCACCCTCAATATTTTTGAACAGCAATTTCCGTTTTTTGTGTCTTATTTGACAAAAATGACGCCGTGGAAGGAATATAACCGAGTTTAACTAGTTACACACGATAAAAGTTCTTGTACATTAAGAATTAATGGCTTGCTGGGATTATAAACGTGCAAATAAATCAAATTTTCTTACTTTATTTACCAAATGGACAATATTTCGAGTTTTAATTAACTCTGTTGGGACGACTACGAGTGGTGAAGGAGCAAGGCACCAAAGCCTGCATATGCCTGGTGTTGCTGTAAGTTTGTAGGTGGGGTGGCAAGGAGGCAGGCAACTAATCATCAAACGCAACACGACAATTGCAGACCAGTTTTGATATAAAAATAAACAGTGCATGTCCAAAAGGACCTTCTATGAAGAGATTTCAAATTAATTCATGTATGTAGTCCTTTTTTAAAAGGAAAAGGAATGATGCAACGTAAATATTGATTGCAAAATACATGCAAATTTACTCAATTATACCACTACAAGGTAATAAAACGCTAAGTTGATAAGAGTTTATCAAGTTTTTTCAAAAAAACGTCTCTAAATGTAGCACATAACCGATTAAGTTCTAAGTTTGCTTGATTCATGCTTACAGAGAGGTTTGTAATAAACTAGCAATTTACCTGACGCAGCTGCCCCCGCACTACACGGTAAAGGAAAACTGCAGACTGTGAATCTTTGGAAGATGAAGAAATAAGTTTCCCGTGTTCTCCATGTTTTAAAAGCATAGGTCTGTACTTTAAAGTTCGAAATACAGGGTGAACTAAAAGTCAGTATAAATTTGAAAACTTAATAAACCACGGAATGATGTAGATAGAGAGCTAAGCATTGACACACATGCTTCGAACAACATGGGGTTTTATTAGAACAAAAAAAAAAAAAGTTCATAAAATGTCCGACAGATGGCGCTGCACAGCAAAACGTCAGTAACTGCTACCGTGACAGGTACGCCGATACGTTACATAATCTCATCATCCCCAGCCTGGCTGATAGACACCTGCTGGAACGTACGATGTTTAAGCAGGATGGCGCTCCACCCCGTATTGCTAGACCCGTGAAAGACCTCTTGCGTGCGTCGTTTGGTGATGATCGTGTGCTCAGCCGCCACCTTCGTCATGCTTGGCCTCCCAGGTGCTGAGACCTCAGTCCGTGCGATTTTTGGCTTTGGTGTTACCTGAAATCGCAAGTGTATCGTGACAGACCGACATCTCTATGGATGCTGAAAGACAACATCCGACGCCACTGCCTCACCATAATTCCGGACATGCTTTACAGTGCTGTTCACAACATTATTCCTCGATTACAGCTATTGTTGAGGAATGATGGTATACATATTGAGCACTTCCTGGTATACATATTGAGCACTTCCTGTAAAGAGCATCATCTTTGCTTTCTGTTACTTTGTTATGCTAATTATTGCTATTCTGGTCAGATGAAGCGCCATCTGTCGGAAATTTTTGAACTTTTGTATTTTTTTTTTTGGTTCTAGTAAAACCCCATGTCATTCCAAGCATGTGTGTCAATTTGTACCTCTCTATCTACATTTTTCCGTGATTTATTCAGTTTTCAAATTTATACTTACTTTTTGATCACCCCATACATTGTGTTTTGAAGTGGCTTACTTTCGCGTATTTAAACCGGTTTAAATAGTGAAGCTAATACTACACTTAAAAATGAGCCGTAATCTTCCATGAACGAAGCCTTTATTTAGTTCGATAAAAGGTTCAGTTGAAAATTGTTTCCATGTTTGTTTGGGGTATAGTACATGATAAACATACACGCACTGTCGATAACTTTAAATGTGAATATCATATAACCTTTTACACTCATTAATCCCGAAATACGTTTTAATCCAGGCTGAAATTGGAATGCAGTAAGAGTTTTAAGTGTTACTGTAACGAATGCTTTGAGGTATCCAGAATATTCCAAGAAGTGGTTTTAGGTCCTACTTTTTTTGCCTATTTCAAGGAGGTCTATCATTTACATCCCTCTTGTTATGTCTATTGAATCGTGTCCACCGCCCCTACCACGCCCAACCCCACCACCGCCCCCACCGGAAGTGAAGATGACGCCTCTGTAGTGAATTACGATAATGCTTCACCTGGAACTTCTGTGGCGCGTAGCACGCTTCTCTGTGGTATTGTAAAATCTTTCTGAGAACTGCCATCACTGAAAAAAAAAAAGAGATGCGAGGCTCTGACTCGCCCGGCACGGCAGCATCATTCCAGTTCACAATGCTCTCCCCAGGGGGCTCTAGGGCGCCTCACAAGTCTACCTCAACAAGTAGAAGCCAGTCTGGCTGGAGCTGCGCCCGGATCGCGAGAACGGAACCAGCCATTGGCGCCACTCGCGGAGGCCTTCGGAGATCATAAAACCGAATGGCTCGTAAAACACAGAAGGGCCGCGGGGGAGGCGACGATCAACTGGCAATAACACGGAAATATAATATTCGCATTCTTCTGTTTCTTTCATTGCAGAGCGTCGGCGCCAGAGGAGCTGCCGCTCCGCTGGTAAGAAGGCGCTGTATTTCCCTGACGCAGGCAATTTGTCGACTCGAGTGTGCACTGTGGCCCGCACTGTTCGTCAGGGGGCGAAGCGCCTCGATGTCGGCTAACTGCAACACAGTCCCCGTCTTTTGGACAACCTCTCTGGACTGGGTACGAGAGTATCACACTTTCGAGTATACTCAGAGTGTTGTGAATGAAGCTACATCGCAATAAAAGTGCACGAGAATTCTCTTCTTACTACACTGCGCAAAGGAATTGAAACCATGTCACTTTTCCCCACTGCGACGCCGGAGTTTTAAACTTGGCTCAAACGTCGCTCGTCGACTCTTGAAACAGCAAAGTGTACGCCATGCGAAAAAAAAAAAAACAGTCACAGGTCAGAGCTTCATATGAGATGCAAGGTGGGTTAATGATGTCACACTGGCAGCAAATTTCATCACAGTTCTGCTCACGCCAAAGTGAACGTGCCACACGGTGTTGAGGTCCTCAGCCACCCCCCGCCCCCCCACCTCCCCTTTACGCACAGCTCATTCCTGCTCTTGACGCCCAGGCAATGGAGGTTATGAACGCGACGCCCAGCACTGAAACAACACAGTTTTCTTATGGATGACTGGCGAAAACATTTCAGACACACCACTGATCGGAATCGACACTAAAAGGGCTCAGCGGGTGACACAAATGACGCAATGAAACCACTCCTTCAATTGGGACATTCATTCACATACATTATGTTGTTGAAAAGGACAATTTGCTGAGTGATGTCCAACAGAGCGACGTTCCTGACACTGGCGAGGCCCCAGATGAATCAACACTTTTCCAACGACTTGGAGGTGCAACCCCACTTAATGTGACATGTGCTCTTTGGAGAGTCTCTGTTGATCCACCGTGTATACGTGACAGCAGCAGGTAAACTGTTTACCAAAGAAAGATCGTCAAACAGCCGTATGGTTTCAGAAGTCATTTATTTAGATAACCAGTTTCGGCATCTCATTATTCCCATCATCAGGCCCCAATGCACTGGATGTATAGACAGTTAGATATCTCGATACACGTATAACTGGGGCCATCAATATCAGCATTCCTTGAATTCGTTTTTTGCGTGTTTACTTCTCAAAATATGCAGATGTTCGTCACTCTTTCTTTGGTAACCTTTGGAGTGCACTGCGAGAGAGGATTTTGCTCTGGATACATGGTGGAACCACTAGGGACCGTTCAAAACCATTCAACGAAATATGAACGTGATCGAAAACTGAAATTGTCTTTATACTTTTACAGTCGTACTCTATCATGGCATCCTATGGCTACATTACGAAGTGGAGAGAGGGGGTCGACATTGACACACACACGAATAAAATTGTGAAGTGTCCTCTTAAGACCCCAAGTTCGGCAGAACTCTCAGTTCTACCATCACACCTTTGTTCACTTTTTAAATGTACTTGCACACCACATTTAACCGATTCCTAAGTACCTGCAGGCAGGTAGTCAGACACCTCTCAGTGCTGTTTTACCCTAACGCAGGCAGTAGAGCATTCAGCTGCATGGTTTTGGAGAGGTTGTCTGGCTGCAAGCGCCTGGGAATCAGTCTATGGCTGTCTCTGAACATTACTCTCTTCAAGTGAGCAACAAAGTGTGCAGGTGGAATCGAGAGTGTTGCCGCACTGGGAGAACTTAGAAGAACCTTCGCCATGTTATTCGCGTGTGAGTCAATGTCATAGCTCCTCGTGATCATGCCACCATAGAATGTGAAACAGAAGTCCTGAAAAAGCATAACGCACCTTTCTGCATTGGATCAGGTTCAGACTGCGTCAGATCGGTTAGAATGTCCCTAGTTCTTCCTCCCTGTCTACCAGAGCACAACCTGTGGTCGCAATACACTCCAAAGGGGTCAGATTATGTCCAATTGAGTTGCAGCTTGACAATATTCTTAGAGAGTGGTGAATCATCTGAGGAGAAGAGGGGGCCGTGGGAGTAGAGGTGGGGGAAGAATTGGTGTCGGGAGTGTCAAAGATTGTCAAACGCGTCTCTCCGTTGCACATTTCGCTGCTTATCTTCTGTGAACGTAATATGGATGTAAATGAAACCACCAGGGAAGGGATGGTTTCACTGATACCCTTTGTCCCACTGTCTGAGAGCTTTTTATGTCGATTCTGAATGCCAGTGTGTCTTACGGTTTCCTCAGTCACTCATTTGAGAACCGCGTGAATTCGACGCTGGTTACAATACTTCTGACCCCAATCACAGAGGCGTCAAGAGAACGGATGAGATGTGCTTGGGACGAAGGGAAGGGGTTGTGCCAACCTATTCATCCTGTGACACTTCTACAACGGTGTTCTATAAAACTGTCGTGCATTCTGTTGCCGATGTAGCATCATTAACCCACTCTACACATCACATGGTGTTCCGTTTTCTGGCCTTTTTTTCAAGCGCGAGGATGACGTTGCGGGGCACCACGGTCTTGTACCATTACAGAAGAAGATGAAAATACCTTTGAGCTAAATTTCCGATTGTGCGTCAGAATGGGGGAAAATGACAGGGTATTTTACTACTCTAGCCCAGTGTAGTTAGAAGTCAGTATATCTCGTTCTCTCCGATCATAAACCAGTGCTTTGAATTCTGTAGATTCTCAGACTTGAATAAAGAGTTTTCCATGTCCAGTTTTGCAATTTTATTCATTATTATTTGTTGTTTCTTAGAGGCGAAACCGAGGGTCTCTTTCTACGGAATGAGATCCTTGTTCAGTAATTAAATGGATCATGTCCATGGTGTGTTAAACGTGACAACTGATGTGTGGTTCCGTCTACTGCTATTTAGTAGATGATGAACGAAAGTAAAAGCGCAGGAGTGCCTTATATATTTCCGTACTCCTATTAAAACACAAGAGTATGTTGCATACGATGGTTGCCCAGAAAGTAATGCACCGCACTTTTTTCTCCAACAATTCTTTATTGGACATAATGAGAATTACACACACGAAAGAATGGTATTTTATTCACACACCCTATTTTTCCACGTAATCTCCATCCCGTTCTATGGCCTTCCTCCAGCGCGAAACAAAGGCGCCTACGCCCTGTCGATACCAATCCTAGTCCTGGTGATGGAGGCAGTGCTTCACTGTCTTCATCACCTCCTCCTCGTCCTTAAAATGTCTCCCACGAATGGTATTCTTTACCTGCCCAAACAAGTGGAAGTCGGAGGGGGCTAGGTCAGCTGAGTCAGGTGTGACAGTCGTGGATAGTCTCCCCGAGCACTGCAAATCGTGGAGCTCCGCCGAACTTCTTCTGATGACTTCACCCTCTGTGTCCAGCGACTAACTATACTTATGTCGATAGCAGATGCTCCATACACTTCGCACAAGCGTTTGTGAACATTTCCGACAGTTTCTGTGAAGTGAGAAGTTCAATGACGACACGTGGGTTGTATCTTACATCACCTACAGACGCTATTTTGAAACTATCCTGCAGCTACGCTATTTGTCGAAAGTGACGGAACCTTGGTGCACTTACTCAGGAGACGTCAAATAAAATTTATATAACGTTTCGCATTCGTAGCATTGTTTTCGGCAGAGAAATAAATGCATTGCGTTACCTACTGGACATACCTCATATTTCTGTATTCCATTTCTTTAAGTTAAAATTTAGTGTAATTAGGTATGAAGGTAATTTTAGAATATCACTTTATATAGGATCCAACTTTTTGACTGCATCTTCGTTCATGTACAGATATTTCATATATATGTAACACGTTTCGCAAATATTTCATCTGCATACTTTTAAAGTAAACTAAATACAGGAAGAAATACCAACATACCGTTTTCGAACGTTTACATGTCACTCTTTCTCATCCCCATTCCCCCACCCCGCAAACCTCACCCCCCGAGGTATAAGGTGTAGCTCACTCCCGAGTTATGCTCATACAGGTAACACAAAATGTTGTATGCATGAAGTTCTGTTGAATTTCTTCAGCGATTCCTGAACGATGGTTTTATGTCACCCTGTTTCACCCGTACCCTCCTCAATAAGGGTGCTAAGGTAATCTTCCAAGACATCAAATGATAAGTGGACGAATGTTGCTACGACTTGCTTCTGTCATTACAGAGGTAGTTGATATGCCACTGTCTTTGAAGCCCCAAACTTCCGCCCACCCCGTCATTGCGGCTGTCACTAATGAGTCTAGTGACACTGAAAACTTCTGATTAGACATTAATATCGTTATCGAATAATTTTACATGTCGCAGGTTCTTACACCTAGTCCCACCCCACACCATTTTTGTGCATATCATTGCAGAAGTAATGCAAATAATGAGACATGTATAATCAAATTTGGAATGAAGTTGCTTAAGATGTTGATGGGACGCTTCTAGCACCCTTTTTCACCGCCAGTCCCTGCCCTTAGGGAAGTAGGTAGTTCGTCCTACGCTCTGCAGCTTTCTAGAAAGCGTTATGCGTACCACTGAATCACCGACTTAGGAGGAGATGTAGAATGAGCATACGTACTTTCTAACATTCTGCGTGGTATCTGTTTGTTCTAAGTCGTGTCTCCCTACCATTTTCGCGCAACGACGCTCTGAGCGTGTTTTTTAGGGAATTGACTAGTTTGAACCTGGGACCTGTTGCTGGTAAGACACCAGACCACACATGACATGTAGAGTTCAGAAGAGTTCAGTGAGACTAGCGATGATATAATCAAATACTTAATGATTTCAGCGTCAGCTCCACTGCACTCCCAGTAAAAGAATCTTAACGCTAACTAAATTTAGTGGAAGGGTTTCAAGGCTTTTCTATTTTTAGTTAGCTGGTAAAATAACGTCGAAAAAGCAGTTAAGTTTACCATTGGAAATTTTATTCTACTCACAAAGCATTGTTTATAAATTGCACTATTGATAAAAGGAAATATTTCAATACAGGACGATAAAAACCAACTGCATTCAACAAAAATGTGAACGAATATTCCCTGAATGGGTTTCCAAGTTCTACAATGGATCGAGGGATGGCATATGCCATATCACATCTATAATCTAGATTTAAGTTAAGTTTCATAAAAGAGAAAACTATCAAAATGGTCTACAGTGACCCTCAAATATCTTTAATTACTTATCTAACTTATCGTAAATTACAGTGGCTGATGTGGCTTCTCAATAATTATATAACAGAAAAATCATCGTGTTTCAGATTTTTACTTCAAGTGGCAAATGTGAACACCATGAGATTTAATTGACGATCGACACTAGTATTACATAAAAAGGGGATGTAACAGATGAGACTTCTGCAGTTCTGAGTGAAGCGTTATGCACTGTTATGCGGCATCGCGTGCGTTCATTACCTTGACGGTGTTTAGGCAGCGTCAGGGGGCGGCCGGCGGCGCAGCTCCACACAGCTCGCCGTCTCGGAAGCAACTCTCTCCTAACTCCTCCTTACTACAATTTACTGAAGTTGGTTTTAGGAAAGCTATCTGGCTGTGTTTTCAACTGACCAATCAGGATCTCAATGTTAACCTTAAGCTCCACCTACAAAACTTCTGTCTATCCAATGAGAAACGTTATGCTTTTTGTGGTGGGGCAATGCTTTTAATGTTTGCTACGTCACAGAGACGTGAAAAAGTCTCACGCTAAAACTTGCAGCTGGTGTGGCCCTTTTAGTGTTATTGTAAGATCTACACTGTTCTTCTGGAGGGTTCTATCTTTTAACATGGGCTGGAGGGCTCTATCTTTTAACATCGGCTGGGGGTGATCTTGGCGGTCGGCTGGCGACGTGGGTGTCCATCCCTTATCGTAGGGCCTTCTCGCTTACACGACTCTGCTATCGGCTTCTGTTCTCGTTTCTCCCCTCCGAAGTGCGTGTGTTTCACGGTGGGAAGGTATGACATGCATTTAGGCGTTCTTGTGTTGGTCTGTGGTATTCCATTTGCTCACTCGTTGATCGTATTCCGTTGGTTAATTTAATGTCAGGATTTATTTGGAGCTATATCACATACTGCCGGATTTGCTATCATGTCAGGGTTTTCATGGGAGGTGTTGGATTTGTCTGACACCTTACAACTTATACATGCCCAGATTCTTAAAAAGAGTGAATGCAACAAAATTTAGGAAATTTACATAATTAGTCGTGGCTTATGGTTCTGGGGTCTCCGTGCTTCCACTAACTTCGCCGGATGTAAAATTTGAACGCTGAGAAAATGCTATGCTGCTGGTTCCGTGAAAATGTTACAGATATGTAGCGGTAACCCAATTTTTGGTAATTAGCATATTGCTTGATTTTCATGGGTGTACATATGTACTGTTATAGATATAACTAAGAATGTTATAATCCGCAGTCATCAGTGCTACTGAAATATCCCACATTGCACTTATTTAATGTTACTTATATGCAAGAATAAGTAATTTTATCTACGTTCCTAGATGTCCATCAGCAGATGATCCTTTTTTTAGTAATTAAAAACTGTTCCTTTAAAATCCATGCGCCTGTGCCGTAGAAATAATAATTCTGCTATATTTTTCTTCTTTCATTATATGCGATCGAAATAATCATAAGCCATCTGAAATAGTCAGTGCAGAAAACGATAAAGCAGCCCATGTAAACAGCTTGACAATTCGTGAAAGTCACTTGAGATATCTGGAAACTCATATACAACTAAACGTGGCCAACATGTTGGAGAAAAACATTTTTCTGATCCATTCAGAACTAGTACATCGAATGATAATAATCTTAAGGCAGTTTACAAATTATTTTAGGTTGTGGGAATTATGAACAGTTTCACTGAACGTTCTGTTCAGATTAGAGCAGTAGCTCGAGATAGGGGAACCTTTTCTGTCAGAACAGTCGATTACAAGTGTAATTTGTACCTAATTATAACTTTGTAATGTTACTCATATTCTGATGAACATAGAAATACTGTATATGTTCATTTTTGTTCTATGCAATATTAGCAATAAGGAAAGGAAAGTATAAATGTGCGTTTTTATAGAAAGTCAGAGTACGGAAACACCCTAATTTCCTACTCAGACTTTCAATTCGCTTGATGGAGGTCACATCTGTCACCTGAGGAGGCCATTACGTTTTCAGTATTATGGTACTCGTAGTTCCTTCACCCGTGGTCTAGAATAGCGTCTTTGATTAGCAATCAGTACGTCCTCGGTCCCTGCCACTGCTTAAATTTTAATAAATAATATGAACTGACGACCGAAGACTTCCGGCGTAAGAAGTGAGCCTTATTCTGACTACGGCCTTGTGAAAGAGGGTGGAAGAGCGGGCAGAGATTCGGGTTACTCTCTTCTCCTTTTGGTGAGAAACTGCCTCTAAAAGGGGACGAAACAGCAATTACCAATGGCACGAGGATGCAGAAGGCAGTAGAAACCACTGCATTAAGAACACATAACGTTTATTCACGGGAGATGTGATCTGTAACTGAAAGAGTGTCATGATGATCTCTTCATCGGCAAAAGATTCCGGAATAGTCCAACATTCGGATTTCCGGGAGGGAACTGCCAAGGGGAGAAAAAGTCTGAATAACCAAAGAAAGGACAACGTTCTACGAGTCGTGGCGTTGAATGTCACAAGCTTGAAAGTGGTAGGGATGATAGAAAAACCAAAAAGGGAAATGCAAAAGCCCAATCTAGATATAGTGGGGGTTAGTGGAAAATGGAAAGAAGAGAAGGGATTCTGGTCAGATGAGTATAGGGTAACATCAAATGCAGCAAAAACTGGTGTAACCAAAGTAGGATTCACTATGAAGAGGATAGTAGGGCAGAGCGTGTCAATAGCTCAGTGGTAAGGTTGTTCTTACCAGAAACAACAGTAAATGAACACCGACAAGAATAGGTATACACGCCGACGTCACAGGTCGAAGGTGAAGAGATAGAGAAAGTATTAAGTATACTGAAAGGGTAATACAGTATGTAAAGAGAGATGAAAAGATAATAGTCATGGGAGACTGGAGTGCAGCTGTAGGAGAAGGAGTAGAAGAAAAGGTTAATTGAGAATATGGGACTGGGACAAGGAATGAGAGAGGAGAAAGACTAGTTGCGTTCTGCAATTAATGTCAGCTAGTAATAGCGAATATTCGCAGGAGGAAGAGGCATGCTTGGAAATCCCCAGATGACACGGGAAGATTTCAATTAGATTTCATCATGGTCAGACAAAGATTCCGGAATCAGATACTGGATTTTAAGGCGTACCCAGGAGTTGACACAGGCTCAGATTACAATGTAGTAGTGATGAAGTTTAGATATTACTCATGAAAACTCAATATGCAAAGATGTGGGATACGGAAGTACTAAGGAATGACGAGATACGCATGAACTTCTCTAAGGTTAAAGATACATCAATAAGGAATAGCTCGGTAGGCAGTAGAGTTCAAGAGGAATGGACATCTCTACAAAGAGCAATCACAGAAGTTGGAAAGAAAAAATTGCGTACTAAGTACGTAACTGGGAAGAAATCATGGATAAGAGAAGAAGTACTTCAGTTGATCGATGAAAGAAGGAAGTACAAAAACGTTCAGGGATATTCAGGAATACAGAAATGCAAGTTGCTGTGGCGTGGAATAAATAGGAATTGCATGAAAGCTAAGACGAAATTTCTGCAAGAAAAATGTGAATAAATCGAAAAAGAAACGAGCGTCGCAAATCGAAAACGAAATGATTGTCGCTAGGAGTGACTCAGCATACAGGAAAGTCAAAACAACCTTCGGTGGAATTAAAAGCAAGGTGGTAATATTACGAGAGCAATGAGAATTCCACTGTTAAATGCAAAGGAGAGAGCGGATGGGTGGAAAGAGTAAATTGAAGGCCTCTATGAGGGGGGAGATTTGTCTGATATGATACAAGGAGAAACAGGAATCGATTTAGAGGAGATAGGGGACCCAGTATTAGAATTAGAATTAAAGGTATCTTTGGAGGATTTAAGAGCCAAAGAGACAGAAGGGACAGATAACATTCCATCAGAATATCTAAAACCATTGGGGGAAATGGCAACAAACGATTATTCACGTTGGTATACAGAATGTATGAGTCTAGCGACATATCATCTGACTTTCGGAAAAGTATCATCAACACAGTTCGGAAGAATGGAAGAGCTGACAGATGCAAGACCTATCGCAATATGATCTTAAAGCTTACGCGTCACAGTTACTTACCAGGATAACGTACAGAAGAATGGAAAAGGAAAATGAGGGTTTGTTATATGACGATCAGTTTGGAAGTGGTAAAGGAAACATAGAGGCAATTCTGATGTGGCGGTTTATAATAGAAGTAAGACTAAAGGAAAATCAAGACACGTTCATATGATTTGTCGACTTGGAAAAGGGTTTGGACTATGTAAATTGATGGAAGATGTTCGAAATTCTAAGAAAAATAGGGTAAACTATACGGAGAGACATGAAATATGCAATATATACAAGAGTCGTGAGGGAATAATAAGACGGATGGCCAAGACAGGGATGTAGTCTTTCACCCCTACTGTTCAACTTGTACGTCAAAGAAAAAATTATGCAAATAAAAGAAAGGTTCGGTAGTGGAACCAAAATTCAAAGAGAAAGGATATCAATAGTACGATTCATTGATGACTTTGCTAACCTAAGTGGAAGTGAATAAGAATTATATGATCCGCTGATCCGCTGAATGGAATGAACAATCTAATGAATACACAATAAATCAAAGAAAGACAAAAGTAATGAGAAGCAACAGAAATGAGAATAGCGAGAAACTTAACATCAGGGTTGGTCGTCACGAAGCAGATGATGTTAAGGAATTCTGCTACCTAGGCAGCAAAATAACGGAGCAAAGAGGACATCAAAAGCAGACTAGCACTGGAAAAAGGTCATTACTGGACGGAACAGAAGACAATCAAAGCATTTCAGATGTTGTATTACAGACGAATGTTGAAAATTAATTGGGCTAATAGGGTAAGGAATGAGGAAATTTTGCACAGTATGGGAGGGGAAAGGAGTATATGGAAAACACTGGCAAGGAGAGGGACAGGATGATAGGACGTCTGTTAACACATCAGGGAATGACTTCTATGTCACTAGAGGGAGCGGGAGCTGTAGGGGCAGAAACTGTAGAGGCAGACAGAGATTGGAAAATATGCAGCAAGTGATTGAGGATGTAGGTTGCAAATAGTGCTCTGAGACTTAGAGGCTGTTACACGAGAGGAATTCGTGGCGGACCGCATCAAACCAGACAGAAAACTGAAAAAAGTTTATTCAGTAATTCTCATGATCATATTATTTTACAAACGGTAAAAATCAGATTTATTAACCATAAGTAGCTCACTCTCTTTCCTCAAAGCATGTAATTTCTTTTCAACGCACAGGCGATTAAATGGGAGCTTAGGCAAAATACCATGAAAGTCCAAATCTTAAAATTATCATTATAATCCCCCACTGAATATGTCATTATTTCTGCGAAGTAGTCACTATAACGAAAAATTACGAGCTTAAAACGGAGAACCAACGTTGTGCCTGCTGGACGAAATGTTCCTTAACCCTGAATTTCTTCTCGAATATTTTGTATTTCAGCCTCCGACTAATAGATTGTCAACAAGATGATAGTTTCTGAAAAATGAAATCTAGTCATAGGGCAGGCGTGCAACACGTTACCAGAAATTCTTTTAGCAAGTAATCACAGAAGTTTATAGTAAAAAATAGATTTACACACAACTAAGATGAAAAAGGTGCCGGAGAAGTTAGGGTGAATCGAAGAAAAGCCATTTAAACTGGAAATGGTACTGGCATTTCTATAGAATAATACTGTTAATAAACTAATCAGTTACCCATCCGTGTAGTAACGAATACCAATACTCAGAATAACAGCAGCAGTAACAAGCAAAAAGCTCACTACCTAAGACTATGTGAGAGAGGAAATCAGGACCACACGATTCTGAACACAACAGTGCAGGGCAGACTTAACACTCTTTTGTAATGAGACAACGCTTAGTAACTTCACTTCGGGATGACACAAGAACGCATTTCGGGCTGCTAACGTTCTACACTCCTGGAAATTGAAATAAGAACACCGTGAATTCATTGTCCCAGGAAGGGGAAACTTTATTGACACATTCCTGGGGTCAGATACATCACATGATCACACTGACAGAACCACAGGCACATAGACACAGGCAACAGAGCATGCACAATGTCGGCACTAGTACAGTGTATATCCACCTTTCGCAGCAATGCAGGTTGCTATTCTCCCATGGAGACGATCGTAGAGATGCTGGATGTAGTCCTGTGGAACGGCTTGCCATGCCATTTCCACCTGGCGCCTCAGTTGGACCAGCGTTCGTGCTGGACGTGCAGACCGCGTGAGACGACGCTTCATCCAGTCCCAAACATGCTCAATGGGGGACAGATCCGGAGATCTTGCTGGCCAGGGTAGTTGACTTACACCTTCTAGAGCACGTTGGGTGGCACGGGATACATGCGGACGTGCATTGTCCTGTTGGAACAGCAAGTTCCCTTGCCGGTCTAGGAATGGTAGAACGATGGGTTCGATGACGGTTTGGATGTACCGTGCACTATTCAGTGTCCCCTCGACGATCACCAGTGGTGTACGGCCAGTGTAGGAGATCGCTCCCCACACCATGATGCCGGGTGTTGGCCCTGTGTGCCTCGGTCGTATGCAGTCCTGATTGTGGCGCTCACCTGCACGGCGCCAAACACGCATACGACCATCATTGGCACCACGGCAGAAGCGACTCTCATCGCTGAAGACGACACGTCTCCATTCGTCCCTCCATTCACGCCTGTCGCGACACAACTGGAGGCGGGCTGCACGATGTTGGGGCGTGAGCGGAAGACGGCCTAACGGTGTGCGGGACCGTAGCCCAGCTTCATGGAGACGGTTGCGAATGGTCCTCGCCGATACCCCAGGAGCAACAGTGTCCCTAATTTGCTGGGAAGTGGCGGTGCGGTCCCCTACGACACTGCGTAAGATCCTACGGTCTTGGCGTGCATCCGTGCGTCGCTGCGGTCCGGTCCCAGGTCGACGGGCACGTGCACCTTCCGCCGACCACTGGCGACAACATCGATGTACTGTGGAGACCTCACGCCCCACGTGTTGAGCAATTCGGCGGTACGTCCACCCGGCCTCCCGCATGCCCACTATACGCCCTCGCTCAAAGTCCGTCAACTGCACATACGGATCACGTCCACGCTGTCGCGGCATGCTACCAGTGTTAAAGACTGCGATGGAGCTCCGTATGCCACGGCAAACTGGCTGACACTGACGGCGGCGGTGCACAAATGCTGCGCAGCTAGCGCCATTCGACGGCCAACACCGCGGTTCCTGGTGTGTCCGCTGTGCCGTGCGTGTGATCATTGCTTGTACAGCCCTCTCGCAGTGTCCGGAGCAAGTATGGTGGGTCTGACACACCGGTGTCAATGTGTTCTTTTTTCCATTTCCAGGAGTGTATAAAGTAACGCTCTGAAGCTGTGAAGTTAAACATTAGACTAGCCAAGAGCAGTGACAGACTTGGATAATGAGAGCAGAATGGTACCCATATGGGAAGCGTCACGTCATCGAAAGCCTTCCTTCCACTCTTTTCCAGAGCCTGGCCACTTGATCTGTACGACCGGTAGCGGTGGTAAGCCAGCACTGCGAGCTTCAGAATGACCTGGTAAATACGACGAAGTGTCAGGAGCTACTACCGGCTTGAGTCTACTACTACAGGTCCACAGCCGTACAGCTGTGGAGGAAACTTCAACTCTGCAAGCTGCCTTCTGCGTTACTACCGTTCCATTAAATAGTCCTTGCCTTATTTGTAATGTCCTGCATTTGACCGTAAGGCATCGGGCTCTGGAATGGTAACGAAAGCGTCCAGTAGCTGTCCAGTAATTAAGTTTACCAAAGTACACTCTGTTGCACCACTGAGATCGCAAGTTACCACACCAAAACTATAATTAATTAGAATTCTAGTTATCTAGAGGACGAAATGCTGATTGAGCAGTTTCTTGTTTCGCCACTCTGAGATGAATAATTGTGGGATCTTAGCATGTCCTATCACATAGCTCATCATAAACACTTGAGTCTGTCTGCCCGGAAGACTACAGACCATAAAATCATGTAAAACACTTCAAATTGCGCCGTGCTTATATGAAAATAACACTCAAAAGTTATGTAACTGATTAAACTGCATGGGCTGAAGGCACAGTACGCAGTGTGGTGGCCGGTGTTAAAATACATTGGTTTCTTATATACAGGCTGTATCAAAAAGAATCATCCGATTTAGTTTTACATGGTTCCCACTAGGTAGCAGCAGTGTGCGTCCACTACAGTTCCCGTAAAAATGGTGTTGTTACAATAGAAATCGTTTTGTTCAAAAGTGGTTCAAATGGCTCTTAGCACTATGGGACTCAACTACTGAGGTCATCAGTCCCCTAGAACTTAGAACTACTTAAACCTAACTAACCTAAGGACAACACACACATCCATGCCCGAGACAGGATTTGAACCTGCAATCGTAGCGGTCGCGCGGTTCCAGACTGGAGCGCCTAGAACCGCTCGGCCACATCGGCCGGCAAGCGTTTTGTGTTCAACGTTTTGTGCAGTACGGGTAACTGTTCAGAGTGACTTCCGTACTAGGTATTATGTGGTTCCTCCTACAGTACGGAGCATTAGACGATGGCATGAACAACTCCGAGAAAAAGGTTGTTTGTGTAAAGGCAAATTATCGGGCCGTCCAGGAGTGCCTGACACCGACGTCGAAGGCATCCGCCATAGTTTCACAAGGAGTCAGGAAAACCTGTTCGCCGTGCAGCTCATCATGCCCCAATGTCCGTCTGGCGTGTGTTGTGTCGACGTTTACACATGAAACAATACCAAATTTAGCTACTGCAAGCTCTTCGTGATGGTGACCAACAACAATGTGTGGAGTTCTGTTATTTCGTTCTTGGCAAGATGGAGGATGACAGTTTTCTTCAACGCTTAGTATTTACTGACAACATTGCATCTAAATGGAAAAGAGAACCGTCTAATGTGAGAATAATAACATGGAGGTGCACAGCGTGAGAGGGACTCTTCAAAATTTAATGTGTTTTGTGCAGTTTCACTGGAAAAGGCGTATGGTCCATTTTTCTTTGCCGAGAACACTACAGGAACCACATACCTCGATATGCTTGAGAACTTTCTATTTCCACAATTGGAGACTGATTCGAATGATTTAATTTACCAACAGGATGGGCCACCACTATACTGGCATCTGGATGTGCAGCAATTTTCAAATCAAATGGTTACTGAACGATGGATCGGTCGCACTGTACCAAATGATTCAACGTTACATTACTGGCCTCCAAGATCACTGTAACTGACTGTACGTGATTATTTCTTGTGAGGGCTTATAAAAGACTCTGTTTATGTGCCTAACAACAATGAATGAACTGAGACATCGCATAACAGCCGCTGTGGAACTCAAGACATGCTCACTGCAGTGTGGGAACAATTTGAATACCGCATTGACATATGCCGTGCATCTCAAGGGGGGCATATTGTTGTTTTTGTTGTTGTTGTTGTTGTTGTCTTCAGTCCTGAGACTGGTTTGATGCAGCTCTCCATGCTACTCTATCCTGTGCCAGCTTCTTCATCTCCCAGTACCTACTGCATCCTACATCCTTCTGAATATGCTTAGTGTATTCATCTCTTGGCCTCCCTCTACGATTTTTACCCTCCCCGCTGTCCTCCAGCACTAAATTGGTGATCCCTCGATGTCTCAGAACATGTCCTACCAACCGATCCCGTCATCTAGTCAAGTTGTGCCACAAACTACTCTTCTTCCCAATTCTATTCAATACCTCCTCATTAGTTATGTGATCTACCCATCTAATCTTCAGCATTCTTCTGTAGCACCACATTTCGAAAGCTTCTATTCTCTTCTTGTCTAAACTATTTATCGTCCACATTTGCCCTCCATACATGGCATACACTCAATACAAATACTTCCAGAAAGGACTTCCTGACATTTAAATCTATACTTGATGTTAACAAATTTTTCTTCTTCAGAAACTCTTTCCTTAACATTGCCAGTCTACATTTTATATCCTCTCTACTTCGACCATCATCAGTTATTTTGCTCCCCAAATAGCAAAACTCCTTTACTACTTTAAGTGTCTCATTACCTAATCTAATTCCCTCAGCATCACCCGACATAATTCGACTACATTCCATTATCCTCGTTTTGCTTTTGTTGATGTTCATCTTATACCCTCCTTTCAAGACACTGTCCATTCCGTTCAACTGCTCTTCCAAGGCCGGCCGCTGGTGGCCGAGCGGTTCTGGCGCTACAGTCTGGAACCGCGCGACCGCTACGGTCGCAGGTTCGAATCCTGCCTCGGGCTTGGATGTGTGTGTTGTCCTTAGGTTAGTTAGGTTTAAGTAGTTCTAAGTTCTAGGGGACTTATGACCTCAGCAGTTGAGTCCCATAGTGCTCAGAGCCATTTGAACCATTTTTTTGCTCTTCCAAGTCCTTTGCTGTCTCTGACAGAATTACAATGTCATCGGCGAGGGATTTAATATCTACTCCGAACTTTTCTTTTGTTTCCTTTATTGCTTGCTCAATGTGCAGATTGAATAACATAGTGCGTAGGCTACAAGCCCGTCTCACTCCCTTCCAAACCACTGCTTCCCTTTCATGCCCCTCGACTCTTATTACTGCCATCTGGTTTCTGTACAAATTGCAAATAGCCTTTCGCTCCCTGTATTTTACCCCTGCCACCTTCAGAATTTGAAAGAGAGTATTCCAGTCAACATTGTCAAAAGCTTTCTCTAAGTCTACAAATGCTAGAAACGTAGTTTTGCCTTTCCTTAATCTAGCTTCTAAGATAAGTCGTAGGGTCAGTATTGCCTCACGTGTCCCAACATTTCTACGGAATCCAAACTGATCTTCCTTGAGGTCAGCTTCTATCAGTTTTTCCATTCGTCTGTAAAGAATTCGCGTTAGTATTTTGCAGCTGTGACTTATTAAACTGATAGTTCGGTAATTTTCACATCTGTCAACGCCTGCTTTCATTGGGATTGGAATTATTATATTCTTCTTGAAGTCTGAGGGTATTTCGCCTGTCTCATACAACTTGCTCACCAGATGGTAGAGTTTTGTCAGGACTGGCTCTCCCTAGGCTGTCAGTAGTTCTAATGGAATGTTGTCTACACTCAGGGCCTTGTTTCGACTCAGGTCCTTCAGTGCTGTATCAAACTCTTCACGCAGTATCATATCTCCCATTTCATCTTTATCTACATCCTCTTCCATTTCCATAATATTGTCCTCAAGTACATCGCCCTTGTATGGACCCTCTATATACTACTTCCACCTTTCTGCTTTCCCTTCTTTGCTTAGAACTGGTTTCCATCAAAGCTCTTGATATTTATGCAAGTGGTTCTCTTCTCTCCAAAGGTCTCTTTAATTTTCCTGTAGGCAGTATCTATCTTACCCCTAGTGAGACAAGCCATCCCTGCCTTGCCATTTTGCACTACCTGTCGATATCATTTTTGAGACGTTTGTATTCCTTTTTGCCTGCTTCATTTACTGCATTTTTATATTTTCTCCTTTCATCAATTAAATTCAATATATCTTCTGTTACCCAAGGGTTTCTACTAGCCCTCGTCTTTTTACCTATATTATCCTCTGCTGCCTTCACTATTTCATCTCTCAAAGCTACCCATTCTTCTTCTACTGTATTTCTTTCCTCCATTCCTGTCAATTGTTCCGTCATGCTCTCCCTGAAACTCTGTACAACCTCTGGTTCTTTCAGTTTATCCAGGTCCCATCTCCTTAAGTTCCCACCTTTTTGCAGATTCTTCAGTTTTAATCTACAGTTCATAATAGATTGTGGTCAGAGTCCACATCTGCCCCTGGAAATGTCTTACAATTTAAAACCTGGATCCTAAATCTCTGTCTTACCATTAGATAATCTATCTGAAACCTGTCAGTATCTCCAGGGTTCTTCCATGTATACAACCTTCTTTCATGATTCTTAAATCAAGTGTTAGCTATGATTAAGTTATGCTCTGTGCAAAATTCTACCAGGTGGCTTCCTCTTTCATTTCTTCCCCCCAATCCATATTGACCTACTATGTTTTCTTCTCTCCCTTTTCCTACTCTTGAATTCCAGTCACCCATGAATATTAAATTTTCGTCTCCCTTCACTACCTGAATAATTTCTTTTATCTCATCATACATTTCATCAATTTCTTCGTCATCTGCAGAGCTAGTTGGCATATAAACTTGTACTACTGTGGTAGGCGTGGGCTTCGTCTCTATCTTGGCCACAATAATGCGTTTACTATGCTGTTTGTAGTAGCTTACCTGTACTCCAATTTTTTTATTCATTTTAAACCTACTCCTGCATTACCCCTATTTGATTTTGTATTGATAACCCTGTATTCACCTGACCAAAAGTCTTGTTCCTCCTGCAACCGAACTTTATTAATTCCCACTATATCTAACTTTAACCTATCTATTTCCCTTTTTAAATTTTCTAACCTACCTGCCCGATTAAGGGATCTGACATTCCACGCTCCGATCCGTAGAACGCCAGTTTTCTTTCTCCCGATAACAACGTCCTCCTGCGTAGTCCCCGACCGGAGATCCGAATGGGGGACTATTTTACCTCCGGAATATTTTACCCAAGAGGACGCCATCATCATTTAACCATAGAGTAAAGCTGCATGCCCTCGGGAAGAATTACGGCTGTAGTTTCCCCTTGCTTTCAGCCGTTCGCAGTACCAGAACAGCAAGGCCATTTTGGTTATTGTTACAAGGCCAGATCAGTCAATCATCCAGACTGTTGCCCCTGCAACTACTGGAAAGGCTGCTGCCCCTCTTCAGGAATCACACGTTTGTCTGGCCTCTCAACAGATACCCCTCCGTTGTGGTTGCACCTACGGCATGGCTATCTGTATAGTTGAGATTTAGAAGTACTGCCTTACACTCTCTATGCTGGTACAACGTTTCGGGCGGCCCTTTACCTCGCTATTATGTCGTATGCCTAGACACCATCTTGTCAACCGACAACAGGGTCACGCAGATATCTGGGGCTGAGCCTAAGTGAAGGTTCACTCAACGAGCGCGCTGAGGTTCCAACAAACTTTCACACGATGGCAGACTATAGCGATGCGCCGCCTGCGCTACCCTCCTACGACGGGGCCACGGCACTAACCGCATACAACGCTAGAGCTGCGCCATCTGACTCCTCGCCGGGTAGTGATGCACGAATCTGCCTTTATGTACGACGCGGACTTATAACGTCGGTTGCAGGTAGCACTGGAAAGAGCACAGAGTGGTTGTGAAACTCTCCAGAATAAATGACTGTTCATGGAATGATGTCTCATCACCCCCCAATGCGCCAAAGGATCACACCACTGCACCTCCGTTAGACTCCCCTATAGATAGAAGGTTACATATCGTAGGCGGCTACATCCCAGTAATGGCACATGCGCATTGCAAAAGTTTCAGATGTGTGCTCTAGTCACAAACAGTTACGTAATCAGAGGCAAAGTTCACAGTGTTTCACAAAATCCTTATATACTACAAACAGCAAAAATGGCAGGTTATCAAGATTTAAGTGAGTCTGAACGTGGTGGTATAGTTGGCGCACGAGCGATGGGACTCAGCACCTCCAACGTAGCGATGATGGGGGGATTTTCCTGTACGACCATTCCATGAGCGTACCTTGTATTTCTGGATTCCGGTAAAACAAGAAGTCTCCGACATCGTTGTGGCCGGAAAAACATCCTACAAGAACAGGGCAACGACGATTGAAGAGAATCGGCCAACGTGACAGAAGTGCTACCCCTCCGCAAATTGCTGCGGATTTCAATGCTGGGTCATCAATAAGTGTCAACGTGCGAACCATTCAACGGAACATCAGCAACATGGGCTTAAGGATCCGAAGGCCCATTCGTCCTCACTCGATGACTGCACGAGGCAAAGCTTTACGCCTTGTCTGGGCCCTCAACACCAACATTGGACTATTGCTGACTGGAAACATCTTGCCTGGTCGGACGAGTCTCCTTTCAAACTATATCGAGCAGATGGATGTGTAGGGGTATGGAGACAACCTCATGAATCCAAGCACGCGGCTTGTCTGCAGGGGGCAGTTCAAGCTGGTGGAGGCTGTGTAGTGGTATAGGGCTTGTACAGTTACAGTGATATGGGGCCATTGATACGACTAGATTGACAGGTGACAGGTACGTAAGATGCTGTCTGGTAACCTGCGTCCATTCATGTCCATTGTATATTCCGACGGACTTGGGCAATTTCAGCAGGACAATGCGACACCCCACACATCCAGAATTGCTACAGTGTGGCGACAAGGATACTCTTCTGAGTTTAAACACCTCCAATGGCCACCAAACTCCCCAGACATGAACGTTATTCAGTATATCTGGGATGCCTTGGTGCTTGCTGTTCAGAAGAGGTCTTCTCCCCTTCGTACTCTTAGCGATTTACGGACAACACTGCAGGATTCATGCTGTAAATTTCCTCCATCACTACCTAAGACGTCATTCGAGTCGATGCCACGTCGTGTTGCGGCACTTCTGCGTGCTCACGGGGTCCTACTCGATATCAAGCAGGTGTATCAGTTTCTCTGGCTCTTCAATGTATTAGGGAAACATAGAAAGGGCGATACAAAGTAGAAATACCACAAACCAAACAGAAAAATTACAAACTGAGAAACACATCAGACCAAGAACTTTATTGATCAAAATTACTTTAACTTACATAGTTGGAATCACTTACATTAAATCCCGAAGTAATCAGTACTATGAGCTCAGATAGCATCGAGAAAAAATCGTGTATGTTAACTTTCAATGGATGAGTGTAAACTTAAAGGGTATCTCAAAGCTGTAATTGACTCTATAAAAAATCCATCAAAGTCGCAAGTTGTGTGGTGACTACGATCTCTAATTACGCGTTTCGACTGATACATCATCGGATTAATCAAAGATAAGGAGAACACGTCATATACCGGTATGGAATCAAGTATCGTATCCATAAGACAATGCAAATTGACTCCATACATACGATGACGTGATTTCTTTAATTGATTACTCTGATGATGTTGTAACTAACCTGTTTCTACGGGTTATTACGTTAAGATTAGGGGCGCTACCGACTATAACCATACAACTAAACAAAGATTTGGCCGAGTCGGAAAATAAATTAATTTGATCACAGACCAAAAACTCATAAAAATGCATACGTTGTGATATCCCTCATAGGGGATGCGATGTAATTAAAAATACTGCCCGTGCAGTGCTCACGAGAATCAAACATTTAAAATAAAATAGAAAATGCATGAACACTGTGCATAAGATCAGCTCCCAGCAACACATCAGAAAATAAGACTTAATCTGAAGCATTTGCCTTAAAATAAAAGGGGAAACTAATCACTGGACCTGTGCGTAAGAAAACGCGTTGGATGTGCTAACGGGAAAGCTATGAGGTGAGTGGCTTAGGTGGAAAACCGTAACCTCGGAATACAAAAGAAAATTGTGGATAAAATCATGTATTCCTAAGATATGGATGTGAGGCATGTACACAATTCCTAATAACATTAATTCCTAAAACATTAAAGACAAGCATCGACACATTCAGCATTATAATCTACACCTAAAATCATTGGTGTGAATCATTTGTACAATTGCTGTTGCCTGATAACTGATAGCAATAACTCGTGAAACGGTACATGTTTTGCAGTACACCCGCGTGCCCACGTGGTTTGTGGAGACGCAATTTCTAGGTATCGTGGCGAAGTTGCAACAATATCACACCATGCAATCATGAACAGTTAACATTCTTTAAAACAAACATGAGATCAAACAGTTAGTAATGACGGTAGCCCTACAAACTCTGATGTTCAATCACGTGGTTGGCTCCCCATGGATCAAAGATACATAAAGCAGGCAAAAAAAATTTACGAGAAGGCAAAGCTATTAATCTTTAGAAAAATGAAAGCTTATACAGGCACAGCTGAAGCCAAACAGACATTCATACGGAAGCGAGTGCTCAATTCTTATCGACACCTTTGTGTGGCGCTCTTCCGCCGCGTCCAAGTCTGCTATGGAAATTTACTATAAGAAAAATCTGCATTCCTTGCTGTGACAAGGCAAAGCAATTTTTCAGAGTTGAAAAGCGAGACCAGAAGCTAACAGCTCTCCTCTCGCCAAGTAACAACGAGCCACGCGGTCAGTCCAACTCACTCTTCTTCGACTGGAGCGCAGCTGTGGACGCTTCCCGTACCGGCGGCAGACTGCCTCCCTTTTTCATCTCCAGCGTCTTCCACGCTCCACGTGGCCCGGAAAACCCAAAGATGCCATTTCCGCCACCAACCTAACGCAGGTGGATTTCTCACAAGTAGCGCAAACCTCTTTGCCTATTCATTCAATCACACCACTATGAGAGTTATGAGAAAAGATAGTGAAAAGAAAGAGAAATGCTAGTGAAAATGGGCTACCGGACTAATGAAAGGTGGCTATAGGACCCTTTCAATGAGTAAATCGAAAGGCGTTACTAAAGGAAGCAGTCACCGTACACACCCGTGCCCTTCTTGTATTTTTACAGCGTCCATTATGGCGCTGATACAACTTCCAAGTATAAAATCTCGATTTAAGATTAGGGTAAGTGAGGAGTAAGGATCACATATGCACCTCGACCTGCCACATTATGTATTGGCTTCTGTAGACGATGTGTATCCACTTTCTAGTGACTTCGAGTTCGCCATTAGAGAGAAGCGAACGCAAATGATAGATAGTCGCCATTATATCGAAATGCACACTTAAGCTGATCTAGCCGAAATTCATTGAGAGTCATTGAATTAGTTATGAGTAGACCTGAAGCCGTGAAATATTACAGACGTTATTTAAAAATTAAATATTACTTATTCAGACGTTCTTGTGCGAATCTTGGAAAACAATAAAATGGAAAAGATATATAAAATATTCCTGTTATTATCTTAAAAATGGTACTAATCCTATTTAAAATGTTTTTCAAGATATGCCAACCAACTGATTTCTTTTCCTGGTGTGCACGGATTGTAAATTATAATGTTCCATGGTAGCATGTGTTGATCTTACACTTGTGACCATAACGGACATTAATTTTGTGTATCCATTAACTTGATCAACCAGTAACCGACACTTAAGCTTCATGGGAAAAGATGTGTAAAAACCTACTGAAGGCTTTAAAATCGTTGCTACATAAAACAGATTATTAAAGTGACTGCAGCCAAATCACTATAATGCCTTTCACAGGCTTCTGATATTCGACGATAAACGTACTCGAATTCCTATGATTATGTCGCATCAGCCCAAAAAGTCTGTGGACACACTGAATTCGTGCTGATGGCTTCTGGATTTGATTTTGTGAAGCGAACCTACCGCTCAAAGTTGTACCTCACTGCCGTAATCCGTTGTCTCAAAACTGCAAATGCAATATCATTCGGTAAATGTAAGGCCCATATTGTGTCTCATTGCGCTGAGGCCTCTCTGCTTCCACTAACTTCAGCAAATGTACAAAATGGACGCCGACAGCAGGCTATACTATTGCTTAAGTGACACTTCAAAAGTTATTGAGAAAACAATACACTTTCGAATGTTTAGCGCATCTGGTGCCATAGCAAATTGGCAGTGTTTATTCTACTCAGTATTTATCTGTCGTAGATACACGTAGTGTCTGAAAACAAATGAGCTGTTTTGTTTGTTTGTTCACATCTTTACAGTCCGTTTAACTCCCACTCTACACTATAAAAGAGCGTGATTGGGTGAATGAGAACGTGAGAGTATTTTAAAGATCCGCCAGTATGCACAGAACTTGCAGTGCTGTGGGATAATATTACCAACGCAGTTTTGTAGATGGAAAGTGCTGCGACCAGAGAGTTTTGGTCAGTAACAGGGGAGGAAGCTAGTCTATTGTATCACAGGTATGTGGTTAGTATATGCGTCTGCTGCAACAGGAAATCTCCCACCGCTGAAGGCGGGGCTGGACGTTTCGAATGAGAGCGCCTTCTGGCACTCTCTCGTTGGCCTCTGTAAGTTCCAGACGCCTCTATAAATGGTCTTCTGCTATTACAGATAAAGGTAATAGTTTTGCGTGGGTTAAATAAGGACTATGACCAATTCTTCCGATTTCAGTGCCAGCAGATAGATATTCCCAAGAGCCCCTTTTAATAGCACTTTACTGTAAGTTACTGTGTTTGTATGTAACACTGAATCATACACTTTGTTCTGGCACTCTCTCGTTGGCCTCTGTAAGTTCCAGACGCCTCTATAAATGGTCTTCTGCTATTACAGATAAAGGTAATAGTTTTGCGTGGGTTAAATAAGGACTATGATCAATTCTTCCGATTTCAGTGCCAGCAGATAGATATTCCCAAGAGCCCCTTTTAATAGCACTTTACTATAAGTTACTGTGTTTGTATGTAACACTGAATCATACACTTTGTTCCGGTAGAGAAGCCACTGAGTGTGTGCTTTTTCCCAACATTTTAAAGTGTTATAAACGACTTTATTTGTGGGGTGGTTCTGTTTTTTCATAGGGCGATGTGTGAGTCATGATTTTCCAACCTCTTCAGGGTGCCACTTCTGTATCTGCCGCTTAACTGAAGACAGCTCCCCACACCCTATAGAGTTGGTTGCTGCTGTAGAATGGTATTCCTCAAATTGTAGCAATGAACTGAATGAGTACCCACACGTTTCCGATTGCCATGAGGATTTTTTTTTCGGAGATCAAGGCAATGAGTCCAGTGAATATGTGTGTACAGGATTTCTGAGTGTTTTCCCATTTTTTACTAATAAGATAATTATTTGCATTCAGACCAGCACATTTCTTGAATCTGGTCAGTATGAGTACGTATTACAAATCACTTTAAGCGACGTGTAATACTGAGTACAGTGGATCCCCACTAGCGCGGAAAATTTCTCTTAGTTTCTGAGGTCTGCATTTTCGATTCCCTCTGGATGATGGACGTAGATACAGCTCGACAGGCCTGACGTATGCTCCTGACGTTCCAAATTTCTCCCTGATCAACTGAAAGATAGCAAATTGTAAATGTAGATGTTGTTGAGTTCCTGTATGCATTTGTAGACAAGTCGGTTGTGAGTTCTCCGCTTCCCTTGACATAATTCCTATCACTTCTTGGAACTGAGCTGTTTTCAGTTACGTTTACTAGTACATTTGCTGATTTCCCTTGCCTAAGTGGGTATTGAGAGACTGCATGGGGAATAATTTGCCATTCATATCACGCGTTGTTGAACTTTGTACTCATTGTACGATGATGTGTAGAGATGTGTCCTTTGACGGTTTATTGATCCGAATTCTTATTCTTGCTTAATAAATTCGCATTCTGAGTGATGAATCACACTTTACCTTAACACATCCCACATTGCACACTTTCGTTTCCCAATTCGTCCGATACGATACCAGAAAATGCTGATATGAATGATGCATGTGTGTGTGTGTGTGTGTGTGTGTGTGTGTGTGTGTGTGTGTGTGTGTATCATGAGTTGGAAAGAATCACGATCAGGAATGAATTTAATGAACTTAAAATAACGTTTCGTCCGTGACGTTACCTTCTTTTCCCATCATACACCTATCGAAGAACCAATTAGTTTGGTCCTTGTTATCCGTTGGCTTAATAATAATAGTAATTATAATAATCACTTTAATTACTGGGCCGGTTCAGCAACGTGAAACTAATTAACGTGGTGGGCGTGCAGACTATGAATGTGACGTAGACGAACGTAAATGCGATTCCAGACGATCATAGAGGATCGAGCAGAGATAAATACCCATCAACTGAAATTCTAAACAGCAACTTTTCACTGCCAGTGAGTGCAGTGCTTCCTATTACTAAATTTGACGTTGCCTGGTAATAATAATTAGTAAAAATCATTGAAACAATAGACGTAATTTTGTATAGTATATAAAAAAGAAAGGATTGTCATATGTACTGTTGTCTTGTTGCTCTTGCAGTCTAGCTTCATACAGCTCTACGCGCTTGGCCAAGTCTCTTGTTCAAGTCTCTTGACCTATGAGATACCACTGCAGTCTACATCCACTTCAATCTGCTTAGTACCGTCATTAACCCGGTCTGCCTCTACAGTTTTTAGTTCCAGACACTACTTCCCTTCTCCCTCCCCCTCACACTCTCCCCATGCCGCAATTTAAGTCTATTCTCTTTTCTACTTGTTGTCATCCACATTTTGCTTCCATAGGATGTTGAATGGAATGAACAGTCTAATGAGTAGCTTGCATACTATCAACAGAGATGAAATCGAAGGAAGCTGATATTAATAACGAATAGCACAGATGAGGTTAGCGATTAACTTAGGGAAATCAGGTGCCATGGAAGAAAATTAACCGATTGTGGTCAAAGCAAGGAGGACATAAAATGACACTACCACACGTGAAAAGGGCATTCCTGACCGGAAATATTTGGGGAAGAAATTTCGAAGTATGTACTTGTGGAGCATAGGCTTGCATGGTGGTGACTAATGGACTGTGGAAACCCCGGAAAAGGGGAGAATGAAAGAGTTTGAGACGTAGTGCTACAAAGGATTGATAAAAGTTACGTGGACTGATCAAATAAAGAATGAGGAGTTTCTCTGCAGGTTTCTCTGCATAATCGTCGAATACTGGAACATAAGGAAACAACTGAGAAGAAGAAAGGATAGGACACATTTTAAAACATGAGGGAGTAATTTCCGTGGTACTAGAAGGAGCTGTACAGGTTGGAAACTGTATTGCATGTCAGAGGAAATGACTCAGGATGCTGGGAACAATTGCTTATCTGAGACGAAGGGGATGGAAGAAGAGAAGAATTCGTGGTGAGCCCCATAAAACCAATTATAACGCTGATCACTCAGAAAAAAAAGGTCCTTGGGGACTGGAAGTGTTTTCCAACCTTAGCAGACTAGCGATTCTGCGTGTTTCAAATGTGACGGAAAGACTCCAACCTGAGCACCTCTTAGAAGGCCACGACGGTCGGCATCTGTTTCAGTAGGTGATTCTTCGCATGATCGTGGAATAGAGATCCGCAGTTGCCTGTTGGCCCCTTCTGCTGAGGTGAGGGCACCGGATTTTGCCCCCAGTCTGCAGCAAAGTCGTGGTCACAATATTATTATGAGACGCTGTGTGTTCTGGTGGATCCGTCGACTGGAAGCACAACTTGACTTTCAGCGACAATGATACTACACGCAATGCAGCTGGAAGGATCACTTAGTCTTCACTAAAAGGTTTTTGTACGTGACTGCGACGTAAGACAAAGAAAGAGCGTCAGGCTGTCGTAGGAAATGGTACAGTGCTCGCGGATTCATTCCACTCCAGATCAGGGAACACTTGCTTACGTCATCTGGGGCTTCACATACGTGCAGCAACTCGACATCTGTGAAACGTGTTCACTCGGGTGCAAAAACATACCAAATAGAGGCGTGAAAGGCTGTCAGCGCTAACCAGGAACCCCTTGAGTGCGGGGTTCACAAAGGGCCAATGACGTTTGCGGCTTTCGACCCCCCCACGTTTGTCTATCATGCAGTCACAATATTGGCTGCTAATGGCAGCAGGCGACATGACTTGAGGTATCCAATGATGAGCACAGCATGAGGCTACGAAGCGTAGTTGAACTGCTTAGTCGACGAGGAACTCATGATCATGCTGCAGTGCTAGTGGTGTTGATACAATGCAGAGAAATGGCAGCAATAAACAGAGGAAACACTTCATTATACACTCATGTTCAGAAAAAACGGAAAACCTTGAACGACTAGAGGAAGGACGATCATATTCACAGGACTTGTACATTAGTAGGTTCTGCAGAAATGATTAGCATTTGAACCATGTCGACCCGCGGGTTCAAGGTCAACATCGATATCGCGGCGAAAAAACACCTACCGGTAAAACATTCCTACCTCTCCTTGTCGCTATACATTGAAGGTAATTGATCCAGTATGACACGAGCAGGCGAGTGGTATGCCTCGCAGACGTATACACGAACCGTACCGACAAATCACTACGCTTGAAAGAGGGTCCTTTATTGGTATGAGAGTATGTGATGCGTCCATCCGGGAAACTGCTACTCGTGTGGGACGAAGCGTTTCGGCAGTGCAACGAGTGTGTTCAGAATGGTTCACCGAAGGCCATAGGATAGGAGGAGATGGGTCAGGTGGTACCATACAGGCCACCCCTCAAGAAGATCGACAAGTCATCCTAACGATACTGCAGACACATCTGCGTCCTCCTCGGCTCTGCAGCAACAGTAAAACATCGTACACTATTAGGGGCGACAGTCCGTCGCCGTTTATTACGGTATGGGTATCGTGCGCGTCGTCCACTTCTCCGCCTACCTTGATGTATGTACAGAACCATGCTAGACGGCAGTGGTGTATGGAACGTCGTCACCGCGGACAGGAGTGGCTTCAGAGGGCGTTTTTTGACGATTCCAGGTTCTGTTTGTTTGAAAATGGTTGTCGCGTTTTGGTTCGCCGCAGACGGGTGGAAAGGCTTCACAGTGACTGCATTCGCAGAAGACATACAGCGCCAACTCAGGACCTTACGGTGTGGGGTGCTATTGGGTACAACTACTAATCACAGTTAGTGCGTGTCTAGGGCACTGTGATCAGTACGATTTACGTGAATGACATCCTGCGAACCATAGCCGTATCCTTTCTGCACAACACCCCAGACGCCATTTTTCAGCACCACAGTGCATGACCGTATGTTGCTACACATGAACACTTGCCATTTTGGAGTCACAGGATGTGAGCATTTTGCACTGTCCCGCCATAGCTCCTGACTTGTCGCCAATCGGAAATGTGTGGGATGTTGCGAAACGACGGGTCCAGTGCCGTGACCCAATGCTAACCACCACAGGTGAACTTTGAAAACAGATGAATGCAACATGGACGGCTGTACCACAGGATGCCATTCGCGCCTTATAAGCGTCAATGTCTTCACCCGTGGAACAAATAATTATGGCTCTTGCGGACCCTGCGCCTGGTGGGCAACAGGACACATGCCGAACCAAGGTGACTGAAATCCTAATCATTTCTGCAGAACATACTAATATACATGCCCTGTGAATATGAACATCGTGTCTCTAGTCGTTCAAGGTGTTATGTATTTTTTTCTTTTTTTTTGCATGAGTATATTTACAACAGCTGCCGAAGTTGACCTTTCGTCAGTAAGGAACCCAAGGAACTGCGCAGAGGGAAATGCAGTGAGAGATGAAATATCAGTGTTTCGCCAGATTAGTCAGTGGAATGTGTGGTCTCGTATACTATCGACTGTGCGGGTGGTGTACATGACGAATACAGTGATGACGATACGTGCTTAGCAATTGAAAGTAATATTGCAACAGGTGTCGAGCCACGTAGTTCATCGTCCTTGGCGGACAGGGAGCCACAAATCCTGTCCTCAGTGGAACGTAGTAAAGGACAGTCCTTGTCCAAAGTGCTGGCACTGAACATAATTATGCACCGGAGTACAGTAAAAAAAAAAAAAAAACAGTCATGAATAGATTTTTAAAAATATACGGAAGAGAAACTACTTAAAGAGAGGACAAGGCGCACTTGTTACAAAAACTGATGTTCGAGCGTTTCAAGGATGTTCGGTAGGTTCTACAGGAGGAGCATGATAGTGATCTACTTCATTACGCTCATCAAATTGCGTGCTACATAGATTACAGTGACTTCAAGGAAGCAGGGGATGGTTCCATAACTCCAAATAGTGCTACAGAATTGGAAGATATAAGATAACGAAATTTCAAACAAAGCGTTAACATGGTGATGCACAGGAAACTGCGGAATTAGTCCAAAAATTTTTAGATGAGATGAACAAATCCCTCCCATAGTTCAGTAAGGAATTATTTGTTTTCAACTTCGACCAATCGGGAGCTGAAGAGGGAGTACATATGAAAAAAACTCTGGAGATTAGCGATGCCAAGAGAGTTGTATCCAGATCAACCAAAATCAGTACTTTAACGCACTCTGGGTGGTAAATTACCTGGAAAGTTTCTTATTCTCCTGTCAGAGGTTGGAGGTGCCCTGCCCCCTACTAGCTTTTCTCGTGTGTGCGTTCTTGCAAGGACAGTTGGGAATATTTACGTTACAGCAGGGTAGAGTGGGAAAATGTGCGTAAGAGAGCTACAACTATGGTATGAACGCTGATTTTGACCAATATCTGGTTAAAATAACTTCCTTTTGTTTGATTCATAGTCTGCGCACAAAAAACATACCCCTTTAGAGCAATCTATCTCTACTGAAAAGTGTGTGACATAGTGTTTCATACCACCTGGAAGCACTGGACATTTCAGCCGCTGAATGTTTTTTTTTTCCATGCCTATAAAACATATAATCGAACTAAATGTCGCTACGACTTATACGATAGCCAGTGTCAGAATGAGCTCGACGAGAAACGGTTTCGCATTCAGTTGCATGTCATCACAATCCATAACTTCTGATCACATGTTCCATTTGAATGATTCTATACCCATTCTTTAGGTTTGGATACCTAGCTGAATGTCCTGAACGGGCCGGCCAGTGTGGCGTTGCGGTTCTAGGCGCTTCAGCCTGGAACCGCGTGACCGCTACGGTCGCAGGTTCGAATCCTGCCTCGGGCATGGATGTGAGTGATGTCCTTAGGTTAGTTAGGTTTAAGTAGTTCTACGTTCTAGGGGACTGATGACCACAGATGTTAAGTCCCATAGTTCTCAGAGCCATTTGAACCATTTTTGTCCTGAACGGTTTGCAACTCCCAAGAATTTCACCTTCGATCTTGTTGGTGCGAACGTTTGTGATCACTGTGGAGCACCAGTTTTCATTCGGTGTACATCGTGAAAACTAATGGTTTGTTTTGAACATTTCTTAATGTCGCCGATGTCCATTTTGTGAAGTGTAGGACATGTATCTCACAGAAGGTTGCTATGCACCTCCTGGACTCTCATTTTCTGTCGCCCTGATGATGCATATGGTGAGTCATTAGCAGCTGATGTTTGTCCTGTCATAACTGTTAACACAACGCTTTCAAGTGAGCGTTACTAAAGCTTGAGCTTGCGACCTCGCGCTGAAGGGGTTCTTTATAAGTGATGTGTTAGATCTGCGTGGTCCTCTGAGGGCAGAAACTGTCCTGTACCGTTTTGAACAAAGGGAGGGGGAAGAACGCATTTTGGACAGGAGGAATAGTTTGCACAGCAGTCGTCCGTGGGACGCAAGGCAGCCAGCTTGATTGTCGTAGGTGCACAGCCACAGTTGTTTGATGAGTGCACTCCAGTGCAACAAGGCTTACAACACAGAAGAGTTTCAAGTCTATTTTTTGCCCCCTTCGTTTAGGAAGCTTCTTTGCTATGAATCGCTCTTGCTAATCATATTTTCTAAGCAAAAGATAGTGCATATTCTAACCGTTATTTTCCTTCTAAAAGGCACGCTGCTTACAGCCACATTAATGATATTATTATTTCAGTTCTTGGTTAACGTTACGTGTTACATAACTTATCTTATTTAACGTTGTGTAAAGTTAAACGTTGTAGTTCTTAACAAATTGCTCTGTGTGGATTCACGTGCTCGAAACCATCAGAACCGCATTGCATGTATGAATTAGTGGTGCACTTCAATATGTTTGCAATACCTGCTCTAAACGTTTTCGTGAGGACGAGAACTCATGGAAGCACAGTTTGTAGTGCTCAATAGATTTGTAGATAGCGTTCCACTCAGTCTCTGTCTAGGCGACCTGCATATTTTGAACTTGTGGGAAATGAATCGTTACGTAGAATAAATGCACATTCAAAGCAAGCGCAGTTTTTCTGTTTTCAGAATCATTAAACGATCGTTGAGAAATTCTCACGACTTTGCCAATCTGTGAGTGAATGGTATCCAAGTGCCGGGTCTATGATATTTCAGAACCCGGTCAAAAACTTGATAGTTGTGCCCTGCCCCCTCCTTCCCACTGGAGCGTTCGAGAAATGACGTCGTAAACTTAAAAAAAAAAAAAAATTTCAAAAGTCATTTTGTAAGGCACATCTTTCTTATGAGGATGGTATACAAAACATATGTTGGAAAATGGCTCTGAGCACTATGGGACTCAACTGCTGAGGTCATTAGTCCCCTAGAACTTAGAACTAGTTAAACCTAACCAACCTAAGGACATCACACACATCCATGCCCGAGGCAGGATTCGAACCTGCGACCGTAGCGGTCTCGCGGCTCCAGACTGCAGCGCCAGAACCGCGCGGCCACTTCGGCCGGCTAAACATATGTTGGAGGATATGCTAGACACGTTATTTGGTCTTAAGTGTAACAGAGTGCAGTGCCATACCTCTCCACACAGACATCTTCTATTGCACCTCACTGTATTTTGCTCTGAAGAATTCAAACGTGTATATTTTGTAATGGAAGCCATCAAGTCTGTATTAAGAATAGTGGAAATTAAGATGACCTGTGGCACCTTTCCAGCTCCCAGCCGGCCGGTCTGACATCCTACCACCAATAAAAAAACTCACAATTAGTACTGGGTGGGATTATCTGTGACTAGGAGAATAAGAACTCGTCAGAAAATTTAAGATCTTTATTGCTTATTGGTTTATAACTTTCTCTTTTGTGTGACGTAAAATTGAATATAGGAAACATAAAACCAGGAAACCCAAGATACAAGCTGGACAGGACACAATTCTTCAATCCTTAGGTCCTAGCATTTTTCTCTCTCTAATTCTGCTACGTCTTTACACGACGTGTCTTCCTTTCTGCAAAAGAATCTGTAACCTTGTAATGCTATTGTAAATATATAATACTGCCATTAATCTGTATATTAAAAAATTTTTTTGTTCCGTAATAGTTTTGAAATTATTAAGTAAATACTAAAACGAGAGTAAACTTTTGTTAAGTGTAGTTTATCTGTTTAAATTAACCTCTTTGACGTAGGTGGAATACATGTATTAAAACATATTTTGCAAATAATTGGGTAATATTTGAAGTACAACTGTAATTAACTATGTCAATTTTGTATGTGATGCTGTCATGCAGTTGTAGATGGTTCATACATAGGGTTTTTGTAAGCAGAAGTGTAAATTTAAAAGGTGTAGGGATCATAGGTAGAACGGAACTCCGTTCTGTGGTGGAATGGAAAAGGTGGTGGGGTGCGCGAGTGAGAATTGGCGCGCAAGTGGCTTACACAGTCGGTAACTGCCCTGCAAGAGGTGAACACGCATTACGTTGGTGAAGCAATACAGGCCCCGAATTTACCTGCAAGACTGGGTTTTTTGCCTCGGACGTGATCTACATGATTGGCGCAGTACGGAAATAAATTAATAGCTCAAAAGTTTGCAATTTTATCGTAGCCACCAAGAGGAAGACAGGGCTATGTACATCAAGAACCGTACCTGCCCAATGTTACTATGCAGCACCGCCTCACGCCACCTTCGGCATCAGTAACGGGCAAAGTACTTTATTTAGAAGTGTATCACGGTATGAACCACCCATCTTCAATCAGTGGAATATAAGTGTTAAATGTACCCTTGTGTTTAACCGTGATTTTCCTATGTCATTTACCTCAGTAGGGTCCTTACCTAAACGAATTTATTCCGAGTATTCTGATGTTTATTGAAGCTTGAATAATAGTAAATTACTGGAAAGAGTACTGTTTTGGTAGCAAATTCTGAAAATCCTTATTAAATACTAAAGTTTGCACGTATCAGTTTAAGGGCCACCGCTTTGCTTGACCGTGATGAGTTTTCAATAGTATTTCTGAAAGTAAAGTAACATAATTGTTTAACTGCAGCAATCTTAACATAAATTTTTCGTGTTGCTTCTCCATGTCAAAGAAAGTCAGACAAATACTGGTGTTAGTAAAACGTTAACAAATAACAGTCCTAAAGAAATGAAATTTAGTCGTGTTAAATAATAGTTTTGGTCATATGAATGATAGCTGCAAGTTTAATATATTTTTGTATCCTTGTGGAAACATGTGTGTGTCTTCTTTAAATAATTACTGAAGTATAGTAATACATTCCATAAGTAACAGAAAGTGGGATTAATAGTACTTACTGCCAAGTGACGGTAGTAAGTGAAAGTAGTTATTTATTCAGTGTCAAAAATTTACTTCATCTTTTTGTGTAGACACTGTGCCCGATTTGGGCTAGCGGCCGTTTTATTAAGCGAAACAGTTTATTGTTATAACAGGCATTGTCTGATAAAAGGTTTCCAAAAGTAATTATTCTCACTGCTTTTCCCCAAACTGTATGATTCGGAGAAAAATATTTCCATACTTTACCATTGGGTTGAACACGGTTAAAATCTCTCTCCGAGACTCGATTGTTTGGGGTGTTAGTGTTGCGTGATTTTGTGGTGGTGTTCCTACCGCTACTTACTGCACAATTCTGACATTCCGAATCGCGGATCTTCCGTCTTTACAGTGGTAGAACTTAAACGTTCTGGTACCGTATTGACGAGAACGCGAAAGCACCGTTGCGATCTCATCAAAATCCTTCAGACTCTCTGCTACATGAAAAATTATAATTTCTTTCTCTAATACTGAAAAAGCAGTTAATACGAATAGTACCCATGGCTGGAGTTGTTTCGCGATTTGTTTACATCTATTTTGTCACTGTCAGCTAGGTAAAACGAAATAGGCCTTTGTAATATTACAGCAATTGTTACAAACGCCAAATAAGCGAAACTGTTTTTTTTACAAATGGTCATTTTTCTCTATCTCGTTTACATCATTAATATGACAGAATGTAATTCACGAAGTACCAATATTAAATACATATTAGGCCTACTATAAACAAAAAGTTTAAAGTTAGGAAATAGTTTCACAATTCATTCATATGCTCCAGCTTCTCAAGCATGAGATGGAAAAGTAGTGTTAGTACGAAATATTTACGTAAATTTGGAATCGTCATATTCTTACATATATTTTTTGTGATGACCCCTTTTCTTCTCCCTCCTCGTTCTAACAAACAATCTTGTCATCAGTAGTTCCTAATTATTCCTGCTATTGTAATACATATTCTCCCGTTAATTTCACTAACCCTGCAATTTCACTAAAACTGCATTTTCTTGGATATACCGACAAGATATATGTAATAATCTTTCTTACCTGTTATTCCAGCTGGTCGTTTATTTCCACACTGGTAGCCTGAATATATGGATTTCACTTACAATTACACATATCAAAAAAAGTTTAGCATCACTTTACTTCCGAGAGTTCCGGAACCTGTACAGAAAATTGGAATAGAGATCAACATAAACATCATTTCCGCCTTTTTTATTGCTCAAGAAAGCCACATATTGCGTGTTATACCACCATACAGTGAGACCTTTACAGGTCGTGGTCCACACTGCTGTACACACCGGTACCTCTAATACCCAGTAGCACGTCCTCTTGCATTGATGCATGCCTGTATTCGTCCTGCCATAATATCCACAAGTTCATCAAGGCACTGTTGGCCCAGATTTCCCCATTCCTCAACGGCGATTCGGCGTACATCCCGCAGAGTGTTTGCTGGGTCACATCGTCCACAAACAGCCATTTTCAATCTATCCCAGACATGTTCGATATGGTTCATGTCTGGAGAACGTGCTGGCCACTCTAGTCGAGCGATTTCCTTACCTTGAAGGAAGTCATTCAGAAGATGTGCACGGTGGGGGCGCGAATTGTTGTCCATGAAGACGAATGCCTCGCCAGTATGCTGCCGATATGGTTGCACTATCGGTCGGAGTATGGCATTCACGTATCGTACAACCATTACGGCGCCTTTAATGACCGCTAGCGGCATACGTGGACCCCACACAATGCCACTACAAAACAGCGGGAACTTCCACCTTGCTGCACTCGCTGGACAGCGTGTCTAAGGCGTTCAGGCTGACCGAATTGCATCCAAACACGTCTCCGACGATTGCCTGGTTGAAGGCATATGCAACACTCATCGGTGAAGAGAACGTGATGCCAGTCCAGAGCGGTCCATTCGGTATCTTGTTGGGCCCATCTGTACCGCGCTGCATGGTGTCGTGGTTGCAAAGATGGACCTCGCCATGGACGTCGGGATTTAAGTTGCGCATCATGCAGCCTATTGCGCACAGTTGGAGTCGTAACGCGACATCCTGTGGCTGTACGAAAAGCATTATTCAACATGGTGGTGTTGCAGTCAGCGTTCTTCCTAGCCATAATCTATAGGTAGCCGTCATCCACTGCGGTAGTAGCTCTTGGGTGGCCTGAGCGAGACACATCATCGACAGTGCCTGTCTCTCTGTATCTCCTCCATGTCCGAACAACATCGCTTTGGTTCACTCCTGGACTCTTCCCTTGTTGAGAGCCCTTCCTGGCATTATGTAAAAATGCGGACCCGATCAAACCGTAGCATTGACCGTCTAGGCATAACTGAACTACAGACAACATGAACCATGTACCTCCTTCCTGGTAGAATGACTGGAACTGATTGGCTGTCGGACTCCCTCCGTGTAACAGGCGCTGCTCATGCATGGTAGTTTACATCTTTTGGTGGGTTTAGTGACATCTCTGAACAGTCGAAGGTACCGTGTCTGTGAGACAATATCCACAATCAACGTCTACCTTCAGGAGTTCTGGGAACCGGGGCGATGTAAAACTTTTCTTGATGTGTGTATAACAACGCTCATCATTTGCCTACCCAATGAACCACATAAAGAAACAGCGATTGATATTCACCCGTTCGGGTTTATTCAACTCAGCTCGTAAAGGTCCGTCCCCTTTTGTTTGCGGGGAAGTTTTTTCATTTCTTGATGTGCTGGAGATTCCCCTGGCAGAGACATCAGGTACACTACGTACGCATTCAAAAATCAACTTACGATTCGTTCAGAAATCAATTTAGAGTGTCTTCAAAAACGTTCAAAAACCAAATAATGAAATTGCCGCCCTGGGCAAATACCCCAGTTTGCATACCCCTCCCTCCCCTCCCTATATCTGGGCCTAAAGGGATCACATGCCTCTCCATGTGATCTGATATCCCCAAGATTTGGCGGGAACGTTTTTCTATACTGTTCGCATTTGTTATCATTTAATGAAAAATCATTTTGTTAATTCACTTTGTTTAAAAGCTCTCGGTGACCGATAGAGTATATTGACATTACGTATTAGTCTGTTTGTGTCGGCTGCATTACTTATTTTCGATAAACCTGTTTACCATTCAACAACAAATTCTGTACGTTTCGTAGCATTTGAAACTTCTATATGCCTTGCTTTTTTTATTAACAGTCATAAAGCAATAGGCAGGGACTTCATTTTTTGAACATAAATGCCTGACTTTCCGACATATTTTCCTCAGAATTCCTCTGTTCCATTAGAAGCTACTCGTTTAGCTTCGTTCAGCATGTGCAAGTGAAATCACCGCAGCGTATGTCTACGTATATTGACCAGCTAAAATTCGAACATATAATAATTATTTTTAATACTGTATGTTTAATAGATATTTAAAGTACTTTCCTCAACTACATTCACAGTCAGATAGCGTTTATGCTAATGTAAAGAGTAGACAGCTTCCTGTTATAAATTAAACGTAAAATTAAGTCGATAGATTCCAAATCCAAAACGTCAGCTCAAACGATGTAACGGGCTGTAAATACCATAATATAAGGTAATTCATTATATTATTCCACCATGAAGAAAATAACGTTATCGGTTACGGATATAAAAAAAGACTGGGTCTGGTATTATAGTCTTCGATTTCAGTTGTACTTAGTTTCGTTATTGGTTCGAGGCTCTGAGCACAATGGGACTTAACTGCTGTGGTCATGTCCCCTAGAACTTAGAACTACTTAAACCTAACTAACCTAAGGACATTACACATATCTATGCCCGAGGCAGGATACGAACCTGCGACCGTAACGGTCACGCGGTTCCAGACAGTAGTGCCTAGAAACTACTCGTCCACCCCGGCCGGCAGTGTGGGATCCGTACCAGATAGATTTGATAGAAGATATAGAGAAGATCCAACGGAAAGCAGCGCGCTTCGTTCCAGGGTCATTTAATAATCGCGAAACCGTTACGGGGATGATAGATAAACTCCAGTGGAAGACTGTGCAGGAGAGACGCTCAGTAGCTCGGTACGGGCTTTTGTTGAGGTTTCGAGAACATACCTTCACCGAGGAGTCAAGCAGTATATTGCTCCCTCCTACGTATATCTCACGAAGAGACCATGAGGATAAAATCAGAGGGATTAGAGCCCACACAGAGGCATACCGACAATCTTTCTTTCCACGAACAATACGAGACTGGAATAGAAGGGAGTACCGATAGAAGTACTCAAAATACCCTCCGCCACACACCGTCAGGTGGCTTGCGGAGTATGGATGTAGAATCCGCAATGATCCACATCATTGCACTCGAGAGATGGCAGATGTGATGAACTATGGTCATGCCACCATAGAGTGGCATTTGAATGCAGTGGGGAATGTTCAAAAATGTGGTGCATGGGTACGGCATGCTCCAAGCCAAAATCACAGAAGTCAGCGGGTGGTATTGTGTGCATCTCCACTTGCTTGTCATCTGTTGGCTTGCGAACAGTACCTACCATTCCTCTGTTGTATCATTACTGGTGACTAGAGAAGGCGTTTCTATGCTAACATAAGGAAAAGAAAAGAATGGTTCACCCAGTACAAAGACATGCGCGCATCCGCAAAAGATGTTATGCATCTGGTGGGAGAGCGATGATGTGCTGTACTACTAACTGCTTTCCTGAGGTGTAACCATGACTGCTGACATTTATTGTCAACAACTGAGACTTCTTGCAGACGCTGTCCAAGAACAACGACCAGAAAGACGGTTCGAAGTGATGCTATCCCACGATACAGCCCGTCTGAATTCTGCAAGAGCGACAAAAAACGCTGTAAAGGGAAGTAAGGTAGTTGCGCACCCACCTTATTCACCTGATCTTCCCCTCTCAGATTTTCATCTTTACCACTATCGAACAACCTTCATGAACTTCCTTTCCGGATGAAAATGAGCTCCGAATATGGCTCGACGAGTTATTTGCCTCGAAACCACGCCGTTTCTACAGTTGACGAATCGAAAAGTTATCCCACATTTGGGAGACTGTTGTAAATATTGATGGAGAATATGTTGCTGGTGATTGAAGTCTCTGTTAGGGGTATCAGTTATGTTTGTTAAACTTATGGAGAAACAATATGAACTTATGCACCAAGCGAATACGCTATTTAGATGGTGTCTGTTCTTTCGGACATGCCCGAAAGAACAGACACCACGTATGGGGTAAGGCGATGACGGCCAGTGATCTGTTCAGTGCAGAAGGACACCATGCTGGAACGGGAATAAACGCCGTGGGTAATGAAGATTGTGGGCAGTAGTGTGTAGACGAGTTGAGAATGTGGGTCTGACGGGAGGCGTGTTATGGTAGTTTGTGCAGTTGTGATAACCTCGGATGACTTGGTCGTTGCCCGTACTGTAGCTCAGCCTGTTCCGTCATGGGGCTGACATAAAAAAATAACAAAAAAAAAAAACAAAGAAACGGATGAACGATAAAATTGTGCGGGTGTTATGTGACGTCCACCCTGACCAAATGCAACACACAACAACGAAAAAAATGTAAAGAGAAAGCAGAACATCTACTTAGTGAGGAGGAGATAAGGGTTCAATTGCCGATCCAGTACAAATTTTCCTCTTTCTTCTACATCTACATTTATACCCCGCAAGCCACCCAACGGTGTGGGGCGGAGGGCACTTTACGTGCCACTGTCATTATCTCCATTTCCTGTTCCAGTCCCGTATGGATCGCGGGAAGAACGACTGCCGGAAAGCCTCCGTGCGCGCTCGAATATCTCTAATTTTACATTCGTGATCTCCTCGGGAGGTATAAGTAGGCGTAAGCAATATATTCGATACCTCATCCAGAAACGCACCCTCTCGAAACCTGGCGAGCAAGCTACACCGCGATGCAGAGCGCCTCTCCTGCAGAGTATGCCACTTGAGTTTGCTAAACATCTCCGTAAGGCTATCACGCTTACCAAATAACCCTGTGACGAAACGCGCCGCTCTTCTTTAGATCTTCTCTGTCAACCCGACCTGGTACGGATCCCACACTGATGAGCAATACTCAAGTATAGGTCGAACGAGTGTTTTGTAAGCCACCTCCTTTGTTGACGGACTACATTTTCTAAGGACTCTCCGAATGAATCTCAGCCTGGCACCCGACTTACCAACAATTAATTTTATATGATCATTCCACTTCAAATCGTTCCGTACGCATACTTCCAGATATTTTACAGAAGTAACTGCTACCAGTGGATGTTCCGCTATCATATAATCATACAATAAAGGATCCTTCTTCCTATGTATTCACAATACATTACATTTGTCTATGCTAAGGGTCAGTTGCCACTCCCTGCGCCAAGTGCGTATCCGCTGCAGATCTTCCTGCATTTCGCTGCAATTTTCTAATGCTGCAACTGCTCTGTATACTACAGCACCATCTGCGAAAAGCCGCATGGAACTTCCGACACTATCCACTAGGTCATTTATATATATTGTGAAAAGCAATGGTTCCCTTAACACTCCCCTGTGGCACGCCAGAGGTTACTTCAATGTCTGTAGACGTCTCTCCATTGAGGACCACATGCTGTGTTCTTCGCTGATGTAAATCAGTGTCCACTGACAGCTAATGGCATCATTAATTTTTTGTGTCGAATACTTTCATTTGTGCAATCAGTAATTCACGTCTAACTGAGGAGTTATCCCAGAATGTTATCCAACTAGGTATCAGTGAATGAAATACGAAAAGCCGGCCGTGGTGGTCTTGCGGTTCTAGGCGCTGCAGTCCGGAACCGCGGGACTGCTACGGTCGCAGGTTCGAATCCTGCCTCGGGCATGGATGTGTGTGATGTCCTTAGGTTAGTTAGGTTTAAGTAGTTCTAAGTTCTGGGGGACTGATGACCTAAGATGTTAAGTCCCGTAGTGCTCAGAGCCATTTGAAATACGAAAAACATGTTAGGTTACAGACTTCTGTATCCCTAAAATTGGTAATTATTCTTATGGCAAAAGTAACCGAAGCTAAATGTTTTAGAGGGATTAAGATACAGTTTTTCCCGTGTAAGTTTCATCAGTACGCGCAGCTTTGCCGCGCGCTGCAGCGTGGGAAAATACGCCGTGCGTCTGCAGCTGCGCCCGCCATCCGAAGCAGCGTTTCCGCTCCGTGGGCCGGTCGCCGGCGTATGTCCTCCTTGCGCGATGTTTGCCAGACAGCGGCGAGCGCCGCCAGCGGTATGAATGCCGATGTGCGTTTGCGGCGCGGACGCGGCTGGTTTTACGGTCGTCTCGTAGCCAGCAGCCCGCGAGGCAATCCCGATATTGGCCCCGCGCCCGCTGCCACGTGTTCCGCACGTGTAAACACAAGCGCTCACCCTCGTGCGCGTCCGCGAACAACTGCCGGCCGCGGACGCGGTCGCCAACCTCCCCTTCCGTGCTGGCTGTTTCCCAGGCAGGAGTACCAACATCACCACGACTCCTATTGTTTACGTTTTCGATTTATGCTACTGCAGACCGGGCATACTATGATCGATCTTCAGATGCAAATGTGATTATCATGAATGTTGTTTAACTTTCGTGATATTCAAGTTACTGCACATAGGGGCTTACAGTAAACAATCACGTGCTAATTAGTACAATACAATTTCTAAAATACAGGGGCAGGAATGGAAAATGAGGAGGTGGTCAAAGTTAGCACCGATTTGGGGATACATTGACCGCCCATACTTCCACCACAATTGTCAGCTACCATTCGATTTGTGATCAATGGAACATGGATCACCCAGAAATAAATACACTAATCTACAGTTTTCATAAGTGTTATGGCGTAAAGTCAAGCGCTGGCACGCTAGTCGGGAATGACAGAGCAGGGAGGGCTGTGAAGAAAACGTCAGCGAATTGCACGATGGCCGACCCCTCTCCAGGACGACAACGCAACAGCAGCGCCCTCTACGCGAAGAGGACGTGAGCGCCGCGCCGACTGGTCGCCGCCCGGTTTTACGAGTTCTACAGAAGTGTCAAGACCAGCCACCTGGATAGAAGCACCACTGTATTACTTCATTTGTGTTGGAATCGTTATACTGAAGGACACTGATTATATTGCCTGTCGCCCTTTGCTAGCGACACATCTACGTCATTATCAAAGTTAATTATTGCCATTGATTCATTTCGTAATAAAACTCTTTAATAAGATTTGCTTGACTTGTTGTATAGCGATCCGAGAGAGCAGGTTTGTTAGACACCCCACGTTGGATGAGTAGGCAGGATTCAACATTGTCAACTACACTCATGCCCATAAATTAATGATAATGCTGATACAAGGCGAAAGAACGCTCTAGTTGGCGGTTTGCAGGTTTAAATCACCTCGGGGTATGACCATGTGGTGCATTTGACCTGCGGTCGTCACCCGCTGGCGCTGGCAGCAGCCCACATAAGCAGAGGTGTGTTGGTGCATGTCAGAGTACGGTGCAGCGAGTAAGTGTGCAGACGTTTTCAGACTTGCTAATGGTGACTGTGTGTTGAAAATGGTTCAAAGAACACATATTGATGACGTTGTGATGGGTAGAATACTTGGGCGACTGGAGGCAGGCCAAACACAGCAGGTCGGAGTCCAGGCCCTCCGCTTGCCACAAAGTGTGATCTCAAGATTATGGCAACGACTCCAGCAGACAGCAAACGTGTCGAGATGCTACAGTACGGGACTTCCACAGTGTACAACACCACAAGAAGACCGATATCCCACATCAGTGCCCACAGACGGCCACGGAGTACTGCAGGTAGCCTTACACGGGACCTTACAGCAGCCACTTGAACAGTTGTCTCCAGATACACAGTCTACAGCCGACTGAACAGACATGGTTTATTCGTCCGGAGACCTGAAAGATGCATTCCACTGACCCCTGTTCACAGCAGAACCCGTAAAGCCTGGTGTCAAGAACACAGTACATGGTCTATGGAACAGTGGTCCCAAGTTATGTTCACGGACGAGTCCAGGTAGAGTCTGAACAGTGATTCTCGCCGGGTTTCATCTGGCGTGAACCAGGAACCAGACACCAACCCCTTAATGTCCTTGAAAGGGACCTGTATGGAGATCGTGGTTTGATGGTGTGGAGTGGGATTATGATTGGTGCACGAACACTCCTGCATGTCTTTGACATAGGAACTCAAAATGGTTCAAATGGCTCTGAGCACTATGGGACTCAACTGCTGTGGTCATCAGTCCCCTAGAACTTAGAACTACTTAAACCTAACTAACCTAAGGACATCACACACATCCATGCCCGAGGCAGGATTCGAACCTGCGACCGTAGCAGTCCCACGGTTCCGGACTGCGCGCCTAGAACCGCGAGACCACTGCGGCCGGCCGACATTGGAACTGTAACAGGTCAGGTGTATAGTGACGTCATTTGGCACCAGTATGTACGCCCTTTCAGTGGTGCAGTGGGTCCCACCTTCCTCCTGACGGATGATAACGCACGGCCCCACCGAGCTGCCATCATGGAGGAGTACCTTGAAACAGAATATATCAGGCGAATGGAGTAGCCTGCCTGTTCTCCAGACCTAAACCCCATCGAGCACGTCTGGGATGCTTTCAGTCGACATATCGCAGCACGTCTTCAAACCCTTAGGACACTTCAGGAGCTCCGACAGGCACTAGTGCAAGAATGGGACGCTGTACCCCAACAGCTGCTCTACCACGTGATCCAGAGAATGCTAACCCGTTGTGCGGCCTGTGTACGTGTGCATGGTGATTATATCCCATATTGATATCAGGGTACATGCGCAAGAAACAGTTGCGTTTTGAAGCACATGTGTTTCGGAACTGTTTCCCAACTTTTCACCAATACCGTGGACTTACAGATCTTTGTCGTGTGTGTCCCCTATGTGCCCATGCTATTAGCGCCAGTTTTGTGTAGTGCCACGATGTGTGGCACCACATTCTGCAGTTATCCTTAATTTATGAGCGTGAGTCTAGATAGGATACAGCATCAAGTGCTTTACTAAGACTCATAAAAATGAAGCTAACAAATCAGTGTCATCAATCATCAAAATTGTAAATGTAATGAAAGATTCTTACAGGAAGAACCACACAGATACCCCCAAATTTATCTGAGCACAAACCTTCAATTTCATCCATCGCAGACATAAATCACAGTTTCAAAACATCAGTTGCAGTCGGAATTGAGGTTATCTGACATTTGTGGCCAAAAGAACTTCAGTCCTTATTTGTGATGGTATTCGACGTTACATGCCTTAACTGAATCACTGTGTGACCCACAAAAACTTGGAATTTGAGCAATATGTGACATATGTGTTTCTTTGTGGTACGCATATTAATAATTAATAGTGAGACTTCGTCTCCATATCGAGACTTAAAGTTTGAATTCCTTAGTTCCACACGGTCATTGGCAACAACCCTGGTCAATAAATTGTGCTTCTGTAATTCTGAGGTAACGATGACCAGTGGTCAAAGTAACCACATAACAGAGAAATCATGCTCGTGTCCTCAGAAATCGTAATATACTGGCAGATATACACACGTGAATAAAAAACTAATCAGTGGCCTGTTTCGAGAATTGATACAGTTGAAAACACCAATCGCTTGGCATTTGAACGATATCGGTGGATTCTGAACAACCTGATTTTAACACTTTTTTGCCAATATAATTATAAGTCGTAACAAGTTCATCTACTGTTTCGCAACGAAATCGGCAATACATGGCGTCATTTCGCGGATATTGATGGAATTTTATCACCAATCTTTATATACTAAACACCCAAATGAGAGCGAGGAGAGAACTGTAAGACTTGGTGTATAAGAGGTCAACGTAACCACGGCGGTCAAGGTATACCCGCTTAATGGTACCTAAAAACAACTGAAGTCGCGCCGTCATTGTCCATGACGACCAGCATGGATTCCGAAAACTTCAATCACGTGATACACAACTTCCTCCTTCTGATAATCCGTGCCGAATGCTATAAATCAACGCAGTCAGTTGGCTGCAGTATTTCTTGGCTTCCGAAAAGCAGTTGGCTCATAATACGCCAATGATTATTAATGAAATTACGAGGATGTGAGATATTAAACTATATTTGTGACTGAATTGAGGATATCGTTGTAGGCACGACGTAGTATGTTATCTCGTACAGAGAGTCAACGATAGATACAGAAATTCACTTCACACGTGTCATAGGAAATGTGTTGGGATCATTGCAGTTCACGTTGAATATTAATGACCTGCAGGTTATGTTAGTAGCTATGTGATCTTTTAGCAAATAAAGATATTATCTGTATAAAAAATGGCCAACTGCGACCGGGACTCGAACACAGAGCGTTCTGACAAAACCAATTACGTGTATACATGTACAGGGTGGCAGGCAGTCAAGGGATATTTTAGGGAATTGGTTTAAAAAATTTTATTTCGTAGGTTCCAGTCAAAGCTCTACAAGTTTTCTCCCAGAGCAGCTTCCGCTGTGTCTGTGTGACAGAAGTTACCTGTCTGTTAGAACCGAGGCAGTTCTGTCTAGTTAAGCTGCTGAAAAGAGACGCCTTGAGCCCTCTGGTGAAATCGCTAGCGAATTCACAGCATCGGTTTTAGCGAACAGCGTGCTGGGATACAGGTTACGTGTGTGGAAGCTGGAGGATTCTGTAGTATACAACACAGTTGGCTCTTTCTCTTGTGTTCCATACCTGGACCAGAACAGATGCCTTTCACGGTAGGCAGAGCCTCCGGCTCTGTATTCCATGACCGGCCACCAACATAAATTACCATGAACCGCCTCCCGTTCCGTTGTCACTTGTTTAGTTGTTCGCCCTCCTAGACGAGCCTCAACCTGGCTACTTCCTCCCTAGGCGCGCCCCTTGTATACCGTACATTCAAATATATTATCTTTATTTTATCTAATTTTCTGTTCTGTAGTTTAATGGCAGCCACGGATGCCCACTCACAAGCCCTGACCGTTCGACCTTGTAATGGGACACCCTCCTCTAACATTACCATTTTTTATGGAAGTAACCGATACCAAGAGTAATCCGGAATTTGGTATACGTGAACATTCTCGCCTGTTTCACTGAAAGAATTTCGTTTGATTTTGTATACGATGTATTATGTTTCAGACTAAAATGTATAAAAAGAAATTAAGTTGTTACTATGGATACAGCTAAAATTATTCTTCCTGTCTGACGGCAACGTACATACCGGCAAAAGGAAACGAAACAAACGTGTTACAGGAGAAGCTAATGAAATAGCTGTTCCAGCGGCAGAGAACCACAACCCAAGGATAAGCACCCGGCGATTACGCCGTGATTGCGGTATGTCTGTAGGTAGTATTGTCACAATACCGCATCATCATAAGTATCATCCACAGCACGTGTCACTGCATGAAGAACTTCATGGTGCTGATTTCCATTACCGAGGAGTGTTTTGTGAATGGGCATGTCAACAAATCCAAACGATCCCCTCGTTCTTTGCCGAGTCTACATTCACAAACCATGGTAGCGTCAATCGGCATAGCATGCATTATTGGAGTGTAGACAGCCCCAACTGGTTGCGACAAGTAGATCATCAGTGTCATCGGTCGATTAACGTATGGTGTGGCGTTGTGGGGAACAATCTCATTGGCACGACTGCACCATGAATAGATGCAAATGTCGAATATTTATAGAACAGAAACTACCGGTACCGTTGAAGGATGTTGCCCTGGACGTTCGACGTGGTGTGTGTTCCAGTATGACGATTGCTCAGCGCATCACGCAACTGAGGCACATGTAGTATTAGACAGCGGATCGGAAGATGTGACCCTTGGTCCTCTAGGTCATCGAATTTCACGTCGCCGGATTTCTTTCTGTGAGGATATTTAAAAGATGAGGTGAACCAGCAAGTTCCAACAGGCCATGAGGGTACGGTCGACCGCATCATAAACGCCTGTGCCGACATTCCCGCAGATATCGTTCTGACCTATACACGATCCTTTGAAAAGCAGATCATTAAGTGTATTGAAGTTGGCGATACTACGTTTGAACATTTGGCCTAATTGGAAAAATTGACTTGCTTTCACCTCGGGTCACGGCCACAGTGGCGCTTTGAGTAGTCACCAGCCCGATATGTTGGAGGAGTTGCGAATGGGGTTTGTGATTAGAAGTTATGAAATAATGGTCTGCCGTCCCCTCTCTGCGTGGAGGTGGAGTCCATAGGACGTTCAAGGGCCATTGAGTAGAACGTAGATTACGACTGTATATCCATTTCCACTCCTCCGATTACACTGCCATCTGAGACGAAATGAAGAAAATGCTTCAGACAAAACGCATGTAGATTTTTCCTTAGAATCGTTATCTGCCATAAAAGAAAATCGGTGGTCCTATTCAAGATTTTAAAATCACCCGCCACCATCGCCACACGGGGTTTACTGTGGGGGTCTAGTATTCTATCGTTGGATGTCCCCCTCTCCGATAAAACAAATCTGAATAGTAACTTTCTTCTATCTGATAGTAGTGTTCAAGATATTTCAATGTCTTCAGTTAAATTGGAAACCCTCTATATGTAGAGAGAGAAGATTTATTAACATATTTTTATTGGCTTTCTAGAATACGACTCTACCTACGTTTTATGTTTCCATGCAATGGTGATACTCTGTAATGTTTTTGATGGATGATGAATGCTATGTATGTTCAAATAACAAAAAGAAAAATTTTGAGAAATATAACGTCAATTTAACAATTTTCCGATTTATTTACGTTTCTTGTACTGTCAGAGCTTGCTTCTTGCCGAAACTCATGATCAATGGCAAGTACACTATGGGTTTTGATGAATGAGTTTGCGATTATCTAAATACATGACAGAAATGACCGAATCACTCGACTGTGTTGACATAAAAGCTGAATTTTTTTTACAGGGCCGAAGGAACGTAGTCTTTAGTGTGTGACATAAATTTGAACTTGATGCTCCAACCTGTTCAAGAGGAGAATCGGTCTTACAAGACGGACAGACACGCGGATAAAAAATGACATAAAAGTAATTTTTTCGTTTGATATAATTATAAATTAACAATCTGCGTATTATTTCCCTTACTTGTAGAGTGAAATGTAGCTTCTTGCCGAGTATCAAAATTTGAATAAATGGCTGTACCTTTGACTGCTTTGACTTAAAATTTTTACACCCCCAAGTGACTATAGACCTACATATATGACATAAATGTGATGTTGATGCATCTAAACGTACCACAGAAAAGGTTTCTTAACTGTCGGACTGACTGAGAGACATATGGACGGACAACAAAGCGATAATGTAAGGGGTCTGTTTCTACAGATTAAAACAGGGAACCTTTAAGAGGACTGACTGATGAAATGAAATGTCGTGTGGCTAGGGCCTCCCGTCGGGTAGACCGTTCGCCTGGTGCAGGTCTTTCGATTTGACGCCACGTCGGCGACCTGCGCGTCGATGGGGATGAAATGATGATGATTAGGACAACACAACACCCAGTCCCTTAGCGGAGAAAATCTCCGACCCAGCCGGGAATCGAACCTGGGCCCTTAGGATTGACAGTCTGTCGCGCTGACCACTCAGCTACCGGGGGCGGTCCGACTGACTGATAAAACCTGCATTAATGTTCTGTTAGAGCTTAATACGATTTCAAAGTTATGCAAAGATTGGCAACTCACTTTAAACTTTCATAAATGTAAAGATGTTTGCATCACAAAATGAAAAGAAACGTAGTATCTTTCGACTGCACTATTGGCCAGTTACAACTGGAATAATTTAATTCATGTAGATACTTGGGTGTAAGAAGTTGTAGAGATTATTGGAACAAAGGTGGTTCTACCCCAAAGTACCGTTATCCAAGATGGCGGCAATGATTTCATCCAAGATGGCTACAATGGCGTCATCCAAGATAGAGGCGATGACGTCAATTAAGATGGCGCATTTTGGGAGGGAAGTTTGAATTTTGGCGCGAAAGTGACACGCCCCCCATTCGCCCAGAAAAATGGACTACATTTTCTAAGCACTCTCCCAATGAATCTCAACCTGGTACCCGCCTTACCAACAATTAATTTTATATGATCATTCCACTTCAAATCGTTCCGCATGCATACTCCCAGATATTTTACAGAAGTAACTGCTACCAGTGTTTGTTCCGCTATCATATAATCATACATTAAAGGATCCTTCTTTCTATGTATTCGCAATACATTACATTTGTCTATGTTAAGGGACAGTTGCCACTCCCTGCACCAAGTGCCTAACCGCTGCTGATCTTCCTGCATTTCGCTACAATTTTCTAATGCTGCAACTTCTCTGTATACTACAGCATCATCCGCGAAAGCCGCATGCAAAAGCCGCAAATTCCAGCAGGATAATGCATCACACCCCAGTTATCTCTACTAAGCAAAAAAAATGGATGGAAAAAAGACTTGTTTTTTTTTTTAGTTAATCAATTTCAAACAGATGTGTTCTCCACTGGGTCTGGACTCCACCTGGCTTAGCTCATATCGGTGCCACCAGAGGGTGCTCTCCTGACGTCAGATGTTGACGCAAGCACCGCTATTCAAGATGGCGCCACCCTGTGTGTTCACCATGAGCTCCAGAGCCCAACTGACTTAGTTCATATTGACACCACCAGAGAGCGCTACCGTGACGTCGGGTGGTGACGCAAGACCGTCTGCTCTCACACCTCAAAAAAATTGCTCTGACCACTATGGGACTTACCTTCTGTGGTCATCAGTCCCCTGGAACTTAGAACTACTTAAACCTAACTAACCTAAGGACATCACACACATCCATGGCCGACGCAGGATTCGAACGTGCGACGGTAGCGGTCTCGCGGTTCCAGACTGTAGCGCCTAGAACCGATCGGCCACCCCGGCCGGCCTCTCACGCCAGCGAGCGAGCAAACGCTGACGCCACAGCCTCCAGCCTAGACATTTATACTTGCGCTGGACATAGTCTTCTGTATATATTCTAGGTACAGTAACACCCACATCACCCATCAAACCTATTAATTAGGTAAGTACTTAAATCCATTTCAATTTTAATCATATTCAATAAGTCAATTTACAATTTCAATAATCAATGACCAAGTGAGAGGTTCCACATTTTACCACTATGAGCGCAGTGTTCATTCATGACCTAGTACCACCTACCTCTAGAATGCTGCACTCCTGTTGGCTACTGCATGAGTCACATGATTCAGCATCATAGAATCTAGGACTTCGAATCAATTTTCACGAATGCCACACCCACCTGGACTTGGAATCAAATAGTTAAAGTCTCATCCACGATCCTAAGCCGAACGCCACATACCCCTTCTAGCCTACGTTGTCGCGCTAACATGCACTAACGTGTATTAACGTGTGTAGTTCATGGCGTAATCCAAGATGCTGCAGCGAAATGGTGGGCAAACATATCTCAACACAAGTCTTTATTTTGCAACCAGTTTCTCCACCATGAGATCTAGACTCCAACTGACCTAGTACACATTACTGCCACCACAAGGTACTGTCAGCCCTCCTGTGACTCCCCAAATGGTGGTATGTAGGAGGAAAATGGTGCGAAAATGACTCAGGCTGCGCTGCACTGCTGGGGAGAATAAGGAAGGAGTGTACTCTATTTAGTTTGGAACATTTCATTTATGGATCGAATATATTTATCACACTGACGCAAATCACTCTCCATGTTATGCTTGGGGTCACAATAAACAGTTTGCACACACGCAAACAACTCGTAATTTATTCAAATAATTTAAGTAGAGACATTCTCACTCCTCCTAAATAATTCAACACAGTTATGTCTAGACATGCTCAGTACTCATAAACTGTCCAACTCATAACAAAGCTGCTCGCAAGCACCCTCCTCCAACCCCTTTCCGTATAGCGCACACACAGCCCCAACGATGTGATGTGGCTGTGAGATGTCAAACCACGCACAGGCACCCACCCGGTGAGGCCGCGACATCTGATTCATACTTTATCTGTGAGAAATTTCTATCGAACTATGTGTTCATCCAGACACACTTGCTGGCGTGATCAGGCGGGAGCGCAGCCATGAGCTGCTGCCAAATACAGGCTAAAGTTGTATGTAGGCGCTGTTGATGATGAAATCGGACAGGGGCGAAGGCTTATTTACAGAGCATACACTATAAGCAGGGCCTCGCACATGGGACGTTCCTCGCTACCCTCACTCTAACTGCAGTCCGGCGAAGACAATGCAGAAATCCATTCCAAAATAGCAGAACCTGCTTTCTCCTTAGCGCTTCTATTGGACCATACATGACGTTTGACTGATGCTTCGCCGCGCGTAGGTACCTACCACCGCAAGTGCATCTAGCAATGTTACCAATCTTTTACCAGGCCACATTGCTATCTAAAATAATAACCAAGTCTAACTCAATTAAATTCCATAGTCCCCCGGAAATACTTAACTCGCGCTTTTGTACTAATTTTCGTCTTCTCTGAGCTTGTATGCATGGAAATTCTCTCCATAACAGAACCTCTTTTCGAAAATAGCGAACAATAACCTCAAATGCAGTCTTCCTCGTTGACCTGAGGTGATACCCACTTGATCACGTGATAGCCATCCTGCTCTCAAAATATGCAAATTTCCGCACAGCTATGTAAAGGCTCCCATATCCCAACATAGAGCATGTGAATGAATCCAACATTATCATTTTCTCTTATCTAATACAGTCGAGTACAGTGGTATATGACACCTACCAAACAGTGCATTTATGCTAGGGGTTGGCAGCTGTGCTACATTTACGGTCAATTTTAGAACACAGAACGAGATGTTATGTCATGATCGCTTGGATAGATCTGACCTAAAATGGATAGAATTGCGAAAAATGACGAGGTAATAGGTATAAATTGACCGAATATAAACCGAAATTCGGGGAAATTGTGGATGTACTTGCGTACCTTCTGATTCACGTGGAAAAATTTGTACATGGGATCAAGTATGCAGCAACGAGAGGAATCTGAGAAAACATTGATATTGAAGGGAAGGGAATCAGGGAGGCAGTCAATATTTTCCGTGGAGGTAGTATTATACTTCATGTCTATTGACGTACCAGTGATACACACGAGCTGACTACTGTATTTGGTGCTTTTCAGGAGGACAGAGAACTATTCACCTCTACACTTCTTTTCATCCGCACTAAAGGATAGCCGAGAGTGGGTGGATTGATAGATTGAGATACAGCTGTAAAGAGGTAATATTTAATGGTAGACTGATTCAGTCTAGCGAAGGAGAAGTTGCTTGAGGTCAATTTTTTTGCCAGTATTCTGTCCGGACGCATCAGTCACGCGAAATAGCCCACGTTCTACTCGTATACAGCCACGTGTTCCGTATGTGGTTTAAAGCATTGTGTACTTGCGATTGTTAACTTTAAACTTGTTGGTCATCAGAGGACTTCCATCTCATGTGTGATGAAACTTGACACAGTCCTCTAAACGAACTTTGATTAATGCGATCTCCCCCCCCCCCCTCCCCCCCCCCCCCCCCCCCCCCCGGTCACATCTTGGGTGTAAATTCGAGACTTCAGCGTCATAACTAAGTTAGCGATAGGAGCTTGTGAGGTGCTGCAAGCGCCGTGTATACAATTACCCGACAGATGTCGTGCTTACAGAGTTATTGGCGGAATAACTTGTAATTTTCAAATGTGGGACGCTGCTGCTATGCGTTTATCTGTTTCCGTGTAGGATGAATCCTCCACTGCTAACAATCATTTTATATAGACCTTATGGAGGGATGGTATAATTTCTGAACGGTGTTCAGATGTGAACAGTGGACACTATACGTCTCCACAAAGCTATATTGAACTCATATCACTCAGAACGAGCATTTTATGGAAGTTGTTTGTTTTTAGTTTTACAGTTCGATGAGATATTTCATCGTAGAGAAACTGGGAAGAAGAATGTATGTCATGCACTTGAAATACATTTCTCATAACGCAATATTAACAACGCTACAATCCATACGACTGATAGGTCGGAACGTAGGCGATCTAACATTATAGACTCGGTTTAAGTGCAGAGCGTTGCAGCCTTAGGAGTGTGTGTGTTTATGTTCTCTTTCTTACCGGCACCTTCCAGGTACCAATCCTAGACTCTAGAACAATACTTTACAGTTGATAGCATGGATGATTTACGTAAAAATGTGTCGAACTCCATCTGTGTGGAACTACATTGCATATAAAAATGAATACTTTCTTGCTCTTCTTAACTGTCTCCTATTACATTACGGAACTTTGAAATCTGTTACTATAGATCGATAAGCAGTGCTAAGCTCTTCGACATAGTCCCATCTCGAGAAAGCTGCTGCATTTGGACGGGTTAGGACTCGGAAAGCTCTATTCATCCACGAGACGTGGAGTATAGCGGTCTTCTTCTTCTTCTGATCGGTTGCATATTAATTCTGTAACGGTGCTGCGTCGCAGGATGGTCAGTGACAGTGTGCGGATGGTCTTTCACTCTCTAATTTTGCCCTAAAACAGGGAGAATGCTATGTGACTCCCATACACAGAGAGATGGATCGTAAATTAAGTACTATGCTCGAGGTCTTAGAAATATGTAGAGCGCTATCTGGTTTAGTTTGATGATTTATGTGTTCGAGAATTAAAAGTGAATGGTCATACTGAGCGGTGATCTGTCCATGTTTGCAATGATACTCGCAGAGTAGAGAAGGGATGGTTTGGCTATGATACTGAAATTGGGGAAACATGCTGTCATATGATTGGCTGGTGTTGCAGTTACTGTAAAATTGGTAAAATTATTCACACTATCAACTGGTTGCTTAGTATTATAGTACATTGGTGGTGTCTTTTCCATCCCATCTGTGCATTGGTGCGCTGTTGGTTACAAGATAATGAATGACTAACAAGTCTTGTTTGAGCTGGGGAATGAGTTTTGTGGATGGGTGACAGCTTCTGGGGGTGCTAACAGCGAAACAGTGCTCGTGTACATAAGTACAAAATGAGGAATGTAGAGCGATGATCTATTCCATCATTGTGACAGATGAGTTTAAATGTAGAGGTCGTCAATAGCTTTCGGACATCAGTTTGGAAATTCCCCGCAATGCAGCCAAAGTCTTCTAGTTTCCCTATGTCGTGAGTGTGTTTTATTTAAAATCATCCACCATGTGTCGTGTGTTATCCTAGTTACAGTAATAAAATTATTTAGACCGTGCGATGACTACTTTTCTGTGAGAGCGTCTTAATGTCAGTTTAGAACCCGACAGAGGCATCGACGTCGTCTCATACAATCATTGGTCTAGAGCATAGGTGAACAAACTTTACAGTGGTCTTTGCGTTCCCTGTATATTTAATAGGATCGTGTCATAGAGACAACTGCAGCAGCACTAGCAGTTTAATGCAAGGGTCTGGGTTCACCGTTAGGCATGTTTGGATGGCTGCACGCTATGCTGTTCTGGGGAAGTATTGTGAAATAACTTTCTCCGTGATGGAGGACCACCATAGCTATACGTCATTGCACGCTCATCGGTTCATAGGTGACTTTTGTAGTTCACAATTTTTTTATGTTGTTGGTTAGAGAATAATGAAGATATGATGTTTGGCTCATTGATTTGAACGGACGTGGATCTGTAGTACTTGTATCTAGTTTGGGGCCGTAGGACGTTGAGCGCATTTCCGTCGAATGGACAAAACATGCTCCTGTTCCAGTAAATGTGGTCGTTATATGTCTACATGGAGTGATCAATATATTGTATATGTCTTTCTCCGACTTCTGCTCAGTTCCGACAGATGTTTAGGGTGTGACTAAAAACATTTTTTAGTTTTACTGTAGCAGAGAGGTTCGAGGAAAGGTGACTCGTTTAGAGATATGAGAATGCCTGAAATATGATTCACTTGTGGCTGTGAGCCTATGCAAGTATGAGCTTGAATGGGAAGATCCGATTCCAAACGATGGACATAATTTCTAACGTATAGCGTAATACTAAAGATCTGAGAAGCTAGTGTACATTTTTCTTCTTACGACCTCAATCAGCCCATCTTCCACTACTACTGTTTGTGTTGCTTTTCAATGAGTCATGGTCTATAACTAATCAGATATATAGTGGAACCTCTGATCTGGTCTCGAGACAGAATGCACTGCAAATAATAAAGAATAATCTAGTTGGGGTCGGTGTGAGGGAGTCGCAAATACCGCTTGCATGCCACGTTCCTTAGCCGAGTCACTTTCAAAGTTGATTGTTTTTATCCCGAGGTTGCGTCGTGGACTTACATACTCCTACGATCACCGTCACGTTATTCGTCCTCAAGAAAGAAAACTACCTCATTCAGAGGTAATGTCATACCACCATTCGTAAAGCGGGTACAGCTTTTAACAAGGATACTTGTGTGCACCTGTAGAACAAAGAGCGCTTTTGAGAGTAAGATGCAGTAGTTGTTGGGATGGGGTTTTCTTCTTTAACATCTTGTCCATTACGTCTTTCTTTCTACGACACTGTCATAGGACTCACGAGAAGAACCTAAGGGACATGTGAACCCATCGTTGATTTTGGGTCAGTATTATTTCGTATTATAGGCAATGATTTATTGACGAACTTTTATAATAAGTAGTAGTCGTGGGTGCGTGATGTGTATGTATTTGAGAATTAGGTTTATAAAGGATATGTTTGTGAAAAGGAGATGACTATGCCCTGTTGTAGGGAAGGTACGGATTTAACTTGGAGTACTGTGATAGCAAAGGGAATAGTATGTCTAGTCGTAAGGCAGGTATAGATATTTCAAATTCCAGAGCCACCGCCTTTGGTAGTATGTATTTACGTTACTTCGCCATTGTTGAATGGCATTCAATTGAGATCGCGATTCCTAAGATGGGTCGCTTTCGTGATCAAGTGAAAATTCGAGAAGATTGTGTATGGAGGTGCGTTTGCGCTGGACCGTTATTCCCTCCCATGTAAATTGTTCGATTGACTGCTTCTGCACATTTATCGTCTTTATTTAGTTGAGAGAAGATAGATTGTGGTCTGTGCATCTGGCAAGTGGAAGATACGTTTTCCTGTTCTCTAGACATGGAAAAGACCTTAGTTGGCTTGTAAATTATGTGGATGATTTGGAGTATGTTAGATCAGCGAGATCGGTATTCGCAGGTGGAAATATGATTTTTCATGTGTTTGTGTCTAGTTAGTCAGTGGTCTAGAGCACACTCCACGTAGCTAAAGTTCCTTGTTTGTAGAGAAACGATTTCGAGTCTATACGTCGGGAATTATGGTGCTCCTACTGCTTGATATGGAGAAGTATAGCGAAAATGATATAATATTACGGTGAAAATAAGTGTATTCTTGTAATCGCCGAGTCTGGAGATGTGTATAGAAAAGCGAGCAGGCAAGGAAGCAGAGACAGTAATATGTTTATGTCGAGGGGGAAATGATTGCGAATTTGTAGAACAGTTCTGAGAGCGACTTAAGCCCGCTGATGTATATGGGGTGATTTTGTATGGTTGGGGATATGAACTGTATGTTTACTAGACTGACACGGTACTCGGTGATGTATTTCTGGGATGGTGATCGGTTCCACACTCCAACATTCTTCCGAGTTTGGAATGTATTAGATAATCTGTAGACAATTTTGTGAGGTTTAGTTGTTGGTGCGAAATGGTAATCACTGCAGAGTAGTTTATTACCGTTGAATGTCGCATCTGGAGAAAGAAAGAAAAGGTTGATGGTGCTTCCTTAGGACTGGGGAGCATCGCAACTTATAGCCGGTGTGAGTGTAGGCGTTCAATATTTTTTTCGGTTGCTGTAAAGATATAAAAGATAACTGCACTGTTTGTCTAAAATGTGTATATATATTATATTGTAAAGTTAGTGTGGCTTACATTGTGTAAAATGTGTACAAATTGCATTTTAAAGGTAGTATGGTTTATGTTATGGCATTACTTGAGGGGATGACTGTGTGTCCTATCTTGAGGGGCATATAGATTGAGCAGATTGATAACGACTAGGGTATGAGATAGAGTTTCTAAGTGGAAAATTATAGATACTGAAGCAGAGTCGTCAAGAGGAAAGATTACCTGTACATTAATTGGTGGCAGACTGTAGCAGCAACCGTAATATTTGATTGTAGTTAGAGTGGTAAATATCTTCCTGGCTTTCAATATTGTTCTGAGTATGGTATGTATTTGATAATGTCGAGACAATTTTGAACGTTTCAATATCAGTGTAATTTAGCGATTTGTGTAAAATAACCGCTGAAAGCCCAAGAAAGCATAGGTGAATGGTGCTTCGATACCGACAGCATCAGTAATTCGGCGAGTAAATTCGATAAGAGCAAATGATAATGTTGGATTCATTCACATGCTCTTTGCTGGGATATGGGAGCCTCTACATAGCTGTGCGAAAATTTGCATATTTTCAGAGCAGGATGGGTATCACGTGATCAAGTGGGTATCACCTCAGGTCAACGAGGAAGACTGCATTTGAGGTTATTGTTCGCTATTTTCGTAACGAGGTTCTGTTATGGAGAGAATTTCCGTGCATACAACCTCAGAGCAGACGAAAACTAGTACAAAAGCGCGCGTTAAGTATTTCCGGGGAACTATGGAATTTAATTCAGCTAGACTTGGTTATCATTTTAGATATCAATTTGGCCTGGTAAAAGATTGGTAACATTGCTAGATGCGCTTGCGATGGTAGGTAGCTACGAGCGGCGAAGCGTCAGTCAAACGTCACGTATGGTCCGTTGGAAGTGCTAAGGAGAAAGCAGGTTCTGCTATTCTGGAATGGATTTCTCCAGTGTCTTCGCCAGACCGCAGTTAGAGTGGGGGTAGCGAGGAGCGCCCCACGTGAGCGGCACTGCTTAGAGTAAATATGCCTTCGCCTCTGTCCGAGCGCATAATCAACAGCGCCTACATACAACTTTCGCCTGGATTTGGCAGCAGCCATGGCTGCGGTCCCGACTGATCACGTCAGCACGTGTGTCTGGGTGAACTTGTATTTGCATAGGAATTTTTCAGAAATGAATTACGAATGAAATATCGCTGCCTCATGCTTGTGGGACCCTAGTAGGGGCATGTTCATGGTTTGACAGCTGGTGGCCGTGTCACGTCATTGGGGTTGTCTGTGCAGTCTACTGGAGGGGGATTAGTGGAAGGTACTTCTGCGCGTTGATTGAATTATTTTGGGAGGAAGTCTGTAGGCTGTGCTATGAGTTATTTGGACAATTTACTGTGCTGAAGTATTTAGGAGGAGTGTGAATGTCTCTACTTAAATTATTTGGGTAAAATACGAGTTGTTTGAATCTCTGCAGACTGTGTATTGTGACCCCAAGCATAACATGGAGAGTGTTTTGCGTCAGTGTGATAAATATATTAGATCCCTAAATAAAATGTTCCAAACTAAATAGAGTGCACTGCTTCCTTACTCTCCCCAGCAGCGCAGTGCAGCCCGAGTCATTTTCGCACCATTTCCCTCCTACAGACCACCATTAAGTCAAAGAAGGGATGACAGTACCCTGTGGTGGCAATAATGTGTACTAGGTAGGTTGGAGTCCAGATCTCGTGGTTGAGAAACTAGATGCAAAATAAAGACTTGTGTTCAGATCTGTTTTCCCGCCATTTCGCCCCACCATCTTGGATTACATCATGCACTGTGCACATTAGTAAACGTTAGTGCATGTTAGGCCGAGAACATTGTCTGGTTGGGGTATGTGGCGTTCGCTTTAGGATCATGGTGGAGATTTGATTCCAAATCCAGGTGGGTGTGGCATTCGTGAAAATTTATTCCAAGTCCTAGGTTCTATGAAGTCGAATCACATGACTAATGCAGTAGCCAATAGGAGTGCAGCATTCCAGGGCTGGGGGGTGCTAGGTCATGAATGAACACTGCACTCATAGCGGGAAAATGTGGAACTTCTCATTTGATCATAGAGTATTGAAATTGTAAATTGACTTATTGAATATGATTAAAATTGAAACGGAATTAAGTACTTACCTAATTAATAGGTTTGATGGGTGATGTGGGTGTTACTTTACTTAGAATATTTACAGAAGACTATGTTCGGTGCAAGTATAAAGGTCTAGGCTGGAGGCTCTGACGTCAGCGTCTGTTCGCTCGCAGGTGGCTGACGGGGCGTGAGAGAGAGAACACACAATCTTGCGTCATAACCCCACGTCACGGTAGCGCTCTTTGGTGGTGTCGATATGAACTAAGTCAGTTGGGCTCTGGAGCTCATGGTGAACACACTGGGTGCCGCCATCTTGATTAACGGGGCTTGTGCCAAGATCTGACATCACGAGAGCACCCTCTGGCGGCACCGATATGAACTAAGCCAGTTGGAGTCCAGAGCCAGTGGAGAACACACCTGCTTGAAATTGGTTAACTAATAAAGATAAGTCCTCTTTACCGCCATTTTCTTTGCTTAGATAACTGGGGTGTGGTGCATTATCCTGCTGGAATTTAAACTTTGCCCTATTTTTCTGGGGGGAGGGGGGTGAGTCACTTTCCTGCTAAAATTCAAACTTCCCGCCAAAATCTGCCATCTTGATTGACGTTACACTTGTCTGTATTGTGTTAGCTCGTGTGAGCGCTTTTGGCTTTTAGTTGTGAAAATACACTGAAATGCCAAAGAAACTGGTATAGCCACGCGTTTTCAAATTCAGAGATATGTAAACAGGCAGAATACGGCGCTGCAGTCGGCAACACCTATATAAGACAACAAGTGTTTGGTTCAGTTGTTAAATCGGTTACTGCAGCTACAATCGCAGGTTATCAAGATTTAAATGAGTTTGAAATTGTTGTTTTAGTCGCGGAACGAGCGATGAGAACCAGCATTTCCGAGGAAGCGATGGTATTTTCCGGTATGACTATTTGAGTATTTGACAAGGGTACCGTGAATATCAGGAATACCACAAAACATCGTATTTCCGACATCACTGCCGCTGGAAAAACATCCTACAAGAACGGGACCAACGACGACTAAAGAGAATCGTTCAACGTGACAGAGGTGGAACACTTCCGCAAATTCTGCAGAGTTCAGTGCTGAGCAATCAACTAGAGTCAGGGTGCTCTTCGAAGGCCTCCCACCCGCTCCTGAAGACTAGGCGAGAGAGCGATAACCGCACAAGACGGTAATCCGCGACCACAGGTGAGAAGCCAGGCTAAAGAACTGAGCCGCTAAGGTTCAGTGTTGTGCTATAGGTACAAAGGCGGATTAGAGAAGCATAAATTACCAAACAAAAGGTAGCGTTCAAAATGTAGTCGACAGATACGCTATATTGATGAAGATGTAAGTGATGATAGTTTGAATCCGGCTTTTCGCAATTCCAAGTCCATTGTTTTAATCATATACGCTACATCGCGCGGTCATTCGGATGACCGTTTGAGTGTTGTAAGTGCATCGCCAACTGTTTGATTTGCCTGGGAGGTAGCACGTATTATCATCTGTCAAACGTCCGTGCAGCGGGCACCTTCTAACATAACATATCTCGCAGCAGCCTTTAGGCGATACACTGAAACTACGTAGGTAGAGCTGTAGAACCGATGTTATATCTGCGTGCATCCTGCAGGCGAAGCAAATTCAGTCACGCAAAAAGACTAGAACAGATCAACACAGAGGTTTCTGTTGTGTGCGACCTATAACAGCAAACAGTTCGGCGCAACGTGATCTTCCGTCTTTTATGCCATACAGCATATTGCGACACTCTCGACAGTTGTGTTCTTTTTCGGTCCACCGACCGGGGATTAAGAGGGGGGGGGGGGGCGATCAGCAAGAGGGAATACCTCAATCTCGATTACACAGTTTTTATTCATTACAGAATTCTCATACAGTTCTAAAAGTACGTGGATAACCATCAGTTCATTTTGTGTCACCTATAGAATTTAGTTCTGATGGCATGTCACATCTCGAAACTGGCCACCTTATTTATATCAAAAATGGCAATTTTAGTGTTGCAGCAGTTAGATTGGGATAAGGTGTACCGGAAACCTAACGCTAATTTAAAATATAACTTCTTTAACTATAGGGTTGTGAGATTTTTGAAAACTGCCTCCCTAAGGAAATAGTGAAATACAGTTGTAAGAAACGGTGTAAAAACCCCATCGCTTACTAAAGGGATACAAAAATCTGGTAACTGGGAAAGGCAATGTATCTGATATCAAGAAAGAATACGCTGAAAATATTTAAAAAACTACTATACTATGTTAAGACAAGTTATTAAAAGTCGAGAAGTATGTGTATTATGTATGAGAGCAGCAACTATGATAGTAAAATTAGAACAATTTGGAATATTGTTGAAAGGGAAACAGAGCAAACAAAAGCACAGAAGACTTTATTACTATGAAACTGTATGAAAAGTTTACTAACGAAAAGTTAGAGGTTGAAAATACTTTTAATAATCATTATTTAGATTTATGGGAGAAATACGATCCAGATGTTCAGTACAAAAGACAAATATATATGAGATGTAACTGGTAACTTAATGCTAATTTAAAATGTAACTTGTTTTAATAGAGGTTTGTGATTATATAAGGGGCAATACCTATGCAATTTGATAAAATTTAAATTCTACCCACCTCTCCTTCTGGAGTTAGGATAGTAATAAATATCACTGATATCCTTACCGCTGGAATTTTAATTCCACTCCTGAACTTTTATTTCGACCACCGCTTCTTCGATGTACAGCTAGAACAGTAGGGGTGAAAGACTACATCAATGACTTTTATCATCTTTTAATCCGGGCACTTCGTTCTTGGTCTTCCCCTCTTACTGTTTCCTCTTGGTTCTTTTACATATCGAATATTATCCATCTTTCCCTATAGGATAATTCTATTTTTCTCTGAATTTCGAGCATCTTGCACCATTAGACATTATCGAATGCTTTTCCCAGATCTTCGAATCCTATGAACAGCCGCGTAATGTTTTAATTATGGAAGTCTGTGTCCTGGAACAGTAACATTAGACCATGGTACAATGGAATTTTGGTCAAGATACAATGCATCGATGTACTCTTAATATGGTGTCTAATCGCTTCCATGCGTATTCTTAAGATAGCCTAAAGTCTAAATGTGTACAATTCCATAGTTTATACAGTTAAAAAAAAGCCATCAGGCCAGACTGTTGCATTGTCAACTATCGTTTGTTAGATGTTTTTTTTATCTCGACGACTTTTTGATGCATTATAAAGTGAAGGATACTTGAGTTTCCTTTGTCAGAATTTCGTGTCCCTATATTCTCAGTTCTGCTCATAGATCAAGCGTTATAAATAGGGAGAAACAAAGAATATTCTCCCGAGTGCCAAATCGCGCTGCCCTGAAAACAACGAGATGCATACTCGCAGCGCTCCGGCTGCTCTCTATTGTGTTTCAATTAGCGGGCGCGCCCGGAGCGGCGTTTCCCTGCGTCACACTCAGCTTTCGGTGCCGTCCGTAACGACAGGCAGACCCGACCCGACGCAACGCAACGCGACGCGGTGACCACGCGGACGCCGCCAGCTGCGGCGACAGGCCACGCCTTGACGTTGGCCGGCCAAAGGGCACGGGGGCAGCCGGGAAGCCGACGCCGATGGGGCAGCCGTGCTGAGCGGAACTCCACCGCAGCAGAGTGCCCGGCACTACGCGACCAGATATTAAATCATATGGGACAGGATGCACGACGCGGCGGCGGAGCTGCGAGGCGCAGCACTGCGGGGCAAAGTTGACCGACTGGCCAACTATGACGCACCGTGCGGCATCGCGCAGTTCCGTTGCCCCTACAGCGGTACAGCAAGTGCCGCGACACTGCACATTATTCAGGTCGTAGCTCTTTTGAGGTGCGAAACGGAAGTTTGTTTTTATATGAATCTGTTGGTATCTGGTTTTTCGGACATGTCTGAAGGAAGAGACACCGTGCTGAATCCGCAGCTTTGCTACATTACATGTAAACTGAAGGTGGAGGTGGAAGAAAGCAATGGTGCGAAGTGTGGGTGCGATAATCGCCGTGTTGGGGTGGCGCAATGGTTAAAGCCACTGACCAGTAAGCAGGAGATACCGGATTCGAGTCACGATCCGGCACACATTTCCTCATGTCGCCATTGATTCCGCATACAGTCCGAATCCAGCTGACAACAGTTGTAAGGTGGCTATAATTTCGCACCTTACAAGCACTCATCTACATACTTTGCAGTGATCTACAACCACAATTAGGTATCATTTGATAGGTTGTACATCGTATATATGAATGTTTAAAGAGACTGACATTGTCACGTACGCCTTGTAAATAATTGTTAACGCTTTTGCACGAAACGTGAAGGAGGGTTTTTATTATCAAAAAGGGCATAATGAATGATTGCCTATACTAGCAGAGGTTGGAACTCCAGTGGAAATGAAACGGCAGGCGTAACTCAAACCCTGATTGGTATTGTAGCTAGGCCGGAAGGATTATACTTCGGACACTATGAAAATCTTGGACGCAGTTGAGAGGAACGAGGAAGCGTCATATCGGAAATCACGCAGGCTGGGTTATTTCTAAGGATTTTTTCTCAGAAGCATATCATGGTACGAGTAAATGGTTCAAATGGTTCTGAGCACTATGGGACTTAACATCTGAGGTTATCAGTCCCCTAGAACTTAGAACTACTTAAACCTAACCAACCTAAGGACATCGCACACATCCATGTCCAAGGCAGGATTCGAACCTGCGACCGTAGCAGTCACGCTTTTCCGGACTGAAGCTCTCTCTGAGCTCTATGGCTCGGAGCACTATGGGACTTAACTGCTGAGGTCATCACACTCATCCATTCAAATGGTTCAAATGGCTCTGAGCACTATGGGACTCAACTGCTGAGGTCATTAGTCCCCTAGAACTTAGAACTAGTTAAACCTAACTAACCTAAGGACATCACAAACATCCATTGCCGAGGCAGGATTCACCTGCGACCGTAGCGGTCGCGCGGCTCCAGACTGTAGCGCCTAGAACCGCTCGGCCACTCCGGCCGGGCGTACTGAAGCGCCGAGAACGGCTAGGTATTTCCTCCCAAACTTTCCGCGCTGGACGACAAAAGACTAAAATATGGTTTTTCGGCGTTCGGAAGAATCTGTAGAGAGGGAGAATATTCCGTGATTTCGTGAAGATGATTCGACTTTTGAGTTACGAGGGTGGGGAGCTCGATCTTGCTGACAAGCCAGCGGTGGAGAGACGAAGTCTTCCGTTTTGAGCGCCCATGTTGGACAGTCGCTCAGTATCAGCTTTGTTGGTACAAACGGACTGTGTTTGCTCTCAGGATATTTTATAGTTAGCACGGATAGGCACTGTGCTGTTGCGAACTTATACGAATCTGGACTTCGCCTCCGGGTTGGGAGCCGTCGTTGGGTACGCAGCGTTCAGCGATTGAGAACACTTCTACCTATACTAATGTTGAGGCATTATCTGAACTCCGTCCTTGTGGCTGGGAGTTCGCGTTTCTCGTCTGTAGACCACAGAGAGGAGAAGACAGTATCCGTGTGTATTAGTCAGAGGGCCGCCTTCTGCCGTCCTCGTGTTTAAAAGAGTTTATTTTGTGGCTGGAGATCTTCAAAAATGGCTCTGAGCACTATGGGACTCAACTGCTGTGGTCATCAGTCCCCTAGAACTTAGAACTACTTAAACCTAACTAACCTAAGGACATCACACACATCCATGCCCGAGGCAGGATTCGAACCTGCGACCGTAGCGGTCGCACGGTTCCGGACTGCGCGCCTAGAACCGGAGATCTTCCATCGTACAGATGCACCAGACGCAGTACATACGGAGATATTGCTAATTGATTCAGCTTATTAGGGTTATAAAGTTAAACAGCCTGTGATCACGTAAATTTCATTTCCACTGAGCTTGCACACCATTGTAGATCATCTTTGAAAGTAGTGTTCAAAAATGGTTCAAATGGCTCTGAGCACTATGGGACTTAACATCTATGGTCATCAGTCCCCTAGAACTTAGAACTACTTAAACCTAACTAACCTAAGGACATCACACACATCCCTGCACGAGGCAGGATTCGAACCTGCGACCGTAGCAGTCGCGCGGCTCCGGACTGAGCGCCTAGAACCGCTAGACAACCGCGGCCGGCCGAAAGTAGTGTCTTCTAGTATTTGTATGTAGATGTCAGTCATTTTGCGTTATTTATATTAGACTGCGCAGCCATAAAAACGGCAGAGTTGGGCTACTGGTCTGTAATTTTAGTTAGGAAATATAAACATCTGTAACAAAAGAGTTGTTTTTTAATCTACAATAAATGTATAAGCAGCAACAACATTTATTACTTAATAGTGCTCTTTCCCTTCATCATTCATTTATGTTTACGTTGTAATTTTTATGTTAAAGAGTAAGGAGGAGAAAACAATATCACAACTAAGAGATCCTAAGATCTGCTTCGGGGGATAGTCAGACCGGGTCAAATTTTCATTTTAGCGTTCATTATTTTCCGTTGCACACATTCATTTTACACCTGCCTGGAGTAGCATCTTGGATTTGGCTACCCTGCCAGGATCCTCCTTAGAGTCTTCTGAATATGGTCATTAAGTGGTTTGAAACCTCAGAAATTTTCGAACTTTTTTATCCCATTTAATGTTTAGGTGTTACTGATAATGATCACCAGCTTGCGTGTATAGTTTGCAGTGGTAAAGCCTCGCGATAACATTAAAATATAATATTTGTTTATTTTATTGTATTTTTTTCAGAGGCGTTGCGCTTCAGACCGCTGGCTGCAATTCATTGATATTTATGTAATGTTATTTATCGTTGGATTTTGCTTTTACTGTAACAACACTACTCGTTCACGTAGTTGCCATTAGTTTAGCTTCTTTGTTGTACATATTTTTTCTTACATGCCCATTACATGATAAATGTGTGTACTTTTAAATGGCTCTGAGCACTACGGGACTTAACATCTGAGGTCATCGGTCACCTAGAACTTAGAGCTACTTAAACCTAACTAACCTAAGGACATCACACACATCCATGCCCGAAGCAGGATTCGAACCAGCGACTGTAGCGGTCACGCGGTTCAAGACTGAAGCGCCTAGAACCGCTCGGCCACACCGGCCGGCTGTACTTTTAAGACACATCTCTTATCAGGCATGAGTCCATGATTAGGGTGAAAGCACACTTAGTAGCACCACAGACCACTAGTTGTAACAATATAGAAATGCCAGATACTCGGGGTAGTCAAGAAAGCCTATGGAATGAGAAAGAGTTAACTATTTTAACAGCACAAGACACAGGTGAGGAGAATATCGATCCCAGGGAATTTTTTGAGGTTGATAGACACAGTCAAGCCCGTAGTGGGCAATCTGATAGCGAAGATGAGGAACAGAGACACACTGAGGAAATCGTAAAGATACGATTATATAATGTAGGGAGTCCAAGTGAACATGGAACAACTAAGATTCGTAGTAGATCATCGCCAGTGACATCGTCACGAGGCAGTATAGGGGCACGCAGTGATGACTTTCTTGAATACGAAGAAACGGAAAGGGAAAAGGCAGAAAATCGCCTAAGAGTAGAGGAAGTGAAAGTCTTAATAGGAGAGAAGATCTAGACAACATAGGTGTGTTCGACATCCTAGCATACCTAAAAGAATTGGGAGATGAAATAAAAAAGGGGAATCATAAGTGCGCTCTGAAATTGGAAGCAAAATTCAGAAGGTCAGTTTTGAAATGGGAAGTAAAATTCAAAACGTTAGTGCTGAAATGCAGAAGGTCAGCATTTAAAAAAGGGCAATGATGAAGTACACTCTGAAATGGGAAGTAACATTCAAAAAGTTAATACCGAAATTCAGGCGATGAAACATGAAACGAGGGAAGTGAAAAATGAGGTAGTGACGCTCCGAACAAAACTACAACGGGAGATAGTGGAAGTCAGAAGAACCGCGAACGAGGCACGATTTCTAGCGAGGGGCATAAAGCGGATTGTTCTTGAAACATCAGAGAGGACAGAAAATACGAAAAAGATAGGTAGAAGTGCATTAACAAAGTTGCAGAGGTGCGTGAAACAAACAGAAATAGCGCAGCTGCAAAAGACAGAAATTGCACCAAAGAAGGCATTGACCGCCGAGCTCTCCCAATTCAAACAGAACATAGAAAGCGAAATTAATCAATTATCTCCGGAAATCAGGTCACAACCAAGGCAAAAATCACCTCTGAGAAAAGAATTTGTAGGCGATTTGGAAACAACAGAAACCGAAAGAGCCAGTTCAAACTTAGCACGATCATGTCCAAGCCAAGAAGATATTAGAATGTGCTCGAAAGTAAGAGTTGCTTGTCAACTACAGACTGAAAGCGTATCTGCAGAGCAACGAAATATCCCTAGAGATATGCCCCCCGCGTCTACACAGAGCACGACTGGGTCGCAGATTGCGAATACGAAGAACGGCAATGAGATATTTCATGTGCATAATTGTTACCCGATAATGCACACCATGGGACAGTTTTCCAGTGATGAAAACGTGACAGGCGTAGAAGAGAGGACGCCCAAGGTATCGGTAGACAGGAAACGCTAGCGTCAAGTGAGAATGTGGCAGGCCGAGCGGGAAGAAATTCTAATGAAATCTTCGGTTTTAAGCATTTTATCTCTGTGCGAAAATTCCAGCATTACAAAGTCGAGGGTAATGTTTTGCACCCAAAAACTTTTATTGGACATCTAAGGCGCTGCAGTCATGGACTGTGCGGCTGGTCCCGGCGGAGGTTCGTGTCCTCCCTCGGGCATGGGTGTGTGTGTTTGTCCTTAGGATAATTTAGGTTAAGTAGTGTGTAAGGTTAGGGACTGATGATCTTACCAGCTAATTCTCATAAGATTTCACACACATTTGAACATTTTTCTTTTATTGGACAGTTTGATTTACCATTACCTCCTCACTGGCCTCTCTCTGTTCACATATCGAGGGAACATCGGCCGAATGCTTGCGGAACACTGCAAAAACGTGCACGTCATAGAAAGAGTTTTGTGATGCATTTTTAAACAAATACTGGTCCCAGGAGACACAGGACAGGATCAAACAGGATATAATGATGAGAGGAGATCTGGAGAGTCCAGGGTTCCGTAGTCCGGTGGAGTATTTAGAAGACTTGACCAATAAAAATCAGTAATTGGACGACCCATGCACATCGGCTGAGATCATAAGATTGTGTTACATGAAGTTGCTGATTTCCTACCAGCAAAGGCTCGTCGGCCGATGTGGAAGTGATGTAGAAGGATTCAAGCGTATCCTAAGTGAGTAGGAATTCACTTTCAACGAGTAGCAGGAGCGAGAAAAACGTAGCGAGAGAGACGTGCAAAGTGACAGCAGGAAGAACAACGGAGGGAATAATAGAGGCCATAACTGGCAAAACAATGTAAATCGGCCACGTCACCAAAACATGGACCACACACATCATAATGGGAGCAATGTACAGTGGAGGCAATGTGGCGGAGAATATAGGCAACAAAATGAATGCAGATGGGAGCCACAAAATAATGGCGCTACATGGGGCGACAATAGAGAAACTCGTCAACAGTCTGACCAAGGAGGGGGTGAAATGAATAACAACAGGAATTGGGAACAATCAATTGAAATTAGACCACCTAACCCTGGGAGAGTACGCCAATAATCTCTGGGACTCCATCATGTGAGCCATCACAAGCCATTTATAGAATGAGTAGGGAGAATTAAAGTGAGCTTGTGTGGCAAAAGTAAAGTATATTGTATATAGTTAACAATTACGTTACTTTATTTCACTGAAGGGAGATGTAGATTTATTAATATTTTCTGTGCCATTATCATGTTAAAAGATGTACTACAATACATAAAAGGGCACGATGTCGAGGGCGAGAAAATTAGGGCATGTTTCTTTGTGTAGCCTCTATAACTATGTGCAAGGCAAGCTGAGCGTACAATTTAAACGTGTTTGGAGTTTAAGATATGCTATCTATCCATGAAGGAATAAAGTAAAAATAAGAAAAGTGTGGTACTGCAGAATGTTGTAAAGAGGTGTGAATAAGTAAGTTTGTTACCCAACTGATGTGGAAAGAATTACCAGACAACATCAGCATTTGAAAATTTTAAGAACTACTTAATGAAATGAGTGTCTGTTTTCCATGTAACAATGGGATCACAAATGAGTAACTTGCTAGCAGTGGTTTGCGGTGACACGCATGATTTGTCTCCATTCAGAGAAACGAGAGTTTACTATGTGGCCTGCTCCACGTGGCTACGCGAGACCGCGCCGTATTTGTATATGGAAATGTTGTATTTATGCTGTTCAGAGAGACAGAATAATTGTGTACATGGTGGCCAGTCCTGCAGAATACCGTATGAGCGCACCGAAATAGAGTTTGATTGTTATTGCGACATGAAATGGGAGTGTAATAAGGGGATATAGAAACGTAAAATTTAATAAAGGAAAATAAGAATGCTGTACGTTCAATGCACATGACCTAGTGGGTAACATATAAAGCCGTGTTTGTACGTAGATGATGTCAGTTGGTTCAAATGGCTCTGAGCACTATGGGACTTAACTTCTAAGGTCATCAGTCCCCTAGAACTTAGAACTACTTAAACCGAACTAACCTAAGGACATCACACACATCCATGCCCGAGGCAGGGTTCGAACCTGCGACCGTAGCGGTCGCGCGGTTCCAGACTGTAGCGCCTTTAACCGCTTGGCCACTCCGGCCGGCGATGATGTCAGTCATTTCGCGTTATTTATACAGGGTGTTACAAAAAGGTACGGCCAAACTTTCAGGAAACATTCCTCACACACAAAGAAAGAAAATATGTTATGTGGACATGTGTCCGGAAACGCTTACTTTCCATGTTCATTTTATCACTTCTCTGCAAATCACATTAATCATGGAATGGAAACACACATCAACAGAACGTACCAGCGTGACTTCAAACACTTTCTTACAGGAAATGTTCAAAATGTCCTCCGTTAGCGAGGATACATGCATCCACCCTCCATCGCATGGAATCCCTGATGCGCTGATGCAGCTCTGGGGAATGGCGTATTGTATCACAGCCGTCCACAATACGAGCACGAAGAGTCTCTACATTTGGTACCGGGGTTGCGTGGACAAGATCTTTCTAATGCCCCCATAAATGAAAGTCAAGACGCTTGAGGTCAGGAGAGCGTGGAGGCCATGGAATTGGTCCGCCTCTACCAATCCATCGGTCACCGAATCTGTTGTTGAGAAGCGTACGAACACTTCGACTGAAATGTGCGGGAGCTCCATCGTGCATGAACCACATGTTGTGTCGTACTTGTAAAGGTACATATTCTAGCAGCACAGGTAGAGTATCCCGTATGAAATCATGATAACGTGCTCCATTGAGCGTAGGTGGAAGAACATGGGGCCCAATCACCAACAATGCCTGCCCAAACGTTCACAGAAAATCTGTGTTGGTGACGTGATTGCACAATTGCATGCGGATTCTCGTCAGCCCACACATATTAATTGTGAAAATTTACAATTTGATCACGTTGGAATGAAGCTTCATCCGTAAAGAGAACATTTGCACTGAAATGAGGATTGACACATTGTTGGACGAACCATTCGCAGAAGTGTACCCGTAGAGGCCAATCAGCTGCTGATAGTGCCTGCAAACGCTGTACATGGTACGGAAACAACTGGTTCTCCCGTAGCACTCGAATCAAGGAAGTACAGTACATACTTACGAAACTAAAATGAGCCCTAACATGGAAATTAAGCGTTTCCGGACACATGTCCACATAACATCTTTTCTTTATTTGTGAGTGAGGAATGTTTCCTGAAGGTTTGGAAGTACCTTTTTTTAACACCCTGTATTAGATCGGAGAGCCATGAAAAGAGCCGAGTTGGGAAACTGGTCCGTAATTTTAGTTAGGAAATATAAACATTTGTAATAAATGGGTTGCTTTTCAATGTACAATAAATGTATAAGCAGCAACAACATTTTTCATGTAGTAGCGCTAGTTCCCGTAATCATTCATTTATTTTGGGTTGTAATTTATATGTTATAGAGTAATGAGGAGAAAACAATATCACAATTAAAAGACCCTAAGATCTGTTTCAGGGGGTAGTCAGACAGGGCCAAATCTTCTTTTTAGTGTTCACTATTTTCCGTTACGCACATACATATTACACTCGCCAGGAGTAGCATCATGGATAATAATCGCTTCCCTTTTCCTTCCTTTCTCTCTCCCTCCACCTTCAATTAGCATAGAAAGTTTGTTTACCGTGCTGTCGTCAGACAAGGAAAAGTCAACTGTACGTGTAAATTGATATCCAGACTATTATGACTAAAATGTATCAATAGTGCCAGATGAAGGGTCATTTGGAAAGACATTGCCAAGGGCCTAGGTGAAAAAATATAACGAAAGAATACCTGTAAATTACATTTTTTTATGTAAGTTCTTATTTTTAAGCCTACATGCTTATTACACTGAAGAGCCTAAGAAAGTGATACGCCTTCCTAATATCGTGTAGGGTCGCCGCGACCAAGCAGAGTGGCGCAACACGACGTGACATGGACTCGACTAATGTCTTAAGTAGTGCTCGAGGAAACTGACTTCATGAATTCAGCAGGCCTGTTCATAAATCCGTAAGAGTACGTGGGGATAGAGTTCTCTTCTAAGCACGTTGCAGGGCATCCCAGATATGCTCAACAATGTTCATGTCTGGGGAGTTTGGTGGCCAGCGGAAGTATTTAAACTAGTAGAATGTTCTGGAGAAACTAAATAGCAATTTTGGACGTGTGAGGTGTCGCACTGGCCTGCTGGAATTGGTCACGTCCTTCGGAATGCACAATGGACATGAATGGCTGCAAGTGACCAGACAGGATGCTTACGTACGTGTCACCTGTCAGAGTTGTGTCTAGATCTATCAGGAGTCCCATATCACTGCAACAGCAAAAGTCCCACATCATTACAGAGCCTCCGCCGGCTTGAACAGTCCTCTGGTGACATGCAGGGTCCATCGATTCATGAAATTGTCTCCATATCATACACGTCCCTCCGTTCGATGCAATTTGAAACGACGCTGGCGCACCAGGCCACATGTTTCCAGTCATCAAAAGTCCAACATCGGTGTTGACTGTCCCAGGCGAGGTGTAAAGCTTTGTGATGTGCAGTCATCAAGGGTACACGAGTGGGCCCTCGGCTCGAAAGCCCATATCGATGTTGTTTCGTTGAATGCTTCCCACGCTGACACTAGCTGATGGCCGAGCATTGAAATTTGCAGCAGTTTGCGGAAGGGTTACACTTCTGTCACGTTGAACGATTTTCTTCAGTTGTCGTTGGTCCCGTTCTTGCAGGATCTTTTTCTGGCCACAGCGATGCCGGAGATTCGGTGTTTTACCGGATTCCTGATATTCAATGTACACTCGTGAAATGGTCGTGCCGGCCGCGGTGGTCTCGCGGTTCTAGGCGCGCAGTCCGGAACCGTGAGGCTGCTACGGTCGCAGGTTCGAATCTTGCCTCGGGCATGGATGTGTGTGATGTCCTTAGGTTAGTTAGGTTTAAGTAGTTCTAAGTTCTAGGGGACTAATGACCTGAGAAGTTGAGTCCCATAGTGCTCAGAGCCATTTGAACCATTTTTTTGAAATGGTCGTACGTGAAAATCCCCACTTCATCGTTACCTCGGAGATGCTGTGCACCATCGCTCATCCGCCGACTATACACCATGTTCAAATTCACTTAAATCTTGATAATATGCTATTGTAGCAGCAGTAACAACTGCGCCAGACACTTATTGTCTTACACAGGCGTTGCCGACCGCAGCGCCGTATTCTGCCTGTTTACATATATCTCTATTTGAATACGCATATGTGTAACAGTTTCTTTCGCGCTTCACTGTATTACATTTTCTCACTACTTATTTTCCCTTCGACGACGACACCTACGAGTATTTACCACGACGTTTTGCCCGACCAAATTACCTTGCAGCGAACTGAAATAACCTTCGAATGTATCCCGTATCTGGATCGCATTATTTACGAAATTGTCTCCAATATGGGTACGGACTTGTACTTGCATCTCTTCGCATCTGCGAAAACTGTGCTAGAGACAACTGCGAAGTTTGTCTGTGTCCATTCTCACGACTGGTGTTCTGCAGGACTTGGGCCGTTCACTTGTGTGTGAAAATGAAACACCTACATCCGTCCTTACGATGTCATTTCTTGTGTGGCTACCAGTTTCAGTGCTTCAGTGGACCATTGTCAGGTCTTAGCAGATGCTTAAGGGGTTGAAATCATCCGTATACATGATGCGTCAGTTGCCAACGTCTACAACTGGTTTACGCCGACTATCTGTAACCGCGATGTTGTCTGTCCAACCATCAACTATCAACTGTCTGCGTAAACCAGTTGCAATAAATGACATCGTAAGGACGTATATAGGTGTTTCATTTTCTTACATAAGTGCTAAGGGTAACGCTCTGTACATGTTGCGGACTTGTTACAGATCTCGCGATACTAAATACTAACTTTTGGGCACAATATTCCAAAAGCGTGTTCTGATACTCCTCGGGCAATGTTATGCATGTAACCGTGTACTGTTTTCGATTGATCTGTGTACCAGGATAAGGTCTCATCAAATAGGTTTTTAATGAAAAATGGTTCAAATGGCTCTGAGCACTATGGGACTCAACTGCTGAGGTCATTAGTCCCCTAGAACTTAGAACTAGTTAAACCTAACTAACCTAAGGACATCACAAACATCCATGCCCGAGGCAGGATTCGAACCTGCGACCGTAGTGGTCTTGCGGTTCCAGACTACAGCGCCTTCAACCGCACGGCCACTTCGGCCGGCTTTTAATGAAAAGTTTGGTCTTCTATAATGAAATGACGCAGTTGAATTCTCGTGAATGGTAATGCTTTTGGTTCCGATATGTTCACCGTATTTGTTTCCAGTTTTGTTCTAGATCCGATCGTCAAGAGATCACCGCATCGTTACGCTTTGTAAGATCACTGACTTTTCAACACATATATTGATCATCTAGAACATTATGGCCACCTAGCTAATAGCCGATATGTCAACCATTGGCATGGATAACAGCTACGACGCGTCATGGGATGGAAGTAATGAGGCCCTGGTAGGTCTCTGGAAGGATGTGGCACCACATTGGCACACACATGTCACGTAATTCCCGTAAATTCTGAGAAAGGGGGCTATGAGCTCTGAAGCAACATTCTATCGCATCCCAGATGTGTTCCACCTGGTTCATATCTGGTGAGCTGGGGAGCCAGCACATGAATTGGAACTCGTCATTGTGTTCCTAGAATCATTCCATCAAACTCCTGGCCTTGTGACACTGCGCTATATCGTGTTGAAAAATGCCACAGCTGTCGGGAAACATGATCGTAATGAAGAAGTTGCGTGATCTCCAACCAGTGTACGGTACTCCTTGGCCGACATGGTGCATTGCAAGAGCTTCACTGGACCCATAGATGCCCACCTGAATTTTCCACAGACCATAATGGAGCCGCCACCAGTTTGTCTCCGTCCTGCAGTAGATTTGTCAAGGAGCTGTTCCCCTGGAAGACGTATTCACTGCCTTCCATCGGCATGATAAAGATGGTATCAGGATTCATCAGACCGTGCCTAGCATGTGTGAGACTGGCTCTGATCTATCTTCCTATTACAGTTGCGCAAGGACGCTCTGTGAGTGTTTTAGGAATTTGGTGTCGAACCTATGGCCTACAAGGTAGGAAGATACCATCTCTTTGCATGCAGAGTTCAGAAGAGTGCAGCAGTACGGACAGTAATGTAATCAGATATTGATCTCAATGTCGGTTCCACTGCAATCCCTGTAAAGGAAATGTTATCTCTAATAGAAATTAGTGTACACGTTCAGGCTTAACTATATGTTAGCAAAAAATGAAAATCCTACAGTTTCATTATTAAGGTTTACAGTTAAGGATGACTTTATGACATATCAGTCATAACTGTAATTCGTACAGGATGGTAAAATATTGATATTGGGTGTTCACAGCTGTGGAGCGAAATTCCTAACTATTCTAAGGTTCTTTAATAGTAGGGTGGTTGATGACCATGTCAGGGGGTCGATAATATACAAACAAATTAAATACAATTGGGGGCAGAAGTATCAATTAAGCTAAAATGCTCAATTAAAATAACTAAATAATGGATGGGGGTCGATAAAGAGCAATGAGAAACAAGTACACAATTAAAACAATTCAATATCTTCAGAGTGTAAAGCACTCTCCAGTGGCTGATCAATCCTTTTCGTTAGATCCGATATATCGTGTGTTTTCCTTCCAATTAAGCTCCAAATCGTGAACATGTTTAACTACTGGTCATGGCTGGATGTACAAAAGAAATAGGACAGACGGAGACGACCGCTGTTGTGAGTGTCACTTGAATATCACTTGCTGGCATAGCGCGAGCGCGCGTGTTTACCTTTCGGCGGCGGCGGAAGCAGTTGCTGTCAGCGCGAGCTGTGAAAATAAGAATTTGTTCCAAATCTCTCTTGACCGTTAAACACCAGTCTGATACTTTTCCTGCGTCTTCGGTGAAGCCGAGACTCCTAGTTGCTCCCTAGCTAACTGGCATGGTACACGCTGTTTAGCTAGGACAGTGCGTACGTCATTGCTCTCAAAAAAATGGTTCAAATGGCTCTGAGCACTATGGGACTTAACAGCTGAGGTCATCAGTCCCCTATAACTTAGAACTACTTAAACCTAACTAACCTAAGGACAGCACACAACACCCAGTCATCACGAGGCAGAGAAAATCCCTGACCCCGCCGGGAATCATTGCTCTCAAATCGCTCGTAAGCGTCAGCTGTTAGTGCTTGGAGCAATTCTCTGTACTAGGGGACTTTGCAATTTAACTCCTTAAGAGTTAAGATGAGCCCCGCAATCCTCTCAGCGCAGCGCAAGTCACCTTGCTGAAACACTCGACGATTTGCTGCAAGAGAAAGAGCGGATTTCTCTGTCTACAATTTGCCTATATCAAAGCAGGTGACCACACGTTTTCTTTATGGCCAATCAGAGCGTTTGCACTTGTTATAACTCGACCCACTGGAGTTTCTGTAGCCTACCACAGGCGTCGTTTCTTTTGTAGGGCAGAGTTTAAATTCTGCCACATAATACTGAGACGAACCGCTTTTTTCCACGTGGGTTTTTACGCAGGTGACCACAGTGAGTCACTATTGTTTTGAATTGGATTTCCCCGGACGTTTACCTGCTATCTTCAGCTGTGTTTCTGTAGAAAGGCATTCCGAAGGGTCGTGATTAGAAGCAGGGACAAGGGCGGCTTTTGTAATCTGTCGGTCCACTTCTGGCCTCTACGCAAGCAGTTATTCGAGTTGACATTGATCGGGAGCGATGTAGAATGTTCTCCTGAGGAATATAGTGACAAATTCTGCCCAATTGGAGAGTCAGATCGTCGAACTCCCGAGCTAGTTGGAGGACCTTGCCCATAATGATCCAAACGTTCTCGTCTAGGGAGAGATCCGGGAATTTTGATAGCTGAGACAGTGTGTGGCAAGAACGAAGACAACAATAGAAACTGTCGCTATGTGTGGGTGGGTATTATCTTGATGAAATGTAAGCCTTGGTTTGCCGGCCGTGGTGGACGAGCGGTTCTAGGCGCTTCAGTGTGGATCCGCGCGACCGCTACGGTCGCAGGTTCGAATCCTGCCTCGGGCATGGATGTGTGTGATGCCCTTAGGTTAGTTAGGTTTAAGTAGTTCTAAGTTCTAGGGGACTGATGACCTCAGATGTTAAGTCCCATAGTGCTCAGAGCGATAAGCCTTGGTTGGCTTCCCATGAAGGGCCACAAACTGGGGTGTAGAATATCGTCGACATGTTGCTATGCTGTAAGGGTGCCGTATATGACAACCAAGGGGTCCTGCTATGAAAAGAAGTGGTACAGCAGACCAACACTCCTGGTTGTCAGGACGTTTGGTGGGCGGCAATCAAGATGGTTACTCATCAGTGTCCGGGGCGTTACCAGACACGTCGTAGTCTTGACATCTCATTGGCTGGAGTAGAATTGTCTTCAGTGGTGAGTCCCCCCTTCGAAATGATCCCTGATGACCACCGGAGACGTGTGTGGAGACGTCCCTAACAGCGGTGCGGTACGAACCAGACTAACGCCCACCATACAGACTCACAACCAGGAGTGATGGTTCCGGAATGCCACTTCATTTTATATCAGATCCCCCTTGTTTGTAATTCACGGCATCCTTAGAGAACAGTGCTACATTGACAGCATTCTGCGCCCCGTTTTGTTGCCATTTACTGAAAGCCATATTGGGCTTATATTTCAGCAAGACAACGCCCTTCTGGATAAGATGAAAGTTTCTACTGTTTGTCTTAGTGCTTGCCAAACCCTATCTTGAGCAGCAAGGTCGCCGAATCTGTCACCAATCGAGAACGTATGGAACATTGTGGGGAGCCCCGTCCAATCATCTCGCGATTTTGACGATCTAACGCATCAGCTGGACAGAATTTGTCAGTACATCCCTCAGGAAGACAACCAAAAATTCTGTCAGTCAATGCCAAGATGAATAGCTGCTTGCATAATGGCCAGAGGTGGACCAGCTCGTTACTGAGTTGCCCAGCTTCTGTAGCTCTCTCTCTCTTGAATAAATAATCCAACTTTTCTGAAATTGTAATGATTTGTTTGTCTGTACTTGTACATCACATTCCACGACTTCCGTCCAATTCGAATAATTCCTTCGTTGCGCATCCTTTTTTGCTTGTCTTACATTGTATATACAGTGGTTGTAAAGCGTTCTGAAAGAAAACTGAACTCGGTGAAGTTAAGCTTCCAAAGTGCGCCTAAGAACTTTAAAAATTTGTAAAGGTTTCAGCACCAAACAACAACGAAGACAAAATTAACCATTTGGTAGCACAAAAAACGTAAAAACTAATACTCTCTCTCTCTCTCTCTCTCAATCAATCAATCAAGTTATGCATGCGCTACCCAATTTTCAAGATAATACTCTTGCGGAAAAAAAATTAAAATACACACAGTCATAGATGTTGAGAAATGTTTTGTGACGTGCTTGGGTTTGCATATCACTGCCAAGTTTACTGTAATTTCTCAGACTCAACCTTACACAGTTCGAAAGACGAGAATCAATGAGTTTATTTCTGTAATATGTTCATCGTCGAAAACGCTGCTCACATGATGACTTGATCCAAAAAACGATCAAACTTTTACAATGTTTGGGTAGGTATTTACATACTCTAAATTCCGGAAGTTATCTTCATTCTATTCTGACTTTAATGAAATGTCATTTTGAAATCGAAATATTTTCTTTTCAAGTTGAGTCTCACTGCAAGAGAAAAAACACTCATTTTAGGAGAAATACCTGTCTCGTCCACTTTTTGGAAGTGGTGAGCTACGAAAACTAGAACAGGTTCCATTGCTTTGAAATGTAAAACTCGCTTTTCTCACTACGTCTTCTGTAGTGTCAGGCTGGCCATATACTTCCCCCAGCTCCTTGGTCCAGCGATTTTTGTTCATCTGACAGTCCTGGCTGTATTTGAGGAAAGTGTTTCACATTAAATTTCCGTGACTGTGCTATCCAAAGGTAAAGTCCCGCAACAAACCCTGAGCGCTCTTCCCGCTCACCGCAATCCCCACTCACAGCGAGCAAGTTTACCGCTTACGAGGAGTAACCTCACCATGGAGGTGGAAAGACTGTTGCTTGGCGCGAGCGTTAAAGTAGGCGAAATGCAGGTGGAGACGAAGAAGGAGGCGACAGTGTTGTCAGACTTAACATCCTTAAATACCGTACGAAACACTCATTCTTCACAAACTTTTATTTTACAAAAACATCTCTTATAAACGAGTTTCGGGCATAGGTTTTGGAAGAGAGACTCATACACCTATGGTGATCGTCCGATTGAACACCCCTGCTCTAGAGCGATCTTAAAAGAAATGACCGCATAATCGGTAGGAAAGGTAGATGCTACCACGGAACCTCTTGAGTATGAGGGCGCAAAAGGCCAATGATGTTTACGGTAATCGACGTCCCAGAAGCTGTTTAGCACCAACCACAATATTGTCTGCTAATGGCAACAAGGGGAGGGACAGAAGGTACCTGATGGTGAGCACAGCATGAGGCTACGGAGCGTAGCTGAACTGCTTAGTCGATGAGAAACTCGTAATAGCGCTACGATACCAGTGGTGTTGACACAAAACAGAGCAACGGGAACAGTAAACAAAGCAAATATTGCATTATATCGACGACAACAGGTGCCGAAGTCGAAATTTCCTCAGAAAGAAACCTAGGGAATTTCGCAGAGTGAGAAAGAAGTGGCAGATGAAATATTAGCAAGATGGAATCAGTGGAATGCATGGTGTCGTGTACGCTCCACTGTGCAGTCAATGTACATGAGGAGTACAATGATGACGGTATGTGCTCAACAACTGAAAGTGATACTGACATCGCACATAGGCATGCTGGAGCCAGGATTCGAACCTGCGACCGTAGCGGTCGCGCGGTCCAGACTGACGCGCCTACAACCGCTAGGCCACAACGGCCGGCCATTTGAAGAGCAAATATATATAAAACGAACTGTGGAAATTGGCGATAGCAAGGGAGCTTATAACACTAACGTGCCGTAAGACACGCTAATGTTACTCTCTGGGAGGATTTCAAAGTTCGACCGTGCGTGTGTCTAATGGTTAAGGGTATCGGACAATAATTTCGAATTTTGTGAAGTTGACAGGAAAACTAAACGGGCTTTAAACTTGGGGGTTAATAGAACTGTTAAAATCATAAATGAATGAAAAGAGTGAACTGCCGCCAGCCTAATTAGGAACATTAATTTTGAAATACATATTTGAGAAAATTGGATATTAATTATTGAAGTTACTTTTGTTGATATTTCCCTTTGAATAGCAAACAGGATACAAACTGACACAGTACACTCTGTGCTGTGTGTAGCAGCAGTTACCAAAAACGCACACACCAGTAAATTATGGGGTTGTAAAATTGCACCGAGCTCATATAAATGACAGCCACACTCAAGAACATTACTTAATCATATACTGAGGCATCACTGCATGAACTGCAAAGCTAATTGTGGAACATGAGAAGCTTTTACCTTGGCTGACATGACATACACACATAAAGACGAATAACAACTTAAATACACTGTTTAAGCTCCTCTGCATATAGCAGTGTTCCTTAGTAAGAGTAATAGTTCAATTGTTTCTTAGTAGGCGGTGAATATGAAGGAGACCCATAAATTTGTGTAGTTTCACTAGTCAAGAATCTTTGATTATTTCGATAGTAGAAACTAACCCTAAAAGCTAATCATTCACTTAAATTACTTTGCAAGGTAATAAAATGCAACGCTGGGCTTCATTAACTTCAAATGGAACTATTCATGATGGCCACCAAAACTACACTATCTTCGAAAATGTGCGTAACTTCACTTCTAACAGTTCAAATGGTTCAAGTGGCTCTGAACACTATGGGACTTAACATCTATGGTCATCAGTCCCCTAGAACTTAGAACTACTTAAACCTACCTAACCTAAGGACATCACACAACACCCAGTCATCAAGAGGCAGAGAAAATCCCTGACCCCGCCGGGAATTTCTAACAGTACTACCGTAAATCTGTTCATTAAAGATTTATATGTACTTGAAGTTTAATCACCGGTGAAGCAGGTATTCTTGGCAATAATATTTACACAATCTCTCACTGTAATCCTACAAAATTATATACACTACTGGCAATTAAAATTACTACACCACGAAGATGACGTGCTACAGATGAGAAATTTAACCGTCAAGAAGAAGATACTGTGATATGCAAATGATAAGCTTTTCAGAGCATTCACACAAGGTTGGCGCCGGTGGCGATACCTACAACATGCCGACATAAGGAATGTTTCCAACCGATTTCTCATACACAAACAGCAGTTGACCGGCGTTGCCTGGTGAAACGTTGTTGTGATGCCTCGTGTAAGGAGGAGATATGCGTACCATCACGTTTCCGACTTTGGTAAAGGTCGGTTTGTAGCCCATCGCGATTGCGGTTTGTCGTAGCGCGTCATTGCTGCTCGTGTTGGTCGAGATCCAATGACTGTTAGCAGAATATGGAATCGATGGGTTCAGAAGGGTAATACGGAACGCCGTGCTGGATCCCAACGGCCTTGTATCACTAGCAGTCGAGATGACAGGCATCTTATCCGCATGGCTGTAAAGGATCGTGCAGCCACGTCTCGATCCCTGATTCAACAGATGGTGACGTTTGCAAGACAACAAACACCTGCACGAACAGTTCGACGACGTTTTCAGCACCATGGACTATCAACTCGGAGACCATGGCTGCGGTTACCCTTGACTTCAGTTTTGCGGTTTCAGCTTTTAAATAATTAGGGTTTTCACTTTCCTATTAATTGGGCTTTGAATTTTTGTAATTATACTTCCTACCTTAAAAATATCACTTGGAGTAGTTCGTTAATGAAGCATCTAATGGTTACTCTTACTTTAACTTTTGCTACTCCTTTTACTTTAGACAAAAAATCAAATTTAGACACATGAATGCAAGAATTGTTCATTTGTATCATGATACTCGGTTTTAGCAGCACTTAGGTGAGATCCCTGCGTAGGTTCGTGATTAGGATTGAAGTTATGGTTTTGAAGACGAATTGACTTTTTATGTGATTATTATTGGTATCATCATCATCATTTAAGACTGATTATGCCTTTCAGCGTTCAGTCTGGAGCATAGCCCCCTTATAAAATTCCTCCACGATCCCCTATTCAGTGCTAACATTGGTGCCTCTTCTGATGTTAAACCTATTACTTCAAAATCATTCTTAACCGAATCTAGGTACCTTCTCCTTGGTCTGCCCGACTCCTCCTACCCTCTACTGCTGAACCCATGAGTCTCTTGGGTAACCTTGCTTCTCCCATGCGCGTAACATGACCCCACCATCTAAGTCTGTTCTCTATAGAGTTCATTCCCAGTTTTTCTTTGATTTCCTCATTGTGGACACCCTCCTGCCATTGTTCCCATCTACTAGTACCTGCAATCATCCTAGCTACTCTCATATCCGTAACCTCAACCTTGTTGATAAGGTAACCTGAATCCACCCAGCTTTCGCTCCCATACAACAAAGATTGAACGGTGCACAGATAACTTAGTCTTGGTATTGACTTCCTTCGTGCAGAAGAGAGTAGATCGTAGCTGAGCGCTCACTGCATTAGCTTAGCTACACCTCTCTTCCAGTTCTTTTACTATGTTGCCATCCTGTGAGAATATGCATCCTAAGTACTTGAAACCGTCCACCTGTTCTAACTTTGTTCCTCCTATTTGGCACTCAATCCGTTTATATTTCTTTCCCACTGACGTTACTTTCGTTTTGGAGATGCTAATCTTCATACCATAGTCCTTACATTTCTGATCTAGCTCTGAAATATTACTCTGCAAACTTTCAATCGAATCTGCCATCACAACTAAGTCATCCGCATATGCAAGACTGCTTATTTTGTGTTCACATATCTTAATCTCACCCAGCCAGTCTATTGTTTTCAACATATGATCCATAAATAATATGAACAACAGTGGAGACAGGTTGCAGCCTTGTCTTACCCCTGAAACTACTCAGAACCATGAGCTCAATTTACTGTCAACTCTAATTGCTGCCTGACTATCCATGTAAAGACCTTTAATTGCTTGCAAAAGTTTGCCTCCTATTCCATAATCTCGTAGAACAGACAATAACTTCCTCCTAGGAACCCGGTCATATGCCTTTTCTAGATCTATAAAGCATAGATACAATTCCCTGTTCCACTCATAACACTTCTCCATTAGTTGTCGTAAGCTAAAGATCTGGTCCTGACAACCTCTAAGAGGCCTAAACCCACACTGATTTTCATCCTAATACTCGCACTTTCCTTTCAACAATACTTGAGAAGATTTTACACACAACGCTGATTAAAGAGATACCTCTGTAGTTGTTACAATCTTTTCTGTTTCCATGTTTAAAGATTGGTGTGATTACTGCTTTTGTCCAGTCTGATGGAACCTGTCCCGACTCCCAGGCCATTCCAGTTATCCTGTGTAGCCATTTAAGACCTGACATTCCACTGTATTTGATGAGTTCCGACTTAATTTCATCCACCCCAGCTGCTTTATTGCACTGCAATCTATTGACCATTTTCTCCACTTCCTCAAATGTGATCCTATTTCCATCATCATTCCTATCCCATTCTACCTCAAAATCGGAAACATTACTGATCGTATTTTCACCGACATTGAGCAACTCTTCAAAATATTCCCTCCATCTGCCCAAGGCATCCACAGGATTCACCAGCAGTTTTCCTGACCTGTCCAAAATACTTGTCATTTCCTTCTTACCTCCCTTCCAAAGACTGCTAATTACACTCCAGAATGGTTTTCCAGCAGCTTGACCCATAGTCTCCAACCTGTTTCCAAAGTCTTCCCAAGATTTCTTCTTGGATGCTGCAATTATCTGTTTAGCTTTGTTTCTTTCTTCAACATAACTTTCTCTGTCTACCTGAGTTCTAGTATGTAGCCATTTTTGATACGCCTTCTTTTTCCTTTTAAAGGCTGCCTTGACTGTGTCATTCCACCAAGCTGTTTGCTTCATCCAACTTTTACACACTACTGTTCCAAGACATTCTTTAGCCACTTCTAGTACTGTGTCCCTGTACCTTGTCCATTCCTTTTCCAATAACTGTAATTGACTACATTCAACTAACTGGTACCTTTCTGAGATCGCTGTTATGTACTTGTGCCTGATTTCCCTATCCTGGAGTTTCTCCACTCTTATCCTCCTACATATGGACCTGACCTCCCGCACTTTCGGCCTCATAATCCCAATTTAACTGCAGATTAAATAATGATCAGTGTCATCAAAGAATCCCCTGTGTCCCTCACAGTCTTCCTGAATTACTGATCTGTTATTATATAGTCAATGACAGATCTGGTTCCCCTGCCTTCCCAAGTATACCGGTGAATGTTCTTATGTTTAAAAAAGGAGTTTGTGATTACTAAGCCCATACTGGCACAGAAATCCAAGAGTTGTTTCCCGTTCCTGTTGGCCTCCATATCCTCTCCAAATTTACCCATAACCTTTTCATACCCTTCTGTTCGATTTCCAACCCTGGCGTTAAAATCACCCATGAGCAGAACACTGTACTTGTCCTTTACTCTAACAACTACACCACTGAGTGCCTCATAGAAACTATGCATCTTATCTTGATCTGTCCCTTCACAATGCGAATATACTGACACAATCCTAATTTTCTTGCTAGACACTGTCAAATCTATCCACATCAGTCGTTCTTTCCTGATGTATAGCCTTACACCCCATTGTGAATTCCTGCTATTATTGGTACAACACACAAATTAACTGGCCCATGCCCATATACATTACTTAACTGAATGTATGAAGTCAGTGAAGCAGTGGCGAAGATTGGTTCAAAAATGGTTCAAATGGCTCTGAGCACTATAAGACTTAACTTCTGAGGTCATCAGTCCCCTAGAACTTAAGACTACGTAAACCTAACTAACCGAAGGACATCACACACATCCATGCCCGAGGCAGGATTCGAACCTGCGACCGTAGCAGTCGCGCGGTTCCGGACTGAAGCGAAGACTGGTGGCAGGCGAAATCGCGCTTAACTGTACTCACGACTCTTGATGTGCGAAAGCTCTATAAAATCTCTTCTTGGCGTCGGATTTTCAATGTAGTAGAACCACTCCATTATTCCATGAACAAATAATAGCCAGATCCACATCCGACGCAAATCCCTTCTAATGCAGCTTCCAATTGCCTCTCTTAGCATCGTCGAGGTGTACCGCGCTAAGGCTGGCTTCACTATGCGTGCCGTTCACATAAATGAGCCGCTCTGTTCGACCGCCAAGCCCACTTTTTACATCGCGCCATGACACTTTCGTTGCGGAGGGACTTCCATGCAGCGTTTACATGTTACAAATACAAGTGCCCTAAGCCTGAACCAGCTTTTAACAAACATACCATTTTCATAAAAATATTCATATTATAATAATTTAAAATTTAAATATATTCTTTTACTTTCTTCATATATACATTACAAAACTCTAGTTTTCTTGCCATAGATCGAGGAGTTCAAGCAACACAGAATGCACACTTCATAAATTGCAGTTACACAGTTACTTGAAATAAACCCATTCCCAGTCGATATAGGTGTTACAAGCTCTATCGAGATCAATGAACAACATTGCCTTAATCCATTCGTATACAATAATGCGGACTGTTAATCTGTTGGTAAATTGGCTGGTACTATTTTTTGCCTCCCCCCTTGAACCATGGACCTTGCCGTTGGTGGGGAGGCTTGCGTGCCTCAACGATACAGATAGCCGTACCGTACGTGCAACCACAACGGAAGGGTATCTGTTGAGAGGCCAGACAAACGTGTGGTTCCTGAAGAAGGGCAGCAGCCTTTTCAGTAGTAGCAGGGGCAACAGTCCGGATGATTGACTGATCTGGCCCTGTAACACTAACCAAAACGGCCTTGCTGTTGTGGTACTGCGAACGGCTGAAAGCAAGGGGAAACTACAGCCGTAATTTTTCCCGAGGGCATGCAGGTTTACTGTATGGTTAAATGATGACGGCGTCCTCTTGCGTAAAATATTCCGGAGGTAGAATAGTCCCCCATTCAGATCTCTGGGCGGGGACTACTCAGGAGGACGCCGTTATCAAGATAAAGAAAACTGGCGTTCTGCGGATCGGAGCGTGGAACGTCATATCCCTTAATCGGGCAGGTACGTTAGAAAATTTAAAAAGGTAAATGGATAGGTTAAAGTCAGATATAGTGGGAATTAGTGAAGTTCGTTGGCAGGAGGAACAAGACATTTGGTCAGATAAATACAGTGTTATAAATACAAAATCAAATAGGGGTAATGCATGAGTAGGTTTAATAATGAATAGAGAAATAGTCGTTCTGGTAAGCTACTACAAACAGCATAGTGAACGCATTATTGCGGCAAAGATAGACACGAAGCCCACGCCTACTACAGTAGTACAAGTTTATATGCCAACTAGCTCTGCAGATGACGAAGAAATTGATGAAATGTATGATGAGATAAAAGAAATTATTCAGGTAGTGAAGGGAGACGAAAGTTTAATAGTCATGGGTGGCTGGAATTCAAGAGTAGGAAAAGGGAGAGAAGGAAACGTAGTAGGTGAATACGGATTGGGGGTAAGAAATGAAAGAGGAAGTCGCCTGGTAGAATTTTGCGCAGAGCATAACTTAATCATAGCTAACACTTGGTTTAAGAATCATGAAAGAATGTTGTATACATGGAAAAACCCTGCAGATACTAAAAGGTATCAGATAGATTATATAATGGTAAGACAGAGGTTTAGGAACCAGGTTTTAAATTGTAAGACATTTCCAGGGGCAGATGTGGACTCTGACCACAATCTATGGGTTATGAACTGTAGATTAAAACTGAAGAAACTGCAAAAAGGTGGGCATTTAAGCAGATGGGACCTGGATAAACTGAAAGAACCAGGGAGAGCATAAGGGAACAATTGACAGGAATGGAGGAAAGAAATACAGTAGAAAAAGAATGGGTAGCTTTGAGGGATGAAATAGTGAAGGCAGCAAAGGATCAAATAGGTTGAAAGACGAAGGATAGTAGAAACCCTTGGGTAACAGAAGAAATACAAAATTGTTAAGGCTTTCGTGGCCACTTGTTGACAAACTGCCTATTGGCTTCTGTCTCGTGTTCTTCGGCCGACGTTCATCTAATGATTTTTCTGACGTTTCGCCAGCACGACTGGCTGGCATTGTCAAAGCTTCACCCTCCTTTGCCGGTGGTGAACTGGAGGCGAGCTCGCGGCCGCAGACTATATGTACCTGGCGCGCCAACATCCGAGGGCTTCTCCGCGGTCATTTCCGGTGCGGTTCTCCTCTTGCTACCTGCGACGGTCGTCCGCTGCAGTACGGGAAGCCAGGATCCGTTTACCTGAAGGCTTTCCTCTTTCTTGTTGAAACTGTTCGGTGTTTTTGTATTTCTACAGCTTCTCTGAACAAGCGCGTGTGATAGTGCGTCTTCTCTGCCGGCGGACATACAGAGAAACCTGCGCAACACGGAAGCCCTACCACCTCGGCTGTATGGATTACCCAAGATCCATAAGAACAACGTTCCACTGAGACCGATCGTTAGCGCTCCTGGCTCACCAACGTATAAACTGGCAAAACACTTGGCCTCTCTGCTCCAGCCACACGTGGGGAAGACCGACACATACATTAAGGACTCAGGACATTTCATTGAGAAGCTGAAGAAACTGAAACTTGCACCAAACGACATCCTGGTCAGCTTTGATGTTGTTTCGTTATTTACGAAAGTGCCACTCAGTGACGCTCTGGAGCACATCAGTTCCATGTTCCCGCAAGACATCAAAAAGCTCTTCCATGCATGTCTCACCACGAGCTATTTCACGTGGAATGGCGATTTCTACGAACAGCTGGAAGGCGTCGCCATGGGTAGTCCTCTCAGTCCAGTGGTGGCCAACTTCTTCATGGAACAATTCGAAGCACAGGCACTGGACTCGGCGACTTGCAAACATAAGGTGTGGCACAGGTACGTCGATGATACTTTCGCGGTGTGGAGCCATGGAGAAGAACAGCTCGGTGACTTCTTAAGACACTTGAACAGCCTCCATGCCAACATAACATTTACCATGGAAGTAGAAAAGGACAAGAAACTGCCATTTCTAGATGTGCTGGTCACAAGGGAAGGCGAAAACCTGGGACACAGCGTGTATCGAAAACCGACACACACGGACCGATACCTGCACAAACTGTCAAACCACCACCCGAGCCAGAAAAGAGGCATGATTAGTACGCTCGTAACGAGAGCAGGACGAATATGTGAGCCGCAACACCTCAAACGAGAAATGCAACACCTGGAAACTGTTCTGAGGAACAATGGGTACTCCACAAATTACATTAGAAGTGTAACAGAGCCCAACACTCGGCGAAGTAAGGAACCAGAAAAAGAATGTCGGGTACGGCCTTTCTGCCATACATTCCCAGAGTGACGGACAGAATCGGCCGTACATTGCGCAAACATGGCGTAAAGACGATTTTCAAACCGACAAGGAAGATCAAAGAGTGTCTTAGATCGGCGAAGGAGAAAAGAGACCCACTTGCAAGGTCGGGAATATACCGTATACCATGCACATGCGGAAAAGTTTATGTCGGAATGACTGGACGATCAATTAACACCAGGATCAAAGAGCACAAGCGACATTGCAGGTTGGGGCAGGTGGAGAAATCGGCCGTGGCAGAGCACGCACTGAATGGGACCGACCACGTAATAAAATTCACCGACACGGAAGTTCTACCTGTAGAGAAGCACTATCACACGTGCTTGTTCAGAGAAGCTGTAGAAATACAATAACACACGAACAGTTTCAACAAGAAAGAGGAAAGCATTAAGGTAAACGGATCCTGGATTCCCGTACTGCAGCGGACGACCGTCGCAGGTAGCAAGAGGAGAACCGCACCGGAAATGACCGCGGAGAAGCCCTCGGACGTTGGCGCGCCAGGTACATATAGTCTGCGGCCGCGAGCTCGCCTCCAGTTCACCACCGGCAATGGAGGGTGAAGTTTTGACAATGCCAGCCACTCGTGCTGGCGAAACGTCAGAAAAATCATTAGATGAACGTCGGCCGAAGAACCCAAGACAGAAGCCAATAGGCAGTTTGTCAACAGAAGAAATATTGAATTGATGAAAGAAGAAAATATAAAAATGCAGTAAATGAAGCAGGCAAAAATGAATACAAACGTCTCAAAAATGAGATCGACAGGAAGTGCAAAATGGCTAAGAAGGGATGTCTAGAGGACAAATGTAAGGATGTAGAGGCTTATCTCACTAGGGGTAAGATAGATACTGCCTACAGGAAAATTAAAGAGACCTTTGGAGAAAGGAGAACCACTTGCATGAATATCAAGAGCTTTGATGGAAACCCAGTCCTAAGCAAAGAAGGGAAAGCAGAAAGGTGGAAGGAGTATATAGAGGGTCTATACAAGGGCGATGTACTTGGGGACAATATTATGGAAATGGAAGAGTGTGTAGATGAAGATGAAATGGGAGATATGATAGTGCGTGAAGAGTTTGACAGAGCACTGTGTTATATCCTAGCCAGTAATGCCAACCGAGCCCGCTGCCAAAAGTTTGGCAGCATCAAAGTCCGGACGCCGTCCGCATAAGCAGCGCCAGCGATACAGGAAATCGCCGCAAGTCTGCGCGCGCCACCGCTGGCTTCTGGCTTCTTAAGCGCTGGAGTCGCGAGCGCTAGGACAGTTCTGGATTCGCCGCTCAGTTGTATACTCGCCACCGAATTGTGTACCTGCTAGTCAGTTGTGTGTTCATCGCAGCAGAGTTGTTGTTTGTCGTCAACCGACGCTGACCTAGCCGCTCCGACTCGAACTAGACAGATTTCTGTAGACCATGTTCACCACTGTGTTCTGTATCGTCGTTAATAAAGATAAGTACCGACTTTCATTTAATCCGAGTGTTTGGGTTTTCATCTTTCTGTTCACTGTTCCAGCGGACCGGTCGGCCCGCTATTAAAAGTGTGGCGGTGACTTCGTAGGCCGTTTCTACAGCGAAGTGTTGTCGCTACGAAGGCCGTCACAAAACTGGCGACGAGGACTTCCGAACTCGTGTGCAGGGCTGGTTCAACTTGTTTCTTGAGATAGAATTTTGGGGGCTGGTTTAATTTGTGTTCACTATGTCTGCCGAATTACAACAGTTGATCTTGTTACAGAGTCAGCAAATACAAAGTCTGGTGGAAGCAATCGCCAAACAAGCGGCTAATCCACCACCACACAAGGAACAAGCACAGGCAGCACCGCCTTTTCGTGCTTTTGAGGCATCACGAGAAGAATGGCAAGAATATTTCGCGCAGTTGCAGGCGCACATGTCAGTCTACAAAATCACAGGTAATGAGCGGCAGCTTTATTTAATTTCCACTGCAGGCGTGGAAGTCTATAGACTACTTTGTAAGTTGTTCCCGGAATCCAAGCCAGAAGCTTTAGACTATGACGTTGTTGTTAACAAGCTTGCTGAGTATTTCGACTCGCGAGTTCATGTGGCAGCAGCCAGATTCAAGTTCTTCAGATTAAAGAAACTGCCGCATCAATCTAATAAACAGTGGTTAACAGATTTACGGGGCCTCACCCGTCAGTGCCGATTTAATTGTGTGTGTGGAGCTTCCTACAGTGATGTCATGTTACGAGACGCTATTACTCAAAACATTGCAGATTCTCGTATTCGTGCTGCTATCTTAAAGTTGCCTGACCCGTCATGAGAGACTGTGATGAACATTATTGAAGCCCAAGATACTTTTGACTATGCTGAGTGTGAGTTAGATCAGCCATGTATTTCTCAAATTGCCTGTGCTAAGCAAGTTATGTCACGCTCGCGGCCCCACCGGTGGAGTCAGACTGTAAACACTAGCCGGCCGCGTCATGTTAAACACATTCGTCAGCCGCGTGTGCAAAGTGATAGAGTTAAGTCTTGCCCTAAGTGTGTTCTTGCTCATCCTCGTGAACGTTGCCCGTTAAGAAACGCGGTTTGTCACTTTTGTCAAAGGAAAGGACACATCCAGACTGTTTGTTTGCGTAAACGCAAGAACAATTCTAGTGCTGCCCAGCCCATGGATATTCATGTTCTTCAAAGCCAGCCCGCCCAGAAGGTCGCGTTTAAAGACTCTTCCACGGTTCGTGTGGGTAATAAACTTGTTCTCAATCAGCCACCCACCCAGCTCTCTGCTATGCGACCCAAGCGTAATTCAAACGCTGTAAAAAGTAATGTACAGACAGCAAGTGAAGCGGGAGTTGTTCCACCCGCCCAACCCACGAGTTGTCGTAAGCAGCGAACACGCGCTAAACGCGCTGATTTTGTGTCTTCCGCCTCCGCTGCACCGATCCAGAGACAGTGTAATAAACTATTTGTGAAGCTACGCATCCAGGATAAGACCTTCAATTTTCAATTAGACACTGGTGCGTCTGTGACTCTCATAAATAGTGCTACGTATGCGGCTATCGGCCGCCCTAAACTTTCAGCGGCAAAACATTCTTTGGCTACTTATAGTGGCGAACACATTCCTGTGTTAGGTGTATGTAGCGAGCCAGCCACATTCAGGGGCAACACAAAAACAGTTTCATTCACAGTGCTCCGCGCTACAGACAGTGTAAACATTTTCGGATTAGACTGTTTTGACTTGTTTGGCCTGTCTATCCAAGACAACGTGTTGCAACTTAATTCTGTTGTTGTTCCTCAAGACAGCATAACCGATTTGTGTAAACGATACAGTGACATATTTAAAGACGAACTCGGTTGTGCTGCGAACTTTGCCGCTCATATTACGTTAAAAGATAATGCTCAGCCTCGATTTTTTCGTGCTCGTCCAGTGCCTCACGCCCTCCGGGCACCTGTAGAAGATGAACTTCGTCGTTGGCAAAACAACGGTGTTATTCAACCCGTTTCAGCGAGCCAGTGGGCTTCTCCCTTAGTTATTATAAAGAAACCGTCTGGCAAGTTACGTTTGTGTGCTGATTTTAAGTCGACAGTTAATCCTCAGACTGTCATTGATTCTTTTCCTTTACCTAGACCGGACGAGCTGATGGATAAGTTAGGGGAAGCTCGTTTCTTTTCCAAAATTGATCTCCGTGAAGCATATTTGCAATTGCCCTTCGACGAGCAATCACAACAGTATTTTGTCATAAACACGTCGTTGGGGTTGTTCCGTTTTCTGCGTTTGCCTTTTGGTTGTGCGTCAGCTCCAGCTGTTTTTCAGCGTTTTTTGTACCAACTTTTGGCTAATGTGCCATCGTGTTGCAACTATTTAGACGATATTGTTGTGTCCGGTCGGACGCCTGCTGAACATTTCCGTAATTTGGAGTGTTTGTTTACAGTGTTGTCTCAGGCAGGCCTACGTTGCAACATCGATAAATGTTCATTTTTCCTTACGGAGTTGGAGTATCTGGGACATGTTATTAATGCTCAAGGCATTCATCCCTCCCAGTCACATTTAGCAGCTATTCGTGATTTGCCCGCCCCTCGCAATCTGCATGAATTGCAAGCAGTTCTTGGCAAATTGACATATTATATTAGGTTTATACCTAATGCATCACAGATTGCTGCACCGTTGCATCGTCTCCGCCGTAAGAATGTTCCGTTTGTGTGGTCAGCAGCTTGCCCGCCGTCATTGTACATGGATCGGCATTGATAAGCAGATTACGCAGATGTCTACAGATTGTTCGACGTGTGCCGAACACCAAGCTGCTCCGCCTCAACGCTATTTTGAGTGGGCACGCCCTGCCGGTCCCTGGCAGCGAGTACATATTGATTTCGCTGGTCCATATTGGAATTCTCGTTGGCTCATCGTGATAGATGCATTTAGTAATTTTCCGTTTGTTGTGCCCATGCAGTCTACAACGTCTGCACAAACTATACAGGCGTTGACTTCAATTTTTGGTATTGAGGGTCTTCCAGAAGTTTTAGTGTCTGACAATGGTCCACAATTTACCTCTGCTGAATTTGAAGGTTTTTGTTCCGCCAATGGCATTCGCCATGTTCTTACTCCGCCGTTCCACCCTCAATCGAATGGTGCAGCGGAACGTTTTGTACGCACATTCAAGGATCATATGGACCGCCTTCGTGCTACACACTCTCGTCAGCAGGCCCTCATCACGTTCCTGTCGTCGTACCGGACCACGCCACGCGACGGCCCTTCGCCTGCGGAGCTTCTCCACGGCCGTCGTCATCGCACCCTACTACGGTTGTTGCACCCCCCGGATCGACCCGCCGCTTCTGAGCATCGCACGCGTTTTCAGCGCAACGACGCCGTTTTTTTCAGAGTTTATCACGGTCGCCGTCGTTGGGAACGTGGTACCGTGATAAGTGTCCAGGGTCGCTGTTTTTATACTGTTCAAGGTGCTACTGGGGTGCACAGGAGGCATCAGAACCAGTTGCGCCGCGCTGGCCGCTCGGATTCTGCCGCTCGTTCTTTGTCCACAGATTTGGTCCGCGGCGGGTTCCAGCCGCGCCTTCCGACTTCGCTGCCGCCCCCAGGGCAGCAGCAGCAGCCGTCGCCGCTGCCACGTCGACAGCCCGTCCCGTTGATGCCTCCCGCGTAGCTTCATACGGGAGCGCCCCGGGTGGTCGCTCCGGCGCCTGCGGTCCCTCTTCAGTCGCCACCGCCTTCGGAGCTGATGGACGTCGACCCCTCAGCCGGGCCGCCTTCCCAAGCGGTGGCTGTGCAGCCTGTACTGCAGCCGCTTTCCTTGGGCACCCCCAAGGAGTCTGACACCGCAGCGCCTTGTCCGGCGCCCACTCAGCAGCCGTCGACGCAGCGTCAGGAGACGCTGCCTCTCTTCGTGGGTCCCGACGCCCCGTCGCGTCCAGTACCAGAAGCTGCGCCCGTGGTCACAGGCGTGCACCCTGACCTCGGTTTTCAGTCGGTGTTTCCCGAGGCCCCGCGCAGCCAATGCTGGGGTGCGGACCGGGGACAAACTCCGACAACAGTCTCTGCCCCGGTCTCTTCTGCTACGTCTGCGGCCAGACCCCTCCCCCGCCGTCGACGCTCGCCACGTCATTATTCAACGACGGTGCGGCGATTTGGGGGGGAGGAGTGTTATATCCTAGCCAGTAATGCCAACCGAGCCCGCTGCCAAAAGGTTGGCAGCATCAAAGTCCGGACGCCGTCCGCATAAGCAGCGCCAGCGATACAGGAAATCGCCGCAAGTCTGCGCGCGCCACCGCTGGCTTCTGGCTTCTTAAGCGCTGGAGTCGCGAGCGCTAGGACAGTTCTGGATTCGCCGCTCAGTTGTATACTCGCCACCGAATTGTGTACCTGCTAGTCAGTTGTGTGTTCATCGCAGCAGAGTTGTTGTTTGTCGTCAGCCGACGCTGACCTAGCTGCTCCGACTCGAACTAGACAGATTTCTGTAGACCATGTTCACCACTGTGTTCTGTATCGTCGTTAATAAAGATAAGTACCGACTTTCATTTAATCCGAGTGTTTGGGTTTTCATCTTTCTGTTCACTGTTCCAGCGGACCGGTCGGCCCGCTATTAAAAGTGTGGCGGTGACTTCATAGGCCGTTTCTACAGCGAAGTGTTGTCGCTACGAAGGCCGTCACAAAACACTGAGAGACCTCAGTCAAAACAAGGCCCCCGGAGTAGACAACATTCCATTAGAACTACTGACAGCCTTGCGAGAACCAGTCCTGACAAAACTCAACCATCTCGTGAGCAAGATATATAAGACAGGCGGAATACCCTCAGACTTCAAGAAGAATATAATAATTCTAATCCCAAAGAAAGGAGGTGTTGATAGATGTGAAAATTACAGAACTATCAGTTTAATAAGTCACAGCTGCAAAACACTAACCCGAATTCTTTACAGACGAATGGAAAAACTGATAGAAGCCGACCTCGAGGAAGATCAGTTTGGATTCCATAGAAATGTTGGAACACGTGAGGCAATACTGACCCTACAACTTATCTTAGAAGAAAGATTAAGGAAACGCCAACCTACCTTTCTAGCATTTGAGGACTTAGAGAAAGCTTTTGACAACGTTGATTTGAATACTCCCTTTCATATTCTGAAGGTGGCAGGGGTAAAATACAGGGAGCAAAAGGCTATTTACAATTTGTACAGAAAGCAGATGGCAATTATAAGAATCGAGGGATATGAAAGGGAAGCAGTGGTTGGGAAGGGAGTGAGACAGGGTTGTAGCCTATCCCCGATTTATTCCATCTGTATATTGAGCAAGCAATAAAGGAAACAAAAGAAAAGTTCGGAGTAGGTATTAAAATCCATAGAGAAGAAATAAAAACTTTGAGGTTTGCTGATGACAGCAAAGGACTTGGAAGAGCACTTGAACGGAATGGACAGTGTCTTGAGAGGAGGGTATAAGATGAATATCAACAAAAGCAAAACGAAGAAATGGAATGTAGTCGAATTAAGTCGGGTGATGCTGAGGGAATTAGATTAGGAAATGAGACACTTAAAGTAGTAAAGGAGTTTTGGTATTTGGGGAGAAAAATAACTGATCATGGTCGAACTAGAGAGGATATAAAATGTAGACAGGCAATGGCAAGGAAAGCGTTTCTGAAGAAGAAAAATTTGTTAACATCGAGTATAGATTTAAATGTCAGGAAGTCGTTTCTGAAAGTATTTGTATGGAGTGTAGCCATGTATGGAAGTGAAACACGGACGATAAATTGTTTAGACAAGAAGACAATAGAAGCTTTCAAAATGTGGTGCTACAGAAGAATGCTGAAGATTAGATGGGTAGATCACATAACTAATGAGGAGGTATTGAACTGAATTGGGGAGAAGAGGAGCTTGTGGCACAACTTGACTAGTTGAAGGGATGGGTTGGTAGGACATGTTCTGAGACATCGAGGGATCACCAATTTAGTATTGGAGGGCAGCGTTGAGAGTAAAAATCGTAGAGGGATAGCAAGAGGTGAATACACTAAGCAGATTCAGAAGGATGTAGGCTGCAGTAGGTTCTGGGAGATGAAGAAGCTTGCACAGGATAGAGTAGCATGGAGAGCTGCATCAAACCAGTCTCAGGACTGAAGACCACAACAACAACTATTTTTTGTGCTGTGGTGCTTTGCTAGGGCATTTAGGAATATTTACATCAAAGCAATCAAGAGTGGGGAAATGGGCGTAATAGAACTATAACTACGGTATGATCACTGCTTTTGGCCAATAGGTGGTCAAAGTACCTTGCGTTTGCTTGATTCCTGGACTGCCTATAAGAATCACACTCCTTTAGAGCCAACTACCTCCCCTGAAAAGTGTGTGACATGGCAATTCATACCACCTGGAACCAAGGAACCACTGGACAAATTCCGCTTCCGGATGTTTGTTTCTCTGTGCCTACAAGACATGCAATCCACTCTCTGCAGTTACACCTTGAAGGAGGATCAGTTTCACGATAAGCTCCACAACAGACTGTCCTGCATTCAGTTGCATGCCATCACATCCCATCAATTTCCATCACCCCTTTACGGCAATATAATTCTATGTACATTATTTAAAAGTGAATACTCTGTTGAACATCCTGCACGCTTTGTAATTCCCTAAGAGTTCGTCTTCGATCTTGTTGGTGTGAACCTGTCTCATAACTGTGGCGCGCCATTTTTCATTCGGTATTCAAGCTACAAGCTAATGATTTGTTTTGAACATTTCTTGAATGTCGACGACGACCATATCGTGACTTACATACAGTCCATAGAAGGTTAATCTCTGCACCTCCAGGACATTCATTTTCTGCCGCCTTCTGATGCACATCGTGTGTCATTAGAATCTAATATTGTTCCTGGCACATTAGTTAACATAACACTTTAATGTGAACCTTACTAAAGATTCAACTTGCGACCACGCACCGAAGGCGTAAGTATGAGGACTTTGGGGTGCCATTTTTCATTGGGTGTTCATATTGCAAGTAAGTGGTTTCTTTAGAATATTGCTTGAATGTGTAAGATGACCATTTTGTGAAGTGGGTCACTCCAGAAGAAGTGCACTCTATTTTTTTTAAATCCATCTTTTATTCTACATGTTTGAAAGTTTTACAGCGTATAGATACATCCTTTAGGAGCAATATTTTCATTTCTCCACGTAATTTTCGTCCCTCCCAACACCCTTACGCCATCTTGGAACCAGCGCCTGTATACCCGCACTGTAAAATTCTGGACCAACCTGTTGGAGGCACTGTTTGGCAGCGTGCACAAGGGAGTCATCATCTTCAAACCTTGTTCCAAGAAGAGAGTCTTTCAGTTTACCAAAGAGATGATAGTCATATGGAGCCAGGTCAGGACTGTAAGGCGGGTGTTTCGATGTTGTCCGTCCGAGTTTTGCGATCGCTTCCATGGTTTTTGACTGACCGTGCATTGTCGTGCAACAGCAAAACGTCCTGCATCTGCCGATGTGGTCGAACACGACTCAGTCGAGCTTGAAATTTCTTCAGTGTCGTCACATATGCATCAGAATTTAGGGTGGTTCCACATGGCATAATGTCCACAAGCAAGAGTCCTTCGGAATCGAAAAACAGCGTAGCCATAACTTTTCCAGCAGAAGGTGTGGTTTAGAATCTTTTTTCTTGGGCGAATTTGCATGATGCCACTCCACTGATTGCCTCTTCATCTCTGGTGAAAAATGATGGAGCCTTGTTTCATCATCTGTCACAATTCTTCCAAGAAATTTATCTCCACCATTCTCGTACTGTCCCAAAAGTTTGCTGAATACCGTTCTTGTTGTTTCTTTGTGAGCCACTGTCAACACCGTGGGAACCCACCTGACACAAAACTTTTTTAACGCCAACGCTTTCAGTAGTCTGCAAACACTTCCTTCCCCTATCCCAACGAAGCGTGACAATTCGTTCACTGTGATGCGTCTGTCAGCAGTCACCAATTCGTTAACTCTCTGCACTTTGTCTGGAGTGTGTGCAGTACGAGGCCTGCTGCTGCGAGGACAATCCTCAATATTGCCGTGCCCGCTTTCATGACATAACCTGCTTGTCCACCGAATAACTGTACTGCGATCGAAAGCAGCATCTCCATACACCTTTTTAAACCTCTTGTGGATGTTTCCCACTGTCTCGTTTCCACAGCACAGGAATTCTATGACAGCACGTTGCTTCTGATGAACGTCAAGTGTAGCAGCCATCTTCAAGACATGCTGTTACGGCACCACTCAAACTAAGTTTGAAAACAAGCGGGAAGGATGTATCTACACACTATAAAACTTTCACACATGCAGAATGAAAACTGTATTTTTACAAAAATAGTATGCATTTCTTTTGGAGTGACCCTCGTACATACATTTCATAAAAGGTTGATTTCTAACCTCCAGGACAATGACTTTTTGTCGCCCTTACGGTGAGTCACTAGGATCCAATATTTTTCTTATCATAATTGTTAACACAGCACTTTAAAATGAGATTTACTAAAGATTGAACTTGCGACCTCACACTAAAGGGGTTACTTGCAAATACCAGAAGTAATTACATCAATGGTGCGAATTGGTAGTACACTAAAGCACCAAAGAAACTGGTATAGGCATGCGTATTCAAATACAAAGGTAGGTAAACAGGCAGAATACGGTGGTGCATTCGGCAACGCCTGCAAAAGACAAAAAGTGTCTGGCGCAGTTGTTACATCGGTTACTGCAGCTAAAATGGCACGTCATCGAGATTTAAGTGAATTTCAACGTGGCGTTACAGTCGACGCACGAACAATGGGATACCGCATCTCCGTGGTAACGATGAAGTGGGGATTTTCCAATACGACCATTTCACGAGTATACCGTGAATATCAGGAATCCGGTAAAACATCAAATCTCCGACATCGTTACGGCCGGAACAAGATCCTGCAAGAACGGGACCAACGACGACTGAAGAGAATCGTTCAACGTGACAGAAGTGCCACACTCACGCAAATTGCTGCAGATTGCAACGCTGGGCTACCGACAAGTGTCAGCGTACGAAGCATTCGATGAAACATCATCCATATGGGCTTTCCGAGCCGAAGGCTCACTCGTCTATACTTGATGACTGCACGACACAAAGACTTACGTCTCTCCTGGTCCTGTCAACACCGACACTGGACAGATGACGACTGGAAACACGTTGCCTAGTCGGACGAGTCTCGATTCAAATTGTATCGAGCGGATTGACGTGTACAGGTAGGGAGACAATCTCAAGAAACCATGGACCCTGCTTATCAGCAAGGAACTGTTCAAGCTGGTGGAGCCTCTGTAATTGTGTGAGGAGTGTGCAGTTGGAGTGATATGGGACCCCTGATACGTCTAGATACAATTCTGTCAGGTTACATGTACGTAAGCATCCTGTCTGATCACCTGCATCCATTCGCATCCATTGAGCTTTCCGATGGACTTGGGCAATTCCAGTAGGAGAATTCGACGCCCCACACGACCAGAATTGCTACAGTGGCACCCCTTCCTGCAGTTACGGATTTATGGACAGCCGTGTAGGATTCATGGTGTCATTTCCCTGCAGCACTATTCAGGCATTAGAGGAGTCCATGCCATGCCGTGTTGCTGCCCTTGTGCGAGCTCGTGGGTCCCTACATGATATTAGGCAGGCGTATTAGTTTCTTTGGTGTATTACCATGAAGAGTCTGATTTCAGATGTCGCATATCCAGGATGGAGAAATGTGAAATAATTTGGGTGAAGGTTACGGTTAAAGCAGGCTCAAACATGGTAATTGGACGTCTCTATAGGCCCCATGCCTCAGCAGATATTGTGGCAGAGCACCTGACGGAAAATTTGGAAAATAGTTCGAGTAGATTTCCCGACCATGTTTTAGTTCTGGATGGAGATTTTAATTTTCCGTATATAGACTGAGAGACTCAAACTTTTATAACGAGTGGCAGGGACAAAGAATCCAGTGATTTTTTTTTTTTTAAAATTCATTATCTGAAAACTACCTTGAGCAGATAGAGAACCGTCTCGTGGCGATAACATATTAGACCTTCTGGTGACAAACAGACCCGAACTAATCAGCGATTATAAAGCGGTTACTGCATCGATGATTTCAGCCATAAATAGAAATATTAAAAAAGGTAGGAAGATTTTTATGTTTAGCAAAAGTGACAAAAAGCAGATTTCAGAGTACTTGACGGCACAACATAAAAGTTTTGTCTCAAGTACAGATAGTGTTGAGGATCAGTGGACAAAGTTCTAAACCATCGTACAATATGCGTTAGATAAGTATGTGACAAGCAAGATCGTAAGAGATGGAAAAGAGCCACCGTGGTACAACAACCGAGTTAAAAAACTGCTGCGGAAGCAAAGGGAACTTCACAGCAAACATAAACATAGCCAAAGCCTTGCAGACAAACAAAAATTACGCGAAGCGAAATGTAGTGTGAGGAGGGCTATGCGAGAGGCGTTCAGTGAATTCGAAAGTAAAGCTCTATGTCTTGACTTGGCAGAAAATCCTAAGAAATTTTGGTCTTATGTCAAAGCGGTAGGTGGATCAAAACAAAATGTCCAGATACTCTGCGACCAAAATGGTACTGAAACAGTAGTTCCTTCTCTAGATTGTCGCACAGATGACAAAATGGTAGATATCGAAATAGATGACAGGGATAGAAAAACAATTAAAATCGCTCAAAACAGGAAAGGCTGCTGGTCCTCATGGGATTCCAGTACGACTTTACGCAGAGTATACGAAGGAACTTGCCCGCTTTCTTGCAGCAGTGTACCGTAGGTCTCTAGAAGAGTGTAGCGTTCCAAAGGATTGGAAAAGGGCACAGGTCATCCCCGTTTTCAAGAAAGGACGTCGAACAGAACTATAGACCAATATCTCTAACGTCGATCAGTTGTAGAATTTGGAACACGTATTATGTTCGAGTATAATGACTTTTCTGGAGACCAGAAATCTGCTCTGTAGGAATCAGCATGGGTTTCGAAAAAGACGATCGTGTGAAACCCAGCTCGCGCTATTCGTCCACGAGGCTCAGAGGGCCATAGACACGGGTTCCCAGGTAGGGTCGTGAAGACTCTAGACAGAATCAAAGGCAGTATCACATGTCAGCGACCGCCGATATTTCGGCGGGAGAACACCCCGCCATTCTCAAGGCAAACTGCAACGGACAGGCGGCGTACATGCAAATTTAATACCTCGGTTCTCCGACAGAAGCAGGAAAGATAACACACACACACACACACACACTGAACACTAGTGCCACCGAAGATGACCAAAGTCAGAGCTATCGATAGTGAGACTATGAATTCGCAGGTGAGGCAGCATTGACTCTGTTCCTCTGTTTTTTGACAAGAGAGAGAGCCGGATTCCAAACAGAGTTTAAACAGAAACCTCCATCCCTGTTAACGAGGTCGCTGAATGTGTTACCTGGCTGAATTCCCGGAAGTTATCTGAAAGTTGTATACGCCAGGAGAAACTCAGGTCTCACATTGTTTACCTCTACGGGGAGGAAATGTATCGGTGTTTACGTAAGTTGGATAAACTTCGTAGCTGTCGAGTTAGACTGCAATGTGCTTTGTCATTTTTATTGAGGTGTCGTGATGAAAATCATGTCCCAACATTTGCTAAGGTTGTGCACCATATTAATTCTCCTGCCGCCAATCGTATCAAGCAACGTGCTGGCTTGGCTCTTGTTCGCGAAAGGATTCGTTTTACTCGTCGACGTTTGGATTCTGTTTCCAAAGAATTGTATCGTTTTCATTTAATGGTTGCATCTGAAGTGTCTGATTTCACTTGGGATTGGTTGGACGGTGCCTCATGGACCCAAGCTGACTGGGAGTAAAACTCCGTTACTGCCCGGCATTTGGCAAAGTTTGAACGTTTTCATCGCGCGGAGTCGGATGTTATATCTCGACGTTCTGTGATAAATCTCATAGAGAAATCTTTTGACGACGCAACCTTATCCGTGCTAGGGAAGGGTTTACATTTTGCACCCACTCCGAAGAATTTGCCGGTAGTTGATTTTATTAGTTCAATTGAACTGGCAGTTTGCAAACTACCTCCTGACGCTGCAGAGGAAGTTAGGAGGGAGGCATGCCATGTTTTGACTAGGGCTCGTCCACCCAAGAGTAATGTAACAGCAGCAGAGAGGGCTGCTTTACGCTCTCTCAGAGTTGATCCCAGTATTGTTATTTTACCTGCTGACAAGGGCAATGCCACCGTTGTTTTAAATAAACATGATTATGTACAAAAGATGCAACGTTTACTATCTGATTCAGCGTATGGCAGAATCGATGCTGACCCCACGAAAAGTGTTGAGAGAAAGACCAACAGCCTCCTGAAGAAAAGTGGTTTGTCGCAGGACACAATCAAGAGGCTTAACACCTATAGTGCTGTTCCCCCTAGGTTATATGGCCTTCCAATGGTTCATAAGGAAGGGGTTCCTTTCCGTCCTATAGTGAGTAACATCGGCGCACCGACATATCGTGTATCCAAGCATCTTGCTTCTCTGTTGAGTCCACAAGTTGGACGGTGTGAACATCATATCAGGAACTCAGCTGATTTTTACGTCGTTTGGAGGGACTGAGGCTGAATGACTCTGATATTTTAGTGAGTTTCGATGTGGTCTCTCTCTTCACTCGTGTTCCTCTGTCTGATTCGTTGCGGTTAATTGAAGCCAGGTTTGCTGCTGATTTAACTAATCTCTTTAGGCATGTGTTGACATCCACTTACTTTTTATTTAATGACCAGTATTACGAGCAGACAGATGGAGTTGCGATGGGTAGTCCGTTGTCTCCTGTGATCGCAAGTTTATTTATGGAAGACTTCGAGGAACGTGCATTGGAGTCGGCGCCTTTAAAACCCGCCTGTTTCTTTAGATACGTTGACGATACCTTCGTTGTTTGGCCTCACGGTAGGGAGAATTCGAATGTCTTTCTAGAACATCTGAACTCGATCCACCCGAACATTCGTTTTACGATGGAGGTGGAAGAGGATGGTTGCCTTCCCTTTCTCGACGTGTTGGTTAGGAGGAAGGATGATGGATCATTGGGACATGCAGTCTACAGGAAACGTACTCACACCGACTTGTACTTACAAGCTAATAGTTGTCACCATTCGGCTCAGCGTGAAGGGGTACTTCATACCTTGGTACACAGGGCACATGTCGTTACTGACGCTGAGACTTTGCCAGCTGAGCTGTCCCATCTTGAAGTTACATTTCGTCAAAATGGTTATAGTGATAGACAGATTGAACGTGCGTTGCGCTATCGACCAACTGTACATCGGGTGATTGATGATAATTCTGAGTCAACACCTAAGTCTACTGCCTTTTTGCCTTTCGTAGGAAACACGTCCAATAATATCGGTCGTATTTTACGGAAATACGATGTGAAATGTGTTTTCCGACCTCCATCTAAAATTAGAGCACTTTTGAGTTCCGTTAAGGATGATCTTGGACTGCGTAAGGCGGGTGTATATCGTATTCCTTGTAGCTGCGGCATGGCATATATTGGTCAAACTATCAGGACCGTGGAGGACAGATGTACTGAGCATAAACGGCACACACGATTACAGCAGCCAAATAAATCTGCTATTGCCGAACATTGCTTGGATACTGGTCACCCCACATGTTATATAATAACACCGAGATATTGGCATGCACGTCCAGCTACTGGGACAGTGTCATTAGGGAGGCAGTTGAGATTCAATTAGCGAGCAACCTCGTTAACAGGGATGGAGGTTTTTGTTTAAACTCTGTTTGGAATCCGGCTCTCTCCCTTGTCAAAAAACAGAGGAACAGAGTCAATGCTGCCTCACCTGCGAATTCATAGTCTCACTATCGATAGCTCTGACTTTGGTCATCTTTGGTGGCACTAGTGTTCAGTGTGTGTGTGTGTGTGTTATCTTTCCTGCTTCTGTCGGAGAACCGAGGTATTAAATTTGCATGTACGCCGCCTGTCCGTTGCAGTTTGCCTTGAGAATGGCGGGGTGTTCTCCTGCCGAAATATCGGCGGTCGCTGAATGTGTTACCTGGCTGAATTCCCGGAAGTTATTTGAAAGTTGTATACGCCAGGAGAAACTCAGGTCTTACAATTACAGTTATTAAAATATAAAAGGCAAATGACCAAGGTCTTAGCCGCGCGGGATTTGCCGAGCGGTCTGGGGCGCTGCGGTCATGGACTGTGTGGCTGGCCCCGGCGGAGGTTCTAGTCCTCCCTCGGGCATGGGCGTGTGTGTTTGTCCTTAGGATACTTTAGGTTAAGTAGTGTGTAAGCTTAGGGACTGATGACCTTAGCAGTTAAGTCCCATAAGATTTCACGCACATTTTTTTTTACCAAGGTCATAAGGCTCGCTGCAAAAATACAACTGCCAAATTAAAATTTTAAGACAAGGGACGACATTCACGGCTGACGGCTTTAATGGCACTAAATTAAGAATTGTTTCACTGCTGAAGGCCTTAATGGCAATAAATTAAGAATTGTTGAACTTGTTGCAACTTACAAACTACAGTTATTAAAATATTGAAACAAATCACCAATGTCTTAAAGGTTAACTGCTAAAATACAATTGCCACATTAGAATTTTAAGAGAAGTAGCGACAGTCACGGCTGAAGACCTTTAACGGCAAGAATGGCAAATACAAAAAAAATTAACAAACCTACCGTCAAACACTAAGGCAATAGCAAAAGTTAATTTAAAAGACAGGCAATTGCTCACCACATGGGTGAGGCAAAATGATAGCAAACTTGGCAGTACAACCGTTTAAGCTTTCTGTAACGCCAAGAATGGCAATTATATTAAAAAATAGTAGAAACATACAACAGCAAACATAATAAAAAGGTTAATTCGGAAGGACAAGCACTCATCACCAAAGAGGTTAGACAAATGATGGTAATTTGGTAATACAATAATAAAATAATAACACAATAATAAAACACAAGGGCTAGTCACAGCCGGTGCTCCAGGAATCGACCTCTGAGTAGGTCACGCCAATAACACTTTCCCGAACGATGAGAAAGGCAGCTAAGAGTAGCACTCGCTTCACAATATGGTAACTCAGACTAGTGGCAGCCTAACGAGTGACTAATGATAATCTTGCTAAAGCTACCTAATGTCCGATAACCAATGCAAAAATGGAACACCACGCCAAGGCCGGAACCAGCAGTCAGCACTACGTCCTCAGAATGCTGTGTTTATAGCGTCCGAAAGCAGAAAGGAGCCACTACTACCAGAACAGAAGAATTACCAGCCGACCTACAAATCAAGGAGACTGTCAAAACTACACGCCTTACAGGACGGCAGCGGCAAGGCGAGGAAACGTACACTGCCTTTACATAGACTAACCTCCAGGGCAGGTCACTGGGGCGTTTGCGGCTACCAGGCAGGAAAAATACCGCTGGTTGAACTTAACAAATGGTAACATATAGAATGCAGCAATTAATAACAAGAAGTCGAGGAAAGCTGACTAGATCCGCCTTCCCAAAGCACTCCACTCGCTGCTCTTCGTCTCGGCGACACTGCGAGCAGCAACACGAACCCAAGTCACTGGAGGATCGCGTGATCTCACAATGGTAGAGGTTTCACTGCTAGGATTAAAATCCACTCACCTTAAAGCTTGTTAGATCCGGTTGACGACTAGGTCGTATACCCTCGCGACCACAGCCCTTCCATCCAGCAGTGCATGCATGCCGCCAGCGGCCCCGGCGTGCTATCGAACTGCCCTCTTGGCTCCTATGGAGTCCCCAACCGAACTCCTCGCTTACACGACACGGAAGAACGACGTCACCCCAAAGGTAGGGCGACAGGTACTACTTATCGATAACGCCACTGCCACACTAGCGGACAGGCAACGATTGCGAAACCAATTTTCGCCAGTCAAAACAAGAAGACTACAAACAACCACAACCCTGTCAACTAAACATTACAGTCTGGCCTACAACAGCACGAACGCAAGCCGCAGCACGGCTCACTATTAAGTCGCTTTCGCCTGGAACAATATTCCAAAAAATATTAATTGCTCATTTATTTTACACAGTCATGATTTCGGCTTTGTGGCCATTCTGAAGTGCATGTTGAAAAGTTAAATATTTCACAAACAGGTCAGAAATATTTTAACTTTTTAATATGCTCTTCAGAATGGCTAAAATGCTGAAGACATGATTGCATAAGATAAATAAGAAATTGACAATAAATTTCTTAAAAAAAGAAAAACCTGAGTGTTTGTTTAATACACACATCAAAAAAAGATATGCATCACCTCGGTTCCGAGAGTTGCGGAACCTGTACAGAAAATTGGAACAGAGACCAACATGAACACCATTTCCGCTCTTTATATTGCTCATGAAAGCCACACATTACATGTTGTACCACCTTCTGGGGTGGTGTTCAAGACTTCTGTACACACAGGTACCTCTAATACCCAGTAGCAAGTCTTCTTGCATTGATGCATGCCAGTATTCGTCGTGACATACTATCCACAGGTTCATCAAAGCACTGTTCGTCCAGATTGTCCCACTCTTCTACGGCGTTTCGGCGTAGATCCCTCAGAGCGGTTGGTGGGTCACGTCGTCCATAAACAGCCCTTTTCATTCTGTACAAAGGTTCGATAGGGTTCATGTCTGGAGAACATTCTAGCCACTCTAGTCCAGCGATGGTGTTATCCTGAAGGAAGTCATTGAGAAGATGTGCACGATGTTGACGCGAATTATCGTCCATGAAGACGAATGCCTCGCCAATATGCTGCCGATAAGGTTGAACTATCGTTCGGAGGGTGGCATTCACGTATCGTGCAGCCGTTACGGCGCGTTCCATGACCACCAGCGGCGTACGTGGAACCAACATATTGCCACCCCGGAACAACAAGGAACCTCCACCTTGTTGCACGTGTTGGACAGTGTGTCTAAGGTATTCAGACCGTGCCGCTTCCAAACACGTCTCCGAAGATTGATTGAAGACATATGCAAGACACATCGGTGAAGAAAACGTGATGCCAATCCTAAACGGTCCATTCGGCCTGTTGTTGGGCTCATCTGCACCACCCTGTGTGGTGTCGTGGTAGCAAAGATGGACCTCGCCATAGACGTCGGAAGTGAAGTTGTGCATCATGCAGCCTGTTGCGTACAGTTTTTTGTCGTAACACGACGTCATGTGGCTGCACGAAAAGCATTATTCAACATGGTGGCGTTGTTGTCAGGGTTCAACCGATACATAATCCTTAGGTAGCGGTCATCCACTGCAGTAGTAGCACTTGAGCGGCCTGTCTCTCTGTATCTACTCCATGTCCGAACAACATCGCTTTGGTTCACTCCGCGACGCCTGGACACTTCCCTTGTTGAGAGCCCTTCCTGGCACGAAGTAACAATGCGGATGCGATCGAACCGCAGTATTGACCGTCTAGGCATGGTTGAACTACAGACAACACGAGACGTGTACTTCCTTCCTGCTGGAGTGACTGTAACTGATCGACTTTCGCACTCCCTCCGTCTAACAGGCGCTGCTCATCCATGGTTGTTTACATTCTTGGGGGGGTTTAGTGACATCTCAGAACAGTCAAATGGACTATGTGATACAATATCCCTAGTCAACGTCTGCCTTCAGCAGTTCTGGGAACTGGGATGGCTCAAAACATTTTTTGATGTGTGTAGAAGCACAGCCTATTGTAATATCAGTGGAAGTACTGTATTATGTGGATATCCTAACTTCAGGTGCGTGATAAGATGTTTGAATTTGCTCTGATTTCGAAAATTGATGCTTATCTGTAACCGAATATGAAGTGACGATCTAGTAGGCTTGGATGAAAACAACGTGAGAAATTGCAAAAAGGACGGACAAATAGTGGCACTGCACCAAAAGAGACCTGTAGTGAAGCAGCAAAATAAGTAGTGTCAGATTAACAGTAACTTTTATAGAACAAAATAGACTGTTTTATTTTATTGACAGATTACAAATGAGGTGAAAAAGAAGAAATAATGCAAAACTGTAACATCTTTGAATAGTAGTTAACAAGGTAAAATATTTGTAACAACGTACCACATCCACTGCAACAATATGTCAAACAGTGGAGTAACTGTTACAATGTCCATGACCAGAAATAATGAGAAGTCAGTGATATTCCTGAGGGATGATCATAAGGAAAAAAACCTAACTGGTGAATCAATAAGAACGATGCTACAGAGTAAAGTTGGTTGTTTTGGGGAAGGAGACCAGACAGCGAGGTCATCGGTCTCACGGGATTAGCGAAGAACGGGGAAGGAAGTCGGCCGTGCCCTTTGAAAGGAACCATCCCAGCATTTGCCTCGAGCGATTTAGGGAAATCACGGAAAACCTAAATCAGGATGGCCGGACGCGGGACTGAATCGTCGTCCTCCCGAATGCGAGTCCAGTAAAGTACAGTATTCTGTATTATGTATCTCTAAAAGCTTCTTGTATAAAATATAATTAAAGAAATTGTAACAACTAGCCCTGCTCTCAAAGCAGCAGTAAATTTTCACATGATTATGACTGATGAACGCAACTAGTATTGAAAATTAAAACACTTATAAATGGTACATGGTGGTTTACATGTACCTTAGAGTAGCTACAACCTACAGGAACAGAAATATGGCGAAGATGTGAAAATATTGTTTAACATCACGTGTGTTATGGAACAGTTATCAGTGTTTTGCGTTCCCATCTCCTTTCCGTTCGTCCACCGACTCTTCCTTCCGCGTACACAAGGCGACGACTGAATAAGCGCACCTATCAGCGGCGGAGTAGTAGGTGTTCACGGGCTTACATCAACGATTCAGCGACGCGCCATAGAAAGCGGCGACCTCCGTCGTCTCGCCGCTATCGGGCGCCGCGGGCGGGAAAGAAACTTGGGTGCGTCGCAGCTCGCGGCTGACGCCTCGGCCCGGGGGATCGCTGTATCAGCAGCAGCCGGGGAGGAGAGAGGAGGGGTGAGCGCTGGCGGGTGGCTAACGCGCCCCCGCGGCCTGCGCCACAAGAGTATCTCTGGCGCGGGCTCCACACCGCCCGCAGCAGACAGCGCCTCCACGGTCGCGCGCCGCGGCGCTTACGCGACACGCAGGCTGCGGGCGACGCTTAAATAACGCCAGAAAGGTAGCCGCTATCTTATCGCGCCGGCCCTCCGTCTCGGCGCAGCGGCAATGGCTGCTCTGCGACGTCGCCGCCGCCCGCTGCGACGCGCCGCGCCCTTCCCTCCCGGCTACACTTGCGGGACGCTCTTCCTCAGGCTACACCTCCTGTCTCCTTCTCCACCGACCTTCTCCGTCTGCCATTTACCGTCGCAGTGTCATCGCCGATGGCGTCCTATCCTTCGTACGTAACAATTCGGAACCGACTTCCTCCTACAAAATCTACATCTACATCAATACTCCGCAAGACAGTGACTGTGTATGGCGGAGGGTACTTTGAGTACCTCTATTGGTTCTCCCTTCTATTCCAGTCTCGTATTGTTGAAAGGTCTCTGTTCGATTCCTTCCGTGTTTCTTGACTTCCGCAAGGCGTTCGATACAGATCCCCACAGTCGTTAAATGAACAAAGTAAGTGCATGTGGACTATCAGACCAGTTGTGTGATTGGATTGAAGAGTTCCTAGATAACAGAACGCAGCATGTCATTCTCAATGGAGAGAAGTCTTCCAAAGTAAGAGTGATTTCAGGTGTGCCACAGGACCGTTTGTATTCACGATGTACATAAATGACCTTGTGGATAACATCGGAAGTTCACTGAGGCTTTTTGCGGATGATGCTGTGGTATATAGAGAGGTTGTAACAATGGAAAATTGTACTGAAATGCAGGAGGATCTGCAACGAATTGACGCATTGTGCAGGGAATGGCAATTGAATCTCAATGTAGACAAGTGTAATGTGCTGCGAATAATAGAAAGAAAGATCCTTTATCATTTAGCTACAATATAGCAGGTCAGCAACTGGAAGCAGTTAATTCCATAAATGGTCTGGGAGTAGGCATTAGGAGTGATTTAAAATGGAATGATCATATAAAGTTAATCGTCGGTAAAGCAGATGCCAGACTGAGATTCATTGGAAGAATCCTAAGGAAATGCAATCCGAAAACAAAGGAAGTAGGTAACAGTACGCTTGTTCGCCCACTGCTTGAATACTGCTCAATAGTGTGGGATCCGTACCAGATAGGGTTGATAGAAGAGATAGAGAAGAGCCAACGGAGAGCAGCGCGCTTCGTTACAGGATCATTTAGTAATCGCGAAAGCGTTACGGAGATGATAGGTAAACTCCAGTGGAAGACTCTGCAGGAGAGACGCTCAGTAGCTCGGTACGGGCTTTTGTTGAAGTTTCGAGAACATACCTTCACCGAGGAGTCTAGCAGTATATTGCTCCCTCCTACATATATCTCGCAAAGAGACCATGAGGATGAAATCAGAGAGATTAGAGCCCACACAGAAGCATACCGATTATCCTTCTTTCCACGAACAATACAAGACTGGAATAGAATGGAGAACCGATAGAGGTACTCAGGGTACCCTCCGCCACACACCGTCAGGTGGCTTGCGGAGTATGGATGTACATGTATATGTAGAATTTCTTAAATTATTAATTAACATTAATATTATATTAAATTCAGTTTACAGATTTATTCTGGGAACTTGAGGGAATGTAAATTCGGTGAAATTTGCATAGAATAAGATTATTTTTCCGACAGGGCTTTAAATTTCTATAGTGAACTACATTTCTTTCACTATGGCCTGTTGTTGCTTGGTGGTGACACCGTTTTCTCTGGATGTAATGGTAGAACAGAGTGAAGTTTACGGATATATAATGCATACTCAAAATCTACTTCTAAAATGTGACATATGAATCATCTCGTACTCTCATTAATTCAGAACACTCTACAGAGGGCAACGCAAAATCGTATAGAATATTACATCATTGCACATCTGCAGAGACTATTAATATCGAAGTATTAAATACTCTGATGGAAGAAAAAATCGCTACGCCAAAAAATAATTAATATAGAATAATGAACTTTTGGGAATAAATTTGTCTCGGTAACATATTTAAGTGATTAAAATTACAAGATCACAAGCTAAGGTAAGCACGAGATAAACCACAGCAGATGTGACATGCTGGTGCGCTAATAACCGGTATAACAGCCAGAATGTTGAATGCAGCCACGCAAAAACATACAAGCATTGGGTTGTAAAGGTGTCGGGTGCGCGAGGTCAGTTTGTGGGATGGAGTTCATGCCTGTTACACGTGGTCCGCCAGTACAGGAACGGCTAATGCTTTTTGTGGATTACGCTGGGGTTGTCTTCCGATTGATGTACCATATGTACTCGATTGAAGATAGATGCAGTGATCGAGCAGGCGAGGCCAGGCGTCGATACCTTGTAGAGCATGTTGGCTTACGACAGTTGTATGCAAGTAACAAGGACTTAATTCCGAGGCATATGGTGGATGGTACAGTACTTCCCAGTCCCATCGACCGAACAGAGCAGCCACGGCTTGCGCCGTATGCGCCCGCGCATTGCCGTGCAAAATGATGGGTGGGTTGCGCAGAAAGTGTAGCCTCTTCTTTCGCAAAGCTGGTCACAGGTGATGCTCCAAAAACAGTAATACAACTTACGTCCTTGTGACTTTGATTTGATTCCGAAGATGAAGAAACCACTTCGTGGCATTCCCTTCAGAACTGTTCCAGAGATTCGACAGGCAGTAGACCGTTCCATTCCCACCATCAACAGAACAGGCTCTGTTAACGGTATACTACGTACGCCTTCCACATCGCTGGCAACGGGTTCTGCACAACGCTGGTGACTACTCTGAAGGACAGTAATAGGTGCAAACATGTAACTCTTTTGTATCCGTTGCGAATAAATAGTTGCCACTATTTACATTCCCACCCTCGTATGTGTGTAGGATGACAAAAACAACACTCAGTACTCAATAAACATTCAAATTATCATAAAAGCTGTAAAAATTAAAAAGTCAAGAATGATGAAGTGTTTCCGAGAGCGGCATAGCTGTATGAAGGTGCTTCATTCCCAAATATCAGTTTCAAATTAATACACACGAACCTTCAAGTTAATAATGGTTATATTCCCATAATGCAGATGGGCAATTACTGAGTCCCAGCTCCGTAATTGTCCGTCTGCATTATGGAAATATAACCATTTTGAACTTGAAGATGCCTTGATACTGACCAAACCTGTAACTGCAGCTGAATGCTGAGTGTTGTTGTGCTTATTCATAATGTCTCTTAGCTGTCGTTGCCCTCCCACAGGAAGGTGATTATGTGTGTTGGCTTAGAAGCACTCTGACTGGTCTGTTTCCAAGAAAGGGGGCATGGCTTGAGTACGAGTTGTGTTAATCTGACTGGCGTGTTTGATTTTTTTGGCAGTAAAATACTGAACTGTGATTGGGAGAGCCAAGTATGTGTGTTGGAATAGAAAGCCCCTTATAGGTCTAGTGCCAAGAGATGAGGTGCGGCATAAGTAGGTCTTGAGAAGTGTGATTGAACTGTTTCATTATCTTGGAAATAACATTCTGAACTGTGATTAGGACAGCTCAATATAAGCACCGCATTTGAAGTTCTCTGAGTGACACATTTCCAAAAATGAGCATGGTTTAAAAAATGGAGGGGAATGGAATGGTCGTGGCTTCGGAATGGCAGAGCAGAGGAGATCGGATGGAGAGATGTGGGGGGCAGAGTGAATGTGGAGTGAATCACAAACGAAGGGCGTAGGGAGTACAACAGAAGGTTATATTTTATCGTAAGTCGACATTTCATTCCTTCTGGATGTCAATAATATGATATATGATGACATTGCAGTCCGCACCTAGAGTGAAGAAGAAATACGGGATCTTGTTCCGAACTCAGCGATTGTTGATAATGGCGACTTTGTGGCCTTATAGGCATTCTTGACTAATATCTACTCTGTATGAAACTTCCTGGCAGATTAAAACTGTGTGCGCCGACCGAGACTCGAACTCGGTCCCGAGTTCGAGTCTCGGTCGGCGCACACAGTTTTAATCTGCCAGGAAGTTTCATATCAGCGCACACTCCGCTGCAGAGTGAAAATCTCATTCTATCAACTCAGTATGTCCAACCTCAAACGTAATTTCGCTCACGACCGTTACAGCGTGTATTTAAAGCAAATCTGATCTGCAGCCTCATAGTTGTGCTACTAGCGCCACTGTTATGCAACTGGTGCGAAATTTGAATAGACATCATCTTTCAGATGTTGAAACACGCCTACCAACTTTCGTTTCAGTCGCAAAACTTCTTCTTTGTGTTGCGATTTCTTTCCCGTCATTGTAGGAGACTTGACAAGTCATCGCCACCATCATTGCAGTCTAGAGACCACATAAAGTCAACTATCGGAAGAAAATCGGTCTAGTCCAAACTAAAGAAAGTACATCATTGCCAGGGACCTTAATGCAGGCCATATCCTGTGACACGCCAGGACGACAACACGCAGCGCCCACTTTTTATAGAATTAGGATGTAAATCTTGTAGCTATTCTACAGTTAACCTACTAACAGCATAGAAGCACGATTCCTCCTTTTAAATTTTTTACTTCTGAAGGCTCTCCATTTAACAAAACTTGTTTGCATATCAATCTGCAAATAGTGAATCGATAACCAGTTCGTCAGCAGTTTATGAGTAATGTACGTGAGGTAGCGTCAAAGCATTCACTTTTATCAGTTCGTGCTTCCTTCGGGAGTATGATTCAGATGTCTGAAGCAAGTTATGGGTGACTGATCTAAGAACCGTCTTGTTCTTAACCCTTTCGGTGCATACACCCACTGTAGAGGATAATATCATTTTCAGTCGCTATACGCATTTTAAAAGATTTGTAAGGCACTGGGCATAGTGTACTTAGTAGTGGATATTCTCTCTAATCCTCACAAAATAATTTGACGACAACTCAGTAACTTTGGGGTCGAACTTTAAACCCTTTAGAATCATGAATATTTTTAAACTTTGGAATAAGACGAATAAATTGTACATAGATGTTCCGAGAACTGAGGTTGTGAAACTGTACAACATTGCTGTGGGTTATGTTGACATGTACAACTTTTTGATTTCAATTTATGTAATATTTGGTCGATTACCAAAGCGGGCATATTCCGTGTTTATTCAGGCCACTTTTATGGCTGTAAGCATAATCAGTTCATGGCTGGAGAATTTACATGAGGCAAAATGTCGTGAGCTTCTTGAAAAGAAAACTTTGGAAGCTGTAGATGTACACAGTTATCTTCAATATACTTCAAAATCTTGGATTAAGAGACGAATCTGGGTTGTAAGAAAGTGAGGCGTACGTCCACATGAAGCTACCCGGTATGTGGCCCGTGAACGGTACAACTCAACAGATAGAGGCTATCACATAGGATTCTGTGGACTGTTTACCATGCTTTGATCAGCAGAAATCCGAATCTAGGCGCAAAAATCCTGGCTTGAAAGCTAAAATGCAAATTCAATGTGCCAAACGCAAGCACTATGTTTGTATAGCAAGAGGGTAAGACTACTTTCTACAATTTCATACAAAATAAACTTTTCATGATAAAACAGTGTCACCGGAATCATTCCACTTTTCTATAGCTTCTTCTATTACATTTTCGTAGCTATTTTACACAACTATTTTTTTAATGTTCCTTTAATATCCATGAGGGGTTGTAGGTCCACCATCAAGCACCTCCCGAAGTGGGGGATAGGGGCACGCTCGGCCAGACAGATGTCTGATGGGTACTGGGGAAATGAAATACGTAGGGTGAATCAAAACCAGTGAACAGGATGTCTTCAGTGCGGATGACGGAAGAGAATTTTTATGACATTCCAGGAGCAGAAGAGGCGGAAGATATCTCTACAGGGCAGGCACAGCTCGGAGCCTGAGAGAGGCATTGTACCTGGGAAATGGTAGTCCAAAATATCACTCAGCAAGCTTGGTATCTGTGAGGTGACATCCCCATCACCAAGCGTAACCTGAGCAGCGCTCGTAAAGCGGCCAGGGGATTTTATACGTATTGGCTCAGATCAACGATATGCCTCGGATAACTGATTTAAAGGAATTAGACTTAGGCTATGGAACAGGAATTCACGAGATGGAAACATGAAACCGGATTTCACATTCTGGACAGGCAACGTGCATAGTCTTAATAAACCAGCTGCGGCAGCGACTTTGATATCTAAATTAAAACCATACAACGTGCGTGGTCTGAATAAACCAGTTGCGGCAGCGACTTCGATATCTGAATTAAAAACGAACAAGGCAGACAGTGTAGCTCTACAGGAAATTAGGTGGCTGGGAGAATGGATCACACGGAGGATGATTGCGTCATTTTTTATGGGGAAGATGAAAAACAGCATGAATTTGGTTCTGGCTTTGCTGTCAAGAACAAGATTGTTAATGTGGTTAAAGAATTCTTTTCTATTAACAAAATGTCTTACATCATACTAAAACACCAGTGGTACGATATAACATTCATGAATGTTCAAGCACCGACTGACGACGCAACTGAGGATGAGAAAGATGAGTACTATGAAGAATTACACACAGTGATTGAAAGTATTCCAACAAGAGATATGAGAATTTCTCTAAGAGATTTTAAAGGAAAAGTAAATGAAGAGGATATATTCGCCCCCTCGATAGGAAAACATAGCAAGCATTCCACCACAAACGAAAATGAGTAAAAATTACCAACTTCGCATTGTCAAAAAACATGATAATTTGCTCCACGATGTTTCCTAACAGAGAAATTCACAAAGGTACATGGCGCTCTCCAGATGACCAAACTGCCAATTAGATTGACCAAGAGAATTTAATATACCCAGTAAAATCTTAGGATGAGACAACAGTGCATCGATGACTCACAGGCAATAGTGAAGTTCAGAGGATCGATATCCCCAACTTTTCAACGAAAATAGGCTTACGACAGGGAGATGCTCTTTCGTGTGTTCTCTTCAAACTTGGAATTGAGGAAGTGGTTCGAGAGAGTAATTTACAGCTATGCAATGGTCTCCGATTCGAGCACAGTGAAGTAAAACTCTTGGCATACGCAGATGGTATAGTCTTACTCACTGAAACAGAACAAGAGCTGAAGAACATGTACAGATCCCTCAGGAATAGTGCCAGCAAAATGGGGCTTTTGGTAAACCAAGGAAAAAAAGAATATATGGAAATAGGTAGAGCCATAAACCCAAATCCACTCTTTGAAATTAACCACCATCATAGATTCAGAAAAAGTTCGTCGGTTTAAATACCTTGGACCGCGCTTCAGTGGTAAAAATATCAAAACTGGACATAAAGCAGTGAGTAGCCTCAGGATCAGGATGTCTGTACATTCTAAGTAGCCCACTCAAAGGAAACCTTTGTCAGCCACCACTAAGATGAAGATATATAAAGGCCATCATCTGCCAAGTACTACTGTGTGCTTCGTAAAACAGGACGCTTACTAAAAGGGATGGATGAAAACTGAATGTTTTCGAAAGAAAAGTGATGAGAAAACTCTGGGGACGTGTGTTGGAGAATGGCGTATGGACAGTTATGAAGAACACTGAAATTTATCAGTTAATGGAGCAACGCATTATCGTCCAGAAGTTATAAAGTGGGAGACTGTAATGGGGTGGGCATGTAGCTAGAATGGAAGCCAACAGAATTCCTAAGAAGGCATTTGAGGGCACGCTGCAAGCAACAAGACCATCGGGCCTATCTCTCACACGGTGGAGAAGTGACATAGAGAAGAACGTCGCAGCATTAGGGATCCCCGTAGGATAGAGTGAGGCAGCGAGAGATAGAAGAAGATCATTGATGGAGCTGTTGGTCTACAGGACCTGTGATCGGTGCAAAGAAGAAGAAGAAGATTTCTTTAAAAACGTATGTCACAATAAAGGTTACCACCCTCTGCCGGCTGAACTGCAAGGAGCCTTGAAAAATCATCACGGGGAAAATATGTGTTATGTATGACTTAGTATAGTGATTTCACAAATTAAATCATTTATTGAAGTTATTGCAGAAGCGATACTCAGGTACATGTTTAAGAACTGTCAGACTGCCAAGAGCTTAAGAGGAGCTTCATTTCTGTATACTTCTGTTAATTTCTTTTGTCGGACAAATACAATGTTCATCTTAATAGTGGTAAAAGGTAGTGCTATATGAATTAAAAACTGTTAGAATTTTGAGTTGATAAGGTTCTAGATTTAAATCGGCATTGGGAAAGAGATTCCTGTATAAAATTCAAGAGCAGCACAATTTGATCTAGGAAACTGAAGACTGCTTTGAGAGATTAACAGATCAGTCAGGAGCGAGTAGGACTCGCGCAATGGAGGTTCCGCACAGATTTAATAATGTAAAGATTCAAATGGGTGCGAAATCCTAAGGGACCAAACTGCTGAGCTCATCGGTCCCTACACTAACTATTTAAACTAACTTTAACTTATGCTAAGAACAACATACAAACCCATGTCCGAGGGAGGACTCTAACCTCCCGCGGGAGAGTCAGCGGAATCCGTGACATGACGCCTTAAACCACGCGGTCCCTCCGAACGGCTAAATTATGTACATAGACGGTTTATCCATTCCGGGAATCAAGGATACTCATGGTTTTAGCCTGTTATCAACGTTGATAGTAGCAGCATATCTGTCCCAGGGATTCCAGGACTTTCGAGAATGTTTTAATTTCAAGTCTAAACTCGGATAACAATTGAGAATGAATTTTTTTTTTTCGTGTGATACAATTCCAAATTAATAATTTAGAATTTTTCCCTTTCCTTGTGCTGTGAAATCTCGCTTCTTGACAAATTTCATGATTTTATGTGGGACCTGAGTTTCCCCCTGCGTATACAACTTTCAAATAACTTCCGGGAATTCAGCCAGGTAACATTTTCAGCGACCGCCTGAAAGTGTTACCTAGCTGAATTCCCGAAAGTTATTTTAAGATTCATGATTCTAGGTCAACGGGAGGCTCCCTACAGGTCCTAATGAGTAAGTGTTCGAGTTTCAGAATATTCAGCATAAATGGCCGTTTCTTTTCTTTGAACTGACTTAAAAGGTAAAATTTTTATAGTTAAGGAACCCACGACCTCAGCTTTTGACACAAATCTGGATTTGATACGAGAAACTGTTACAGAGAGCAGGGGTCTAAACAAATGGACAGACAGACAAACAGACACAGATAAGAAAAGACAAAAAACTTTTTCGTGGTATATAATTATAAATGAATAATTTCCCAATTTTTTTCATTACTTTTACTATGAAACTTTGCTTCTTGGCATATTTCATGATTACAGGTTAACAGGAAGAGCCCTGTAAGTTTTGATGAGTGAGTTTTCGAGTATCAAAATACAAGGTGATTCACCAAGATATGCAAATACTTTAATACATTATTCTACAAGTAAAACTAAAGAAAAATGTTCATATAAATATAGGTCCGAAAATGTTTAGTTACGAAATTACCACTACTACAATGTTTTGCCTGAAATTTAGCAACTTCGCTAATATGAAGCCATCGCAAAACTGTACGAGGTTAAAGTGAAACACGATTTCCATTTATTTTGTTTTTATTGGTCTGGTGAATCTAATAACATGTCCCAGACGTGTATCTGCAGTAGTTTTCCAGAACATCCACGGAATCAAACAAGTAATTTCGTAAAATTTTTAATTTACCAACTACTTGCCCCAACTTGTTTTTTAAATTCCAGACAATTGCAATAAGTTTTCAACAGAAGTTGTAGAAAATTTAATTTTGGAAAAATGATGGTAATAACGTTAACTGAAACCGTATCAATGTGTCAGATAATCTGATTTTATTAATACCATAGCACACGTGAATTCATGTTAAACCGATCAAAAACAAAGTTCGGTGTTAAGGAAGTTATACAGTATATATAAAATTTCAGAATACATTCACAATAAATGTTCAAAAGTGTCTCCACGACTGAAACAACACACTAACGGTTGCCAACAATGACATAAACGTTTTTGCATTCTAAATGGAAAGTAACCAGATTTACTCGTATGCTTTGGGACGTGTTTTATTAGATTCACGAGACGAATAACAACAAAAGAAATGGAAATCGTTCATTACTTTAACCTCGTACAGTTTTGCGATGGATTCATATTAGCAACGTTGTTAAATTTCAGGCAAAATATTTTTTTAGCCGTAACCCTGTAACTAAACATTGATGGACCTATGTTCACATGAACTTTTTTCTTTAGTCTTACTTGTAGAACTACATATTAAAATATTTGCGTATCTTCGTGACTCACGCTGCATATGACATAAATGGGTAAGTCTTTTGATTGCATTGGCTTAGAAGCTTAAAATTTTTTATACCACCAAGGGCTCATAGACCTTAATATGTGACGTAAATTTTAAGTTGATACATGTGCTTGTTCCTCAGGCAAAGGGCTGTTGACAGTCGAACAGACAGACAGAAGGACAACAAAGTGATCCTTGCATCAAGGATTCACGAATGGGCCTTGGGCTCCGAAAGCCCATATCCATGATGTTTCGTTGAATGTTGCTCACGATGACGTTTGTTGAGTGCCCAGCACTGAAATATGCAGCAATTTGCGTTCTACGATTCTCTTAAGTCGCCGTCGGTCGGATTCTAGTAGGATCTTTTGCCGTCGTAGCGATTTCAGAGGAATGATGTTTTGCCATATTCTTGATATTCACGGCAGTCTCGTGAATTGGTCGTACGGGCAAATCTCTACTTCATCACCACCTCGGAGACACTTTGTCCAATCGCTCGTGCGCCTACGATAACAGCACGTTCTAACTCACTTAAATCTTGACAGCCTGCCGTGTTAGAAGCAGTGACGGATCTAACAACTGCGCCAGACACTTGTTGTCTTACATAGGCGTTGCCGGCCGCAGCACAGTATTTTGCCTGTTTGCATATCTCTGTGTTTGAATACGCATGCCTATACCAGTTTCTTTGGCCCTTCAGTGTAAGAGATTAAGTACAGGCGGAAGTATAGACTTGAGGAAGGCTGGTGAACCGTAGTTGGATAGCTCAGCCGGTAGAGCAAAGTGCTTGAGTTCGAGTCTCGGCCCTGAAAAAAATTTCAATCTGATTGGACATCAACACATGGGTTGCTTCAATCATCTGTTCATTTCTTTTTTGACCTATACAGCTGTCTTTCTTGCATGCTTTCTGCAGTATTAAGTGACTACGGGCGGCCACCTGAAGAAAGAGAGATATTTTTGGGTTGGATAGGGGGAGAGAGACAGGGAGAAAGAGAGAGAGATGGTGACAGGGACCCGGGGAGGGGGGGGGGGCAGTCAGTGGAGCTGGTACATCGTATCCGCATCGCTAATTAATAACAGTCAGATACATGAACAGCGGCGATCCCGTGGGGCGCGTTTAGTGCCTGCCAAGCTGTCTGTGTACCTTCCGGCTCGCTCCCAGCTCTCAGGCGTGCCTGCCACAAAACACAGTACTATGGAGGGACCCGGTAACAGCGCCGGAATGCCTCTTCCGGACGTGAATGAATTGGGGTAAAAAATTGAACCACAACGTTGTAGCTTGCTCGCCAGGTTTCGAGAGGGTGCGTTTCTGGATGAGGTATCGAGTATATTGCTTCCCCCTACTTATACCTCCCGAGGAGATCACGAATGTAAAATTAGAGAGATTAGAGCGTGCACGGAGGCTTTCAGACAGTCGTTCTTCCCGCGAACCATACGCGACTGGAACAGGAAAGGGAGGTAATGACAGTGGCACGTAAAGTGCCCTCCGCCACACACCGTTGGGTGGCTTGCGGAGTATAAATGTAGATGTAGATGTAGATGTAAAACGAAATGCGGGATGCTGTTGTGTCGTTACTATGGCTTTGCTTGGGAGATGCAAGAACTCCATAGCGGCCTGCCCGACAGGCACTGCCCATACTTTACCTTTTCTATGTTTGTAATGAATGTCTGTAGACAATAAAGTGAATTAACGAGTAGGGCAGAAAACACAGTAAATTTGCCCAGTGTCAGAGAATGAAACACTGAGAACAACACTAATGGACTGAGCCCCTGACTGCTAGCAGAAGATACTGAACTATCTGTAACATCGATGTGGAATCTCACCCCGCCTTTCTCGTTCTATTTGTTGTCCACATTAAACAATGCCCAATCCAAGTAATTAATAAACAAAACTTTTATGAAGATTAGAGATGAGCGAAGATTACACTAAACTTGCAACTTTACCTAGCTTCTCGAGTTAAGATGGCTCCAGTTCTTTTTGTCCAGGGGTCTGATTGTTGAAGCTGAAAATCTAACATCAGACCCTCACGCATTTTGGGAACTAAATAAATTGGAATATTGTTGCTGTATAAATTTTTACGTAAATACGTTTTCCATTGACTCTCTCACAGTTTAATAAACCATACAGTCTTTGGATTTTTCACATTAAGAAAGCCGAAATTACGTTGTTCGCACCTATTACACAAAAATACGTCCGATCACATCAGAGAGAAGCTTACTACTCGCTCACACTCGGCGGAAATAACAATATTCCAAAGATCTTACAACGTTTCTTAACAAATGAATTCCTACTGCTAATCGGTACATCATTAATTTCGATAATTATTTCATAAATGAATCCAGAAATAAACACAGTAAACAGTAAAGGATTGCATAATTAATAATAGAAATTTTAAATGTGCAAACAATTTTTAATTTCAAATGTTTCTTAAAAATAAGTATAACTATACGTAGGGAACTATCACTTATCGATTATGACATCAAAACTAAAATATTTTATAAAGTAATTCCCTTTCATAAATTTTAGCTTGAAATATAACGTACTGTGTATAAAATTATATGAAACTTTTCCGAAAAGCATCTGAGATAATACTGACTTGTCCAAAATTCGGAAAATACTGGCATCGACAACTACTGGTGAGGAAAAGTAATGCTAGAGGAGGATGTCCCGTTACATCTGGACTAGTAGTGTTTACTGTGGTATTTGTAAGATCATCGGTTTTGCATACAGTGCGTATCATAGTTAACAGCAAACTCTTACACAGGTGAAACTGTACGATACTAAAAATAGAAATGTCTCAGTAAATACATGCCCATAAAATTAGTTTGTAGAAATTTGTCCTAAACAGTACAAAAACAATTGAAACGTTAGCTTTCCTGTTATGTCCATATACCATTATGGCCTACATTAACAAGAAATTCACTGATAAAGCAAATGTCGTGGGATAGATGTTCAAATGTGTGTGAATTCTTAAGGGACCAAATTGCTGAGGTCATAGGTCCGTAAGCCTACACACTACGTAACCTTACTTGAACTAGCTTACACTAAGGACAATACACACACCCATGCCCGAGGGAGGGCTCGAACCTCCGACGGAGGGAGCCGCCGTCATGGGATAGCGATATGCACACATACACATGGTAATATTATAATAATATCGCGTACAGGAGTTATAAAAGGGCAGTGCATTGGTGGAGCTGTCGTTTGTATTCAGATGATTCATGTGGAAAAGGCTTCACACATGATTATGGTTGCACGACAGACTCTCAACGCGTAATAGTAGTTCGAGCTTAACGCACGGGATATTCCATTTCGAAAATCGTTACGGAAATCAAAATTCTGAGATCCACAGCTTGTAGAGTGTGCCGAGAATACTAAATTCCAGGTATTACCCACCATCACGGACAACTCAGTGGCTGACGGCATTCTCTTAACGACCGAGTGTAGCGGCGTTTGCGTACAGTTGACAGTGCTAACAGACAAGAAACGGTGCGTGAAGTAACTGCCGAAGTCGACGTGGGACTTACTAAGAACGTAGTCGTTAGGACAGTGCGGCGAAATTTTGCGTTCATGGGCTATGGTAGCAGACGGCCGACACGAATACCTTTGCTAACACCACGACATCTCCTGCAGCGCCTCTCCTGGGGCCTTAACCATATCGGTTGGATCCTAGACTGCGAAACCGTGACTTGGTCGGATGAGTCGCGATTTCACTCGGTAAGAACTGATGGGCAGACCCTCACGAAGCCATGGAGCCAAGTTTTCAACAAGGCACTGCCCAAGCTCGCAGTACTCCCATAATGGAGTGAGCTGTGCGTACCCGGTCCTCTGCTTCAACTGAACCGATCATTAACTGGAAATGGTTATGTTCCTCTACTTGGAGACGTATGCAGCTATTCATGGACATCATTCTTATGCATGGCCGGATCGCAACTGTTCGCGATTGGTTTGAAGAGCATCCTGGACATTTCGAGCGAATCATTTGACCACACAAATAGCCCTACACGAATCACATCGAACATTTATTGTACATAATCCTGCATCGCAATCATTAGCGGATATAGGGCAGCATAGCTCAGTACTTTTCCAGGGAACTTACGACGACTTGTTGAATCCATGGTACGTTGAGTTACTGCTCTGCGCTGAGCAGGAGATCCGACACGACATTAGGAGGTATCGAACGACTTTTGTGGTGTTGCTGTACTTTTATATCTATATATGTTTCAATTTACTGTATACTCGCACTTGTCAGAAGAGGTGTCGCACATGTCCTCCTCCTACCATTTGCATGCAAAATACCACTACAATCTCCCATGGGCACGAAGGTTCCTGAACATTTCCGGATCTCCTCGTCAGTTTTCGCGAGACAAGGCAATTCCTTGCTCCATTTGAGCAGCTTAGAAAACATTGGCACCCGTTGGATGCCACCTTCCTTACATCTGCAGTTAAACGTGCCGGTACACCGTCATGCATTTACAAGATTCGTTCACGGTGGGTCAAGGCTGAAATGTAAACCCAACTACACTGCGGCTTAATAGAAAAGTTTACATTTCAAATCCATTTGCACTATCTAAGCGAACATTTAATAATAAAGGCAGTGGTGGCTCGTAACCACACAGTAGCAACTGACCAGAAACAGCTCGTTTAGGGGATACTGTTTACTGCAAGGTGTTTCCTCTGCTATCCCGCTGGGCTGCTGTATAAGTTCGTAGCGTTTTTTTTCCCATAAGTTTAAGAAACACAACAGGCTAGGCTAAGAGGCTCTCTGTGATCTCCTTACGCAGCTCCCTCACTCCTTCATCCTCTGGAGTGATTTTGGCGCACACAACATGGTTTGGGGCTTTTCAGGCATCGGCCCCAAGCATCTTCAAGTACGTGTTTGTTGAAAACGGAGCCGGAGCACGCATCTCAGCACTGCGAAAGAGTCGTTGCCTGCCGTACATCTATCGATATGCTCTCCAGCCCTCGAAATGTAACGCGCCGACTGGCGATACCCAAGATCGAACTTACAACGACAATGGATCGTACTGTACCAACGTTGCTATGCCGCTAATGTATGGCTTCTTGCAGTGCAAAATACTTAGGCGAACCAATCGACCACTACAGCTTTAATTAGGTACAGTTTTTAATGTCACAGTCGATGTTATGACTGCGGGTCGCTATCTGATTTTACAAGATTCCAGTCGTAGTGGAGCGCCTGGCGACTAATCGAAGTCTAGCTCGTACCGTAATCGCACGCTCAAGGAACCAATTGAAGACAGATCACCCTTAGAATAATTACTGCTGCGGCAACCTCAACCACTGACTATGTAGCCGTCTCGAATATCGAATAATGAAAGACAGCACCCTTACTTTACACAACGTCGAGGTGGAACAGTGACACGATTACAATACGTATAGACATATCCAAACATTCTAATGACAATGATCACCTATATCAAGCAGTAATTACGAGATAGGCCACTTTAGATAACAACTCTCGTTATCTAAGCTACTGGCCGAATCCAAGTATCAAATCTCTTTAAATACAGTACCTGTTTCTATTACGTCGAGATAAATGCCCCAACTAGCTTGTAATTGTTCTCCAAAACAACGAAATTCTCACAACGCAGTACATTGTCTCTGGAAAAGACTCGTGTCTTTTTAATTACTTACAAAATTCCTATTCTATATACCGCCGTGTTACGACCAGTTTGTATTAAGACGCTTCTACCAATATCGATAAAAAGTGAAATAGTTTATGCTACCAGTAAATCTCTTACCACTTAGCCCAGCGTTGTTATGTAAATAATACGACGTCACGTACTTCACACATTTAATAATCTTTGTACTTGGTGTAATCGTTGATCTTTCCGTAATAAATTACGACAACTTCAATTCTACTTGCATTTACTGAGACACTCTTTCCATCAATGAAATCGTGCTAACGTTTTAGGATATCTGCCCTCTGTAGGTTTATCGGGGTTCCACTCAATCCATTGAGTATACTTGTGTCCTGCAACGCGGTATTAAGATCTCCGGAATTCACCCTTTTCTTTTCTCGTAATATATATATATAAATACACGTAAGGTTTATGTTAACCCAAGAAAACTTGAATTTATTTCCTCTTAAGTCTTTCAATACAATTTCATTCGCGTAAGTGTGCGAGTGCCATCGACGACTTCACCCCAGAACACGGAAATTCAGTAATAAAAAAATTAAACAAAAACCATAAGTGCCACTGCCACTTTAACCTTAAGTGACAATTTAAAGAATTCTGAACCTCTTCAGGCGTTGACAATACGCGACCCGCTAAGTTCCCTACTTGAATTCGGCCACTCGTGACTTTGGCTAATCAGGTTTTTGTTTAGCTGCATGCTGCTTGTAAAATGGTTCCTTTTTTTTCTCGTCACTTGTCCCCTCAACTACTGGTGCACTCTATCGCAATATAGTGAAACAGATCGTATTTATTCGAGCCAGTTCTCGGTCCGTTGTAAGATAGTGGTATTTAAACAACACTACAAACATGTGTTCGAGGCTTCCCCTTCTCGACACACACACACACACACACACACACACACACACACACACCAACCACTACCAAACCACTTCAAGAAAGCAGCTAACAACCCAATTACTTCTGGGTGAGCCGCGACCACTAATCGTAAAACACGGACAGGATATCGGTTCCACCGATTCCCAAAAACTCAGCCCCTACAATCTACTTCTCTCTCTAACCAGGCTCACGCTGGATTTACCACAACAAACTTTACGACCGAAACTGTCCACAAGACGACAATCAATTGATAGCTCGTGCACCTAAATTCGCCAAAGCCGGTGTACCACCAGCGACTATTCAGAAAATCCCACAGAATCTCTGTATATTCCGTTGCTCAGCTTTGGGAGGACACAACTGTCACAGCCACGTATATGAGTAGGGGCGTAACAGACTAAATAGCCACGCAGCCTCCGCGAAGTGTACCCAAATTAAAGTACTGGTACTACCAATCCAAACTCCTTTCCCTCTCCCAAGCCTTAACCGCCAGCTGCGGTGCCTCACTACCCCACGAAGTGGGTCGCTCTACTATCGGACCTAGACGCACTCTGATATATCCACTTAGTGAGAGGTCTACATGGGAACTAATTCTTAATGTAATACCATAGGATCCATTTAAAACGAACAAACACGCAGCGCCACGCCAACTTTTGACAGTTAATTAATTATTCGTTGCTGCTGTCGGTTCTCTACGACAGCGGCCGGCTACTGTGCGTCGCTCAGGCAGCGTCTCTGGACCCAGTGAAGGCGAGTTGTTGCATCGCTGAAGTCGCGCGCGCTCACCGCCTGTTTTTTCGTTGACGTTCGCGGTTCATCTACAACATTTTTTTTTTCTTACTACATCGTACACGTGTATTTACATTAACCACTAGGTGTTATTACTAAGTTATCGTGTAGGATGCTCAGTACTAGTAAGGGCGAATGTAACCCGTGCGTTTTGACACAGCACAGCACACATCGCTCTATGTGAAGTGGTCGATGACTTACATTCAAGTGATCACTTTCCAATCTGGATCCCCCTGCCAGACAGAGGGTTTCCCTAAAGAAAGCCGCCACAATAAGTGCTACTATGGCACGGTGAACGCTCTACAGACAAATTCCTGCGTTTGAGCACTGTGATAGTGTCTGGGAACGAGTGGACAATTTTACCAAAATGATACATTTCGCCGCTACAGCCCCATTCCATTGCCTTCAGGCCAGCTGAAAAGGTAACCTGACCCTTTGTGACGCTCTGTAATCAGGACCAGGTAGGCACCCATGTATATGTTCAAGCGCCAGCCAACTACAGAGAAAATAACAGCCTTCTGGGTATCGAAGGCGAAATGGCGTCGAATTATTAGAGACATCAAGAAGAGATTTTAGCAACACTTCCCGACCGTCATAAAACGTTCCACTAAGAGTGTGGTGCCACCGCCAGACACCACACTTGCTAGGTGGTAGCCTTTAAATCGGCCGCGGTCCATTAGTATACGTCGGACCCGCGTGTCGCCACTGTCAGTGATTGCAGACCGAGCGCCACCACACGGCAGGTCTAGAGAGACTTACTAGCACTCGTCCCAGTTGTACAGCCGACGTTCATAGGAATAGTTCACTGACAATCACGCTCTCATTTGCCGAGACGATAGTTAGCATAGCCTTCAGCTACGTCATTTGCTACGACCTAGCAAGGCGCCGTATTCAATTAATATTGAAATTATAAAACATGTACCGTCAAGAGCGCTGTACACCAATTATGGATTAAAGTTAAGTATTACATCATCTACGTACTTTATTTGCAATTCTCAAGACATTGTCCTGTTCCAGACCTCACGCCAGTCTGCGTGTAATTAAACGCGTGCATTTCGGCCTCCTCTAGCAACACGGTGTTGGCTCTTCTGTCAACACTACAAAAAGTACAGTCTTATGGCTGTTTTTGCAGACTTTCTGGGAGAGGAGGGAGTTACCCAGTGACTTCTGTGATGGGGGATGGAGATCTGTAGACCGACGCACAAGACATTGGCCAGACTATGGTGACCTACCTTGCCTCTGCCAGTCTGGATTCAGATTTCTGATACTACAGAGTAGCTGCTGAGAGGGCCAGTTGGAACTTAAGTTCCAGCACTGCTGCCTGTTTTCCATACGGCAGCTGGTTTCTGAGTAATCTGGTCACAATAGAGTCCGTAAGAGTATGCTATGGCATTTCACTGGGCAAAGCAAGAAATCCTCCACGTCATTTTTCTAACTCATTTGGGATCAGAACTTTTCCCCCACTCATGGCGCGAGAGAATTTTAATTCCACTTTTAAAACCTCAGAAGAGCCATAAAAAATCAGAGCAGTTGACGTAGTACTGCCCTCACTAGCTATATAGTAATGATCTTGGAGAAAGTGGTCAAACACAATATGTATGCCAAACTAAAGTATTTGAGGAAGCTTCAAGTGCACACACACACACACACACACACACACACACACACACACACACACACACACAGACGTTATTATTTTAAGTATTGGGTCTATAAAACAATATGTTGTTTTGCATTTTGTAGTGTTCAGCTCTATTTTGTGTGAGTAATATCTTGAATTTGTACCACCGGGGAGCAGCTTCTTGTCACTTGCCTAAAAGGTATTGCCCGTAGCGTGTGTCTTTTATTACGAGGATTCGGTATTGAGTAATTTTATCTGATAAGTCGGCAAGATCAGTCAGAACTCGTGGTAGACACAACAAGGTGTCCACTACGCCATTGCCTTACCTTTTACGTCCATAATCTCAAAACTATATTCATGAAGGAAGGATCTACATTTTGTGATTCAAGCATGAAGTAACTCACAAATAATAAAAATCTCAGAGTCTGGTGGTCACAAAATACCTAAAAGTGTCTGCTGTAAATTTAATAGTTGACTTTCTTGAATGCCCATATTACACCTAAAGCTTCCAGTTTAGTAACCGAATATGCACTCTCACATTCTGAAACTGTTTCACTTGCAAAACTAATCATGTTTACTTCACTCTTATAGTCCTTTCCAGGCATTTGAAATAGACAGACTCCATGTCCAGGGGTACGCAGCTTGTGGCCTCGTGGTAGCGTTCTCGCTTCCGAGCACAGAGTCCCGGATTCGATTCCCTGCGGGGTCAGGGATTTTCACCTGCCTCGAGATAACTAAGTGTTGTTGCGTCGTCTTCATCATAATCATTCATCCCCATTACGGTCGGAGGAAGGCAATGCCAAACCACCTCCACTAGGACCTTGCGGTCTCCCGCAACGTTCCCCTACGCTCTGTCAAGGATTATGGGACTTCATCATCATCAAGTCCAGGAATGATGCATCCGTAGCAGTACAGAAGTCCAGAATCACGCCGGAATAACACAGGATTTCAGAATTTACAAAAGCATTTTTTCTTAACAAATTAACGATGTTAGGCAACTTATTAATTGTTACAGTACAAAATGCCCAAAAAATGAACAGAGAAAAATGGAAGCCTTTAGCTGCTACTGTGTCTTAGGAGTTGGGAAATTCCTTAGGGCACTTATTTCGCCGGCCATGGTATTCCTGAAGGAAAGATCATGTTTCCTGTATATTTAATTCCCTCTCTACTAAACTTTACCTCTTGAAGGCTGGCTGTGACTACAGCCAGTGAAAATTTACATAACCTCCTAAGAAGTAAATCAGGATGTACCTCACAAGTAGTAGTAGCAATTAAAATGTCGTCTACATACAGTGTTGCCTTACCAGCAGGTCAAGTTCAACAACTGTATCTAGAGCAGAAACGAACACTGTAACTGGCTTGCATTGAGTTCCACTGGTAATACACGAAAATGATAGCTCTTACCAGCATGGTCCAAAGCCATCAGCTTTCTAGTTTCTTTGGACAACAAAGCAAGATCTGAGATGAGTGCTAGTTAAAAATTTCACCCAATCCAATTACTGCAACAACTGGTCTAAACTTCATGGTTGTTTCTGAACTGGTGCAATTATTTTATTAATGTCACTAGCATCAAAGGATAAATGAATTTAGACTTTAGGTTTATCTATCACTAATAATGGACTATAGTATAATGAGTGGAATGGTTCAATAACATTTCAACAAAGCATTCATTTTAATCTTCTGGCAACAGCCTCTTTTTTCACCAGTGGGAAATAGGAAATTCAGCAAAAAGTGTCATGTAGCATCACGTTCCTGTGATACACATACATATCTGTTACACTGGTTTCTCGTCAAATACATATAAATGCTTCGTAAGTACGTCCCTCAACTTTTTTGTTGCTTTGAGTTGAGATAGGTGGATTTCGATACTTTGTTATGGATGTAGGCTTCGATGTCTTCATTCCTATGATGGATACTTGAAGAATTATTCATACCTGCCCTCTTCATTTTCAGGAATTTTACGTTAATACCCTGCTAATATTTGTCATGTGATACTGTTGTTTGCATTAAATCAACTCTGATATATCTGTCTTTGATACACAAATAGCATTTACTCGAAGAAAAAGCCAGGCCTAATTTTATATCCTTCTCTCTGGAAAACTCCATGCCAAGCAAGCAAACATAACTCTACTTCCTATTATGACGTCTACTTGTGTCTTCCATCTGACAGGTTGCAACTTTGCACCTAAGGCTCCACTTCTATAGCAGTTGTGTGCCGTGCAGGACAGCACTCTTTTATCGCTTTAATCTTAGTGGATAAGGTCTGTGACATAAAGTTAATAGAAGCATCTCTTTGTAAAATAATTAAGATCTGAATGTGTCCAACTATGACATCAATTAAAGCTTCAATAATACGTGTAGGTTATTGGATCATGTGTGTTGACTTCTATTCATTTCATCTCTTATACCTACACCTTCATTATAACTTAATAGGTTAACAGATCGACTTGATTGTCCGCACCCCCCGAAATAACCATTATCGGAGAGTTTAATGAGGTTGGAACTTATTTCATGACACTTTGTCGGTTGTGGCTCATTAGTCGCTTCAGTGATATGTACCGATGGACCGTGATTCTGCCAGTTATCGTCAGGTGGACCATCATGCATCAAATTATTCGGCTGGTGAGTTTTATTCACATTTTTTTTTGTTCTCATTTTTATTATACGAGTTCCAGTAACTGTTGCCATTATTCCTACAAAAAAAATTCTGCCCCATTACCTTGGTAAACAGGATGATGTCGATTATTCTATTTTTTCCTGCTATTATGATTCAAATTTAATGGGCGGTAGTAATTATGTCGTGCATCATGCCCAGGTGATGAGGGAGCTGACGTCATGTTTGCAGCAAGGTTATCATTCGACCGAAGCGAGTTGTGGCTCTGTGTGCACAGATGATTTGACAGCAACGTTTTATTGTAGTTGTTTCCTTTATTATTACTGCCCTTTAGTATCAGGTCCATGGAGGCTAGTATTGACATAAAATGTTCTAAGTCGTCATCTGAGCGGTGTACCAATTTCTCGTGAATATCTAAAGGCAACCTTGCCTTCAGAATCCTTCACACATCTTTATGAGAAGTAGGCTCGTTCCAATAGTGAGTCTTGTTTGAGCATTTCTCAAACATCTACAAGCAGTACTCTGTTCAGTATGGATAGGCTGAGGACTGAATACCTATTCCCTAACAACTTCCTTTACCGGTACTTAGAGACAAACGCTCTTTCGAATTGTTCGTATGCTTAGGGGCGTCATCACTGGGAATATATTCTCTTGTAAACGGATCGTTTGTTGTTCAGTCCATGATTGGTGTAGTACACAACTGAAACTCCTTATGAAAACTATGGGCTGTGGTACAAGTTCATCTGAAAAAATAACTTGGAACTGTCTCTGCTCAGTTAAACATTCTTCTAGCAGTACTGAAGATAGTGAAGGCGTTACTCTACCTTCTTACGATGTAAGGCTTCGAAATAAATCACTGAGGTTCAGTCCGTTGCACATACGTCACATGAAATGCAGCAGAACTGATGTAACTGTCAAAAACTTTAGCAGCAGATGACGGGGTGCCTTCAACTACGCCCCTAACCGCAGGCAATTCCTGTTGCACTGTCCTAATTTGTGCAGTCACAAAGTCATGCCATTCCGGCATATTTTCCCTGAAAGTGACATTTATGTTTACTAATTTTGACTTTATCGATTCGCCAGAATGGTATCACACACATACAGTGGCTGTAAACGTTTCACGTCAGCTCGTGCAATTCTGAACGTAATTTATCAATAATATCTGCTTCTTTTTTAGGGTAACACTCTGAAAAATGGTGCAAATGGCTCTGAGCACTATGGGACTTCACATCTGAGGTCATCAGTCCCCTAGAGCTTAGAACTACTTAAACCTACCTAACCTAAGGACATCACACACATCCATGCCCGAGGCAGGATTCGAAACTGCGACCGTAGCGGTCGCGCGGTTCCAGACTGAAGCGCCTAGAATCACTCGGACACTTCGGCCTGCTAACTCTGAAAAGACATCAACATTGCACCTGCAGTCATCATTAAATTGCTTTTGTATTTTAGCTCCCTGTTCTTCCACAAACGTACCGACTTTATTGTGTAACTTAAGTAAATTTTTTTAACTGTGTCAACTCTTCAGATTGAGTCTCTGTGCTTTCCAGGAGACCACAGTAAGCCTTATTTAACTGTAAAAAAAATAATCTGCTAAAGTTTTACACTGCACTGACAAACAGTTAAATTAGCAGTGAATTACTCTACGCCACTGGATTGTTTTCGTAAATCATCTGTCATTCTTTACTCTTGTGTTTATAACTGCTTACAGGCGATTGTTGTTCATTTGTAAGACATTTCGTGTTTTCTTCCATTGCTTAATGTCTTAGTAATAACATGTTCCCGAATCAGTTGGTTGATTACGTATTTGCACATTCTGTTGAAGTGTCGTCCGTTGCAAGATTTGCTTCAGAAGAAGTGTCATCATGCTGAACAGTTACGTTATCTACAGGGCTGTCTCGGTTAGCATCAGTTTCACATGAGAGACTATCAGTTGAAAAAAATGATCAAATGTGTGTGAAATCTTATGGGACTTCACTGCTAAGGCCCTCAGTCCCTAAGCTTACACACTACTTAACCTAAACTATCCTAAGGACAAACACACACACCCATGCTCGAGGGAGGATTCGAACCTCCGCCGGGACCAGCCGCCCAGTCCATGACTGCCACGCCATAGACCGCTTGGCTAATCCCGCGCGGCACTATCAGTTGAAATACTTGCATCGTTTTGAGAGCTCGATTTCAAGCTCCGCATTAGCGAATTCGCTTTGTTCAGTGTTAAGTTCCATGCTACTGTTTTCTTCCGTAACCATTTTTGTGTTCTTTCCTATTTTTGCCATACCTCTAAATTTAAATAAAAAACTTTTAAAATAATTTTAAGTGAGTTATGATTTCGAAACGTTTCTGCCTGGTGACAGTGCTTAACATTCATTTTTATCTAGATCAACAATGAAGCATCATTAAATGAGGCATGTCACCAGAATTCCCATCTTGTGACAGAAAAAATTGGTCCATGATAAATTTTACCTTATTATAGTTAAGAATTTATTTTTTATTAGCAATGGAAAAAAGTGTCAATGTAAAAAGCTGCAGGCACTTTAGGATAAAGAAAATAATTCTACTGTTCTTGCCTTATGTAGCGGCCTGATGTAATTCTCAGTCATAGTTCCTGTTACTTTTATTTATTTATTTTTAAATCATTCTATATTTTGTTTTATGGATTGATTCCTCTCATTTCCATTGTAAGAATATTCACGACTCCGTTTATACTGTATATGGGACATGAAAGATAAAAGAAAGAATGTAAAAAATTTGCAAGTTGTATTGTAGTCTCGCCATTATAATATCTCCTCTCTTTCGTAAATCATAAAATGTTATTCATATGATTAGCAAGGAGAAAAAACGGAATTACTTTAATAACGGGAGCGGCACAATCAGTGATTGTTAGTCCGCTACTAACAGAGTGACGCATCACTTTGGGAAGGAATATAAATATATCAATGCTAGTATTTGCTTTGAGTAGAAATTTTTCCTTACATCAATGAGACTTCGAAAACATAATTTTGTAAAAACGAGAGTTCTTTTCATTGGTCGTGCAATATGCATTTACGGTTGCAGCAATGACAGCCGATGAGCAGCAACACAGTCGTTTTCGCTCCCCTATTACAATAATGTAAAGTACGTTCAAAAATAAGGCTAGGACAGGAAATATTAGCAATATTTAACAAAGTAAGCTTGAATTATATGTAATTTATCTAAGTTGTGCATCGAATAATGACTTCACCTTCTGCTTTCCATGCAAGCAGCAGAGACTGCAGAAAGTGAAGGGTACGAAAAGAAGTCAGTGAGAGCTACCCGTTGTTTTAAGACAGAATCATAGTTAAAAAGTCTGAGGCAGGCTATAATTTCTACTTCATTTCAGATCTCACCACGACGCTATGGATTTTCTTTTACAATGTTCGATTACAATACGGTGCTTTTCTGAGTTAGTGAACATAACGATACTGGACATGATTTTCATTCCTTGGTATAAGCAGGTTGATGGCTTCGAGGAATGAGCTCCGTGAAGAACCACGTTAAAGTTTGTTCCTGCTCCGTCAGAACTGTAGCCTGCATCGGGTGATTCGTAATGTCGAAGTGATCTGCGTGCTATGATTGGGAGATCTGAATTTCGTTCCTTTATCACTTGCCAGTGGTGATTTTTGCACAACTTGACTGCCACTTGTGCTCTAAAGAAAGGTACCGCGTGCAAGGTGTTTATTAATGAGTGGTAAAAATAATTCCATGCAGAATGATGCCGAATTTATAAAACGAATATCAAACACAACGGAAATTAAGGGATTTATTAAATTAGGTGGGAAAAGAAATCTGTCAGATCAAGAGTCCAGAAAATGGAGACGGCGTTTCAGTTAACAAAAAACATTTACAACAAAAAGAGTCTGTCGTGGAACTGAAAAATACGACACTATACAACAGTAATTAGACCCGAAGCTCTCTACGCATCTGAGACACTAAACCTTCAACACAGAACACTAAAAGAGGAATTAGAAGTGAAAGAACGTAAGATAATGAGGAAAATCCTAGGACCAAGAACTAAAGATGGGATACATTATCCAAAACCCAATGCAGAAATATATAAAAATATCTCCAAAATAACAGACACAATGCGCATGAGAAGAATCCAATTCATGGGGCACTTAGAAAGAATGGACTCAAACAGGTTAACGTACAAAATCCATACATTTTTAAAGAACAAAAGTACAAGACCGAACTGGTACAAACAGACGAAAAAAGACCTGAGAGAATTAGGGTCTCCAAATCTACATGATAGAAATGAAATCAGAAAAATCACAAACACACGGGGTGTTGAGGAAGAAGAGAGAAAAACTAACCGACATACATGGTCTAAGCAACGAAAGCTAGCCCATTCGTTGTTTACGAAGGAATCCATCCGCGAAGAAGAAGAAGAAAGGTGGGAAAGATTTGACCTCGCCGTACGTCCATCTTTTTCTCTAGTGTACTCATTCGTGGAGGACGAAGTTTTATAGCTTTGTGTTACTATGAAGTGTGTGTCTGTTTTCGTGTTTAAAAGGATTATCCTCACCTTTTTGTATGGATTCCAAATTTTAATGTCATTACCTTTGACATCATTCGTGGTGGTGCTCCTGTGTAACTTCATTTAAGTCAGCTTCTGCGAACGAGGGACTGAATGAACTGTACTATTAATCTGTGAATTTGTTAATTTATGTACTGTTAATCCATGTATTCCATTTGAATTATCACTTATAACAACTAATTTGCACTCTTAAGAAAAATTGCATTTAAAATGTTTCCCCTCATCACACACACTAACGTACTCTAAATGTCCTCCCAATCAAGAAAAGTTGTAGACTTTTAGTCAGTCAGTCAATCCCTAATCACATTTTATGCACAATGAGAGTGTCTGGGGAGTACATTTGCTCACCATGCAGTCGAACCGTATTACTGGAGGTAACTTCTGGGATTTAATATTAGGGCTTCGATAAAGTTTTAAAAGCATCTCCAACGGTCGATATTGCATGCATGATGGCAGATAGCAAGACGAAAGTATCATTAATTGCTTGCTTCCTCATTTCGACACCTCAGAACGAGTATCAACTTCCATGATGTGTAGTAACTTGCGTGACGATTTTTGCACAGTTGTGGGCAGTTCTCTGGAACTGATTGTCTCTGGTAAAATTAGGACAGATCTTTGTGAAAGTTTTGTTAATAGGAGTCGTAGCACTGCACTTGCCTACTCCTATCGAAGATAAGTAACAATCTTGCCATGTTAAAAATTCAATGGAAGGGGAGCTTTGCCTGGTGTAGATTCTGTGCTACCTTTCCTTCCTGTTTCCTTTTACTACCAACGTTACTCTCTCCAGCGTTGATTGTGCAGGTAATGACATCTTTCCTGATATTTGTTGCAGGGACAAGTAAAAGATTTCAGGCTTGCGACTGGATCTCAGTTTAAAATGCTGTCACCATGACAGCGTATACTTTGAAAACTGAAGCAGTTTACATCATAGATCACTTACAGAATTATACAATATTTATTGAAGCTAAGGATGCCGACATTACTGTTTTCTTTCAGAGATTATAGGAAAATAAAGTACGTTTTACGAAAGCATATACCACTATAAAATAAAATTGAGTAGTAGATTAATTTCTTGGTTCAATAATATTTATTAAGTACGAGATTATAATGCATCGACTGATAGTGAAGGTAAGTGTTGCAGCTGTGGAAGACGTTGATCTGAATGTCAGTGATGGTGTAGATCATATAACGAGTGAACGCTCTGGTACTGCTTGCGTGAATAATAAGCTACAATTGTAAATAATGTTTTTTAAATGTTAAACGTGGCGTAACCTCTCAAGATACGCGCTATGTACCTATGTGTATGGTCTCTAAGCTTATTCATCAAGTTTCAACTAGTATTTCACTTATTCATTCGAAAATGAACTACCGGCCCGGCCGGTCCAATTTGAACACGTCTGTAAATGGCTTTTCAGAATACTCTTGCAAGAGAGAGAAGTGCATGCACCGTGGCTTCTCTCAAACTTTGTTCGTGATAGACGGTGAACTGTAATGTTACTTTTATTCATTAATCCATGCAGGGTGTAAAGTGTTTCATGGCTACTATTTTTTAGAAACCATAAAATTGTCTAGTTATGGTGTCGTCATACTGATTTGTCTTTGTGTCTTCGCTGCACAATGTCACGGCGTACAACAAGACAGGCTGTGCTGCCTGGCATACATTAAATAGGACACAAGCATTTATTTTGTTTCTTCCATTGGTTCATTTTTGTGTGTATTCCACTAGGAACATGCTGGAGTGCATATGCTTGCGGCGGTATTTTACAATTAATTGCGTGTCACTACATCAGTTGTTCCTTTGTAATTGTAAATAACAATTATTACCACATTTCCGGAGGTGAAATTCGCGCCAGATAGAATAACACTGTTAACTGCACTAAATTCACAGAAACGGTTTATTTTATGTTGGATGGAGCCAACAACTTTCACGAACACAGCCTGTGTATATGCAATTTGTATTCGAACCTCAGGGCTAAAGTAAGTTTATAACAGAAAGTGACGAAGAGGGCACAAATTAATATTTCTGTAATATCTGACAATATTCTAGAGCTGATCAATTTAGTAAAGCAACGCTGCTCATTGTCAGAACATACCACATTGTAAGCTACAACGCAAAAGGCTTCTTAGTCAGTTTTTGTATGACATGTATTTGAACTGAAACTACAATATTCTTCTGTTGTACATGCGTCGTGCATGTCCAACTTAGTTCTTATCGGCTTATACACTCCGAGGATTTGTTTTAGAATCATTTCTTTCCGTTTTACTATGTCTGACAACATTTATTCTTATTTTCGTAGTTACGTTTGTCAAAACATATAAGTTTTTCTGTATTTCTAAAGGGGTTCCGGCGTTGAGGAAGTCTTTATACGTACAGTGAGAACATACTTAGTTCATCAGAGAATAAATTCCGGGTCACTGGTATACCTCGTGATGTGTCAAAGGCTCTATAAATTACAATATGTTTTTAAGTAAATTAAAATGATAATGTGAACAGGACGTTTCACAGAATGGCTCAATTCGTATCATTCAGACAGGAAACGAATAGTGTCAGCAGGAAAGTGTCCGGTACGAAGTCTTCAGTAATAATGTAATTGGGCAATAATTACATGTGCTGTCTCACAATTTTTCATTATAACACGTTTATTTTATCTTGTTTAGAGGGTTAGCAATTCCTTTGTAGTATTACAACACGTTAAGACTGTTTTGTTTGTACATGATACAAACACTTCAATAAACAGAAAATCAAGTATAGTTTTACAAAGAGGGGTTAATGAAGATACTGATAAATTATACCGAGGCCATTCACTGTCACTTATGTCTGAAATATAACGAAAATAGAATCATAAAACACTGTAAATAGTTTGTATAAAAACTTAGTAACAGATCCGACTGAGAGGAGTATACAACACATATTTTGTAGCAAACAGTGCAGATCCTCTCAGACACATATGAAAGAAACATAAAAATAGTCTCATATTTCGCATGCTTCCATTTCATGATATCATGCGGCACCATTCATTTCGGTAACTTATCAAGCCAACCTAATATCTCATCATTCCTGAGTAGTTTAGTTCCCCACGTTTTTCCACATTGATTCTTCCGAATAATTCTCTGAACTTCAATCTAATATTCATCATGTCCACCCCCGGTAGCTGAGTGATCAGCGCAACAGAATGTCAATCCCAAAGGCCCGTGTTCGATTCCCGGCTGGATCGGAGATTTTCTCCACTCAGGGACTGGGTGCTGTGTTGTCCTAATCATCATCATTTCATCCCCATCGACGCGCAAGTCGCCGAAGTGGTGTAAAATCGAAAGACTTGCACCCGGCGAACGGTCTACCCGACGGGAAGCCCTAGTCACACGACATTTACATTTTTATTTATCTTCATCATTACTCTGAGTCGGGGTAGGCTCGTGGATACGCCTTACAATGCAATATGGGAATAATGAATCTGTATCGGACCTTGATGTGATCTAGTTGGAGTCTCTTCCCGCGTCTCTGGGCATTTTCCTAGTATGGCTGCTCTTCTTGTGATTCATGGATGGTGTATTCGCTATTTCTAGCTGAAATTTGTCGCGGAGATCAATTAGTGTGTTTATTTTCTCATTCCTATTTGCAGCTCACTTTATCCCGTAGCTTTTTTAGCTATTCCTTCCTCCTCAACTGCGTTGCGGTTCCCCACGCTTATCAGATTCTCATCCTTCTTTGTATACTGAATTACCCACTCAGTATTCTCATATGCCATCTCTACCACTTCACCTCTAGTCGTAATGTCGGCATGTATACTTGAACAATTTTTGTTGAAATTAGTTTGTTGCCGATTGTGATGAGAACAAGAATATAAATGAACTCATTCACGATAACTCGTTCTCTGTTCTCCCTTCATATTCGTAACTAATCATACTCCCGTTACACTGTTTTCTGCTGCCATAGATACTACCGTATATTTGATTTTGCCATAAATCTCCATCTTATCTACATTTTGCTTCACTGACCCCCAGTATATCTTGCTTGAACCTTTGTGTTTCTCTTTTCAGGTTTTCTAGCTTCCCTATCAAGTTCAGACTCTAACATTTCACACTCTGACTAGTAGAATATTAACCTTTCGTTGGTTATTCAGTTTTTTTCTCACGGTAACCCCCGTCTCCCCAGTTGGCAGTTCCATCCTTAAGGTTTGAATAGGGAATAATCTAAAATATTTTGTGAGCGAAGATATCACCATGATATTTATTCAATTAGGAGCCACTTTGTACACGTTATTTGCTTTTAACGTGATGGTTTCCATTGTCTTGAGCTCCCTCATGCCATTGATCATCTATAATTCTTCAGTCTTTTAGGGCCATTTTACGAGCGTTGGAACTTAAATGGTGACGACTATTTATTCACAACCGATACAAAAGAGTTACATGTTTGCACCTGTTACTGTCATTCAAAATAGTCACCAGCGTTGTGTAGAACCCGTTGCCTGCGATGTGGAAGGCGTAGTATACCGTTAGCAGAGCCTGATCTGTTGATGGTGCGAATGGAGCGGTCTACTGCCTGTCGAATCTCTGGAACAGTTCTGAAGCGAATGCCACGAAGCGAAAACTGAAACGCCAATTGAACGAATGACATCATTATGGGTCGCCGCGAAAGTGCATCAGAGCCCCAGTATGGTGAAAGTTATCGTGATTCTCGTGTACGACTGTGATGGTGTTATCTTAATGCGTTAGGTTCCTCCACGGAAGACCGTCAGTGCACAGTATTACTGTTCGTTTTTGGAGCATCACCTGCGACCAGCTTTGCAAAAGAAGCGGCGACACTTTCTGCGCAACCCACCCATCATTTTGCACGATAATGCGCGGGCGCATACAGGGCAAGCTTGGCTGCTCTGTTAGGTTGATGGGACTGGGAAGTACTGTACCATCCACCATATTCCCGGACTTAATTCTTTGTGACTTTCATTTGATTCTGAAGATGAAGGAACCACTTCGTGGCATTCGCTTCAGAATTGTTCCAGAGATTCGACAGGCAGTAGACCACTTCATTCGCAAAATCAACAGAGAAGGCTCTCCTAACGGTATACTACGCCTTCTACATCGCTGGCAACAGGTTCTACACAACGCTGGCTACTACTCTGAAGGACAGTAACAGATGCAAACATGTAAATGTTTTGTATCGGTTATTAGTAAATAGTTGCCACTATTTAAGTTCCAACACTCGTGCCATTCAAAGGGCCAGAGGTTGCCTGAAACTACATCCAGTCATCGTCACTTTTTGACATCGCCGATGGCTGAACGTCGGTGCCTCTTTATATCTCGATAACGTGTTTCTATGGCTGCCAATGGTAATGATATTTATTCAAGATTTAAGCAGCGTTTAAGATTGAACTGTAGTGTCAGGACTCTTTGATGACTAATCAAAGATACCACCCTTAGTCTCTTACACGTGAGCCGCCATCCCCCACCTCCAGATTAACTGTAAGAAATTACTAAATAAGTAAATAATTTTCTTCTAGCTTTCTCGAATCGCTGGTATCAATACGCACTTGTAATGTGGGTTTAGCTATTTTCTCTATAAATAACCCACTATCCAGCTAAACAACGGTAAGGTGATTGCCAGATTTTCATTGCTCCTGTTGGTGTTGGGTTCGTGACCATCATGGTGGTGGGTGGGTTCAGCTGTTGGTAGGATAGAAAATACAGTCCACTGCAGTGGCATGATCTGCAGTGATGGTGGTGGGAGGATTCGAACTACCGTTCAAGAAGCATCTCTGATTAAGAAAGCCTTCTATGAGTAACAGTTACATTGACAAAATCGAACATGGGGGAGTGGCCTTTTGTCGTGATGTCGGCCATAGTGGCTGCAGCAAGCCGGCGTTAGCAGTGGTCTGCCAGGTAGGCGCTGCGTGGCAATGGTGGCTGCCAGCGTCTAGCTATACTCAACACGGCTGAAGAACGGTGACGCAAAACAGCGGCGGCTACTGGCCATAGGTAGCAGAAGGCAGCATGGGTTGCCGGTCTGCTTCCCTAGGTGGTGTCTTAAAGCGTAGAGGAACGTGTGGGATTAAGCCGTGGCCTCAAACATTACTAATGACGATGGCATGCGTCTGCGTTCAGCAACTGACAGAAGCAATGTACGCCCACATGGGTCTGCGGATAGTGATAGTGCAGCTGGGCAGATAGGATGCTCAGGATCCAACCCACGGCTCACCAGGAAGGTGGCTGCGAAGGCATCAGGTTGACTGCATACAATTTGAATTCAGAGGCCTGCAGCAATTAACAGTAAAGTCTGAAACTTCCTGGCAGATTAAAACTGTGTGCCCGACCGAGACTCGAACTCGGGACCATTGCCTTTCGCGGACAAGTGCTCTACCATCTGAGCTACCGAATCACGACTCACGCCCGGTACTCACAGCTTTACTTCTGCCAGTATCTCGTCTCCTACCCTCCAAACTTTACAGAAGCTCTCCTGCGAACATCCCACAGGCTGTGGCTAAGCCACGTCTCCGCAGTATCCTTTCTTTCAGGAGTGCTAGTTCTGCAAGGTTCACAGGAGAGCTTCTGTAAAGTTTGGAAGGTAGGAGACGAGATACTGGCAGAAGTAAAACTGTGAGTACCGGGCGTGAGTCGTGCTTCGGTAGCTCAGATGGTAGAGCACTTGCCCGCGAAAGGCAAAGGTCCCGAGTTCGAGTCTCCGTCGGGCACACAGTTTTAATCTGCCAGGAAGTTTCATATCAGCGCACACTCCGCTGCAGAGTGAAAATCTCATTCTGGAAACAGTAAAGTCCGTCAATGGCGGCTGGCTGCTTCATCTCGGACTGCAAGCGGTCTTTTCTCGCAGGTATCGACTGGCGTCGACTGCACCACTGGGGTATACTGTACACAACTCATGCTTTAACTTAGATGATATACAGAGTGATTATAACTAAACTTAAACTTTCAAAATGTTGTAGAAATAACACCACTGGTCAGAATGACGTCAAATTGTAACGGAATTTTGAACGTATGGCAAAAATAAGGGTGAAAAATTAATCAATATTTTGTGCTTTATATGTCAGAATACGTAAATGAAGACACCAGTTTCGCAATCGACTCAATCAAGTTGGTATGAATATCCCTGGTACACGGCGTTTCCTCCTTTCTAGTCTGCGGCGTTCGCCTTGGCTGTCTCAATGCAGGATCGCGCTCTGCTTGTAAAGGTGTGTAACAAGAATGATGACTGTGCACTCGTCGCTCTGCTGAAGTTCCTTATACTGAAGGGTTTGAAAAAGGGCATTGGTCCGATGACTGCCGTGGGTCTGAAGAAAATGATTCGGAAATTCGAAAAGACGGGTTCTTTTGGTGTGCAACCTGGTAGAGGGAGGAAACGAATTGATTCGACGTCAGTGGAAGCAGCGGTCACAGCAATGCAGGAGGAGACGAGTGGTGGTGGGCAAAAGTTTAGTGCATTGAAAATTCCCCGAACATTGGACTTACCGGTGAACACGGTGCTTAAAATCCTACCAAACATCCTCCTTTACTATCTATTCAAAATTACCCATGTGCACGAGTTGCTTCCTGTTGACATGCCAGCAAGAGAGACCGTTGCTTTAGAATTTCTTGCTCGCATGAAAAAGGACAATGAATGGCCGTGGAAGATTTTGTGGACAGACGAAGCCCACTTCTATCTGACAGGATACGTCAATACACACAATTGTCAAATATGGGCAACGGTAAATCCACACGCAAATCATCCAGTACCACTTCACCCTCAAAAGATCACTGTGTGGTGCAGATTTGCTGCATCACTTATCATAGGCCCATATTTTTCCGAAGAGACAGCTGCTTCCGGTCCTGTTACCTTTACCGTCACTGGTAAGCGCTGTGAGTGTCTTTTGCGCAACCACGTCATTCCAGCTCTGCAACAGCGTGGATGTGGGGCTGGGAGCATTTTTATGCAACATGGGACACCTCCGCACGTTGCAAATCCAGTTAAGCAGCTGCTGAAGCGCCATTTCGGAGATGCTAGAATTTTCAGCCGCCACTTCCCTACAGCCTTCCCCTGACTTCTGGCTGTGGGGTTAACTGAAAGATGGTCTGTTCAGTGTTCCCATTCGAAACGTAGTTGCATTGAAGGCACGCATTGCGCAACACATTCCGAACATGACCCCGGAAACATGCTGTTTCTTGATTTCAACTAATTGCAGAAAACGGTGGACAGCATATTGAACATGTCTTGCACCAGTCACACGGAAATTAATAATCCGATTTTATGTTTATTGGTGCTTTTTATGCGGTTTTTTTGTCTCAGAACAATTAAAAACCGATGTGATTGATGCTTTTTATGCGATTTTTGGCCTCAGGACAATTGAGAACCGATTTTTCCCATGCGATGTGATATGACCTTGCCGTGGTGGATGGACGTACGTAACTAACAGTATCACACCTACACACCCATGCACACTGAGTAGTATAGTTTGTTTAACGTCAGCCGTACAACTTAGGCATTGTTGTATGATTAAGTTGTCATTTGTAGTCGACCACTATTAAGATGCTTACAGCGCCATCTATTCTACATTTTGTAACTATTTATTTTTTCCCCCTCTCCCATAATATTCCGTTGCAATTTGACGTCATTCTGATCAGTGGTATTATTTCTACAGCGGTTTGAAAGTTTAATTTTAATTATAATCAACCTCTACCAAAGGAGCGTACCAGCAGGCCACTGGCAGTCATACCATTTGACAATGACCACGGTACGCTTGGCCCTAATGTCGTGTGATTTTAATTACTTGACGCGCCTGGAAACCCGTGATCTTATTACTCAATCTTACCGCCGCGAGACTATGCATTCTTACGTCCTGGCAGGTATCTTCCGCGTTGTCATCACATTGAGTAAGAGTTCTTGCATACGAAGCAAACGCTTTTTCTCATCACCCATTCTGCTAAATCACTGCTGGAGTAGTTCGTTAAACCAGGCTAAGATGTGGCGCAACACTCCGTAGTGTAAATCATAGGCCCTCTCGAGATTGTTGCAACCGGACCTATCTCATATTGACATTATGCTATGTGATACTACGTATTCCCAGAGAAAAGGCCGAAGTCCACCGGCAATGTGTTTTACTTTTTCCGCTGATAGCTGCTGTTGGCAATTCGTTAGCGTTAGCCATAGCTAGCTGGCTATGTACAGAGTAGCCAATGAGAACCGTTAAATCTATTGATTTCTTTTCGCAGAAGATGATTGATTAAGTGAACTTTTTGCAGTGGTAGTGTGCATTCGTTTTTTAGCTTTCATGAAATGCTACATTTCAGTCGTCCATACGCTATTCTGAGTAACTGCTTCCTGAAATCCAAAATGGAAACGATATGTATGATTGGTCTCCGTGTAACATTCAGTTTCAGAGCCTAAGGAGACCACTTGTCGGAGGGACAACAGTCCGAACCAGATCTAATTTGGGGCTTGTATTTTGTATCCTTCTGACCCCGTAGACGGCAGCGCCATGGATGTGTCCTTGGCGGTAAGCGGAGATACCGCGTATACGTAATGGAGCCGACTTAGTTAACCACGGAACCCGGCCAGTTCTCTGAACACACGGAGCGGCCCAAAACTGTAATGGGGCTTAGCAGTAAACGGAGTCTATTATGTCGTCCTCACAGGGGACGCTAAAGCGAATGTGAACGAGAAGCAGGTCGAGTTTTGTATTGTCACAATGTGGAATGTGACGTCGAGGAACATTCTAAGCATAAAAAAAACTGCACACGTCATATCTTTGTGCTGTGGGGAGGAATGTGGCTGATGACGCGCAAGATCGCGTTCTACTTTACACACAGAACTTAGAAAAAGTCTTATTGGTTTACGTCGTTTGTGGTTCAAGCTCTTTTTTGATAGTTCTGTGTATAATAACTTGAATGTTATGGATATATGCTGTTTCACAGCAGCGGACATTGAAGATCAATTGAAAAGGCGTCACTGATCGTACGGTTTGTTAGAATAAAATAATAGTAATTGATTTTTTGCTGGTTAAGGGTTCTTCGAATTTTCTACTTTTCGCATTATACTTTGCGTGCTACGAATATGTGTCGTTTCAATGCAGTTAGGCTTTCAAGATTTATCAAATCCATATCGCCTTTGATGCTATCCATTATAACCGATTGTCAATTGCATGTCGGCAGTTAAAGACTTTAGGACATCTAACATCAGAAATTCATGTTGAGTGACATCCGTTAATTGCGCTGTCGTAGATGTAGGCGCGAATTATTATCCGAGAGGCAGCTGATTTGCGTCTGGCTTTCTGCAAAATATTACTTCAATAACCATCATTAGGTAAAAGATTTTGGGACGACAGGTACAGTAAAAAAATTACAGTGCTTTTATAGTACTATAATTTTTTAATATTAAAGAGAATGTCTGCTTTTAAATATCCTTTGAAGGTTTTTATGTAAACTCGAAGACAACTTTTCTCTTTATCTCGTAGATTTGAAGATGGATGCTAGTCACCCGAATTCGTTCATCATCTAGTTACTGCTGGATTGTACTGATGTTATTAAAACTTGAAGAAATATGGAAATATCAAATAATGTACTGTTTCCTGATTTATAAATACGAATGTTCAAATACTTATTTAATTTTTACCTGCTTTATTTACCACTAGCTACAATTGTTACTAGTCACAAATCAATAATTTTAAGTATTATGGATAGTGACAGAATATGCTATCAGAAATATTATAATGAGGAATGAAAGAACGGTTGTGTGATCCTGTGTAGCCTTTGTAAACATTTCTGCAAGACGCTGACTGCTAGAAGTGTTAGTTTTGCAGCCAAGTCATCGTATCTCAGAATCTTTCCCGATGAACCTATAATTCAACAGGGCATTCGTCATGAGCGTTTAGTGTGTTAGTTTTGGAGCCAAGTCATCGTATCTCAGAATCTTTCCCGATGAAGCTAGAATTCAACAGGGCATTCGTCATGAGCGTTTAATAGCAGTTGTTTTGACCCTATCTCGCGATTCAAGGCACGCTGTTCTTCACCAGTAAGACTATGTGAGAGGTGTTGGACTATCTGCGTCCGCTGAGAAAGATTTCAGCGATAATCAGTGGTACAGCAACTTGCGTATTTAGCCTCACGCCTCGTACAAGCACGTTAGTTGTAGTCACAGGCACAGAGGAGTCCTGTTGCGATGTCATGATATACCGGAGGACGAGCTGAAGGAATTTTGTGACTGGTGAAGTAGATGGTAGATCTCATTTCAGCTGTGGAACGTCAATGAACCACTACTCTTCGGTGGAATATAAAGCTTACAGATTTCTTGAAACGTTGGAGATTTGACTGAACATCTTTTGCGTTATGCTATGAAAGGGCGACTTTTTACATGTACGTCCTAAAAATAAGCCTGTTTAACCAAAGGGACTATATCCGAGAAATTACAAGTAACGTTGATTATCAGTCACACGAAGGTAGACGCTCAACTGCCTCGCGAAATCTAGTTATAGGTTAACTGATGTAAAGTATAAAAAACACAATACAACGGGGAACTGACCACCACATGCCACCAGAGATGGACCCACCAGTATAAAGGGTAGGAGCGGGTACTGCGTTCTTAGTAGAGTGGCATTAAAAGCAGAGTGGGTCGCGCAGGAGAGTTCAGTGGACTGGTCGCTGGATGTCACCTGAGTAACAAATCAATCAGGGACATTTCAACCCTTCTAATGCTATCCAAGTAGACTATTGCGCATATGATTTTAAAACTGAAATGCGAAGGAAAGATTAGAGGGAAACCAAGGCCAAGTAGACATAACGTACAGGCGGACAGGGAGAGTGATGTGGCCCTCAACTACGTACCCTCAGACTCAGAGTTTAAATATTAAAAGTTTTGGCTGGTTTCGTTGTTTAGGGGCTGGGTACGTAATTGCCACATTACAAGACAAATTCTGCTAAGTTTACAGTATACAGTATGAATGTACACATGAATCGAATGGTTGAAGGTTCCTATCACTCGGCAGTTGCGAATTTTGAACGTAACATATACATTTTGTAATGTCCCTTAGCAAAAGACATATTTTGTAGTAAAGAGAAAATATTGTGTATCATGTTTTGTTATTGTATGGAATTATGTATTTTTTTATTATTATTTATTTTAGATAATATCTGTGTCGGCGAGTACTGAAAACGCACAGACGATAAATATCATACAAAGATAAGAATATACCACTAGTATAAATAATACAGAACGAACATTAATTTCTCTGTCTTCTTCTTGGAGTTGTACGAGTAAGATAGCCTGTGACGTTGCAGTATATGCTAACGTAGTCTTCTTTTGTCATGGTCAACAGATGTACGCCAATACGTACTCATTGTAAAAGGTATGTATTAGTTAACATATTTGAATGTTTTGAATAGAGTTATTTAATGAAACCTTGCATTATTATTTGTAGTAGCTTGCTTGGAATATTATCCCATCCTTTTAAGACATTTTCAGTTATTTAAATATTATCCATGGTGCAGAGCTGCGCTACGAACGAACGAGCCGCTGCCGCGGCGCATTCAAACTGCATTAAAAGAAATCGATCATACCGCAAAGAAGCGGGAAGGTAATAGTGAAATAAAATCATCTCTTTCAGCTTCCGGACTTGCAGAGCAGAGCAGCAGATTTTATGATGTGTTTTGCAGGTTGACGCGGGCTGCTGATAATATATTGCTAACAGTACAAAGGAGATAATTTACCTTCGTAACATAATAGGAATTTTGCTGTGCTTAGTTCTGGTCTGGCAAACCTTATAGTCAAAACGTATTTTTCTCCGACAATAGTCTCATGTTCTTGTGCTAGTCGTGGTAATTATTGGTGTTTTACTCTTAACAAAAATCCACTGCAAAATTTGATGTTGAACAATCTTTGTGAACTGTAACATCAGTATTTCATAACAAAGTAATTTTCATTTTCAATAACTATAAAGTAGGGAAGATATGTTGACTTTTATAGTGAGTTACAGTAACGAAAAATGTTCCTTTAATAGAAAGCCAGATACAGAACAATAAGAACCCAATATATTCTGTTTTGTTGAAAATTAACGATTATAAAGAAATTCAAGGCACAGCATTACTAAAAGGTATTTCGAGGCTCTTTTCGTATATGCGTTGTTACGCAAATAATAATAATCACAATAATAAAACAACGCAAAAATAATAGAAAAGAGTTTTTACGAAAAGTGAAAATTTATAAATGAAAGATTGCAATTAAATAAAATCGGCATGTACTATTTCAACGACTTTAAATGGTGGGTACCATAGCAGAAGTACCTTTAAGAATGCCCTTTATTACTGAAAAACACTTATTGGTGTCGATGGTCCAGCAATTAAATAAAATATACGTTGAATAACAGGGAAACAATAGATTCCTACTTCACGTAATGAGTTATGAGCAACAACATAGCTCGCGAAATACTCACTTCAGACATACTACGTCTTCACTGCAGAAGCCACGGAAATCTCACAAGTGCACACGTCGGCACTACGAAATATTTCTATCTCCTGCGACCACGCGCAAACTGCCCCACTCTACAAGTCTTTCCTGCGATCCTGCGACTGTCCGTCTGTCACTCAGTACTGTACAGAGCTCCCCGTGTCCTGTGCGACTGCGACTGCGCCTCACTATTCACAACTCTCTCGTCCAGCACCTCTCATCATGTCCTGTGCCGTACTCCGCACCCAAATCCAGCTGTGATTGGCTATAGCGCTCCCTCCCTGTCTCAAAGCTAACGCACACACACAAACATAATGAAACACATTCGAAATACTGGATTTACATTTAAATAACTTCAAATTAAACAAATATTCCTACGGCTGGACCACAAGCACCCTCTTCTTAGATATATAGATTCAACATTACGGGCGAAAGACCACTTCCCTGTCTTACACCCTTCTTAATCTCAGCACTTGGTTCTTGGTCTTCCATTCTTATTACTCCCTCTTGGTTCTTGTAAGTGTTGTATATCACCCGTCCCTCCCTACAGCGTATACATTTTTCCTCAGAATTTTGAACATTTTGCAGCAAGTCGACAAATCCTATGAATGTGTCATGATTTTCCTTTTGTCTGCTTGCATCATGAACCACAATGTCAGAACTGCCTCTTGGTGCCTTTAACTTTCCCAAACGCAAACTACTCGTCATCTAACATGTCCACAATTTACTTTTACATTCGTCTGCATATTATCCATGTCATGAACTTAGATGCATGAGCTGTTAAACTGATTAAGCCACAATTCTCGTACTTGGCAGGTCTTGCTATCTTCGGAATAGTGTGGATGAAGTTTTTCCGAAAGTCTGATGGTATATCGCCAGTCTCATACATTATACACACTAACGTGAATAATCGTTTTGTAGCTACTTCCCTCAATGTTTTTAGAAATCCTAATGAAGTGTCATCTACCCCTTCTGTCTTATTTGATCTAAAGTCTTCCGAAGCTCTATTGAATTCTGATTCTAGTACTGGATCTCCTATGTCTTCTATATCGACTCCGGTTTCTTCTTCCGTCACGTGAGACAACCTGAGTCAGTCCTTCCGACAATCCTCTCTCTTTGGATTTCTTCACATGTTTATGCGAGCCATTTCATCTTAGCTTCCTTGCACTTTCTGTTTCTGTTTATTTATTTTCAGAGATTTGTGTTTCTGTATCCGTGAATTTTTCTGCACATTTTTGAACTTCCTTACTTCACGGATCAGCTGAAGTATTTCTTCAGTTACTCATGGTTTCTTCACAGTTACCTTCTTCGTATCCTTGTAAGACAGCATCTAGCCTTAACAATGGACATAATTCGGTGAGGAAGAGAGTCCCGAAGTTTCTTCAGTTACTCTACATTCAACTGAAGAAATTCATCGACAGATACCATCGAGCTGCCAAGTTGTGGCGATGTTCACTGCAGCGTTTCAGCAGTTGTTCGATGTGTGTATATTCTGTCGTATATATATATATATATATATATATATATATATATATATATATATATATATAAAGACAGTTAGAAAGTCTAGAAGCGATAGTGCGCCTTAAAGTTCTACAAATCAGGAACGGCGTTCTGCAAAGTACTAGACTTCAGACGTCTAATGCATGCAGTGCCTTTCGCATTGTTCGGTCGGCATCTTCTTGAGATTGATCTGTAAGCTCTGACAGCTGGAATTACTGGTGGGTTTGAAACTGTTTGTTGCTGATAACGCAATTATTCGTCGTCTGTCCCTGTTCGTACAATAACTGTTGCATGTGGTACACGTTTCCCGGAAGGCACTTTGGTCAGCTCACTTTGATATCTCAACAAATTGGCCACCTACATTCACAGTGTCATTGGAGGCACACTCAATCATGACAGCTATTTCTGTCATACTGTTACGTCTTCAGGTCGATCCATTTGTACTAACACGTACTAACAAGTCCACCGTCTCGATTTATGTCAGTGGTGAAGGATCATTTGACTGTGTGGTTCACATTATACACCATACGCACCAATCAAAAGCGACCAGTGCGCTGTTTATGGAGGTAAATAAAATTTGGTCCTGGACCAGTGGTCTAGGGATAGAGCCTTTGACAAGTAACCAAAAGTACTTGCGTTCCGAGTTTGAACTCCACCATTGCTTAAATATTTAATCAGCAATGGCGGAAGTACAGTTCCGCCATAAGAAGCCTTCCTCGTCCTGGCAACGGCCTTGTCACACAGGGTGGAGAAGTGGACAGAGGCGTAAAACTGCCCAAAAATGGCGGAAGAATCAGCAGTGATAAAGGGTAATAAAATATATGAATAGGGAAGGACGGCAGAGAGTGAGTTACTGTGAGCAGTTGGGTGATAGGGTTGTTCTCACCAGAACTGGCTGCAAACCAACGCCGACAACAATAGTTACTGTATACGCACAAACGTCGCTAGCAGAAGAGGATTTTGAAGCGCAATTTAGTATGCAAAGTTAGATGAAAATCTAATAATCAGGGGAGGATGGGACGCGGTTGCCGGTGAATGACTAAAAGCAAGGGTTGTTGGAGGATGTGGCCTAGACAACGAAAGTGAGAGAGCAGAAAGATTAATTGATTTTGTAACAATTATATTTGACATCGACTATACCTACCACATGTAACTTTTTTGTCTGCTTATGCTTGATGTGGCATATTTATCACGGAGTTCTTTGATTCACCCTCTATTCTATTCCATCGCTTGCGCCTTGTCCCGCGGGTACGCATGGTCGGCCATGGTTAAACGGATTTGGGGTGTTAATTGTTAGGGGTGGCTGGATGCCCTTCCTGCCGCCACTCCGTACCCCCCCCCCCCCTCCAGGACTGAATTAGTGTACCCCAGCTGTCTACATCTAATGTAAATCGGTAAGAGTGTGAATGAGTTTCAAACGTCTATGAGTCGTGGAACTGAGGTGGGATGTGGGGACCAGCCCGGTATTCACCTAGTACGATGTGGAAAACCACCTAAAAACCACATCCAGGTTGGCCGGCACACCGGCCGTCGTCGTTAATCCGCCAGGTGGATTCAATCTGAGGCCGGCGCAGGAAGCAGCGCGTTAGCACCCTCGGCTATCCTGACGGGTCTTTCATTCACCCTCTATATAATTGTTTATTCGTACTTCCTGTCACATTGACTTACTGTAATTATTGTATACATGCAATTAAAAAAACTATATTTTGCCAGAATAATGTTATGTTAAATTGTATTTGTACAACTGGTTCCAGCGTAGGAAACTCAGGTATGTACTTACATAAAACCTGGAAGGAAGACTCTCCACATGGCGGGAATATAAAAGATGTCATTGTGGCACAGTCAGTAGGTGGTTAGCTTACGATATGTTCATATCTAGCGAGATGAATGACGCTAGGTAAGCAGCAAGACTGCGTAATAATACCTTGGATATCGAAGAGTACAGGCTCATTATTCGTGTAATTATTTAGTTGGCCCTAAATTACAAATATAAGGATCCAAGACGATTATTTTCAGAGCATTTATAAGTTAAGAGCTAGGAGTATGTTGTCGCCCTTATTTCAGCCGCAGAAGATCCTCAAAGTCACCAATAACGTATCACTTGAAAGTGTAATATAGTATATATTTGCTTGGTCCAGTAAGCCTCTTCATATGCAAATAATAAGAATTTTCCTTTGGAATGTGTGAATATAAGGTTGATACAATCCTCAGACGTCTTACGCAGACGTGATCTTTTTCCGAGTGATGCAATGTATGCTAGTGTCCTATTTAAATGAACTGGAAAGTACTTATTGGATGGGTAGTTCTCATTAACTTTTTAGTAAGTTTTTAAAGTAAATTTCTTAAGTGCTCAGCTAGTTCTGTTTCTGAAGTGCTCCACGTTAGTTTTCAAATATTAATGGCTAAAGTTTTTCAAAAGTGTAGATTGAAAGAGAAGAACAAATTTAGCTACCTAAAAGTCATGCTTATTAAAATCTCTATTCAGCTAACTGAATGAAACAGTGATCGTAATAAGTGTTTATTGGGTAGTGCAGTTTGAAAGAATACTTGATGAATACTTGCTACACATGTATGCAGCAGTGTTAGTATTCATATGTTTGTGTTACAAAGTGTTTCCATATTTTGTATTGTAAGACGTGTTTTGTTCTGATGTCAGTCAAGTTACAGAATACTTTTTGGATACACATGTTAGATGTTGAGCCAGAATTGCAATCATTATTACAATAAACGAGTTGCGAAGTGCAGCAATCATACCAATATCTTTTGTGTTACATAAATGTTTGCTGCTTCCTACTGTTCAAACTATAACAAATTCAGGGAAACCTTGTTTTATTTATTATTTCATGTTAAGAAGTAAATTCTCCCTAAAAAAATCATGTAGCAACCAGATCATTTAATATGACCATTTAAAGATTCATTCTAATTCAGTGTTTTCCCATAATGGCAAAATATATTTTGCAACAATCCGTAAAACAATACATTAAGTTTAAAAATTTCCTTTTTGCAACAAAAATGGCGGAAGGCCCACAATAACTTGCAAAATCTTTCAGAGGAAATTGCAATAACCTTTCAAGAGCAGAAGGCGATAATGTTTGGGCATGAAGGAAACTCTGAAAACATGTTTCCAGGGCTGAAGGCGCAGAACTAACCTTAACAAATAAAAATATAAAATAAAGTTAAATTACAACATCATTAACACTGCCAAAAGGATAATTAAGAGATCGGCAGACAGAAGTCTCCAGTGGATTGGTCTGCCCTCGTTCACTCAGGCGAGACAGGTGGTGAGTGCAACTACACTTAATTCGTGCGAACCCAACCAAGAGACCGTCATGGACCGACCGACCAACCGCTTGCTTGCCATGATGGAGTACACGAGAATTCAAGCCCCCCCCCCACCCCCCACCCAAAAAAAATTAAAAGTATCACTATCCCCAAACAAACGCATATGTGAACTGAGCTGCCAAAACTACACACCATGTTGGGCAGCAACAACAGGTGAGGAAAAGACACCGCCTAAAAACTACGTTAGTGGCCAGGGCAGGTAACCAGAACACTAATCGCCACAAGGCAGAAAATTCAACTGGTTCTTTTAACTACAAAGCAAGATAATACGGCTAACTGCACCCAAAATGAACACTGCCTGTATTTACGTTAGCGGCCAGGGCAGGTAACCAGTACACTAACGGCCACAAGGCAGAAAATTCCGCTGGTGCACTTGACTATTGATAAATTAATTTAATCAATTCCACCTGACGGCGGCTATCTCGAACACTTCACTCCTTGTTGCTCACAGGAAAATCTCCACAACAGCAACGCTTGAACCAACAACGCAATGCTCAAACCACTCAACCCTCACGTCCTGCGTCGGCGAGCGACGATGTTCGTACCGATCGTACAGCTCCAGACAGACTCCGACACTGCGCAGAGACCGCCAGCGGCCCAGTCGACTACGCCGCACGTAGATGTCCTCGGACCAACCGACCGACCAACAATCCACCAAAAGTCAGGCCCGGATTACGTGATGCGTGGCGGCAACGGTCGGGCGGGCGATGTCCACGCAGGGCTCACTGCTGCTGCATGCTGGCGACTGGCTGGCCCAGACACGTTGCAACTCACGGCCCAACTCACGACCCGAACTGGCGCCGTGAACTCTCCTCCTCGCACGTTCCGACCTACTCCCCGACAGACGACAGCCGGGAAGTAATAGCAGCCGAGCAACGATCATATCAGAGGGGATTTATCGAACGCGCTACTAGCGCCGATGACGGTCAGGCAAAACAGCAGCTCTGTAACGCCAGTAATTTCAATCAACGTGGTGAGATGGAAATACGTAAACAAACGGTGTAAAATACAAATGGTGGGACGGCGAGCCATGCACGGCTCACCTATCAACCGTACATCTGTGTTGATCAAGACCAAATGCTATCCCAATACTTGCTAGACTGTGCTGCTGCTTCACGTCCTACTTGTAAAACAGATTTAGTAACGAACAGAGTGATATATAGTAGTCAATATCCTTAATGAGCAGTATAAACAGTTGGTAAAACTTCGCCAAATTATACTAAGAACGGTTTTTTCACTTACTTTACACTTTACTTTACACTTTACTTTAAAATTACCACACTCTTGGTTTGAATCCCTTTTGGACGAAGAAATACTTTACGATACCTTTTCCATTAACATACGACCATGGTCATTCTAAATTCCTTTCATAGGAGTAAATGACCAGTGATTGCTCTCATAGCAGTACAAGTGGTGTTGTAAGTTCTGCAATAAACAACGCACAACCTGTGTAACAATAACAACAGCAGAAGGTATACTTGGAAAAGACCCAGAGACACTGGAAGATTCCAGCTTACAACATGGTTAGACAGAAATTCCGAAATCAGACATAGGATACAGAGACATGGAAAGATTGCAGCTGGATTACATCATGGTCAGACAGAGATTCCGAAATCACATATAGGACTATAAGGCCTATCGAGGTGCCGATATGGACTCAGTTCATAATCAGTAACAGTGAAGAGTAAACAGAAGTTTAAGAGAATCGCCCAGAAGAATCATAAGAGAATGAAGTGAGATACTTAAGAAATTAGGATGAGATTCGTCCGTAGTTCGCTAAGGATTTGGATACTGCAGTAAGGAGTATCACAGTAGGCAGTTCAACTGAAGAGAAGTAGACATCTCTAAAACGTGCTCTCAATGATGCTGTTCCGACAAACATAGGTACAAGGCTACTAACTGTGAAGAAACCTTGGCTACCAAAAGAAACACTTCAGTTGGTAGATGGGACAAGTACAAAAATGATCAGCGATAGAGAGCGATTCAGTGATATAAATCAGATATAGCTGAAGATGTGAAGAAATCAAAAGAGAAAGAATCGTCTGGAGGACTGAATCAGCATATGGAAAAGACGGAACAACCTCCGGCGTAATTAGCAGTATCGGTGGTAGTATCAAAAGTGCAACGGGATCTCTAGCGTTAAGTTCAGAGGAGAGAGTGGATAAGGTGAGAGAGTACACTGAAGGCATCTATGACGGTGAGGACTTGTCCGATGACTTGGAAAAACAAGAAATTGCAGTCGATATGGAAGAGATAGGGAACCGAGTATTAGAGTCAGAATTTAAAATACACTCCTGGAAATGGAAAAAAGAACACATTGACACCGGTGTGTCAGACCCACCATACTTGCTCCGGACACTGCGAGAGGGCTGTACAAGCAATGATCACACGCACGGCACAGCAGACACACCAGGAACCGCGGTGTTGGCCGTCGAATGGCGCTAGCTGCGCAGCATTTGTGCACCGCCGCCGTCAGTGTCAGCCAGTTTGTCGTGGCATACGGAGCTCCATCGCAGTCTTTAACACTGGTAGCATGCCGCGACAGCGTGGACGTGAACCGTATGTGCAGTTGACGGACTTTGAGCGAGGGCGTATAGTGGGCATGCGGGAGGCCGTGTGGACGTACCGCCGAATTGCTCAACACGTGGAGCGTGAGGTCTCCACAGTACATCGATGTTGTCGCCAGTTGTCGGCGGAAGGTGCACGTGCCCGTCGACCTGGGACCGGACCGCAGCGACGCACGGATGCACGCCAAGACCGTAGGATCCTACGCAGTGCCGTAGGGGACCGCACCGCCACTTCCCAGCAAATTAGGGACACTGTTGCTCCTGGGGTATCGGCGAGGACCATTCGGAACCGTCTCCATGAAGCTGGGCTACGGTCCTGCACACCGTTAGGCCGTCTTCCACTCACGCCCCAACAGCGTGCAGCCCGCCTCCAGTGGTGTCGCGACAGGCGTGAATGGAGGGACGAATGGAGACGTGTCGTCTTCAGCGATGAGAGTCGCTTCTGCCTTGGTGACAATGATGGTCGTATGCGTGTTTGGCGCCGTGCAGGTGAGCGCCACAATCAGGACTGCATACGACCGAGGCACACAGGGCCAACACCCGGCATCATGGTGTGGGGAGCGATCTCCTACACTGGCCGTACACCACTGGTGATCGTCGAGGGGACACTGAATAGTGCACGGTACATCCAAACCGTCATCGAACCCATCGTTCTACCATTCCTAGACCGGCAAGGGAACTTGCTGTTCCAACAGGACAATGCACGTCCGCATGTATCCCGTGCCACCCAACGTGCTCTAGAAGGTGTAAGTCAACTACCCTGGCCAGCAAGATCTCCGGATCTGTCCCCCATTGAGCATGTTTGGGACTGGATGAAGCGTCGTCTCACGCGGTCTGCACGTCCGGCACGAACGCTGGTCCAACTGAGGCGCCAGGCGGAAATGGCATGGCAAGCCGTTCCACAGGACTACATCCAGCATCTCTACGATCGTCTCCATGGGAGAATAGCAGCCTGCATTGCTGCGAAAGGTGGATATACACTGTACTAGTGCCGACATTGTGCATGCTCTGTTGCCTGTGTCTATGTGCCTGTGGTTCTGTCAGTGTGATCATGTGATGTATCTGACCCCAGGAATGTGTCAATAAAGTTTCCCCTTCCTGGGACAATGAATTCACGGTGTTCTTATTTCAATTTCCAGGAGTGTAGCTCTGCAAGAGTTGAGATCAAATAAGGCAGAAGGTACAGACAACATTACATTGGAATTTCTAATATCATTGGGCAAGTGGCCACCAAGTGATTATTAAAGTTGGTGTGACGTGCCACCAGACCTTCGGAAAATTCCGAAGAAAGCAAGAGCAGGCAAGTGCGAGGACTAATGCAAAAATCAGCTTAAAATGTCATGCATCCAAGCTGCGGACCGTTACAAAAAGAAATTTGAGGGTCTGTTAGGTGACGATCAGTTTGCATTTAGGAAAGGTAGAGGCACCATACGAGTAGTTCTGGCGTTCAGCTTGATAATACAACCAGGACTGAAGAAAAATCAAGACACTATCTTAGGATTAATCGCCCTAGGAAAAGCATTCGATAGTTTAGCATGGAGGAAGGTGTTCGAGATTCGGAGAAAGTTTGGGGTAACCTATAGGAAAAGATGGTTAGTATGCAATATGTACAAGAACCAAGAACGAATTGCTCGGATTAAAAAGGACGTACTAAAGGGATGCATTCTTTCAAATGGTTCAAATGGCTCTGAGCACTATGGGACTCAACTGCTGTGGTCATCAGTCCCCTAGAACTTAGAACTACGTAAACCTAACTAACCTAAGGACATCACACACATCCATGCCCGAGGCAGGATTCGAACCTGCGACCGTAGCAGTCGCACGGTTCCGGACTGCGCGCCTAGAACCGCGAGACCACCGCGGCCGGCTGCATTCTTTCGACTTTAGTGTTAAATCTTTGCGTAGAAAAAGCAATGACAGAAATAAAAGAAAGGTTCAACGGTAGGATTAAAATTCAGGATGAAACGATGTCAATGAGGGCATTCGCTGATGACATTGTTATTCTCAGTGAAAGTAAAGAACAATTTTAGGATCTGTTGAATGGAGCGAACAGTCTAATGAGTGGGAAATATGGATGCAGAGTAAACCGGAAAATACAACAATAATAAACAGCAGCAAAAATGGAAATTGCGAGACGCCTAACATCAACATGATGATCACAAAACAGACGAAGCTGAAAAATTCTGCTTCCTTAGAAGCTACATAACTAACGAATCAGGGACGTAAAAAAAGGGTTAGTATAGACAAAGAGGGCACTCCTGGACAAGAGAATTCTACTGGTATCAAACATAGGACTTAACTTGAAGAAGAAATTTCTAAGAATGTAGTTTTAGAGCACAACTTTGTATGGTAGTGAAACATGGGCTGTGGGAAAACCGGAACAAAAGAGCATCGAAGCGTTGGAGATTGGTGCTACTGAAGAATGTACTCTAATCGTACGGCCTCGTAATGTAAAATACACCAGCGGGTTGGTAATTACTGGAGGTGCCATTCATCAGACTGATAGTGTGTATGTTTGAAATTTGAACAGGACCCGAGAGGGGTTGTACATCCTTTATTCTTCGGTAGTACGTGGTATTGATACCTTTGACGTTTTTATAAGGGAAACTGCTTTAGCATTACATCTTCCTGGGTCCGTTGGGTCACAGGAAGGCAGTTTTGATCCGAAGTATCAGGACACCCATTAGTAGACATTAATACGGGGTGGGTCCACACTTTTTCATTATGATGGATTGAACTCTATTGCGGAATAGTTCTGGAGGAATGGTAGCCCACAGGGGCGGCTGGATACTTCTGATCAGACTGTGAATCTACAAGATGGTTATCACTATTTCGAACAGTGTAAACGGAAAACTGTTTACCCTATGGGTAGCCAATTTTATACAAATGATGGTCAGACTGTGCGTTGCAGGACTTTCTTTCTTAGTAGCGTTAGCGTCATGCCTTGCCGTTATGAGCCTCTACTGGTAAGGTAGCGTAAGACTGAAACATGAGCAACAGCGTGCATTACAGTTTCAGACAGTCAACATGTCTCTGGACAAGGTGAGCAGAGCATTTCTTGTAAAGCTGTTTTATCAAAACAACAGCAACAATGCCGCTGCCCTTCGTGAATATCGAGGCGTTAATGGAATACGGAGAGGTTCTCTTTCCGAACCGGATTTGAGGAACTTGACTCAGAAGCTCAAATTAATTGGCGATGGCGATTTGTGAAATGCTCCTGAGAGAGTCAAACGGGCTGTTGTAGCACAAGTCGTTGAAGAAGTTACTGTTGCCAAGGATGAGAATGCTGGACGCAAAGTTAGTTCCTTAAGCAGTGTACGAGCGTAGTCACAACAGCTGAACGTTCTATGGGCCACTGTTTCGAAAGTTCTGGGAAGATTTGTGAAGTGGTATCTGCAGTGCGGTTCCAAACCGTCGTGGATGCAAATAGTCGTCACATTGAGCAACGATTGTAATGCGTAACACAAACACGGAACGCAACTGACAAATGTTACCCACTCATGAGCAAATTGAAATGTATTTCTTTCAATTTTGTATTCGTTATTTCTCTTCCGCATGTCCTCACAAATATTTCAACGAAGATTCTTTGCTCTGCTATCACTCATTTTTCAAGAAAACCCTTGGAAGTTCCGAAGTTTAATTCTAGCAACCCAGGACATTAGCAAACAAATAAAGACTCGTCACCTACAACAGTAGCCACAACACCCTTAAGCACAAATCACCATTATTTGTCCGTCTATCTGCTGTCCGACTGTTGAGATCACTTTTGCTGAGGGATGGAAAGAGGTATCGAGTTCAAATTTATCTCTCTTCGCGATGTAAAAATTTTAAGTTCTTGTAATCTAAAGACCATCAGAAAAATATTCAGTAATCAGCGAGAGCATAATAAATGGGGCGTGGAACGTCAGATGGTTGAACGTGGTAGGGAACCTAGAAAATCTGGAAAGGGAAATGCAAAGGCTCAATCTAGTAGCGGTCACTGAAACGAAATTCAAAGACAAGGATTTTTGGTGGGATGAGTATAGGGTAACATCAACAGCGGCAGAAAATGGTATAACAGTACTCGTTATGACGAACAAAGTAGGGCAGAGAGTGAGCTGTTGTGGACAGTTCAGTGATAGGGTTGTTCTCATCAGAACTGACAGCAAACCAACACCCGGAGTAGCCGCGCAGTCTACGGCGCCTTCCCACGGATCGTGCGGCTGCCCCCGTCGGAGGTTCGAGTCCTCGCTCGGGCATGGGTGTGTGTGTTATCCTTGGCGTAAGTTGAAGATAGGTCAAGAAGTGTGTAAGCCTAGAGACAGCTGATCTCAGTAGTTTGGACCCACAGTAACTTATCACAAATTTCGAAATTTTCTAAACACCAACACCGAAAGTAGAGGCATACATGCCGACGTCGTAAGCTGAAGAAAGAGAGAAATTATATGAGAATACTGAAAAGGTAGTACAGTACGTAAAAGGAGATGAAAATATACTAGTAATGTGGGATTGAAATGCAGTTGTAGAGGAAAGAGTAGAAGAAAAGGTTACAGGAGAACACGGGCTTGGGACAAGGACTGTGGGAGGGGAAAGTTTAATTGAGTTTTGTAATAAATTTCAGCTAGTAATAGCGAATACTCTGCTCAATAATCAGAAGAGGAGGTGATATAATTGGAGAAGGCCAGATCATAGTGGAAGATTTCAGTTAGATTACATAATGGTCAGACAGAGATTGCGAAATCAGTTACTGGGTTGTAAGGCTTACTCAGTAGCAAACATAGACTCAGATCAGAATATAGGACATTAGTCAGGAATAATCCATACGCAAAGAAGTGGGATACGGAAGTACTAAGCAATGACGAGATACGCTTCGTCTCTAAGCTATAGATACAGAATTAAGGAATAGCCCCATAGGCAGTACAGTTGAAGAGGAATCGACATCTCTAAAAAGGGCCATCACAGAAATTTGGAAGGAAATCATAGGTACAAAGAAGGTAACTGTGAAGAAACCATGGCTAACAGAAGAAATACTTTAGTTGAATGATGAAAGGAGGAAGTACAAAAATGTTCCTGGAAACTCAGGAATACAGAAATACAAGTCGCTGAGAAATGAAATAAATAGGAAGCCCAGGGAAGCTAAGACGAAATGGTTGCAGGAAAAATGTGAAGACGTCGAAAAAGAAATGATTGTCGGAAGGACAGACTCACCATACAGGAAATTCAAAACAACCTTCGGTGACATTAAAAGCAAGGGTGGTAACATTAACAGTGCAACGTGAATTGCACTGTTAAAAGCAGAGTAGAGAGGGGATAGGTGTAAACAATGCAATAAAGGCCTCTTTGACGGGGGAGATATATCTTATGTGATAGAACAAGAAAGTGGAGTAGATTTAGAAGACATAGGCGGTCCAGTATTAGGATCAGAATCTAAGAGAGCTTTGGAAGACTTAACATGAAATAAGGCACAAAGGATAGATAACATTCCATTAGAATTTCTAAATTCATTTGGCGAAGCGGCAACAAAACGACTAATCACGATGGTGTGTAGAATGTATGAATCTGAATGTATGAATCGGAAAAATACCATCCACACAATTCCGAAGACTGCAAGACCTGACAGGTGTGACAATTATCGCACAATTAGCAAAACAGCTCATGCATCAAAATTACTTACAAGAATAAAGTACAGAAGAATTGGAAAGAAAATAGAGGATGTGCTAGATGACGATCAGTTTGGCTTCACAAACGGTATAGGCACCAGAGAGGCAATTCTGACGTTGCAGTTGATAATCGAAGCAAGAGTAAAGAAAAATCAAGACACGTCTATAGGACTTGTCGATATGAAAAAAGCTTTCGATAATGTAAAATGGTGCAAGACCTTTGAAATTGTAGTATAAATAGGGGTAAGCTATAGTGAGAGACGAGTAGTATACAATATTTACAAGAACCAAGAGGGAATAATGAGAGTGGACGACCAAGAGCGAGGTGCTCGGATAAAAAAGGCTGTAAGACAGGGCTGTAGTCATTCCCCCTACTGGGAAGAAGCAATGATGGGAATAAAACAAAGATTCAGGAGTGGAGTTCAAATTCAAGGTGAAAGGATGTCACTGATGCGATTCGCTAATAACATTGCTCTCTTGAGTGAAAGTGAAGAAGTATTACAGTATCTGCTGTATAGAATGGACAGACTAATAAGTACAGAATATGGATATAGAGTAAATCGAAGAGAGACGAAAGTAATGAGAAGTAGAAGAAACGAGAACAGCGACAAACATCAGTATTGATCATCACGAAGTAGATGAAGTTCCGGATATCTACTACCTAGGCAGCAAAATAACCAATGACGGACGGAGAAAACATGGAAAGCAGCTCAGCACTGGCAAATAGGGCATTCCTGGCCTAGAGAAGTGTACTAGTATCTGATACAGGCCTCAATCTGAGAAAAAATTCTGATAGTGTAAGTTTGTAGCACAGCATTGTATGGCAGTGAAACATGGACTGCGAGAAAACTAGAACAGAAGAGAATCGAAGAATTTGAGGTGAGGTGCTGCAGACTAATGTTGAAAATTTGGTGAATTGATGAGCTAAGGGACGATGGCGTTCTGCGCAGAATCGGAGGGGAAAGGAATATGTGGAAAACACTGACAAGGAGAAGGGACAGTGTTATAGGACATGTGTTAAGATATCAGGGAATGACTTCCATGGTACTAGAGGGAGCTGTAGAGGGCACAAACTGTAAAAGAAGACAGAGATTGGAATATATCTAGCAAATAACTGAGGACAAAACTGATAACTCAAAAAAAAGAAAAAAAACAGAAGTACATACAAAAAAAATGGCTCTGAGCACTATGGGACTTAACATCTATGGTCATCAGTCCCCTAGAACTTAGAACTACTTAAACCTAACTAACCTAAGGACAGCACACAACACCCAGCCATCACGAGGCAGAGAAAATCCCTGACCCCGCCGGGAATCGAACCCGGGAACCCGGGCGTGGGAAGCGAGAAGTACATACATTTTCGATACACGCAAACTGAGTCATCGAAGGTTTTTGGGTATGATTTACAAATAATTCGTGTTAACTTGCTGAATTATGATGAAATCCTCTGCCACTGTGAAAACAATGCCTTTGGCATCTGGCGGTGATAGGCATAAGGGCACCAGACTTCTGATCAGGATGGCGCTAACGTCGCAGGTCTTTTTCGGATTGCTCATTCTACATACGAACATTTCCTGACAGTCTGTGCCAACGAGACATACAGATCTTTTAATGTTTCAGCGCGCAGATGTACTGGCAATTGATGCAGGATTCGAATTCAATGTTTGCGAGGAAGTTCGGATACCACATATAATATCAATCGAATCGATCAACAGAACTATTCGACATTTGCGTAACAATAATAGCCCTGAGGCCGGCAGTACGGTTTATTCTCTAGGGACCTTCGTAGATTTTTAGCAGCAATTGCATCAGTGACTAGAACAGACCAAGTCAACGCTGAAATTGCCAGTCAGAATAGCATGTTAATACAGCCCAAAAATTAATAATATATATGAAAAATTACGATCGCGAATAAATCATACAGAAAAATTTAAAGCTGCAACTTAGAATTAAGATATTCTAGAAGTTATGTAACTATACGGACCGACATCGTGCCATCATCGATATCAATAACTGGCAAAAATCGTCAAGATTCTCGATTCCTAGGATGAATGTACCGTCCACGTGTACGTATACTGGGTGGTCATAATCAGTCTTAAAGGCTTCTAAGGATACTGCAGGGGAGGTTGTGCTATGAAATAACTGTTCAGAAAATACGATGTGCCGTTTCCGAATTATTTACCACTAAAATTAAATCACTATCACGTGCTAAAATCCGGTAATCCACAGACATTTGTGTGCCCATAGGTCACCACTTGTTAAAATGCTCATTACACTGAACAACAAATTTGAAGTGAAAGTGTGTAAATTGCATGATTTTGAGTTAGTTACGTTTATTTCAGTATAAAATGACACAAAATTATCATCTTCATAACTGTTTAGCTCTAGTTTTTTTTTAAAAAGTAATCTACAATTTTCTATAAATAACTCACTAACTAAATATACATTCATGTTCCGAGATTCACCATAACATATTTTAAGTGAATGATTACTTTAATTATGTTATGTGTTATGCAGTGATAAATTTCAGTGACATTCTCGAAGTACAAAAGCAACATATTAAGAAAAAGTGAAGATGACATTACATGAATGAAAATACTCTGTAAGTCTACTTTGTAACAGAATCATGAAAAGCACAAAGAAAATGTATAAATTAACTGCTCACAAATGTATATAAAGGATTACAAATTTTAAGTGTCCATATCTACAGTACATACAACTGCATATTTTATTCAGAGATAAATTCAGAATTAATTCAGAAGATGACCCTTTTCGCATGGCTTCACGTTTATACACATACGCGGGAACATCCGTTATGAGAGTCCAGCAGTAATCTGCTAAAATAGTAGGGCATCACTTTCCGGCATACCTCTTCTCACATATGGCAATATCTTGATGAAATCGCTCTGAATTTCCACCCAAAAGCTAGTTTGCCCTATGTTGCTGCGTAATTCACCTACATGGCAGAGCTGGCTTTGGCAAGGCACATTATTGCTTCGTCAAATTATCTTCCATTAGGAATGAGGAATGCACTCAATGACAGTGACTTGAGTTTCAAAATGTAAGCAATCAGTCTTTTCCTTTCTGGGTTTAAAAAAGAATATCCAGACTGTAGATAGTAACAAGCCATTATCAGTACCTGGGACGTCAGCCCCTGTTGTCTGGCTTCTTGTGACTGTTCATTCAAGACTCAATGAATGAACTCTGACAGGAGCCTGAACAACTGGGGTTGACATACTAGGGCACTGATAATTATTTGCTGTTTTCAGAAACAGATGTCACTTCTCCACACACATCGCAAAATAAGTCAGCACTGTTAACAGAAACTCGTGGCATTTTTGTTCACTTCAGTAAGGAAAAAGAGCAACTGCAAATTAACATAGTATCAGGCTTAAAGGGCGAATAGCAGTCCACTTGAACAACTGGTAGTTAATCTCACTCAAGTTGAAGAAGAGGGAGACAAAAAGATCTCTAAAATTAGTATTAAAATGTTTATACCCAAAACTTTGCACACATGTAAGACCATGGACAGTAATATAATCCATTGTTACTAGTTATTATGACTTTCACAAAACATTTCAATGTTTGATTTTAAAATTAACACAAGAATCTGTATATAATTTGCATGGGGGCTTAATTAATATATAATGAAAATAATTTTAATTTTTTGTTTTTAGTAGCTGTTTGTCCGATTACGAAGTCTCGTAACGGTTGGCCCTGACTAGTATTATTACGCTATCTGACTGCATAGAACAATAACAAAGAATGAAATGGAAATTTTCATTAACACAATTAATTAATTAAGTCCCCAGCAACTATAAAACCTACGAAACCAAAGCACAAGTGTAACTGTTCTGCGTGTGGAAGTATAACTCAACGTACGCATCTGGCACGGTTCTTCTTCAGCAACACAAGAAATTTTAAATATCATTTATACTGAATTAATTAAAGAAAATAAAAATACCATAATTACTCAAGAGAACCAGAATTACACTCTAATCCAAGAACACAAGCCAGATGCTTTGTTGACTGAACCTGTAATGACGCATTATTTAAAACATGGAAATAATGAAAAATAAATCAAGTTTCGTTACCTTCGTATATTGACCAAAATCACTCTAATCATTACAATATATCTCCACACCGACTCGCTATTACCACATCTCAACAAGAACTTTTCAGTATCACATCTCAGCAAGCACTCCCTACTAGCACATCTGAACACGAACTGACTACTAGGAGTCCTCGACAAGCACTGCCCACTACGACATCTCAATAATCACTGCCAGTGGAGGCGGTGGAACAATGCTCTCTAGCGATCTCTGGCGCTGTGGCTCAGTGTAGCCACCTTTCATATGCCCTTCCTCCACGGCTAGAATTTGATGGTATTTTTGCCAGCATTGGTGGTGAAAATACCACCAAATTCGTCAAAAAAAATACAGACAAAAATAAAAGATAATATTAATGCGTAAATATCATATAACTAGATAAAATTTTGGCTTTGCACTGACCTTTCAATAACCTATTATATAGAATACAGTAAGCAATACAAATTCTTTCATACATGTGACTTTACATAATAGTTTACACAAGCATTATGTGGTTAAACAATTCAATCAATAGCGTCAGCAATGACGAATATGTGCAGGTAAGAGTCTCATAACTTTTCACAAACAGTAATACACAAAAAATCAGTTTATAGAAATATTCACATAAACGCTTTCCATAGCCCAAGAATAAGCAGTTGACAGTTCCAGCAGTAGCACCCAGCAATGGTCAACAGGTGCAAAAACCAACAAGTGACATTTTTTTAGTAGAAACAGTCCATCAGTGGCACCCAGTAATGTTAAACAGGTGCAGACACCAACAAGTGACATCATTTCAGTAGAAGCAGTCCATCAGTGGCACCCAGTAATGTTGAATAGGTGCAGACACCAACAAGTAACACCATTTCAGTATAAGCAGTTCATCAGTGGTACCCAGCAATGTTGAGCAGGTGCAGACATCAACAAGTAACACCATTTTAGTAGAAGCAGTTCCATTAGTGGCACCAGCAATGTTGAGCAGGTACAGATATCAACAGGTGACATCTTTTCAGTAGAAACAGTCCATCAGTGGCACCCAGCAATGTTGAGCAGGTGCAGACATCAACAAGTCACATTTCTCAGCAGAAGCAGTTCCATAAAATTCACTAGCACTGATCACACTGTTCATCAGAGTTCATAAGCAGAAATTAAACATGTCCTGGCGGCACCAATCATGTAGAAAAGGTACAAGTAACAGTCCATAATTTTTTACGATCACTGATCACACAGTTCATCAGCAGAAATTAAACATGACTAAATGTCACGCATAATGTTGAAAAGTGCAGCACCATCACTAATCAGACAGTTCAGGCATGAACAATAGTTTGAATACACATACAATGCTTTTACACTAAACATACAAATCATAACAAACACACAAATGATATCAGATAATTGTCCTATTAACTATTACAATACACAAATACCAGTAAACCTATAACATTTATGGGTGTCAGTGCAAGCCACTACCAACAAATAAAATAATATTTAGGAGATAGGTGGGTAGGATTAGGAAAGGAAAACACACAAAACACACTCACTCATCTTTCATCCACATTAAGTACTACTGTGTAATTGAATAGTGTTAACTGTGTGAATGTAACTCTGTCCAAGATTTGATGTTCATCATGTGTACCAAGTAGTAGTGGCAGCAATGTATAACAGTCAATAATAGTTAAGTCAACGTCATAGTCATCATGTCAAGACCAATGTTTGCCAAGCCAGATCAAAATGTACGGTTGCTGAACAACTGTCAGTGTACCAAGATATGCAAATGCTTCCTCTCTCAAAAAAAAGTATATACTGCTTTGTGATTTGACAAAGTGTGTGTGTAGACAATCTTCCTTCTACTTGAGTGTTCTAGTCTGCCATCTTCATCCTCCTTGTTCCATATGGACCAACAAAAAAAAAAAAGCTCCTCACTTACTTTACCTCCTATCCACCAAAACTCCAATAATCGTCAGCATAATCTCAATAATTCACTAATACCTCTTCAATACGTCGATACATATAAACCTTATCATCAATATCATTTACCTTACCTCTTGTCCACGAAAACTCCAATAATCATCACTTAATCTTAATACTTCAATAATACCTCTTCACTACGTCGATATATATAAACCTCAGCACCAATATCATTTCACTTCCATAACAACTCTCTCCTCTAGTCAGTCTCCTCGAACAAGTACAGACAAAATCGTAGTGCAACTTTAATTCATCATCCCATACAATCCGAAGACACAGTGTCTACACACAACCTCTGTGTAATCCATCTGACCCAAATTTTCTACTCATTATAAATTATAAGACACATTTTGGTTCCTTGTCCATCATTAAATAAAAGAAATGCATACATGACCTCTAACAGCCTTTAGTTTGAATAACTTTCAGTAATTAAGTACGATTACGGAGTGTGAATGATCATAATATTTCACAGTGTGTACACCACTTCAAAAATTATGGCAAACAGAAGCAAACATATGGAGTATTTCTTGTGTCAAGTGTCACTTCCTCTTTCAATTGCTCACGAAGAATGCAGTGTAATAACTGTTAATGGTCTAACCTAGCGTTGGTATGTCATGTCGTTAGCTTCCTTCCTATTAGCATAAATTTATACACCTTCCATAAAACCTCCAGCTCATGTGGCTTCTGTGAAGTTTCTTGTACTAATGTCGTTCGTCGAATTATAGCAGTTCATTTTCTTATCTTAAAATATAAGGCACTGAGCATAAGCAAAACATGCAATAGCGAGTAAATATACCAGTAGAGAACAGAATGTCAACAAGTGGATGCAGCACAATTCTTACAACGAGGCTCTGCCAAGCGAACAATCTATAATTAATACCACAGTGTAACCTAAACTCTATGTTCGTACACTGTACATCATCATTGCTATATTCTAAATTGGAGAGTAGTTATGACAACAAAACAGAAATGTGTAAATATGCAATCCATACAAAAAGCAGCAAACATATATCTTACGTAATAAACAAGTCATTAGCATCATATCAGTATAAGCAAATAAATGTTCGTATGTAATCTTAATAAGTAAACATGAAGGCGCAAGCAGATAAATCACAAAGTGTAACCTACATACATAACAGCACAACTAATAGGGTGACAATTATAATTTAAATAAATAAGCACAGCAGGCACATAATAAAAAATATGACATCAGTGAAAAAGCAGTGCAGCCAAGCAATGCATAATATATACAAATAACAACCCTGTTCATTAGTCAATCATTGTCAAAATCAGTTAATGTGCGCAAGCACGTTGCTTCACTAGTAAATTCATAGAACATGAAATTTAGCACAAAGTATGAATCACGTAATCGCGAGCAGCAAATTACGTCTAAAGTACGTACCTAAGTGGAAATATGTTACCTGAAAAATAAACTCAATTAATCGTTACCTTTTTGGTTTTTTACTTCCTTTTTTTTTTTTTGAAATTACATTCTTTCTGAAATTTTCTCCATAGCAAGTCCTCTTAACGTCGGACACACATAGAATTTACCTGAAGGTCTTAAATATTTTATACAACCGTATCCTGAAAAATACTGAACGTTAATAACATAATTTATGAAGTCCTTATAGCTTTATACAGAATTTAGTCGGAGAAATTAGACTGTGTATTTGTTTACGTCTGTCAGTGCATTCGCACTGAGCGCTCGATCAGCTGTAGGCGCGTAACGTAGGAAGCGATTGTTTGCGGTCAACGACTGCCTTGTGCGGCGCGCCGACTTGACTGTTGCTTTGAGTATGTGCCCCCGCCGGAACACGGCGCGGTATCCTTGTATTCTCTGCATGTTTACATGTAGCTGTTAGTTTCTCTAAAGTATGTCATTCCACAAAAATTTTAACGTTAGATATGTGATGTATTCCCTTAGAGCGTCGAGATTTAAGAGTTTCTACTTCAACAGTGTTATCATGTATAATTTTGCGAATTCTATATGGACCGTTATAAAGCAGAAAAAATTTGCGACACAAGCCTTTTCCTTTGTGAGACAAACGATGAGACTTAATTAACACCTTTTGGCCAACTGACAAGATTTTTAAACGACCAGGATGTTTAGCTGATTTCTCTCTTCTAGCAGCCGCAGATGCAATATTTCGTAGAGCCAGGTTGACAACTTCAGAATGCCGCAGTTTCCGTGTGGGCGGAAAAGGAACGATTTCAGAAATGCGATTAGTTGGTACTTTATTTTTTAATATCAATAGAGGCGGTAAAGAAGTTGAGTCATTAGGAAGTTCATTCAGAATGTTTTGAAAAATATGAAGATACTGATCCCAAGTTCTGTGATTCTGATGACAATAAAGACGGCACAATTAATTGATTTCCTTCATCCATCTCTCTGAAGCGTTAGATTGAGGGTGAAAAAGTGAAATAAAAATTGGTTTAATCTTACGACGCCGTAGAGTACGAAGCCAAATTTTAGAGCGAAACTGTGATCCATTATCTGATATAACCCTATCAACATGACCAACTTCTTTAAGAAAATGTTTGATGAAAGCGTTAGATACTGAACGAGCTGTTGCTTTGCGTAAAGGTGTAAAACACACATATTTTGATGTCAATTCCACTGCTACAAAAATGTACGCAAAACCATTAGTAGATCGAACCACTGGACCGAACAAATCAACTGCAGCCATCTCCTTTAATTTCGCTGGAATGATAGGAAACAACGGTGCTCTGTGAGAAATTGTTGGCGGCTTAGCCTTTTGACATAATTTGCATTTGGCAAGAACAGATCGAATACGTTTTTCCATATTACTGAAGTAGCAATTTTCTCGTAATTTATGAAAGCATTTTCTGGGACCAAAGTGCGCATAACTGAAATGTGTAAACGAGGTGTGGCCAAATCATCTAATCTAACAAAGCGTCTAAGAAAATTACAGACACCAAGGAAACTACGAACATCACGTTTTGTGGAAGGAACAGCATAATTACAAATAGCGTCGTTTCTCTGGATCAGGAAGAATACCGTCTGTAGAAATAATGTGACCGAGAAATTTCACCTAAGAACGACCAAATTCAGATTTTTTCAAGTTCACTGTAATGCCAACTCGTGCAAAAATACGTAATAATGAATCCAAAATTTTGTTGTGCTCACTCCAAGAATGTTTAGCAATAAGAATATCGTCAACATATGAAGTAATATTGTCATGAAGATTAACAGGTAAAATTTCGTTTAAACTACGAATGAATGCTGCAGAAAATATAGTAAGTCCAAACGGTAATTTCCAAAGTCACTTTTGGGTAAAACAGTCAAATCCGGTTATTCTTTACTTACTGTCTAGATAGATGGATAGTAGAAGAGTTGTTTTTATAGATGCAAAGAATAGTAAAAGAGTAGGTAGCGGTGCAGAAAACTAAGAGGGAAATAGCACCACTACAGCTCGGGGCCCTGTGAACGCTACGGCACATATTCACTTAGTATAGTGAATCCCCTGAGGACATTAATAGCCGCACATAATTTCCAGTTTGTGACTTTGTGGCACATCTGGCGGAAGTGCGTACGTAAATTGATCTAACCATAAACATGGATGTATCTCATTCTTAGAATTGCGAAATATCTTCATCTTCCGAACAGTCAAGAAGTGTTTATAGTCAACGTTTTCGCCTCGTGGCGACAAAGACCTACCGCGTCAGTCCCAGTTTGAATGTCGATTATTGTCAAGTTCGCGCGCCTGGCGCTCTCTTGTTACATCCCGTAAATGAAATAAATTACTTTCTTGAAACCCCTCTGCTATCTGTGATTTTAAATTTCTTCTACTGTCTTTTCCTACGATTTCGCCTTCAGTTTGTTTGACTTGCATTCGTAATGCCTCAAATTCCCTTTTGACGCGTTCATTAAATTTTCCTTGATACTCTTCGGTCTCTGCAATTGGTAATGGAGCTGTATCATCCGACTCTCTGTCCCCATGTAAACTAAGATTTGTCAATTTATCTGAAATCTCCTCAACTCTTTCCGATAAGTCACCTATTTTTTCTTTCTGTTTATTTACGTCTTCCGTAAGTGTCGCGACTCGGGTTTCAGTGTTGACACATTTGGTAGTTAACTGTTCATATTGTTGTGTTAGATTATTTATTCTGTCATTTGGTACGGATTCCTCGATTCTCTCAAATATTTCTTCCTTATCGTGTACACGTTGTAAATTTAACTCTGAAAATTTTTGTACTATCACGCGATCTTTTTCTTCCTGTTCCCTGTCCTGTTCCTCTTGTCTAATTCCTGTTGAAATTAAACTATTGTTGTGAGCCTTCAAAATCGGTTGTACTTCTTCTCTAATTTCTTTCTTTGATTCATCTTTCATGTTTTTGAAACATTTCCCTGTTCGTGAGCCTAACTGTGTTTCCATTGTTTCCATCTCGGTTTTATTTGTTCCTATTTGTGATTCCCGTGAGTCTAACCGTGTTTCCATTGTTCCCATATCAGTTTTAGTTTCAGATCGTAACTGTGATCCCACTGTTTTTAATTCAGATCTTAACTGTGATCCCACTGTTTTGAATTCGGTTTTAATTGTTCTTCGTAGTGATTCTAACTGAGATCCCAAATTCAATATTGCACCCAATAACTGCTGCATATCTTCTGTCGTTAATCACGTATTCTGAAAATTTTTTGATTGTGAAAAATTTTGAACTAGTTCTGGACTATTTTCCCTCCTTATTAAATTGTTTTCAACTCCATTATTCATCATCCTGTTCTCCTGTGTTGGCGAGTTCGCCATGTTAACAATTTCGTTATTCTGGCTATTCATCACTTTTGCCTGTTTCGTCGATCGCGTAATCATTTACAAAACATACAAAACTCGCCACAATACGAAAATTACAGAGAATTTAACACGATATCACCAACAATACCATTCACACGAAATGCTTCCCACAAACACGATTAACGAACAATTGAAATAATTGCACTAAATGTCAAACCCGTAGACAAGAAAACAGAAATGAAATTTTGCAAAATAAATACCATTAGAAGAATAACAATTACCAAATCTACACATGCAATATAGACTACAATTACTAAACTACAAATTACTACAACAATCCTACTGTCTACTATTTCTACAATCAGAAGAATTCCAAGGGACGATCCTGGCAGGGTCGCCACGTGCATGGGGGCTTAATTAATATATAATGAAAATAATTTTAATTTTTTGTTTTTAGTAGCTGTTTGTCCGATTACGAAGTCTCGTAACGGTTGGCCCTGACTAGTATTATTACGCTATCTGACTGCATAGAACAATAACAAAGAATGAAATGGAAATTTTCATTAACACAATTAATTAATTAAGTCCCCAGCAACTATAAAACCTACGAAACCAAAGCACAAGTGTAACTGTTCTGCGTGTGGAAGTATAACTCAACGTACGCATCTGGCACGGTTCTTCTTCAACAACACAAGAAATTTTAAATATCATTTATACTGAATTAATTAAAGAAAATAAAAATACCATAATTACTCAAGAGAACCAGAATTACACTCTAATCCAAGAACACAAGCCAGATGCTTTGTTGACTGAACCTGTAATGACGCATTATTTAAAACATGGAAATAATGAAAAATAAATCAAGTTTCGTTACCTTCATATATTGACCAAAATCACTCTAATCATTACAATATATCTCCACACCGACTCGCTATTACCACATCTTAACAAGAACTTTTCAGTATCACATCTCAGCAAGCACTCCCTACTAGCACATCTGAACACGAACTGACTACTAGGAGTCCTCGACAAGCACTGCCCACTACGACATCTCAATAATCACTGCCAGTGGAGGCGGCGGAACAATGCTCTCTAGCGATCTCTGGCGCTGTGGCTCAGTGTAGCCACCTTCCAAATTATCTCACCGTAATAAAACAGTGTAACATGAAAACTAGTGCTGATTTTGATTTGCCTTTGTGATATTCGCGATCAGCACTTTAGAATTGATAGGAATTGTCTATTTTCATTCGATTTACATTTTCATTGCTGCACAGTGTTATCAGTTACAGTGTCCTTACTTCCGAAGTGATAAATCTGAGAGAGGTGGCACCGGCTCTGGCAGGTCTGAATTTGCGTGTTCGGCGACCTGATTGCCTAACTTCAACCTTAAATAGCATCCTTACAAGCTTTTCACACTGTTTCTGACGACCTTTTCCAGCTTTCTGAGCGGGAGTCCTACTCGCACTTGTTCTGTATTTCTTCTTCTTCTTCTTTTTTTCTTCTTGCAGAGTTCCAGGGTGCCACCATCTTTCACACTGATGGTTCAAAGACAATTGATAACATGAGATACGCTTTCACGTCTCCTATGCGCTTCGAACACTATTTATTGCCGGCATCATGAAGTATGTTCACAGCAGAGCTTCTAGCCATTCACAGGACCCTGCTTGTAGTTTCTCAGGCCTCCCTCCACATTGTTTTAATTTGTTCAGACTCCACGAGCAGCCTGCTGGCTATTGACCGAGGCTACTCTCGTCACCCTTTGGTCTCTGCTATCCGTGGCTTTCTCTCTGCCCTTGGGCGTGCCGCCTGTTCAGTCGTCTTTCTCTGGGTCCCAAGTCATGTGGGTATCCCAGGGAATGAACTGGCTAACCATTTGGCTAGAGAAGCAGATACTTGCCCCAAATTTCCTTTGATGATTCCAGCTGCAGATATGCGGATCTTCGTCAAATCTCTCTTTGCCCAAAAGTGGAATGCCATCTGGAGCGCTACTGCTTATAGCCATAAACCCCGGACAATCAAGGAATCTACTGCAGTTTGGCGCTCTTCCTTCCACTCCTCTCGAAAGGAGTCAACCGGTTTTTGCCGTTTACGCATTGGTCATACCCGTCTCACCCCCTCCTACGTAACGACCCACCCCCACAACGTAGTTGTGGAGGCAGACTGACGATGTCTCACATATTGGTGGAATGTCCCCTTCTTTCGGCCTTCGTGTTACGTATAATCTTGCCGGACGATGTGGCAGAGAGGTTCTAGGCGCTTCAGTCTGGAACCGTGAGCCCGCTACGGTGGCAGGTTCGAATCGTGCCTCGGGCATGGATGTGTGTTATGTCCTTAGTTAGGTTTAAGTTGTTCTAAGTTCTAGCTGACTAATGACCTCAGATGTTACGTCCCATAGTGCTCAGAGCCATTTGAACCATTTGAACCTGACTCCTTAAATTTGATATCAGCAGACGATCCACAGATGGTTGAACTGGTCTTCAGTTTCCTCTGTCAAAGTAATTTTCATTTCCAGATATAAGGTTCTATTTTAATCTTGGAGCAGGGGCATGTTGATTGTGGTTGGAACTTTTTTTGCAGTCTACTCGGTCTGTGATCCCATGACCGCCCCCTTTTTCCCAGTTTTTAGATTCGGTCTCACCTTTCATGAATTTACTGTGTTTGTTTAATGTTCATTATTTTATAATTTGACTTGCCGGACTGGATCCGTCCACTTTCACCGAACCCTCTTTCTTCAGTGACTACCTCCGGAACCGCGGGACTGATGACATTCCCATTTGGTCCCATAACCCCTCTCAATCAATCAATGAATCCTTTTCTCCTGTTTTGCAAATGACTACACCGCCGTCTGACACAGTTTTGTTTGGAGCGCTGTAGAAGCAGGTCCAAGTAGGTCAGCCAGGTCCTGGCAGGCCAGTTTACGACACGTGCCGCGAGACAATGCGACCCGAGCAGCGGCAGGCGTCGGGTCCCCCGCTGTTCATTTCCCGCGCCCGGCGTCCTATCTGAGGCGCCTCGCTGGGCCGCGACGCCACGCAGCGCCACGCGTCATTTAGCCGGCAGCGTCGCGACGCCCTCGCCCCCTTCCCCTCACCTAAACACAATGCCGCCCACCGCCCGGAGTTTTCCCAACTCGCCCGGCCGGAATATCAACATCACTTTGTCCGGGAGCGGGCCTGCTGTTTGTCACGCTCAGACCATCCCTTTCCCTCCCCCCCCCCCTCGCTCCAGGTCGAATTTAAGAGAAGGAGAGCTTCTCTCGGTTCCGATGGAAACTCGAGAAAAAAAGAAAAAGAGGCGGCGGCCGCTTCCTTGACATGCGGAGGGAGATCTACCGTCTTGCGTCGACGATAGCTGAACTTTGTAGAAAGAGAGAACCACGCGACGTGTTGCAGAACACAATTGCGGGAACAGCTTAGAAACCACTCTGCTACTGGCGGACAACTCTCATTTTCATACCTATTCCGTAGCCACGTGATCTAGTTTCTGCAGTCTCACACCAAGGAATTTCTTGGAAGTCTAACGAACCGGGCATTTAATCGGTTCCCGGTTTTGCGCCAGAGTATTTAATGCGTTAGCAAACCGTTTCTAGACAACAGATATGCGTATCGACGGTCGTCTACTGGAAGTGACCGAGTAGGTGTCACTCTGGTAGGACTCTGAACTGGAGGATAACAGTCCAAATACCTGTCCTACCATCTACATTTCCATGACTTATCTCAATAATTTAAGCGAAATGCTGGAATGATTTCTTTGAACCACACTCCTTACTCCAAAGCTTGTCACCCTGAGAATTGTGTGGATGATTATCTTCCAATGGCTGCACCGAGTGTCACCAGTAACATAGATTCTACACAATAGTGCGGCGCAGCGGTTAGCACACTGGACTCGCATTCGGTAGGGCGACGGTTCATATCCCCGTCAAGCCATTTCTGTTATTTTCCCAAATGGCTTAAGATAAATGCCGGGATGGTTCCCTTGTAAAAGGCAGAGCCGATTTCCTTCCCCCATTGTGTCCTAATCCGAGCTTGTGCTCCGTCTGTAATGACGTCAGTGTCGTCGGGATATCGAACACTGGTCTTCCTTCCTTCCTTCTTTCCTTCTACATGCTATTTTCAGTAATAGTTTGGTTACCATATCTCCCTACCATTTTAGAAATTACGCAGAAGTTTTTTGTATTCCTTCTCCGTTATTTCATATCATGTCTTTCCAAGCTCTTTGAAACTCTAATATTGTATCCGAAATGTCTCCCAAATAGAAACCCCCGTGAAGTCCTGAATGTACTCTCACTACCAATCCGTCCTCTCCTCTACTTTTGACAGAGGAATTCGTTTCGCACTCGTAATGAATCCAAAAGTTCTCATTTCCGTATGTACTTCCTTTTTGATTTCTTCTTTTCTTTCTGAAACCATTTCGCTTTACCTTCTTTGCACTTCCTACTACTATCATTCCATACAAATTTGTGTATTCCTTTCTATTCCTAATCATTTTTGTAAATCCAACTTTTCACTATTCGTATTTCTTCGGTCATCCGCAGTTTCTTTAGGCTTGCTATGCAATTCCTGAGATTATGATTTACAGGATGGCCATTCTTCTTCCACTGAACTGTCACTATGTCATTTTTTATCACAATATCTACAACCACAGTGAAATGAAATGCCCGTCATCATTTCTCAGTGCTCCAGAACCCTGATTCCGTAAACACAGAGCCCTCATGATGACTCTCTTGAACATCAACCTACTCTGCATCATTACTAAATTGTGATCTCATAGTTTTTCTGCATGTTGTTAGGCCTTGTAGTCGACTATCTCATTTCGCAATCTCTGTCTCCCCAAAATGTAATCTAGTCGCTACCTTCCTGTCCCTCCAAATTTTTTTTTGCAAATACACTCCTGGAAATGGAAAAAAGAACACATTGACACCGGTGTGTCAGACCCACCATACTTGCTCCGGACACTGCGAGAGGGCTGTACAAGCAATGATCACACGCACGGCACAGCGGACACACCAGGAACCGCGGTGTTGGCCGTCGAATGGCGCTAGCTGCGCAGCATTTGTGCACCACCGCCGTCAGTGTCAGCCAGTTTGCCGTGGCATACGGAGCTCCATCGCAGTCTTTAACACTGGTAGCATGCCGCGACAGCGTGGACGTGAACCGTATGTGCAGTTGACGGACTTTGAGCGAGGGCGTATAGTGGGCATGCGGGAGGCCGGGTGGACGTACCGCCGCATTGCTCAACACGTGGGGCGTGAGGTCGCCACAGTACACCGATGTTGTCGCCAGTGGTCGGCGGAAGGTGCACGTGCCCGTCGACCTGGGACCGGACCGCGGCGACGCACGGATGCACGCCAAGACCGTAGGATCCCACGCAGTGCCGTAGGGGACCGCACCGCCACTTCCCAGCAAATTAGGGACACTGTTGCTCCTGGGGTATCGGCGAGGACCATTCGCAACCGTCTCCATGAAGCTGGGCTACGGTCCCGCACACCGTTAGGCCGTCTTCCGCTCACGCCCCAACAGCGTGCAGCCCGCCTCCAGTGGTGTCGCGACAGGCGTGAATGGAGGGACGAATGGAGACGTGTCGTCTTCAGCGATGAGAGTCGCTTCTGCCTTGGTGCCAATGATGGTCGTATGCGTGTTTGGCGCCGTGCAGGTGAGCGCCACAATCAGGACTGCATACGACCGAGGCACACAGGGCCAACACCCGGCATCATGGTGTGGGGAGCGATTTCCTACACTGGCCGTACACCACTGGTGATCGTCGAGGGGACACTGAATAGTACACGGTACATCCAAACCGTCATCGAACCCATCGTTCTACCATTCCTAGACCGGCTAGGGAGCTTGCTGTTCCAACAGGACAATGCACGTCCGCATGTATCCCGTGCCACCCAACGTGCTCTAGAAGGTGTAAGTCAACTACCCTGGCCAGCAAGATCTTCGGATCTGTCCCCCATTGAGCATGTTTGGGACTGGATGAAGCGTCGTCTCACGCGGTCTGCACGTCCAGCACGAACGCTGGTCCAACTGAGGCGCCAGGTGGAAATGGCATGGCAAGCCGTTCCACAGGACTACATCCAGCATCTCTACGATCGTCTCCATGGGAGAATAGCAGCCTGCATTGCTGCGAAAGGTGGATATACACTGTACTAGTGCCGACATTGTGCATGCTCTGTTGCCTGTGTCTATGTGCCTGTGGTTCTGTCAGTGTGATCATGTGATGTATCTGACCCCAGGAATGTGTCAATAAAGTTTCCCCTTCCTGGGACAATGAATTCACGGTGTTCTTATTTCAATTTCCAGGAGTGTATACTGTTTCTCGTGTAATTCTAGAACATAATTTGCTATTACTAGCTGAAATTTCAGAGTACTTGGAGAATTTCTCCTCTCTCAGTCCTGCCACCAAGACCGTTGTTTTTGTTTTGGTTTGATGCAGCTCTCCAGCCTTCTGCTCTATCCCGTGCAAGCCTCTTCGTCTCCGACTTACTACTGCAACCTACATCCTTCTGAATCTGCTTAACGTATTCATCTCTTGGTTTCCCTCTACGATTGTTACTCTCCACGCTTCCCTCAAAAACTGGTAATCCTGAGCCGTGTGCGGCTCGCGTTGATGCCGTTCATATCTTGGCATCTTGTAATAGCGATAGTGGCGTCTCATTTTCATAGTGTGTTCACTGGCACCAATACGTTTGCTCACCTAGTCTGTCCGTGAGCAGCTGCGCTAATCGATAGCACGTACTGTAGTACCATCTTTGGATCGGCCTCAAGTATTTCATGATCGTTGTGTGTCGAGCTAGTTGAGTTGGGACGGAGCAGCCGTGAGGTCTGCTCAGCCAGTACTCGCTCGACCCTGGCGACACACATGCACTGTCCGACTGAAGGATGCGGCCGCGAGAGTGCACGGCCACGTCAAGAACCGGATTCAGCGAGTTTTAGTTGAATGGACCGTGATATTCGAGCAGTGCAACTTTAACTTGTGTGTGTGTGTGTGTGTCCGCCCGCCGAACTAACCTCATGGCAATAAGTTAGGCGGATTGGTTAGTCGGTCTGTCGGCGCTTAAGCTACCCGTAGTGTGAGCTGCCATCCTCTTACGTGAGTACAACTCTTGGCTGCCTGCCTCACCGCATACACAGCTGTAGTCACCTTCCTCAGGTTGATCCATGAGCCAGGCAGCAATAGCCGACCGAGTCAGACGCAGCACCAGAGAAGTAACCGCTTTTATGTCATTTACGAGTCCCTATTCAGGAGAGAATTTCCTTGTATCGTATGTGTGCGTTAATAGTTTAGTATCTTGAGTTTCTGCGTGTAAATTTAATATCTAATAACCATAGTTGTCGCGTTTTCGTTTGCATCGGAAAATAAACCGATTTTGAGACATATTACAAGTTCCTAATCAGGGACAAATTATTTAGTTTCACCTGGGTGCGTTTCCTTCAGGGTCTAGAGTAGATTTGCGCAGCACGTGCCGATAGTCCGTTTATCTGCATATTTTAGTTTTCCACGGTCTTTAGTATCGACAGGGACTGCGATTGTTCTGTGCGGATGCGAGCCGAGTTGGTGACACTTCGCTCTCACCTTCAGGCTGTGATGGCTCCGGTTACACAGCTTGAGGCTGCAGTGGATGGGCACCACTGTTGTGGGCTGGCCGTGTGGATCCAACGGACGTCCAACATGTCCGAGTCCTTCGATCGGTCCTCACCGGTGGCCAACCCAGTTACAGCTCGCACTGAGGCTGACCCCTCACCTGTGGTAGAGTGGGAGTTCGCCCTGGGGCGAAGCAGGCGGCGAAAGACTTCCCAGGCGGCCGCACGGAAGGCCTCCCCAGTTTGTCTGACAAACAGGTTCCAGGTGCTGTCTGTGGCTGACACTGTGCTGAGCCAGATGCTGTCGCCTGTCCTGTTTCAGAGGAAACAACTCAGCCTGCAAGATCCGGGGAATAGCAGAGGGTGGGATTATTGGTAGTTGGGAGCTCCAACGTTAGGCGCATTATGGGGTCCTTAGGGACTTGGCTGAGAAGAAGCATACCGGGTGGAGTCATTCCAGATGCGGAAAGGGTCCTCCCAGATGCCATGAAAATTACAGGGTGCAGCCAACTGCAGGCGGTTGCTCATGTCGGTACCAATGATGTGTGTCACTTTGGATCAGAAGAGATTCTCTCTGGTTTCGAGTGGCTAACGGAAGTGGTAAAGGCTGCCAGTCTTGCTCAAAAGCAGAGCTGACCATTTGCAGCATAGTCGACAGTACCAATTGCTGACCTCTGGTACAGAGCCGAGTGGAGGGTCTGAATCAGAGGCTCAGACGGTTCTGCGACCGTGTAGGCTGCAGATTCCTCGACTTGCGCCAATGGGTGGTTGGGTTAGGGGTTCCGCTGAATAGGTCAGGTGTCCACTATGCGCAGAACGTGGCTACATGGGTAGCAGGGGTTGTGTGGCGTGGACTGGGCGGTTTCTTAGGATAGAGGGTCTCGAGAAAACACAAGAAGGGTTTCAGTCACAAAGGGTGCAAGCTGAACACAGGGAGAAATTAGATACAGGAAACATTGGTATAACAGTTGTAAAATGTCGTAGCTGTGTTGGGAAAGTACCAGAGCTCCAAGCGCTAATAGAAAGCTCTGATTCTCAAGTGGTAATAGGCACTGAAAGCTGGCAAATGGTGGATATAGTCTCAGCCGAAATTTTTGCGAAGAACCTAACGGTGTTCCGAAAGAATAGGCTAAACATGGTTGGCGGTGGCGTGTTTGTTGCTGTCAGAAGTAGTTTATCTTGTCACGAAATTGAAGTAGATGCTTCCTGTGAGTTAGTATGGGCAGAGGTCATTGTTGGCAACCGAAATAAAATAATAATTGGATCCTTTTACCGGCCTCCCAATTCAGATGACACAGTTGCTAAAAAAGGTTCAAAGAAAACTTGAGTTTGATGTCAAACACGTACCCGACTCATACGACAATAGTTGGTGGCGACTTTAATTTATCCTCGATATGTTGGTGAAAATTCGTGTTTAATTCCGGAGGTACGCATTAAATATCATCTGAAATTGTGCTAAACGTATTCTCTAAAACTTATTTCCAGCACTCAGTTCATGAGCTCACGCGAATAGTAAACGATTGTGAAAACACATCTGACCTCTTATCAACAAATAATCCTGAGTTAATAACGAGCATCAAAATCGATTCAGGGATTATTGAACGCAGAGTTGTGGCGAGATTGAATATTGTAATGACCAAATCCTCGAAAAATAAGCGAAAATATACCTATTCAAGAAAGCAGATAAAAATTCACTTGACGCCCTCCTAAGAGATAATCTCCACTCATTCCAAATTAATAACATAACTGTAGACCAAATGTGGCTTAAATTCAAAGAAATAGTATAGGCAGCAATTGAGAGATTTATACCAAATAATTTAATAAATGATGGAGCTGATCCTCCTTGGTACACAAAACTGGTTACAACACTGTTGCAGAGACAACGAAATCTAAACAGACGCAAAATCCCCAAGATTGGCGATATTTTACAGAAGCTCAAAATTTAGCGCGGGCTTCAATGAGAGATGCCTATAACAGTTTTCACAACGAAACTTTGTCTCGAAACCTGGAAGAAAATCGAAAGAGATTTCGGTCGTATGTTAAGTATGTTAGCGGTAAGAAACAATCAATGCCTTCTCTGCGCGATAGTAATGGAGATACTATCGAACAGCCGTCCGAAGTGGCCGAGCGGTTCTAGGCGTTTCAGTTTGTAACCGTGCGACCGTTACGGTCGCAGGTTCGAATCCTGCCTCGGGCATGGATATCTGAATGGTGCGAAAAGTGGAAGTTTACCCCAAATAATGAAAAGTGTGAAGTCATCCACGTGAGTGCTAAAAGGAACTCGTTAAACTTCGGTTACACGATAAATCAGTCTAATCTAAAAGCTGTAAATTCAATTAAATACCTAGGTGTTACAATTACGAACAACTTAAATTGGAAGGAATTCACAGAAAATGTTGTGGGGAAGGGAAAACAAAGATGCGTTTTATTGGCAGGACACTTAAAAAATGTAGCAGACATACTAAGTAGACTACACTACACTTGTCCGTCCTCTTTTAGAATACTGTTGCACGATGTGGGATCCTTACCAGATAGGACTGACGGAGTACATCGATAAAGTTCAAAGAAAGGCAGCGCGTTTTGTATTATCACGAAATATGGGAGAGAGTGTGACAGAAATGATACAGGATTTGGGCTGGAAATCATTAAAAGAAAGGCGTTTTTCGTTGCGAGTGAATCTTCTCACGAAATTCCAATCACCAACTTTCTTCTCCGAATGCGAAAATATTTTGTTGACGCCGACCTACATAGGGAGGGACGATCACCACGATAAAATAAGTGAAATCAGAGCTCGTACGGAAATATATAGGTGTTTATTCTTTCCGCGCGCTATACGAGATTGGAATAATAGAGAATGGGGAAGATGGTTCGATGAACCCTCTGCCAGCCACTTGAATGTGATTTGCAGAGTATCAATGTAGATGTACATGTAGATCCAAGGAACATTGTCCGTGGATCACTCTGTCTTGTTTGGACAAGTTATCATAATTGCATAAAATTTACCCTAATAATTCAATATGTTATTGTCTTCCCCACTTGTAATTCTGGCCTTCAGCCGTTTATTGTTTGTAACATTGCTTGTGGCCTTCAGCAGACAACTAATTTTCAGTTCTTTTTTAGTGAGGCTTTCAACCACCACTATAGTTTGTTACAAGTTATTAACATTATTAGAAAGGGTTTTAGTTATTTTAAAGTGTAATTGTCCACCTTATTTGTAATTCAGGCCTTCAGCTCTTGTGTATTCTGAAATTGCTTGTGGCCTTCAGCCCACGAATAATTTTCAACCTTCTTAATCAGGCCTTCAGGTCTTGATTGAGTGTAACATTGTTTGTGGCCTTCAGCCGACCAATAATATGCAGTTTTTTCTTAATAAGGCCTTCAGCCGTTACTGTAGCTTGTTACCGTTTTGATTGTTAAGAAGAAAATATTTTAGTATTTGTTAATATGTAACTGCCCTCCTCACTTTAAATTCAGGCCTTCAGCCGTTGTGTATTCGGAAATACCTGCTGGCCTTCAGCCGTTAATTGTTTCTAACATTGTTTGTGGCTTTCAGCCGACAAGTAGTTTCAGTTATGTCTTGATAATGCCTTCAGCCGTCACTATAACCTGTTACACTTATTAAGATTGTTAAAAGGGTTTTTGGTATTTATAACGTGTAGTTGCCAACCTTATTGGTACTTCAGGCCTTCAGCCGTTGTGTACTTTCGAAATTGCTTCTGGCCTTCAGCCAACGAGTAATTTTGAACCTTCTTAATCAGGCCTTCAGCCGGTGATTCTGTGTAACTTTGCTTGTGGCCTTCAGCCGACAATAACTTGCAATTCTTCTAATAAGGCTTTCAGCCGCCAGTGTAGTAAAATCATTTAAAAACGATTGTTGAGAGTATGTGTTTTCTTTTCAACCAACGGTAACCGATTTGGCCCCGTTCACACCCTTCCTGCTTCCCCTAACTCCCACGACTCAGATCCCTTAATTCCTCAGAACGTGGCTTAACAACCGATCCCTCCTCCTAGTCAAGCTCTATCACAAATTCCTCTTCTCCCCAATTCTATTCAGAACCTCCTCATTAGTTACGTGATCTGCCCACCTAATCTTCATCATTCTTCTGTAGCATTTCGAAATCTTCTGTTCTCTTCTTCTCTGTACTATTTATCGCTCATGTTTCACTTCTATACATGGCTACACCCCATACTAATACTTTCATAAAAGACTTCCTAAATCTATACTCTATGTTAACAAATTTCTCTTCTTCAGAAACGCTTTCTTTGTCATTGCCAGTCTACATTTTACATCCTCTCTACTTCGACCATCATCAGTTATTTTGCTCGCCAAACAGCAAAACTCATTTACTACTTCCAGTGTCTAATTCCTTCAGCATCACCTGATTTAGTTCGATTACATCCCATTATCCCCGTTTTGTTTTTGTTGGTGTTCATCTTATATCCTCCTTTGCTTTGTCCGTTCATCTGCTCTTCCAGGTCCTTTGCTGTCTCTGACAAAATTACAACGTCGTCGGCAAACCTCTACTCCAAATTTTTCTTTTGTTTCCTTTACTGCTTGCTCACTATAACTGCTATCTGGTTTCTGTAAAAATTGTAAATGGCCTTTCGCTTCCTGTATTTGACTTCTACCGCATTCAGAATGTGAAAGACAGTATTCCGGTCAACGTTGTCAAAAGATTTCTCTAAGTCTACGAATGCTAGAAACATAACCTAGGTTTGCCTTTCCTTAAGCTGTCTTCTAAGATAAGTCGTCGGTTCGGTGTGGCATTGCGTGTTCCAGCCTTTCTACGTAATTCAAACTGATCTTCCTCGAGTTTGTGTCTACCAGTTTTTCCACTCCTTTGTAAATAATTCGTAGTAGTATTTGGCAACCATGACTTATTAAACTGATAGTTCGGTAATTTTCACACCTGTCTACGTCTGCTTTCTTTTGAATTGGGATTATTATATTCTTCCTGAATTCTGAAGGTATTTCGTCTGTCTCATACATCTTGCTCACCAGATGGAGGAGTTTTGTCATGGCTGGCTCTCCCTAGGCTATCAGTAGTTCTAATGGAGTGTTCCTCCTCCTGGGGCCTTTTTTTGACTTAGGTCTTTCACTGCTCTGTCAAATTCTTCCCGCAGCATCATATCTCTCATTTCATCCTCATCTACGTCCTTTTCATTTCCATAATACTGTCCTCAGCTACATCGCCCTTGTATAAACTCGCTATGTACTCTTTCCACTTTTCTGCTTTCCCTTATTCGCTTAGGACTGGTTTCCCTCCTGAGCTCTTAATATTCATACTGGTGGTTCTCTTCTCTCTCTCTCCAAAGGTCTGTTTAACTTTTCTGTAGGCAGTAACCATCTTACCTCTAGTGATATATGCTTCTACATCCTAGCCATCCCTGCTTAGCCTTTCTGCACTTCCTGTTGATCTCATTTTTGAGACGTTTGTATTCCTTTCCACCTGCTTTATTTACTGCATTGTTATATTTTCTCCTTTCATGAGTTAAATTCAATATCTCTTCTGTTACCCAAGGATTTCTACTAGTCCTCGTCTTTTTACCTACTTTATCCTCTGTTGTCTTCACTATTGCATCTTCACCAAGACCGTATACTCCAATAATCTGTCATCTATTCGTTCCCCTATTATAGAATAGCAATCCTTCACGATAATTACATTTGCGCTTCCTATTACAGGTTGAATTACCCGTGTATTTCCCTCATGTACTCCCACTAAATCCTCGTCGTCTGCCAATAACTTAAGCATATGTAATTGAACTGTAGATGCGAGCGTTGCTTTTGTTTCAAATCTGATGAAGACAATCCTACCGCTGATCTGTTCACTCCTTGACCATTTTCCTATTCATAACGATCTCGCTCCCTTTATACTAATTACTTATGTTGTTAGTATTATCCTATAATAGTCTTTATATATCATTTCACTAACCCCTACTACAACTATAATCCAATTTTTCAGATTTGTAGTGCCCCTATCACACTCTAACTAGCTACATTCCACGTTCCGGTTAGTACAATGTTACTGTTTCGTTGTTTTTTGTATTTTTTTCAAGGTCACCTCACAGATATTCGAATGGGAGAATAACAGAAAATCTCTTCCCCTGGCGAGATAATCGTGACACTTTTTCAAATGGTTCAAATGACTCTGAGCACTATGGGACTCAACTGCTGAGGTCATTAGTCCCCTAGAACTTAGAACTAGTTAAACCTAACTAACCTAAGGACACCACACACATCCATACCCGAGGCAGGATTCGAACCTGCGACCGTAGCGGTCTCGCGGTTCCAGACTGCAGCGCCAGAACCGCGCGGCCACTTCGGCCGGCCGACACTTTTTCAGTTGGACACTGAATTTCCTGTTGATATACTCCGTCCCTGGCGCTGTAGTTTCCACTGTCGTCTGCATACTACTGCAGTGAATGATTGCTGATTTTTCCGCCAATAGGGTCATTTTCCTACTCTCAGGGTAAGTTGATCCCTGAACCTATATCCTCTCCTTTATCTTTGTTGACGATGCCATTGACAAAAGCAGGGTCATTAACTCTACAGGAAGTTCTTCGCCGCCTCAGCTGATGCTTTTGAATTCAAAATTTAAGAAATTTCTGGGATCAAAACCAAGTCCATAAGCTTTTAGACTGGAAGTCAAAGACGCTACACCTAGAGTACAACTGTATATTTTACGCTTACGCACATGATTAAAGAATGCTAAAGTAATTATTTATAATATCAATGCTATTAACAAACGCTTAATTATAAGTTGGCACAGTGGATAGGCCTTGAAAACTGAACACAGATCAATCGAGAAAACAGGAAGAAGTTGTGTGGAACTATGAAAAAATAAGCAAAATATACAAACTGAGTAGTCCATGCGCAACATATGCAACATGTCAGTGGAAGCGCTCTCAACGTATTGCAAGCTTTCTATCAGAAGACACTCCGCTGGCATGAGCGAAGCTAAGTAAATACTGTCCAACTCCTAACGGAAAATAATGTGCTAATTTGTTGGTAGACGTCACCTGATGTAGAGAACTGTGCACATTTTCAAATTTCTCCGTCACTTGTCTGTTCAAATGTGTGTGATATCTTAAGTGATTTAACTGCTAAGATCATCAGTCCCTAAGCTTAAACAGTACTTAACCTAAATTATCCTAAGGTCAAACACACACACCCATGCCCGAGGGAGGACTCTAACCTCCGCCGGGACCAGCCGCACAGTTCATGACTGCAGCGCCTTAGACCGCTCGTTCCTTCATTTCTTCAGTAGTTACGTAGATAACTACTCGAAAATTGTGGAAGCTTGGTCATAGTATGAGAGTGATAAAAAAGTTCATAAAACTGATTTCAGCGCTTTTTATCCAAGCGATGGAAGTTTTCCAGGAAACTGCATGAACCTTTGAATATTTGAAGTGTGTGGGATATCGAGAATAGTTTTCCAATAGCCTTTAGTAGTGTCCATCCTGAGATCGTCTGTATGAAAATAATGGGGAAGAAGGGGGTCGGGAATCTGCGGCACGAGAATCCATCCTCTTTCCGAACAGTTCTTTCATGACAGGGAGATCATTTTTGGGCTAACTAACGACCTGGTTTCTGTGCCGAGCAGGTTTCTCCTGCTTTACCGGTGCATGGCTCTCTAAAATACAAACTCGTTACGCCGGTTCAATGATTATCCTGAACATCTTAATAATAAAATAATATCGCCATCACTGTTGTTGCCCGCTACAAGATGGTTCAAATGGCTCTGACCACTATGGGACTTAACATCTATGGTCATCAGTCCCCTAGAACTTAGAACTACTTAAACCTAACTAACCTAAGGACATCACACAATACCCAGTCATCACGAGGCAGAGAAAATCCCTGATCCCGCCGGGAATCGAACCCGGGAACCCGGGCGTGGGAAGCGAGAACGCTACCGCACGGCCACGAGCTGCTGACCCGCTACAAGAGGTTAAATGTTTCCCCACTACTTAATGTGACAACAAAACAATAACGTAGCCCCCTTTTGTCTTTTTTAACATGGCTGCGCTACAGAAACAGTGCATGCAATAGCTTCAATGCATTTTAACAACAGCTAACCAGTTGCAAAATACAGGTTTATTAAACTTTTACCAAAGTTTAGACCATTCTAAAACCGTCTTCTTGAGAAGATGTAGGACCTATTAACAATATTGCCACGTTATGTGCGGAACAAAGATAGTAACATTACAATGAGCAAAATTACAGGAATGTTACAGATTTTTTCCTTCAGAAAAGCATACTCACGTAAAATCACATCATCTGTAATGAAAGTTGGAGGCGTTGACTCAGAGTAGCACATGTCACTCACTTATCCAGTATGTAAATACACTATATAAAAGTAGTAGCCATCTGCCGTAGGGTTTTACCTTAAAACATTCGTTTTTCTGATTTTTTAATTAATTTTTTTTTTAACTTGTGGTGAGATCCTTTAGAGTGTCAGTATGTTACGTTTAGAGCTTGTGACATGCGCGGACCGGCTGAAAAGTAGAGGCACCAGCCTTGTGTTACCTCTGGTATATGCAGGTATCTGCAATGAGCAGCGCTTGTGATTTTACTAGTGCCGCTGAGCAGAATTAACATGAGCGAGAGAGGAGAGCGAGGTGTCGACGGTATAATTATTGCCTTTGACGGCAACGACCAATACTTAGATAAGTGGTTCAGCACTTTCAACAGTTTCCACGAGAAAATATGTTTCACAAAAGAAATTCAGGTTGGGAACGTACAGCTAAACTTCCTGGATCTTAAAAACATCTATAGTAGATTACAGCATCAGCTTTAATGTTTTCCGTAAGCCAACTTATGCGGATAGTAATATTGTCCCAGATGGTACTTCATATCCAGGAGCACACAAATTACCATTTTCTCATTCCGCTGTCACTAGTGTCGGAACAACTCCACAGGCTCCTAGTAACCTGCAAAATGAAAGTAATGCATCAAAATCCATTGCAACTAACTACAGATATAAGCAAGATGTAGTAGATTGTATCTTCAGCGACAAAACTACCAAAAAGTTTTCGACTCTGCAGGATAGTAGGTTCGCTTACAGTAAAGAGGACAATAATAAATCCATTTCCATCCCATTTTAGGCCATATGTCCTACAGAATTAAAAGCCTTTTGGTGAATAAATATAAATGCAAGGTAACTTTTTCTACTAATAATAGAAGAACATCTTGTGCATATTACCATAAATCCTGAGGATGCGTTCTTAAATTCTGGTATTTACAAAATTATCTGCAATAATTGTCTCAGTTACTTCAATGGACAAACCGATAGAGAAATCAAGGTGAGATATAAAGAACATCTACAGGAAAAGAAAGGTAGTAATGTACACAACCCCACCTTCACAGAACATTTATTTGTTGCTGGTTATACACTGAAGGATTTAGAGGAGACCGTAACCTTACACAAAGAAGTAAAAGTACGTAGATTAAAATTATGGGAAGAGCTTGAAATTTCAAACACTTAGAGAAAAACGATAGCTACATTTTAAACACTCGGCCTCAGCTTGCAAGTAGTAAAATCAAACACACGGCTCATGACAGCTACGCGCATATAGGACGCACAAGAGCGCCACCTGCCAAGGGTGACTTAACGCTGCTTCTACACTTCATCCATGCGGCGTATGTCACTAGCTCTGAAAGAAACATATTGTCACTCTACAGGATCTGATGCCAAATTCTAAAATTATAAATCAGTTTTTTACAAATCTTCCAAGAGGCATTCTATATATTGTCGTATACTGCGCCAGATATGTGATATTTTTTTAAAAAATTGAGTTTAAAGACAAAGCCCTACAGCAGACGGTTCCTACATTTGTACACTGAAGGGCCAAAGAAACTGGTACACCTGCCTAATATCATGTAGGACCCCCGCGAGCAAGCAGAAGTGCGGCAACACGATGTGGCAAGGGCTCGAGTAGTCTGAAGTAGTGCTGGAGCGAATTGACACCATGAATCCTTTGGGGCTGTCCATAAATCTATAAAAGTACGAGAGGGTCAAGATCTCTTCTGAACAGCACGTTGCAAGTCATCCCAGATATGCTGCATATTGTTCATGTCTGGGGAATCTGGTGGCCAGCGGAAGTGTTTAAATTCAGAAGAGTATTTCTCGAGCCACACTGTAGCAATTATGTATGGGGTGTCGCATTGTCCTGTTGGAGTTGACCAAGTCCGTCGGAATGTACTGTGTTATGAATGGGTGTAGATGATCAGACAGGATTCCTATGTACGTGACACCTGTCAGAGTCGTATCTAGACGCATCAGGGGTCCAATATCACTTCAGCTACGCACGCCCCACACCATTACAGAGCTTCCACTAGCTTGAACAGTCCCCTGCTGACATGCAGTGTCCGTGGATTCATGAGGTTGTCTGCATACCCGTACACGTCAATCCGCTCGATACAATTCGAAACGAGACTCGTCCGACCAGGCAACATGTTTACAGTCATCAACAGTCCAATGTCGATTCCGAAGGGCCCAGGCGAGGCGTAAAGCTTTGTGTCGTGCAGCCATCAAGCGTACACGAGTGGTTCCTCGGCTGCTAAAGCCCATATCAATGATGTTTCGTGGAATGGTTCGCACGCTGACACTTGTTGATGGTCTAGCACTGAAATCTGCAGCAATTCGTTAAAGGGTTGCACTTTTGCCACTTTGAGCGATTCTCTTCCGTTGTCGTTAGTCCTGTTCTTGCAGGAGCTTTTTCCGGGCGCAGCGATGTCGGAAACTTAATGCTTTACCGGATTCCTGATATTCACGGTACAGTCGTGAAATGGTCGTACGGGAAAATATCCACTGTATCGCTACCTCGGAAATGCTATTTCCCATCGCTCGTGCGCCAACTATAACACCACGTTCAAACTCACCTAAATGTTGATAACCTGCCATTGTAGCAGCAGTGACCGATATAACGATTGCGCCAGACACTAGTTGTCTTATGTAGGCATTGCTGACCGCAGCGCCATATTCTGCCTGTTTGCGTATGTCTATATTTGAATACACATGCATATACCAGTTTCTTTTGCCCTTCGGTGTACAATATATCTGCATGCTGATTTAGTGGATGATACCTACTGGACAGAGTCAACCTCTCCCACTTTGACTATATACACTCATGGAAATTGAGATAAGAACACCGTGAATTCATTGTCCCAGGAAGGGGAAACTTTATTGACACATTCCTGGGGTCAGATACATCACATGATCACACTGACAGAACCACAGGCACATAGACACAGGCAACAGAGCATGCACAATGTCGGCACTAGTACAGTGTATATCCACCTTTCGCAGCAATGCAGGCTGCTATTCTCCCATGGAGACGATCGTAGAGATGCTGGATGTAGTCCTGTGGAACAGCTTGCCATGCCATTTCCACCTGGCGCCTCAGTTGTACCAGCGTTCGTGCTGGACGTGCAGACCGCGTGAGACGACGCTTCATCCAGTCCCAAACATGCTCAATGGGGGACAGATCCGGAAATCTTGCTGGCCAGGGTAGTTGACTTACACCTTCTAGAGCACGTTGGGTGGCACGGGATACATGCGGACGTGCATTGTCCTGTTGGAACAGCAAGTTCCCTTGCCGGTCTAGGAATGGTAGAACGATGGGTTCGATGACGGTTTGGATGTACCGTGCACTATTCAGTGTCCCCTCGACGATCACCAGTGGTGTACGGCCAGTGTAGGAGATCGCTCCCCACACCATGATGCCGGGTGTTGGCCCTGTGTGCCTCGGTCGTATGCAGTCCTGATTGTGGCGCTCACCTGCACGGCGCCAAACACGCATACGACCATCATAGGCACCAAGGCAGAAGCGACTCTCATCGCTGAAGACGACACGTCTCCATTCGTCCCTCCATTCACGCCTGTCGCGACACCACTGGAGGCGGGCTGCACGATGTTGGGGCGTGAGCGGAAGACGGCCTAACGGTGTGCGGGACCGTAGCCCAGCTTCATGGAGACGGTTGCGAATGGTCCTCGCCGATACCCCAGGTGCAACAGTGTCCCTAATTTGCTGGGAAGTGGTGGTGCGGTCCCCTACGGCACTGCGTAAGATCCTACGGTCTTGGCGTGCATCCGTGCGTCGCTGCGTTCCGGTCCCAGGTCGACGGGCACGTGCACCTTCCGCCGACCACTGGCGACAACATCGATGTACTGTGGAGACCTCACGCCCCACGTGTTGAGCAATTCGGCAGTACGTCCACCCGGCCTCCCGCATGCCCACTATACGCCCTCGCTCAAAGTCCGTCAACTGACATACGGTTCACGCTGTCGCGGCATGCTACCAGTGTTAAAGACTGCGATGGAGCTCCGAATGCCACGGCAAACTGGCTGACACTGACGGCGGCGGTGCACAAATGCTGCGCAGCTAGCGCCATTCGACGGCCAACACCGCGGTTCCTGGTGTGTCCGCTGTGCCGTGCGTGTGGTCATTGCTTGTACAGGCCTCTCGCAGTGTCCGGAGCAAGTATGGTGGGTCTGACACACCGGTGTCAATGTGTTCTTTTTTCCATTTCCAGGAGTGTATATTGTGATTTCACATGAGTAGGCTTGTCTAGAAGAAATCTGTCAGATACCTCTAATTATGCTTATTGTAATGTTACTGTCTTTTTTCGAAACACGATGTCGTAATTTAAATACTAGGTCTTATATATTCTGAAGACGACCGTTTTAAAACAGTCGAAACTATGTTCAAGGTTTAATAGACCGGTATTTTGCAACTGGTTACCTGTTATATATACTGCTAGAGTTATTAGGTTGGTGCATAAGTTCCTAGCGTTTTTCTTTTGCATGTTGGTATTCCGGCTGCAATCGATTTATTTTTCGATTGTCACTTTTCATTTGTAGCTGACTGTTGTTATATGAGTTTATATGTTGCCATTTGGAGATAGTGAATGGAGCTGTGAAGGCTAAAAAGTGTAGTGTCAAGTGGAGGAATCTCAACGTTTCCAACATATTCTCCTGTTTGAGATCAGTTGAGGGGTGACAGCAACGGAAGCAGCCAAAAACATTAGCGCCGTATATGGGGACAATGCCACTGGACAGATCACGGTAAGAAAATGCTTTTCTCGTATTAAGGAGGATCGTTTTGACATTAGGTAATTTTCCACGTCCAGGAAGACGTTCGGGGTTTGGTGAAGATCGTTTAAACTCATTAATTCCCAATTATACACGTCTGTTTACTCGAGAACTGGTAGGTGTGATGAACGGTGGCCATTCTACCATCGTGCGACTTTTGCATGCTGTGGTTTGCGTGCAGTGTGTTGGTGGGGATTAAAAACCGAGTGTGTGGGTTCCGCATCTGTAATCCAAAACGATGTGCATCTTTGCTTCCTCGTCATCAACTGGCTTGGGAACGATACCGACCGTTCTTATAATGTGTCGTTAGTGCTAACGAGGAATGGTGTCTTCATGCTAATGTGAGGAAAAGAAAGGAATGGTTCAGCCCAAGCAAAGCTAAGCACCAATTGGCTGTACAAACACCTGCGCGCATTCACAAACGAAAATGTTACATATCTTGTGGAACAGCAACGGTGTACTTTACCACGATTTGCTTCGCCGAGGTGTAACCATCACTGCTGACATTTACTGTCAACAGCAGGCCGGCGTGGCCGAGCGGTTCTAGGGGCGTCAGTCTGGAACCGCGCGACCGCTATGGTCGCAGGTTATGGTCGCAGGTTCGAATCATGCCTCGGGTATGGATGTGTGTGATGTCCTTAGGTTAGTTAGGTTTAAGTAGTTCTAAGTGAAACGTCCTCTTTAAACAATTATACAGGACTGTGCTTAACCTGACACACAATATTTTTAGCGCAACGCAATCTGACTTTCAAAAATCCCTACAAAAGAATGGCCCTGACTAACATTAACCTATACCTTTCACAAATCACTTACCTCACCAAAAATCTTCTTTACTCGAACTACTGCAAAACAGCGAGCGCCACTACTGCCAGCTAAATAAAAGATTCAAACTACGGAAGGCACTAACTACTGATAGGCATAGTTAGGAAATGGAAGATTTTAGTAGAGAACAAACAATGTATTTACCTTAATAGTGTTGAAAAATCATAATATACATAACAGATCATGACATCCAGTCTTACAAATTTCCAAACTCCGCCATCTCTCTCCCCACATCCACCACTGCTGGCGGCTCACCTCCAACTGCGCAACGCTACGCGCTGTTCACATCCAGCTGCCGCTGCCCAACACTACAAAGGCAGACAACAATGCAAACTAGCCACAGACTGCACACAGCACAGCCAGTGATTTTCATACAGAGTGCTACGTAACGTTGCCAATAAGAAAACATAAAACAGCACAGCAAGTGATTTTCATACAGAGCGCTACGTAACGTTGCCAATAAGAATACATAAACAGCCTATTTACATACGTCTAGGGGACTGATGACCTCAGAAGTTAAGTCCCATAGTGCTCAGAGCCATTTGAACCATTTTTTTTTGAACTGTCAACAACTGAGACGTCTCGCGGACGCAGTTAAGGAACTACGATTAGGAAGAATGTGTGAAGTGATGCTACTCCACTTTAACATCCCCCTGCATTGTGCTAGACCGACAAAAACTCTATACAGGAGTTGCGTTGGTACGTCATTCCACTGCCACCGCATTCACCTTATCTTGCGTCCTCAAATCTCCATCGAACAGCCTTTAAGGACCTTCCATTCGCGATGAAACTGCGTTCCGAATATTACTCGACGACTTCTGCGCCTCAAAATCTCGTTAGTTTTACAGTCGTGGAATCGAAAACTTACTGCAGCGTTCGCAGACTGTTGTAAACAGTGAAAGAGAGTACAATTTTAATGTGCATCTTTTGTGTTTATTGAACTTACGGAAAAAACTACGAGCTTCTGCGACAATCCATTAAATGTTGGACGAGGAGGATTAGGAGTTTGCGGTATAGGCACATCAATTATTTTTGCTTATATGGCAGGGTATAGATGAGGTGAAGAGCGACACCACTGAACAGTAGACGACTAGCAACGCTATATCCTGTGGCAGTAGGATTGAAGAGTCTGAGTTTGGGGAAAGCCTAGAGGACTTACCCGTCATCAGGTGTAGCGTCAACAGTGACGTATGCAGGAGGTGGTGTAACGATACAGGAACAGTTCTGAGATGACGATTGTATCAGCATGACACTCCCCTTGTAATAAGGCATCATCTGTAAAGCAATGGTATGGGGGCATTAACATTCCTGACACGGACTGGCCTCCCAATAGTTCCAACCTGGATCCAAAGGAACATCTTTGGGATGAGTTATAACGTCAACGTCGCTCGAGATCCCAAGGCCAACATCATTATCATCTCTAGTTTCGACTCTTGGGAATGAATGGGCTGCCAGTCCCGCGTTGACATTCGGACGCCTCACTGAAAGTGTCTTCGTCAGAGACAAGCCATCATAAAGGCGTAGGATGGACACGCCCCGCGTTTAGTATGTAGCAGGATACGTTTGGTCAGATAGTGCACATGCTACATCCTTACCACTTGCTCCTGCTCTATGGTACCCTGACAAACACAACCGTGGCAGAAGCCTAACTAGCCTGTCCTTTTTACTTGTAATGATTTTCACCCATCGACTCTTTTTGGTATATCTTCACTTCTCATCAGATCTGCCCACTTAATAATATTCTTCTCCTTCGGATCTCCGATAGTGCACATCTCACTTTCGTTCAGTCTTGCATACGAGACGTAATAAGTGAATAAATTCTCCCTCTGTTGCGCAGCAGTATTTAATACTGGTAGAACGCTTTAAAGGAAGAGGATTTTCTTCTACTGTGCTGCACTTCTTCCGTTTTATATCCGTCGACCATCCTGTGTAATCTTACCCCGTACACAGGGCAATTGTTTGGAACTTTCCACTTCTGTATAGTTCCCAATTTTCGCGATAATAAAGCGGATACTCTCATTTCTACTGTGCCTAAGAGGCATCCTGTGCGAATTATTTCAATTTGTCTGGGAAACGTGACATAGGTGTCTATTACCCGAGTTCTTTCACTCCTTTCCTAAAACCATTCTCTTCCTTCATTGTTTCTCCGAAGTACAAGTTGAGCACCAGTGGCAGTAAACTACCGTTCTACCCCCCTAACAAACAATCTCTTTCGTAGGTTTCGATTTTTGTTGCTCCCACTCACTTACTGTAGATTTACATTATCCGTCCGTCAGTACTTCAGCCTTGTAAGGAAAACTAACGTCTCATTCGACCTTACATTGTAGACGACTGTTCTAGGTCCAAAAATCGTTGGAAGGTACCAACCTTTTCTTCAGTTCATCGTCGGTAATCAAGCGGAACGTCACAACTGCATGCCTAATATCTTTTATCTCCACTAAACTAAACTGGTCTCTGCTCTGTGAGTCGACAGTTTTTTTGTTCTTGTATCTATTAACTGTATCAGTGTTCCTTCAAGCAGCAGAGGTTCTCGTCGGATGATGTCACATAACACCCATGTTCAGTTATGATTGAGCACATAAACCACCATTTCTGGAGGCTCTCCTTTTTTTCACACATCAACAGCTACTTGACTACTCAGCCATTGACACTGAAGTTTTGGTAGACGGCTCACAAAACCGCTGTCCGTTTATATGTTGCCCGATCTACTCTCCATTCTACTCTTGGTTCTACTCTCGAATAGCAAGTAGGGTAAATAACATCTAAATTTTTCTTGCCAGCCCTGATTTCTGTTATTTTTTTAGACGACCATTCATTCGTATGTAAGTCAAGCGCCCAGAAGACGTGGTCGAAATATATACACTATGTGATCAAAAGTATCCGGACACCAGACTGAAAATGACTTAGAAGTTCGTGGTGTTCTCCATCGGTAATTCTGGAATTCAGTATGGTGTTGGCTCACCCTTAGTCTTGAAGACAGCTTGCACTCTCGCAGGCATACGTTCAATCAGGTGCTGGAAGGTTTCTTGCGGAATGGCAGCTCATTCTACAGAGTGCTGCAATGAGGAGAGGTATCGATGTCGGTCGGTGAGATTTGGCACGAAGTCGGCGTTCCAAAACATTACAAAACTGTTCTGTAGGATTCAGGTGAGGACTCTGTGCAGGCCAGTCGATTACAGGGATGTTAACTGTTGTTAACCACTCCTCTACAGGCCGTGCATTATGAACAGGTGCTCGATCGTGTTGAAAGATGCAATCGACATCCCCGAATTGCTCTTCAACAGTGAGAAGCAAGAAGGTGGTTAAAACATCAATGTAGGCCTGTGCTGTGATAGTGGCACGCAAAACAACAAGGGGTGCAAGCCCCCTCCGTGAAAAACACGACCACACCATAACACTACCGCCTCCGAATTTCACTGTTGGCACTACACACGCTGGCAGACGACGTTCACCGGGCATTCGCCATGCAACACCCCGCCCTCGGATCACCACAATGTGTACCGCGATTCGTCACTCCACACAACGTTTTCCCACATCTCAGTCGTCCAATGTTTACGCTCCTTACACCAAACGAGGCGTCGTTTGGCATTTACCGGCGTGGTGTGTGGCTTCTGAGCAGCCACTCGACCATGAAATCCAAGTTTCCTCACCTCCCGGGTAACTGCCATAGCACTTACATTGGATCCTGATGTAGTCTGGAATTACTGTCTGGATAGATGTCTGCCTATTACACACTACAACCCTCTTCAACTGTCGGTGGTCTCTGTCAGTCAACAGACGAGGTCGGCCAGTACGCTTTTGGGCTGTACGTGTCCCTTCACGATTCCACTTCACTATCACATCGGAAACAGTGGTCCTGGGGATGTTTAGGAGTGTGAAAATCTCGCGTACAGACGTATGACACAACTGACACCCAATCACCTGACCACGTTCAAAGTCCGCGAGTATTGCGGAGCGCCCCATTCTGCTCTCTCACGATGTCTATTGACTGCTGGGGTCGCTGATATGGAGTACCTGGCATTAGGTATCAGCGCAATGCACTTAATATGAAAAGCGTATGTTTTGGGAGTTTCCGAATACTTTTCATCACATAGTGTACGCAAACACAATAGGCTGGTATCTAAACGAGCTGCAATTGTTAGTGACAAGTAGGGGCCACCTGAATGCGTTAGCATTGTTACACGCCTGGTAGGGTACATAATGGGCGATAACAGAGCCAGATGTGATCACTGTGGAGGACACGGAGGTGCCACATACTTGTGTGTGTTAGCGTTGTCAGAGTCTGACAATTGTTTGAACGTGGTCTTATTGTGGATCTCCGTTTGGCTGGGTAGTCAAATATTGCAATATTCTGAGTTCTGAGGTATTCCGATGTGACTGGGATTGTGAGGGCAGGGAACCCGTCGTCAACGCTCTGGTCCACCGCGTCTGACTACCGTACTGTGTACCAACCACGTCGTAACCACTCTACAACTGCACCTGCCATCCAAAAACCCAAGTGCAGTCCCTGCAACATTTTATGTCATCCTGCACCATAGGCCAGAGACTAGTGGCAGCCGGGCTAGAGAACTACTGTCCCAAGTGTAGGCTGCCGTTAACCTCACAACACACATACCTGAGTTAGGAGACAGACAGTGACAGGGAACATCACTGCTGATTAATAGTATCGTACTGTGTTCAGTGGTGGATTGCGGTTCTGCACTACACCATGTGAACATGGCTACGACCTGGCCAGAGGTCCCCATCTTAAGGAGAGGCACAGCAATTTTACTCCTGGTCATCGTGTCGGGTGTCATTGGGCATGACTTTGGCTGATGCCTGGTAGTAATTGAAAGAACCCTGTCGACAACCTGTAACTCACGTACACCCTGCGTTCTCATATGTTACCTCTACATCTACATCTAAATACATATTCCTCAGACTACCGTACGGTGCGTGCAGATGGTATCTTGTAACACAACTAGTCACTTCTTTTCCTGTGCCAATCGCAGATAAAGCGAGGGAGAAACGACTGTCTGTACATCTCCGTATGAGCCTTACTTTTTGGTATCAAATCATAGTGGCCCTGAAGTGACATGTATGTTGGTGCCCGTAGAATCATTCAGCAGTCAACTTCAAATGCCGGTTCCCTAAAATTTACTCAATACCGTTCCTCGAAAAGAATGTCGGTGTCCCTGCTGGGACTTCCATTTCAGTTCCTGATGCGCTTCCGTAATACCTTAGCGTTGTTCGAACCGACCGGTTCCAAACCGAGCAGCACATCTTTTAATTGCTTCGAAGTCTTTCTTTACTCCTGCCAGTTTCGTGTGAGTGCCGTGGTGTCGTTCTTCAACGGGAGAATGCACGTCAACACATAGCATCTACCATTGTGTATGATTTCAGGTAACAGCCGGTAGCGATTGAGGGAACTGCGAATAACGTGTATGTCAGGGTCATCTTGTGTTTTCGTGTGTTAGCTCTCATGTGACAGTATAATGTTGCCATTTTTGACAGGATAATGCTGATCGACACAGTGGACTGTCATGGTGATGACGTACTCCGAGTCCAGATATGCCCACGGTAGAAGATGTGTGTGATCAGAAGGAGGTCACCTTCATCCTAGTACCAGTATACAGGTTATCATAGAGCAGTTACAACAGCTGTGGACTGGCTTGCCTCAGGGGAAGATATAACGGCCTCCGAACCGAGTCGGTGCCAGCATCCAGACCAGAAGGGTGCAACGACGTATTATGCAGCAATCAAAAATGCCTTTATTATAATGGTTGTCAACCCAAATAGCGTATCTTATCCCAGATACTATGTCACCTATTTCGCGATAATGTAAAAAAAAAGAAAAAAATTACCTTTCGTAGAAATATTTTGACGTTCTTCCTTAATCCTATCTGGTAAGGATCTCATAACGCACAGTAACACTACAAAAGAGAGTGAACATGCGTCGTGTATGTAGTCTCTTTAGTAGCAGTGTTGCACCTTCCCTTCTGCCAATAAAACACAGACTTTAGTTCGCTTTTCCCGCAACATTCTCTATTTGATGCTTCCAATTTAAGTTGTTCGTAATGGTAATGCTTAACTTTTTTCCTCGAAATTACAACCCTTTAATTTGTATGTTTTTTTCACGTAAGAAAAATTAACAATTATGTGCTAAAACACGTTTTTCTTATGTAAGGTCGGTTGCCACGTTTTGCACTATGCAGATACGGGCTGTTACAAAAAGGTACAGCCAAATTTCGCCCGCATCTCGTGGTCGTGCGGTAGCGTTCTCGCTTCCCACGCCCGGGTTCCCGGGTTCGATTCCCGGCGGGGTCAGGGATTTTCTCTGCCTCGTGATGGCTGGGTGTTGTGTGATGTCCTTAGGTTAGTTAGGTTTAAGTAGTTCTAAGTTCTAGGGGACTGATGACCATAGATGTTAAGTCCCGTAGTGCTCAGAGCCAGAGCCAAATTTTCGGGAAACATTCCTCACACACAAAGAAAGAAAATATGTTATGTGGACATGTGTCCGGAAACGCTTACTTTCCATGTTAGAGCTCATTTTATTACTTCTCTTCGAATCACATTAATCATGGAGTGGAAACACACAGCAACAGAACGTACCAGCGTGACTTCAAACACTTTGTTACAGGAAATGTTCAAAATGTCCTCCGTTAGCGAGGATACATGCATCCACCCTCCGTCGCATGGAATCCCTGATGCGCTGATGCAGCCCTGAAGAATGGCGTATTGTATCACAGCCGTCCACAATACGAGCACGAAGAGTCTCTACATTTGGTACCGGGGTTGCGTAGACAAGAGCTTTCAAATGCCCCCATAAATGAAAGTGAAGAGGGTTGAGGACAGGAGAGCGTGGAGGCCATGGAATTGGTCCTCCTCTACCAATCCATCGGTCACCGAATCTGTTGTTGAGAAGCGTACGAACACTTCGACTGAAATGTGCAGGAGCTCCATCGTGCATGAACCACATGTTGTGTCGTACTTGTAAAGGCACATGTTCTAGCAGCACACGTAGAGTATCCCGTATGAAATCATGATAACGTGCTCCATTGAGCGTAGGTGGAAGAACATGGGGCCCAATCAAGACATCACCAACAATGCCTGCCCAAACGTTCACAGAAAATCTGTGTTGATGACGTGATTGCACAATTGCGTGCGGATTCTCGTCAGCCCACACATGTTGGTTGTGAAAATGTACAATTTGATCACGTTGGAATGAAGCCTCATCCGTAAAGAGAACATTTGCACAGAAATGAGGATTGACACATTATTGGATGAACCATTCCCAGAAGTGTACCCGTGGAGGCCAATCAGCTGCTGATAGTGCCTGCACACGTTGTACATGGTACGGAAACAACTGGTTCTCCCGTAGCACTCTTCATACAGTGACGTGGTCAACCTTACCTTGTACAGCAGCAACATCTCTGACGCTAACATTAGCGTTATTGTCAACTGCACGAAGAATTGCCTCGTGAATTGCAGGTGTCCTCGTCGTTCTAGGTCTTCCCCAGTCGCGAGTCATAGACTGGAATGTTCCGTGCTCCCTAAGACGCCGATCAATTGCTTCGAACGTCTTCCTGTCCGGACACCTTCGTTCTGGAAATCTGTCTCGATACAAACGTACCGCGCCACGGCTATTGCCCCGTGCTAATCCACACATCAAATGGGCATCTGCCAACTCCGCATTTGTAAACATTGCACTGACTGCAAAACCACGTTCGTGATGAACACTAACCTGTTGATGCTACGTTCTGATGGGCTTGATGCTAGTACTGTAGAGCAATGAGTCGCATGTCAACACAAGCACCGAAGTCAACATTACCTTCCTTCAATTGGGCCAACTGGCGGTGAATCGAGGAAGTATAGTACATACTGACGAAACTAAAATGAGCTCTAACATGGAAATTAAGCGTTTCCGGACACATGTCCACATAACATCTTTTCTTTATTTGTGTGTGAGGAATGTTTCCTGAAAGTTTGGCCGTACCTTTTTGTAACACCCTGTATATGTTGTTTAAATCATTTTGCAATTGGTTTTTTTTCGTGTGATCACTTCACTTCACGCTGAACGACACCGCCGTCTGCATACATTTTTAGAGTGCGGCTCAGATTGTCTCTTAAATCGTTTGTATGGATTAATAACAACAAATCTATCTGTTACACTTCCTCAGGGAGCCTCTGACAGGAAATGAGGAATCCAGTTGCACAACTGAGACGATACTACATGGCAACGCAATTTGATTACAGGCCGCTTTTGGGTGACGGTGTAAGATGTTTTCCAGAGGTTGTGGCGTGTCGTGTTTTGCGCAATTTCAGCAAGACTACAACATAACCAGTAACGTATTATTAATGCCACATGGCGTTTTATTTAATCACTGCTTTTGCCGGCTAATGGTTCAAATGGTTCTAACCACTATGGGACTTAACATCTGATGTCGCCAGTCCCGTAGACTTAGAAACTAATTAAACCTAACTAACCTAAGGACATCACACATATCCATGCCCGAGGATTCGAACCGGCAACGGCAGCAGCAGCGAGGTTCTGGACTGAAGCGCCTAGAACCGCCCGGTCACAGCGGCCAGCTCCCGGCTATTGGTCGTTATTTTGTTAAAGTAATCGCCACCTGGAAAAGTGTAGCTATGTTGTCTCTCAAGCAATGTAAATGGCACTAAGTTCATGCACAAAAGTGATCATATACAACTAGCAAACCAGCGAAATGTATGATACATAGTCTCAAATAGATAAGAGTAATGATTTTCTTAGGAATTTTCAGTGCTGTTTCATAATACTTTCATTACTGGTAGCAGATCGTCTATCGAATTTACCGCTACTGTTATTCGAGGTGCAACACATTTCTTTAAATAAAATAAACGGTTTTGTCACAGAATAGCACTTGCACACAACACTAATGTATTTTTTCCTGTCAAAATGTTTCATAAAAGTTCTTACGAAATAACCAGGCTTCATACATAAGCAGATAATTTATATCACATAAGAAGCTGTTTGCATTCTGAGAAGTTCATTATACTGAACGGTTATTCATAGTTTAACTGGAATTTGTTATTTATGAGTGGGATCTGGGCCACCAATACACAATTATCATCGCAATTACGACCAACAATTTTACGTCTGTATAAAAATTCAATTTAAAACTGCCGCTGCAATATTTCACTATGATGGGGGCTAACATAGGACAATCACCAGGTTAGTTTCCATTAGGAAAGTGGATGCATACAGCGACTGTTATGTGATTTATAAATTATAGAGCGCAGCAATCAGTCGTCCTTTTTTGCAGGTTTTATTACGCAAATCCAGACTTCGGCTAGTGCCTAGCAATTATGAATGCACTATTTTCTAGTCTGTATGCCTGTTGGTTCAATGTTGTTCCGGCGTCAGTCACAGCTCCTTGAATACCACTCCCAGTAGTGGTAGTATTCAAGGAACTGTGACTGACGCCCGAACAACAGGGAACCGACCTGCATAGAGACTAGAAAATAGTACATTGGTAATGGCTACGCACTTGCGGAAATCAGGATTAGAGTAATAAAACCTGCAGAAAAAGGATGACTGATTGCTGCGCTCTATAATTTATAAACGAGACAATCACTTATCGAATCTCCTTCAGGCACTATTTTACTACTACCAAATAATATACATTAAATCTTTTTTGTACCTTCACTATATGCATTAACATTTGAAAATATTTCTCAATGTTAATCGCTTATTATTCAGCATTTACCAATAGACAGAGCTGTATCAATAGCGCTAATGGCTGCGCGCCTTTGTAGCTGCTCAGAAAAACTTAACGTACCGGTATATATAGGACGAGAATCACAATGAAATAAAATTCCAAACAAAGAAGATTGATTTCAATGACACAGAAACTCTATTTTTCAAATATTAATTAACAAAATAATACAGTTTTTTACAGACCTCTGTGTTACGAGACATCAGTCATTCCCAATTAGTACAACAGTTTGAACAAGAAGAACTATTATTCTAGAAGAATCATAAATATCAAAATATGGAGATTTTAACTTTCGTTTTCCATGGGTATTGTCTAAGATATAATTTCTTACAGAATATTAAATTATGTCATTGACTATAATTATTTATTATTTTAGTAACGATGGTACTTTTTATTAATATCACAACAATGTTCATTTGCATTCCACACACAATGCTGTCGCGAATATGATTCTGAATAAAATATAGACGTGGATATTACAAGGTCTAGATACAAGGAATCATCCTGAAACTCTCTGTCGATGCCATTCATTACTTCGTGTAAATAAAGTCAATTGTGTTTCAGAAGAATGATACTGAATTCAGAGTCCGAGTCCCATACCCACCCAACTTTCTGCTAGGGTACGTACCGGAAGTAGAAATACCCAAGCAGCTTTCAGCACCAAAGGCGGTCTCTGTCTTGCCTGATCCTGTCTGCCACGCATTCCTCTTCCGTATCTCCTGTGCCAATCATCGCAGATTATCACTTGCACACTATGTCCGCAACTACCTGCACGATTTATTGCAGTCTCTTTCTTCCCTTACAGTTTTTACCCTATACAGCTCCCTCTATTAACAAGGCAGTTCCTTTCAACTCTTAAAACAAGTTCTGTCATCATGTACCGTCTTCTGGTCAGTGTTTTCTATATATTTCTTACTTCGACGATTCTGCGGAAGACCTACAACTACATCTACATCTACACCTACATCATTACTCTGCAGTTCACATTTAAGTTCTTGGCAGAGGGTTCATCGAACCACAATCACACTATCTCCCTACCATTCCACTCCCGAACAGCGCGCGGGAAAAACGAACACCTAAACCTTTCTGTTCGAGGTCTGATTTCTCTTATTTTATTTTGATGATCATTCCTACCTATGTAGGTTGGGCTCAACAAAATATTTTCGCATTCGGAAGAGAAAGTTGGTGACTGAAATTTCGTAAATAGAACTCGCCGCGCAGCAATATTCTAACAGAGGACGAACGAGTGTAGTGTAAACTGTCTCTTTAGTGGACTTGTTGCATCTTCTAAGTGTCCTGCCAATGAAACACAACCCTTGGCTCGCCTTCCCCACAATATTATCTATGTGGTCTTTCCAACTGAAGTTGTTCGTAATTTTAACACCCAGGTACTTAGTTGAATTGACAGCCTTGAGAATTGTACTATTTATCGAGTAATCGAATTCCAACGGATTTCTTTTGGAACTCATGTGGATCACCCGTTCAGTGCTGTAAGGAGATCACACTTTTCGTTATTTAGCGTCAACTGCCACCTGCCACACCATACAGCAATCTTTTCTAAATCGCTTTGCAACTGATGCTGGTCTTCGCATGACCTTACTAGACGGCCTTCTTAGAAGGAGCGAAAGTCTAGAATTATTAATAGAGATCTAAAACTGACTTCACGTAGTCATAGAAAATACACCGTGCAAAACTCCGAGAGGGGGTGGTAAATTTGGAAAATACCTACAGGTACAGGAAGATTCCGGTTGGATATCGTAAGGATCAGACAGATATTCCGAAATCAGGTATTAGATTGTGAGGCGTACCCACGTGCAGATACCATAAAGGCGAGATAACACCTGACAGCCGAAGGAAGGAGGACATAAAGAGTAGAATGGCGTAAGCAAAGAGGGAATTTCTGCCCAAACAATTCTGCTTCTATCAAACATAAGCTATACTCTGAGGGAGAAATTTCTGAGAATGGACATCCGAAGTACGGCATTTTATGGTACGTAGGAAAACAGGAAAAGAAGAAAATGGAAGTGTTCGAAATGTGGTGTTGCAGAAAAACATTGAAACATAACTGGACTGTTAAGAAATGAAGTGATATCAGGTGTTCCCCAGGGAAGCGTCTCGGGCCCTCTGCTGTTCCTGATCTATATCAATGACCTGGGTGACAATCTGAGCAGTTCTCTTAGGTTGTTCGCACAATGTTTACCCAGATCGGACTAATGTTCACAGTGGTTAGCACACTGGACTCGCATTCGGGAGGACGACGGTTCAAACCCGCGTCCAGCCATCCTGATTTAGGTTTTCCGTGATTTCCCTACGTCGCTTGAGGTAAATGTCGGGATGGTTCCTTTGAAAGAGCGTGGCCGCTTCCCTTCCCTATCCTTCCCTCCTCGAACACAAATGTAACCGTTTGGCGATATATTCGCGCCTGATCCCAATGAATATGTAAATGCAACGGAAATTAGTGTGATATTTAAATATAAATATGCACGCAGACGCCTCGTGACTGCATCGGAGACAATGCCGCAGCCCGACATCCTATATCTTTATTTAACCGCATATTAGGTATTTTAGTGTGCGTGTAGAGAACAGACACAATTAGTACTCATCTGTGAGACTGATCCCAGCGACCTTCTTACAATAAAAGGATTAATAATATTGCTTTACCAGGTAATTCGAAGTTTTAGTAACTTTATAGGAATGAGAACGAAGATTGCAACGTTAAATACTAAGATTAATTTCAAAAAGAAATTTCTTGCAATAATTTGATTCCAAAATAAGTCACGATTAATTTCGAATCTAACTCTCCCACCATTAAAGAAGAGCGAGTTATTTGGGATCAAAACGGAAATTAAGAATTTAAAAAAAAAAAAACAGAGCTTAATCATAAAATGTATAAGTAACATTTTTATTAAGCTGTCAACTTTCGCCACTAATATTGTAAAACCTGCTTTTTCTGGTAGACGAAAAGTTATTGCAGACTAACATCATAAAAATTAAATCAGTTAGTTACCCAACAGTACAAAATTGTTTCTGATTGTAACAATGATGTATCTTACCAATATTCATTTTACTGCTGCAGAAAATGTGTTACTGAATAAAGATTTGAAATATAATTTAACTCCTTGACCAAAAATATTTACAACAAGAAATATCTATCAAGAAAAACAAAACTAATACACTACACCACAGTGGTACAACTAGAATGTTTATCTGGATCAGAATGCCTAACGATGAACTATAAGAGGGACAAACTGGAGGTACTGGAAAGAAGAATTATTAGAAAAATAATGGGTGCTATATAAACTGCAGATGGTTGAAAAATAAGAAGTAATGAGGATATAGAGAAAATATCTGAAGTAATGGCAACACGGAGATTAAACCTTTTCGGACACCTCTACCGAATGGATGGAAATAGACTAACAAAACAAATACTCCTTTATTTCTGGAAGAAGAAATCGACAATAACGTGGATTACAGAAGTAAGGAAAGATCTAGAAAGAAACAACATCAAAGAATCAGAAATAGCAGAAACAAACCGCTTCAAGAATAAGATACTAAATTTTGAAGCCTTTCAAAGCAGAAGAGAAAAAATAGGGAGCAACATATACAGAAGAAAGCAAGAGACTTCATGGGGAGAAAATGAGGGAATACTGGAAACAACAACAAAGGAGGAAGAGGAACTGCAGTTGCTAAAGTGATCCAACGTGGTTAATACGATTGTAAAAGAAAGTAACTTCTTCTCGTAACTATTGAAATATTAACCATCTTATTGTGGATATCAGAGAACCTACTGAATATGCTAAATGTAAGAAATCAGAGACCTGAATAACAACATAGAAATCTAAAGACTTCATTTCACTGGAACAAAGCAAAATAAAATACAGAATGAACCATGAATATAAAATAGTTCAAAGCAGGCAATATAAACTGCAGATGGTTGGAAAATAAGAAGTAATGAGGATATAGAGAAAATATCTGAAGTATTGGCAACACGAAGATTAAACTTTTTCAGACACCTCTACCGAATGGATGGAAATAGACTAACAAAACAAATACTCCTTTATTTCTGGAAGAAGAAATCGACAATAACGTGGATTACAGAAGTAAGGAAAGATCTAGAAAGAAACAACATCAAAGAATCAGAAATAGCAGAAACAAACCGCTTCAAGAATAAGATACTAAATTTTGAAGCCTTTCAAAGCAGAAGAGAAAAAATAGGGAGCAACATATACAGAAGAAAGCAAGAGACTTCATGGGGAGAAAATGAGGGAATACTGGAAACAACAACAAAGGAGGAAGAGGAACTGCAGTTGCTAAAGTGATCCAACGTGGTTAATACGATTGTAAAAAAAAGTAACTTCTTCCCGTAACTATTGAAATATTAACCATCTTATTGTGGATGTCAGAGAACCTACTGAATACGCTAAATGTAAGAAATCGGAGACCTGAATAACAACATAGAAATCTAAAGACTTCATTTCACTGGAACAAAGCAAAATAAAATACAGAATGAACCATGAATATAAAATAGTTCAAAGCAGGCAATAACTACAAAATTAGATTGAGTTAACACCTTGTTTATTGTTAATGAAAAAAGATTAAATCTCTAAAATTGTAGAATAAATTGAAAAGAATGGTGTTGCAGTAATTAACAAGGACCTGACTCAAATTTCACGCAATCTAGAAAAGGTTCTAGATTATAGTACCATTCTGTTGTTAACAAATGAGGAAACACCTCTTAAGGTCACCAGTCCCAATCATCAAAATTAAGATCACAGACTAAGTTACATGTGCATTTCCGGCAACAAGAATTGTTCGTCCTACAAACTGAAAAGAAAATTTAAAAAATATGCTTTAATTTGTATTTTTGGAGAAAATGTCAGAAAGAAGAATACTTTTCAACTAGTGAAACAAATCTACAAATTAAGTATTTAAGATGGTGTTGGGTTTGCATCATTCGACCTCAATAATCACTGTAGTAATATATCATTTTTTGAAACTATTAATATTATAAAAGACAATTTGGTTAGACACAAAATAGTGAGTCCAGGAGAAATTGCAGAAGTTATTGAAGTACTTAAAACATGTTATCCTTCAGTTATTTGTCGTTTAGTGCAAAAAGTATACACTTTCAAAGAGATGATCTTGCCTTTGTAAATTCCTTAGCAGGCACAACTGCCGACGAATTTATAAATTATAGAGTATCACATTTTCTTAAAGTAGACCAGGTATCACTAGTAAGCTGATTTACTATAAACGATATGTAGGTGAGATGACATAATGTATCTAGAGACGAAAAAGACTCATTAACTACTGTGTTAAATAGTATCCATCCTAAACCGCTAATTACAACTGAAAATAAGGTTCATATGAGTATTAATTTCTGAGACATTATCGTCACCAATGACAACGGCAAACATCAATCTGTAATTTACAAGAAACCTCAACAATGTATATTATTTGTCAGTGACATTTCCTGTCATCCCTTGAAATACAGAAAAAACATTCATTTCATTATTAACAAATGTTGAAGCTTCCATTAGAACCAACGGTTGTTCAGATACAGATTCATGTTCTGAAGCAGATCACAAAAGCCAATGGTTATAAAACTAATAATGTTAATCCTTTATTCAGAAAATTACTAATGTCTTATTACAATTTGCTTTTATCTAGTGATGATATCAATTACAAATTTACTAAAATGCCTTATTTAGGTAGCATATCCTATGAAATTAATAAATTATGTAAGAATAGAGAATAAACCATAGTCTTCACAACAAATAATTCATGTCGCAACAAACACACCAGTGGAAACCATAATAATAAGTACTTCAATTCTGCAGTATATAAAATACATTTGTACCTGCAATGACCTATGGATTGGACAAAGAGGCCAGAATTTGCAAGTCAGATTCAATGAACATACATCAGAAATAGAGAAAAGTGAATCTATTTTTTGCCAATACATTACATGCAGCAGTCATTCTGTAGAGTCTGTTTCCAATAGCCTAAAAACTCTACACGTATCCCGAAAGGTTTACTTCTTAATACTCTAGAACAATTAGATGGTAACGTTCACCATAAAAAGGAACCATTATCATTGCTAAACAAACTGTTGGCTTTCAGAGAAGAATTCTTCTTCGATCACTTTGACAATTTGGCCAGAAATTGCTTGCTCTTCTGTTTTCATTACTTTTAAAGGTCTTTAGTTACAAGTATTTCTACCACGTTCTCATACTCAATATAAAATTTTTATCTCGCCATAACGTTTTTGGCTCAACTTCTGGTTTCACTTCTATTATAATTTTCACATACTGAATACATTATGTACTGCATCCAGGTTTTTTCTTAGTTATTACCTACTGACATTTTTGTAAAGCTATTCAAATGACACACACTTGGTTCCAAGGCAAAGTATTAGTAACAGTTCACTTCTCTTACCTGAACACATTTATACTCTCTACATCAATTCTAAGGTAGCAGCTATATCCATGACGGATCCATGCTATTCTAACCATTATGTTCATTAACTTTTGGCATTTGAAAGGAAAAACAAGTGGACAATATTTTGTTAGTTATAATATGACGTATATGGTCCAAGTCAGTACTTCACTGACTGGCCATTACTTTTATATTCTGTGACGTGGCAGGAATGCATCAGTGGTTTGCAGTTACATCCCTTCTGAGCCATCGCTGCTCGACATACGTTGAACAGAAGCCCCTATAGAGGGTGCCTTGTGTTTCCATTTAGTGTCAGTGGTATTCGTCCTATTGTATGTAGTGTACCCATTATTTCTACTGTACTGAATAATGCTACGGTGTATATACTGTTTCCAAACAAACTAGATATAGTAACAAGCCACTCCCTACTGTTGCTGTGACGTGTAATCGTAACATATCGATCTTTACGCTGTTACCACGGTTACTGGTGCTTTCTAGGCGTATCTTTGAGTCATTTTTGCTTTGAATATAATAAGTGCAAGTCCCCATACAGGGCACCTTACGTCTAATTTAAGTGTGAATGTTATATTACTTTATTTTCCTTTTGTAGTTCTTTCATAAATTTTTTAGCGTCAGTGGTAGTCTTCCTGTTGTATATAATATATTTGTTATCTCTTCTGTATATAATTACGATGGTACACTACGTTCTGAGACAAAAATTGTTGAGCCATAGTTCTGCGTCTTCTACTCGAAATAGGAAGATACCAATCTTCGTACCATTACTATTGTTTCTGGTGGCGCTCTTTTGAGATATCTTTGCTCTATGTATGTTATGCACAAATACCGATAGAGTTCGCTCTTGTGTCCGAGTCTAATGTTGATGCTTAGTTCTTTATTATACTTCATTTACATGTTATTTTATTATATTTTATTAAAGGCTGTTGCTATATTTACGTGACTGTGGTCGCGATCTAAATATTTCGTTCTGAAATTTTATTTATAATGATTGTCTTACTGTTTCACGGTACCGAGCGGGCTGGCGCAGTGGTTAGCACACTGGACTCGCATTCGGGAGGACGACGGTTCGATCCCGTCTCCAGCCATCCTGATTTAGGTTTTCCGTGATTTCCCTAAATCGTTTCAGGCAAATGCCGGGATGGTTCCTTTGAAAGGGCACGGCCGATTTCCTTCCCAATCCTTCCCTAACCCGAGCTTGCGCTCCGTCTCTAATGACCTCGTTGTCGACGGGACGTTAAACACTAACCACCACCACCACCACTATTTCACGGTAATTGGCTATCACTGACCTAATACTAGAGACGGTAGGCGAAGATGTCGGTATTTATGCGATGGCAACTACATGTTACGCTGCAATTGCTTGTCATGCCATGCAAGAGCAGTACATGCTCTGCACAACCATCTCGAGAAGTCAGCAAGGGTATCGCTTCTTCTACTGTATTTATATTATTTTTAAATGTTACATTTTTTAAGTTTCTCTAATAGCTTTGATGTTACTCCATTTTTAAAATAGTAGTACTACAGGCCCCCTGCTGTTCGTTATGTATATGAACGATTTAGGAGGGAATCTGAGCAATCAGAAATGACTTCTGTTGTACTCGATGACTTTCCGTCAGTTACTACGAACCTCTGTGACAGGAAATCACGAATTCAGTCGCATAACTGAGACGATATTCCATAAGCACCTAATCTGACTACAAGCCGCTTGAGAGGTACGGTGTCAAAATCCTCCTGGAAATCTATAAATGCGGAATCAATTTGATGTCTCTCGTCGATAGCGCTCAACACCTCGTGTGAGCAAAGAGCTAGTTGTGTTTCACAAGCATGGTGTTTTCTAAATCCGTGTTGAGTAGGTGAGCAGAGATTTTTTTTTTTTTCGCAGTGGTCAGGACAAAATGACACTTTTTGAATCACAAGTCACATGTCCTGTGAATACTAATTATGCGTCTTTAATGTAATAGTTTACACTGTCAGATTCTTCTTCATGCTGTTAATCATTGCTCATTCTTCCGCCTTTTAGGAGCAGTTTGCAACAGCAAAGACAATAAGTTGCCCAGATACTCCTTCGTCCGCTTTGACAAGGCCATTGGCAGAACGAGGGTTACTCCGTATATTGGGACCGACGTTACTGATGACCTTTTTTCAGAATTTAGACAGTGACTGAAATCGAACCTGAGAACCAGGATGTTTGATTGTAACTGAAAGGCGCTTCCGCTGCACTAGGTGCGGTCTGCTTCATTTAATGCAGTCATTGTATGCAAAGTGGATGTCCGATGCGTGTATTCCTGCCCCACTGTAGGTGCCAAGACACAAGAAAGGTTTATTAGCACACTGAACGTTAACGGGAAATGCTAAAAGAGGTGAGACGCTCAAGTATTCTACGACTGTCGTCACCCCAGTGTCAGATGCTTTGACGTGTTGTTGGTGCGGCTGCGAACGATTCCGGCCACCCATCAGAGGGAGAGGCGAGCGACAGAGTGCGTGACCAGCTGGCCGTTTTCCGCGCCGTCGCAGGCCCCTGGCGGTTTCGTCGCGGCGGCGGCAACGGCGGTGGCTGCGGCGCCAGCGTCTGGTACGGCGTCGGTGCCGCCGCGGAGCACCGGCGGCCAGCGTGGGGCGCCGGCACTCTGGCAGATTGGCCGCAGCTGCAGCCAGCCGGAATCCGATTATGGCACCGCGGTGTCCGGCCGCGACGCCGCCGCCCCCAACCTCCCGCCCCCGACGCCCACGCTCTGCCGACTGCTGAGCCACCGCCCGGCGTCGCGCGCACGACTCTGCCCCGGTCCTAGTCCAGCCCCCCTCCCCTTCCCCTCTTCTCCTCTTATATCTGTTTCTCATCCTGACGGTCCCTGCAGTGTGTCGCTTCTCGTGGGTGGCCTGTGAGGAAAGAAACCAGTGTCATGGACACTTCACTTCATTGTAAGCTGCGAAAAGTTTCACGGCATTTCAAAATGAAGCAACTAATATAGAGTACGTAAATTAATGAGATGAGAATAAAGGAAAGGAGAGGGAGGACATCACTACGGCCAACTGCCTCAAAACGTTACGTGAAATCAGAGACGACGAGTAAAAATGCGTACCAGACGAGGATTCGAACACGGGATCTCCTGTATGCTTTTTTTTAACTCCTTTTGTTCGCTTTTGTTCGTTGCATCTGCTCAGGGCGGACGTCGTAAGACAACCGTTTAAGTTCGTTGTTGATCCATTAACTCCGTTTCTTTTATTACAGATGAGAGCTAACCCTCTGACCGAACAGTATGCTAGGCAGGTGCGTTAACCACTCTGCCATACAGTACAGTAATACCTGCGCGGACTACCTCATCTCGCCTCACGGCCGATGCACACCCCCATCGAGCGCCACCTATCAGCAGCCCCTGTCCATTTCCTCCATGTTCGCTGCTCTGAGATTCCCATACTTCTTTTCTTTATTGATTTTCGATTCCCCACCACCTGGGGAGGGGCGGGCTGACAGCAGGTTAATACGCTGCTCTACAGCAGAGAGAAAGTTAAACAAAACAATGGTGAGAGAACAAACAATATATAAAAAGACCATAAAATGGTGACTTTGTTAATAACAGTAAAGTGGCGGGAAGTTGCCGAACTTAAAACAGAAACACGGCGTTGACAATGCGGTTTAAGACACACAGGAAGGACGCATGCACAATTAAAAAAACACGGCGACAATATGGTTTCTGTTCGCACGAGATAAAAATACAACTAGCGACAGTGTGGTGGCTGTTCGCAACACTGACAGGGGACACACAACACTGAACACTCACTTATAACAGCACTATACAGGTGACACGGCGGTAGATGGAGGGGAGGGGGGAGATTCGCACAGGAGGTCGGACGTATTTGATCATCTGCGCTGAAGAAAGTGGATTCATTGTCCAGCTAGGCGCATCAGTAATATGAATGTGTGGGTCTGTTCTTTCGGACATGTCCGAGATAACAGACACGATGCAGAATCTGCAGCCATGATAGATGGAGAAAGGAAAGGAAATGGAGGGGGATCACTGCAGTCACCTCCATCTTGAATTACACTGAATCAGCGTGAAAATTTGTACTCGACTGGGTTTCGAAACACGGATATCCGATTTACGAGGGAGGTGCTTTAACCATTGTGTCATTTTTCATTCCTTGCCTATATGTGCTTTTTTTGTGCTATAACCACTGCGCCACATTTGTTGTGAGAGTGCCTGCCAGGCTGGTGGCGGCAAGGTGGGCAGGTATTAAGAATTTTGAAATGCCGCTCCCATACCTGTCACCCATCCAAATTTTTTGTAGCATAGTAACCGGGTAACCTCATTTGATGCTAGTCAACTGTCAGGATGACCATTACTGCAAAGGGCATTTGTTTCTAAAGCATTATGTCAGGGTGAAAAACACTAAATAAATTACTTTTTCTCTCTTAACAATATGTGGGCAGGGTGGGTTCTTCCTTGGCTCGGGTATGAGGTAGAAATGAAACAGCATTTTTATACATAAGATAAATTTTATTGAAAGATTTGTACAATCATTTCCTTACTGGAGTGTTCTGGCTGGGACAGCGGCAGCTGTGTCGTTTGCAAAGCCTTCTGCTGCGTGATCGGCGGCGTCTGATTATGCCTGGCGGTGTGTATCTCGTATCGCTGTTTCGCCCAGGTGACTGGAGACGCGCATCGTGAGGTGGCCCATTTCATTATTGAGAACGAAGTCGTGAATCGGATGGTGATACCTTGGATGTGGCGTGCCAGTGTTTCTCTTCTCTATGCGGCTGCGTGTGTCAGTGAGATGCGTTGGCCAGCGGAGCAGCGCGGCGGGGGTAGGCCAGTGTGCCGGACTCGAACAACGGACTCCAGCTTGCCAGTCTTCGGCTGTCAGATCTTCATCACCAGCTGACAGGCGACTGCTGAGGTGAGGCCGTCTCCTTCCCGTCCTCACGAGTCACCCGGGTACGTAAAAATCAGTCTTCAAATACCTTGTAACTTCTGTCGTCTGGCGGCGAGGCTGCTGCTTGCTATTCCATTACAGCAGTGGACTTGGTGCTTCTGTGTACGATGTAGTCTCTTCCTGCATGACGGTCTTCAGCACCGACTGAACTGTACTGAAACTGAACTCGAGCCGAAACTGAACTGAAAACTGCTGTTGGGCCCACTGCATCTCGAGTATTTATTTACTTCAGTTCACTGGAGGTGAACGACTTCATGGTCATTGCCTCTTCTGTCACGTTGAGAAGCTTCTCGAAGAATCTTTTTAACGTCGGTCATTGGCTCTTGGAATGCAGACGAGGGCCTTGATCACATGTGACAATTGAGAAACCCGTGAGCCAATCAGATGATGCCCTGTCGGCTGAATCGACAGCTTCCGCTGATGTGGGGAGGGCGATGGCTTCTCCTGAATGTGCTGACTTTCAAGTGGGGGCCGTTGCCACTGCTGCTCTGCCCGCTGTTTTCCAGTTTGTAACTCTTCTAAATTAAACTAAGTTTTTCATTTATTTTCTAATTTCTACTTCACTTCACATTGATTTCACTAATTTATTTACCTTTCTTAAGTACCACTCAACATTCCTCCACTCTTCGGAGAAATTCGCCCTCGAAATTACCACTCGACATTCCTCCACTCTTCACACGGCAAAAGCACTAACGCAAGCAATGAAAACTCTCGACTTAGACGGTTACACATGCTTCACATGGAGTATGTTGAAAATACTTTATCACTTTACTAAAGCACTGTACGCTCATGAATCACATAGTTCACACATAAATCGTTAGAATAAGTGTAACAAATCTTGATGACAATGAATAAAAAAAAATAGTATTTTCACTTAGAAAATTACATAGAAACACCTGTTTAATCTACCCTATATTAATGCAAGAATATCTATTCTACAGTATTCTTTATTTTAACATGAGACTGTTTAATAAAGACTGAAGTACAATAAACAAAATTAATACACTAATGCTCATAAGTAACCACTGAAGTACACCAGTTAAGAGTGTGGTATCCTGTTAGCAGGGATTTGGTGAAGTGGTGTATTATTATTTGCCTAATTTTTTCGTCTTAAATAAAACAAACTACAAAGCAGAAACACCAACACAAAGGTTCCAGATATATCCGTTCCTAGCATTATAATTTTAGTTTTGTGTTCACTTTTTAACTTTAAGACATGTTGCATCATGACATCGGCATCAATTTTGCCTTGCTGTGAGTTTATGTACATATCTAATGACTTTAGAAGGGAAATGTCAAGGGAGTCATTGAGGTAGGATAGGTTTTGTGTAGGAAATGCTCACATGGAGTTTTCTGAAAAAAGCAAACAGCATGGTTATGGACCAACCAACATAGTAAAAACAAAAACAAAGAAAAGAAGGTATACATTGTTAACTACAAGATCTACATGTTTCTGTGTTCAACTTTTGTTTTTTTTTCTTAAAAAATAAACCATTATTATTTATTACTTATTTCCATTTGTGTACTATCCACAGTCTACTATGATTCAACTAGAACATTGGCACCCTTGGTCGAAGATTGTATGGTGCCATGTCTGTATGTTGTGCTGGCGTGGCCACTCTTTTTCCTTTTCAGGCACTTCCTCCACCCTTCGGAAAAGGAGACACTATTGTTGAAGGAATTATATCTGGAGCGCCCTTAAAAGGTTTTAAATGACTTGCATGGACAATAGTAGTTCGGGTTGGTAGTTGCAGTTTAACGTTGACTGGTGACATGATCTCAATAATTTAATAAGGACCTCTGTAGTTTGTTACTAATTTCTTGGTTTCTCCTTTCGCAATGTATGGGGTTGACAGCATCACCCACTGACCGATTTTGTAATCTGGATATATAGCTTGGGCGTTAGCTAATCTTTCCTGTCGTTCCAAAGTCTTTGTATTTGATTTTTGACCCTTTTTCCATACATCCTTCATCATTCGACAGAAATCTTTTACTGTTTCTCCAACTTTTTCGTTTTTCTGCCTGATTACATCAAAAGGGGACGGCATTTTTCTCCCATAGACCACTTCATAAGGTGACATGCCAGTTGCTTCATGTGTTTGGCGTTGTATACAGCCATGATTATTGGCAAATACATATCCCAATTAGAATGTTGTTCGTTAATATAATAACTAAGCATCTTGCCAATTGTCCGATGAATTCTTTCTGTGCATCCGTTGCACTGAGGGTGTAACGGAGCTGTGCATAATTTACGTATTTTTAGTAAGTGGCATAGCTGTTTCATTAATTCAGACATAAATTTGGATCCCTGATCTGTGACAATAGCTTCAGGGACGCCAAATTTAAACATCCAGTTATTAACCGAAGCTTGGGCAACTGTATTTGCTTGCTGATCTGGGAGACTCACCATAGCTAGATAGCGTGAAAAGTGATCTATAATCGTAAGGACATACTTATTACTAGCAGGTGTTTTATGGATTGGTCCGTAGATATCTACTCCGCAGATCTGAAATGGGCATGAAGCCTTGCGGAGCCTCTATAAGGGTACTTTTAAATGAGAAAGTTCAGCTCGTTGTGTGCACGCAATGCAATTACGAACGTACTGCGCAACATCCTGCTTTCTGGTTTGCCACCAAAATCGCACTGCTACACGTCTTTCTGTTGTCCGCTGTCCACCGTGTCCTGCAAGGATATGATCGTGGGCTTCTGCCGTTATTTCTTGTCTAAGGTGTTGGGGAACAACAATTAGCGGTCTAAGTTTTGTTTTACGGCATAATACACCATCTTCAAAGCAAAATTGTTTTTGAGTTGCGTATTTCTTGCATTCTGTATCCTCATCTTGTGCCTTTCTCCAGTCCTCAGTATCTCGGCCTGTTGCTTCCAAAAGTGCTATTTTCCGACTTAGACAATCTGCATTCCTGTATTTTTTGCCTGGTTTATGGATAACTTCGAAATCCATTTCGGAAAGACATAGGGCCCAACGGGTGAGACGACTAGATGGATCCTTTAACGCAAGCAACCATTTTAAAGCTGCGTGGTCTGTAATAACCTTGAATTTCCTACCATACAAGTAGCATTTAAAGTATTTGATGCCATAAATAACACTTAACAATTCTTTCTCCATTGTGGAATAATTTCATTCTGCCGTTGTTACTTGTCTCGAAGAGTAGGCTATGGGGTGTTCCGCGCCATTAATATTCTGACTCAAAATAGCTACTACTGAATGACCACTTGCGTCACAGGATAAAATAAATTCTTTATTATAATCTGGGTAGGCTAATACTGGACTGTGTGTTAATTTATCCTTAAGGGTTTGAAATGCTGATTCACAATCTTCAGACCAATGGCATTTTGCACCCTTTTTCAATAATTGGGTTAAGGGTCGGGCAATTTCAGCAAAATTTTGAACATATTTTCGGTAGTACGATGTGAAACCAATGAAACTTCGTACTTCCTTAACGCGTTGTGGTGTTGGGAAGTCCTTAACTGCTGAAATTAATCGAGGATCTGTTTTAATTCCTTTTTCACTAATGGCATGCCCCGGTTATGTAACCTCTGTCAATGAAAAACTACATTTTTCCATATTTAATGATAATTTAGCTTTTCTAAGTCTCTGAAAAACGTTACACAGATGCACAGCATGTTCATCAATGTCGTTGGAGAATACACTAATATCGTCTAGATATACACAACATTGCTTGGTTTTGAGTCCTCGCAATACTCCATCGAGTAGTCTTTGAAAAGTTACTGGTGCGTTTTTCAAACCGAAAGGCATTCTTTTAAATTGCCAATAGCCTCCAGGATTAGAAAATGCTGTTTTATGCCTATCTTCAAGTGCAACTTCCAGTTGATGATATCCGCTACGTAAATCGATTGTTGAAAAGTATTTACTGTTACCCAAACTGTCAATGATATCGGTAATGTTTGGAAGAGGATAAACATCTGAGATAGTTTGTTTGTTAAGGTGTCTGTAGTGACAACAAAATTATATCGTTTTGTACCATCGGGAGACTTCTTTGGAATAATTACAATATTTGAATTATAAGGCGAATCAGAATATTCTATAATTCCATCTTTCAGATGCTGTTCTAAAAATTCATCCAGTACTGGCTGTAAGTGATGGGGAAGTATATAAGGCTTCCTATAAACTGGGGGGGGGGGGGGGAATTTCCTGTTGGGATCTTATGCTGAATGATATCTGTTGCCACAGTGGACTTTCTGCATTAAATAAATCTTGGAACTCTACTAAAACTGCTTCTATCGTGTCTCTATCATTTCCTTTCAAATGCTCAATCTTCTGGCGTAATGCGGTTTTATAGGCGTCTGGTTTCTGACCATCAGTAGTCTCTGACCAAATGAAATCTTCTTCTTCAAAAGTACTGACTGTAGTTACTAATATTCCCTAATGCAACTCTTTGTCCTCCACTCCGAAATTGTCAATATGTACCGGTACTTTTCTTTCTCCCTCAACGTCTTGAACCCGTACAACACTTCTATGTACAAAACAATGTGATACATCTAATTCCTCATTTTCTTCTAATGGGTCTATTACACACATTGTATCTGTAGGTACCTAGGGGTCAACGGTCATCCAGAAAAGTTTTCCTGAGCCAAATGATATCTTATCCCGCGTATCAACCTTCAAGGACATTGCACGCACTGTAGTTGATTTCGCCTTCCGGTTGGGGAAATCTTGCGGCAGCGGGCCCTTTGCAGCGGTGTCACCTAGCTGAAACACTATCCCGCTAAGTTCTACAGTTTGCTGTCTGAGGCCGATTTTAGCGTGATGTTTATTAAGGAAATCCAGCCCTAGGATCGCGTCGTACCCGTCAGTTACCTTTGTTACCACTTCTATATCTTCTTGAAATTGTACACCGTGATTATAGAAAATCAATTATGTACATCCTAATGACTTCACTGTACCTCCTCATACCCCACTCAATCTATATCTTGGAGGGTCATATTTCTTTTCTCCAATGCATTCATTATTCACTATTGATACGTTTGCGCCTGTATCCACCAGTATCCTTGCCTCTTTGTCCTGTATGGTAGCAGATAACCAGCATTCCGCCTTCACATTCACCTTAATGGCATTAAATTTTATTGGGAACGCCTGGTGGCGGCTCCGACATTCAAGTTTGAGTTTAACTGATTTCTATTTCCAAAAACTTTCTTAGACCTGCATTCCTTGAATGTGTGACCTATTCTTTGACAATTAGTGCATTGAGGTTGTCTGCAGTTTTTCGCTATATGTCCTTGTCGATCGAACCTAAAACATCGTACTCCTGCTGAAAATACATTTCGCTTCTCCTTGTAGCTGGTGGCAATGTCTATTTCTTCGAAAACCGTCGCCACAGATACAGCCTCAGCTAAATTTTTAGGAAACTCTGCCCTGACACGACGGGACGTTTCAGGAGGTACCCACGTAAAAATGTATCCAGAGCTCTATTTTCTGCCTCTTGCAACATAATTTTATTTGCTTCATCACTACTTGTCAACTGATAGGTGTTAATATTAACTTTTCTAATCCTATCTACGAAGCTTTCTAACGGCTCGTTTTGTCTCTGAGTGATAGTGTTTAATTTTTCCCTATAAAATCTACAGCTTTTCTGTTTTTGAAAAGTTTAAGTAATCCTTTCTTCAGTTCCTCAAATACGTGTATTTTGGCCTCTCCTACCAATCTTAACTTCGTCATGTGTAAGAGCTGTTCATCTGACTATGATCCTAACTTTGCAGCTGCTACTAAATAATCAAAACAGGCTGTTATGTCCTCGCCAGGTTAACCTGAAAAAGGAGTTACCAAGGCTGCTGCTGAGGAATCTAGGGTGGGAGGGATTGAACCAGGTTGCCTAACCTTACAAATCTGTTTAAATAATGTATTATTATCATTTTTAAGCTGTGCTATTTGATTAACTAAGCTCTGAATAGCTTCCTCAGTAGAAACCGCTTGTGGTGCTGACTCTGACTTTGTACGATTTCGTGGCATCATTTTACAAACTATTAGTTACACAATCTTACTACACTGATTTAAAAAGATGTTCAAATATTTTCGACAAACTCTTAAAATTTTGATAGAAATTACACTTCTAAATAAAGAAAATATTACGACTGCTATGCAAACCTCTATCCTTACATTAAACAATACTAACTGTGGACCTTTAGTGACTGTCATTCACACCTCATATTGAGCCAAGGGTTTTATCTCTGACACCAAATGTAACTGGGTAACCTTTTTTGATGCTTGTCAATTGTTAGGATGAGCATTACTGCAAAGGGCATTTGATTCTAAAGCATTATGTCAGGGTGAAAAACATTACATAAATTTCTTTTTTTCTCTTAACAAAATTTGGGCAAGGTCGGTTCTTCCTTGGCTTGGGTATGAGGTAGAATGAAACAGCATTTTTATACATAAGATAACTTTTATTGAAAGATTTGTACAATGGTTTCCTTACTGGAGTGTTCTGGCTGGGAGAGCGGCAGCTGTGTCGTTTGCAAAGCCTTCTGCTGCGTGATCGGCGGCGTCTGATTATGCCTGGCGGTGTGTATCTCGTATCGCTGTTTCGCCTAGTTGACTGGAGACGCGCATCGTGAGGTGGCCCATTTCATTATTGAGAACGAAGTCGTGAATCGGATGGTGATACCTTGGATGTGGCGTGCCAGTGTTTCTCTTCTCTATGCGGCTGCGTGTGTCAGTGAGATGCGTTGGCCAGCGGAGCGGCGCGGCGGGGGAAGGCCAGTGTGCCGGACTCGAACAACGGACTCCAGCTTGCCGGTCTTCGACTGTCAGACCTTCATCACCAGCTCACAGGTGACTGCTGAGGTGAGGCCGTCTCCTTCTCGTCCTCACGAGTCACCCGGGTACGTAAAAATCAGTCTTCAAATACCTTCTAACTTCTGTCATCTGGCGGCGAGGCTGCTGCTTGCTATTCCATTACAGCGGTGGACATGGTGCTTCTGTGTACGATTTAGTCTCTTCCTGCATGACGGTCTTCAGCACCGACTGAACTGTACTGGAACTGAACTCGAGCCGAAACTAAACTGAAAACTACTGTTGGGCCCACTGCATCCCGCGTAGTTATTCACTTCAGTTCACTGGAGGTGAACGACTTCACGGTCATTGCCTCTTCTGTCACGTTGAGAAGCTTCTCAAAGAATCTTCTTAACGTTGGTCATTGGCTCTTGGAATGTAGACGAGGGCCTTGATCACATGTGTCAATTGAGAAACACGTGAGCCGGTCGGGCGATGCCCTGACAGCTGAATCGGCAGCTTCCGCTTATGTGGGAAGGCGATGGCTTCTCCTGAACGTGCTGACTCGCAAGCGCCGGCTGTTGCCACTGCTGCTCTGCCCACTGTTTGCCAGTTTGTAACTCTTCTAAATTAAACTAAGTTTTTCATTAATTTTCTAATTTCTACTTCACTTCATATTGATTTCACTAATTTATTTACCTGTCTTAAATACCACTCAACAGCATATATAGGCTCTTTTTCCTTTTTTTTTTCTTTTATTGGCTTCGAGAAGACTTTCAGCACCAGGCAGACGGAGGCAAAGAGGACAGTCACCGAAGATCCCAGCCCTGGCCACAATGCCTCCCCCATACCTGTCACTGAGTAGCTCCATTATTTCTATGTTTTCCCATATACCTCTTAAATTGTAGAACAAAACTGAAATAATTAAGGTAAAATAAAAAACAGATTGCCACTTACAATGGCGTGAGTTTCTTGTAGGACACAACTCATAACAGGCAAAATGGTGACTGAAAGATCTATAACAAACATTCATTCAAAAACCTTATTATGCACTGGATACATATGATGTCTGTAAGGAAGCCATAAACAAAACACACACACACACACTTATCTGAGGGAGGACTTGGACCTCCGTCGGGAAGGTCCGCGTAATCCTGGACATAAGGCCTCAACTGCGCGACCACTCCACCTGCTGCGCCATTGGGGGCACAGTGTTACAGCAATTGCTTGGACCATCTGGGGGCGCCTCACATATGATTCACACTTCCTGTCCTTCCTTCCCCTCTCCACTTTTAATTTACATGTAAGGTATCACATGTACGGATCCCGCGTGGTGTCTGAAATTACAGACACCTAGCATTCATATAAGTGATTCGCCCAGCTGGACAGTGGATCCACGTTCTTCACTGTGGATTGTAATCTTCCTCCTCCTTCTTTCTGCCATCTACTGTCCAAATTAAACAATGTCCAGTCCAAGTAATTAATAAGAAAAGTCTGTTATGAAGATTTGAGAGGAGTGAAGATTACATCAAACATTCAAGTTTACTTAGCTTGTAACGTTGAGATGGCTTCAGTTCTTCTAGTCTTGGGGTCTGTTTCTTGAAGCTGATAATCTAACATCAGTTCCTCAAAGTTGGTTCAACTAAATAAACTTGAAGATTGTTGTTACAGAATTTTTTTACATACATATATCTTCCACTGTTTTTCTCAAATTTTAGTATATCACACTGCATTTTGATTTTGCACATTAACAAATCCGAAATTACATTTTTCGCACCTATTATATAAAAATACGTCCCATCACATCAGAGGCAAGATTACGACGCTCACACTCTGCGTATATAACAATATTCCAAAAGGTCTGCAATTTTCTTAACAAATTAATTCCTACTAGTTTTCATTAAATTATTAATTCGGTTATTATTTCATAAATTAATCCAGAAATAAACATAGTATACACTACAGGATTGCTTAATTAATAATAGAAGTTTTAATTGTGCAAATACTTCATAATTTCAAATGTTTCTATAAAAATAATTTTAACTGTGCATACAGAACCAGTACTTATCGATTATACAATCGAAACTAAAATATTTCATAAAGTAATTATTCTTCATAAATTTTAGCTTGAAATGTAGCATACTGTGTATAAAATTACATGAAAGTTTTCAGGAAAGCAACTGAGATCATATTGACCCGCACTAAATTCGAAAAATAATGCTGGTATCGAAAACTACTGTTGAGGAAAAGTAATGCTACAGCAGGATGTCCCGTTACAGGATGCGCAAATACGTCCGACCTCTGTGGGATTCTCAGGGTAAAGAACGTGGAGGACATGGACACGGGCAGCGGATAGGTGGTACTCGGTGGGAGTGTGGGTCGGCCGTGAGGCGTGGGTAGATAGTCCGTGCAGTTGCGATAACACTGTGTCCCGGATGTCGCAGTGTGTAACGCGTCTGCCTAGTTAGCAGTAGGTCCCAGATTCGAATCCCGGTGTGGTGTGCATTTTCGCTCGTCGCCACTGATACCACGTAATGTCCCGAGACAGCTGACAGCAATGGTCCTCTCCCTCTCCTTTCTTCCTTTCTCCAACACGGTCTACGGGGCCTTGCCATGGTTCGCGCGACTGCCTCCGTCGTAGGTTCGAATCCTCCCTCGGGCATGGGGCTGTGTGTTATTCTTAGCATAAGTTAGCTCAAGTAGTGTGTAAGAGTAGGGACCGATGGCCTCAGCAGTTTGGTCAGTTGGGAATTTACATAAATTTTTGTGTGGTGTCTTTTCTTCAGGACATGTCGGAAAGAACAGACACCACGCATTCATGCAACTAATATGGAATGAATGTTTCCACATTGCAGTTTAGTGTATGCTTGTAAGAAACGTCCTGAGAAATTAAAACTAAATGCCGGACTGGGACTCGGACCCAGCACTTTTGCCTGTCACAGACATGTACTCCCTTGTCCGTGCTGCCCAAGCACGACTCTTGACCCCTCCTCATAGTTCTGCTTCCACTAGCACCTCATCTCCCAAGTCCCAAACTTCAAAAAACATCTCCTGTGGACCTTGCAGAACTAGCACTCGCGGAAGAAAGCATTTTGCGTAGACACGGCTTAGCCACAGCCTGGAAGGTGCTCCAGAGTGATTTTTTCCACTTTTCTGAGGAGTGTGCACTGTTATAAAACTTCACGGTATATCAAAACTCTGTGCCGAGACGAGATTTAAATCCAAGACCTTTTTCTTTGGTGGATAAATATTCTACTGACTGAGCTACCAAAGCACGAGTCAGGACCTATCCTCACAGCTTAGCTTTCCTTAGTCACGTCTCCTACCTCAATGTAATTAATGTGTTTCCGCATAGAGCAAGAACGGATACATACCGGTACCGTTTACCAATTTTTATTATTATTTAATTTCTTAAGTATTTAGTTATGGCCGGCATGTGTGGCCGAGCGGTTCTAGGCGCTTCGGTCTGGAACCGTGCGACGGCTACGGTCGCCGGTTCGAATCCTGCCTCGGGCATGGATGTGTGTGATGTCCTTAGGTTAGTTAGGTTTAAGGAGTTCTAAGTTCTAGAGGACTGATGACCTCAGATGTTAAGTCCCATGGTGCTCAGAGCCATTTGAATCATTAGTTATGAAGGCGGAGTGGTTTAAAGAGTAAAACGGGCTGAAGCAAGGGAGTGCACTGGCTCCATTGCTCTTCATGGGCGTTATGACCAAATAAAGACAGGAGTCGGAGAGCAATGGAAAATGAAAGTAAAAAGTAATCGCATTTGCAGCTGCTTACTTCGTGTGGAGAAATGGTGATGTAAACGAAAGTTGAAATATATGGAAGAAACCTGTGGGTCAGTATGGATTGAAATTTAGTGGAAATGTGCATTAAGTAATGGTGGCAACGAGGAATGAGAGTAGCAGTGGTTGTAACTGCCAGGGGATAAGTACTAAAAATGTGGAAAGCTTAAGGTACCTGGCATATGTAATAGAAGACAATGGTACGAATGTTGAGGAGGTTAGTGAAAGGGGAAAGCAAGCACATGAATTCCTGCAAAGCCTGCTTTGAATCACCGACATATAACCAAAATGCAAGTAAGTGTTAACACCATGCATATTTCGCTGAAATACTCACGTACGAATCGGAAACGAGTTTAATGAAAAAGGCTAGATGAGCAATGTACAGAGTTGTGAGGTGAAATTTCAGGGAAGTGGGATGGGACTTACTATAACGAAAAGAGTAAGGAATGAGACGGTGAGATAAACAGTAAAAATAAAATACTAAGGGGGTGTCAGAAGGATAAGACTGGACAGGATACCAGGACAGGTTCTGCTGAATCCCGCCTATTTGTCAGACATGTGGGGTCTAGGAAGCCTGCCTTCCCAGATCGCTAGACAACGTTTAAACAAATCATATTACGACTTTCATTACGAAATGAACAATAGCAAAAGTGTCGCAGCAAATGGGCGACAAGAAAATAAATCTCTTCAGTATATACAATTCCTAAGCCACTGGTCTTGAAGTGCCTAATCTTGATGCTGCTGCAGAACTGGCACAGTCCCAGTCAACGCGGCACTTACGTCCTCTTTGCATAGAGTTCGCTGCCGTCGCGTTGTCGTCCTGGAGAGGGGTCGGTCAGCGCGCGATTTGCTGACGTCGTCTCACAGGCCTCTCTGCTCTATCGTTCCCGACTGGCGTGCCGGTGGTTGACTTTACGCCTAACAGGTTCATAAACGTTAACACATATTAAAATACCTAGAGGAATATCTAGTGATAGATGGAACGTTGGAGTGAAGGAATATGTGAAGAAAGAAGCAGACGACTGGCGCAGGGGATACGTGATGGGAGTGGGAAAGATCGAGAGTCTTATGTTTCATACAGTCCCCAGCTAGGGGCTGCAAACTGTAGAAGATGAACATCATGTTTGGTCTTGATCAATCTCACATCTCTGCTACGGTCGCAGGTTCGAATCCTGCCTCGGGCATGGCTGTGTGTGATGTCCTTAGGTTAGTTAGGTTTAAGTAGTTCTAAGTTCTAGGGGACTGATGACCACAGCAGTTGAGTCCCATAGTGCTCAGAGCCATTTGAACCAATCTCACATATCTCGTTTACAAGGGACGTTCAGTAAGTAATGTAGCCCACATTTTCCTGAAAGCAAGCTAGTTTCATTCAGGATTCCCTAACGCCGCATCATTCCACTCTCTTGTGGCTACAAAATTCTATTTTTCAACATAATCTCCTTTCAGCGCGACGGTCTTTCGCTGGCTTATTGGGAGAGTCTGTGTGTCGGCGTAGTACCACTCTGATGGTCGACATCAATAAACTCCTCCTTATCCAACTGCTGCTTCTCGTGAAGTGCATCTTTTATTGGCTCAAACAGATGGAAGACGGAAGGTGCTAGATCCGACCTGTATGGAATATGAGAAAGAAAAGTCCAATGAAGTTTTGTGAGATCGTATAGGGTGCGCAATCTTCTATGAGGCTTTACTTTTTCATGAAGAATAAGTTCGTTTGCATTTTCGTGTCCAAGAACATGCTGAAGTCCTTTCTTCAATTTCCAGAGGTTAGCATAATACACGTACGAGTTCATCGTTGCACAATGCAGGAAAACATCAAACAGGATAACCTCTTCAGTGGCAGAAGACTGTCGCCGTGACATTACCAGCTGTGGGTGCGGTTTTGAATTTTTCCTTCTGAGGGAAGGTGATGTGGCGCCACTGGATGGATTGCCGTTTTGCTTCCGATTCGATGTGATGAAGCCACATTTCATCGCCTGTGACATGTCCGACAAAAAATTGTCACCATCAGCCTCGTAACGCGTAAGCAGCTCCGTACCTACGGCCTTTCGTTGCCTTCATGGTCTTCTGTTTAGTGGCAAAGACCCAACAGACACTCATTTTTGAGCACCCCAACTGGTGGGCGAGTGTGTCAGCACTGCCAACAGAAACGTCCAGTTGAGCAAAAAGGTGTTTGATTGTGACCGGTCGATAACCTCGATTGAGAGTGTACGCACGTTCTAACGTTGCAGGAGTCAAAGCTGTGAGCGCCTGGCCGCCGCGGGCCAACGGTCTGTTTTGCACTACCTTGTTGCATTGAAGACAGACGCCTCGTTGAACGACTCACCATGCTTTTGTTCACTCCCATGTCTCCATAGAAATTCTGTAAGAGCATATGAATATTTGCAATGCTCTGGTTTTCCGCCAAAAGGAACTCAATGACAGCTCTCTGCTACGAACTTCCGTTACAGGCGCCATTTTTAAGGCTACGTATAAGCGCCATCACGAACCGGATTTTCATGAAACTATAGGAGCTGCAGCGATAATATTTCACGATGTCCCACAACAAATTAGACATTTTTTTAACCGAAATTGTCCGGAAAATGTGCTGCATTAGTTATTGACCATCAGTCGTATTATCTATGGACACATCAACTACTAAGTATAGCTTACTAGTCCACTTCTTATCCACGTTCATTTTATAGTCTCGGTCCTTTGTCAATCCCTTTGCCGAAATGACTACGTCAGGTAGCAGGTGCAGAAGTATGAAACCGGAATTTCCCTAGCCGTCAGTGTAGTGCCCTCCAGCGCCATCTGCTTCCTGTAACGGCTGACGACGAATGTCGACACACAGTAACCCAAGTTCCATACATCGGTATCTCTTTCAAAGCCATAAAAAGTATTTTTTTTTTTTGTGCCTACGAACTACGATTTGTGGACAGCATTGGTTTTCATTTATCATTTTGAAGAAAACTGTTGCAGCATTGCATCGAATGCTTGTCGCAGATTTTGGCGAACACGATCTTGGAAAAACATAGTGTTTCGAGTGATTCAAAAAATTTCAAAAGTGGTGATTTTCACGAGCTCGGGAAACCACCCGAAAAGTTCGAAGGCAACGAATTGGAGGCCTTATTGGATGAAGATGGTACTCAAACTCAACAGGAATTCCCAGAGCAATTGAATGTGAAGCAGAAAGTCGTTTCTCTTCGATTTAAACCTATGGGAAAGGCGCAGAAAGTAGGAAAATGGGTTCCGCATGAACTAAATGAAAGACAGCAAGCAAATCAAAAGACCGCTTGTGAAATGCTTCTTGCCAGATACAAAAGAAAGTCGTTTCTCCGTCGAATAGAGACAGGTGATGAAAGATTGATATGATTTGAGAATTCTAAGCGTCGTAAATTATGGTTTAATCCAGGCAAACCACCGACATCCACTGCAAGACCAAATCGGTTTGGGAAGGAGACAATGCTACGTGTTTAGTGTTACTAGAATGGTGTCATCTATTATGAGCTGCTAAAACTTGCAGAAACCGTTAACAATGATCGGTCCCAAGAGCAAATGATAGATTTAAATCGAGCACTATTTGAAAATGACCGGACTATGGAAAAAAGGCAAGGTCATATTGTTCCATATGTGTCTGATGGGGCGTTATCAGACACAGGAAAGCAGTGCGCGGTAGCCGCGTTGTCTGACGGGCGCTGCCGCGGTTCGCACGGCTACCCCTGTCAGAGGTTCTAGTCCTCACTCGGTCATGGGTGTGTGTGTGTGTGTGTGTTGCCCTTAGCGTAAATTAGTTTAAGTTAGATTAAGTAGTGTGTAAGCCTAGGGACCGTTGACCTCAGCAGTTTGATCCCATAGGAACTTAAGATAAGTATCTAAAATATTTCCACACAGAAAAACAGGTCAGGGAAACGATAGAGGTGTTCAGTTGCGAAATAATAGGGCATGCGGCTTATGCTCCAGACTTGACTCTGTCATACTATCATCTGTTTGCATCACTGGACACGCTCTCGCTGAACAATGCTTCATTTCGTATGGAAATGTACGAAAATGGTTCGGTGGCTGCTTCGCTTGAAAAGAAGAACTGTTTCCTTGGGGTGGCTTTCATAGGCTGGTGGCAGAAATGTATAAATAGCAATGGAGATTATTTCGAACAAAATATTTTTTATCAGTTTCAGACAACATACGTGACTGCAAACGGGTCTTTTGCTAGATAGTTGCGAATTTTTGGCTACGAGATAGATACTGACTTCATACTGAGATACTGTCCTAAGGAGTACAAATATAAGTTATCAGAATGGCTCTGAGCACTATGGGACTTAACAGCTGTGGTCATCAGTCCCCTAGAACTTAGAACTACTTAAACCTAACTAACCTAAGGACATCACAGACATCCATGCCCGAGGCAGGATTCGAACCTGCGACCGTAGCAGACGCGCGGTTCCGGACTGCGCGCCTAGAACCGCGAGACCACCGCGACCGGCTAAGTTATCAGAAGTCCTAACTTTTTGGTTAAGACACCATATAATTTGGTTCAAATTTCACCCGATGCGTGTGAGGGGTACCCGTTTTCTAGAAGCACTATGGTCCAAGATGAGTAGGTCGAGATATTATTGTACCTTGCCCCCTAAGTTCGCATGCCCTCAATACTGAAGTTTTCTGTTTGCGTTCATCTCAGAAGTGAATAATACAGTGTCGTGCTGTTACGGCAGAAGAACTAGAGCGGAAAACTGCACAGCCTTGTCAAGACTTACGGGATGATAAGAAGAGTTTCTGAGAGAATTAATGCCTCACTGCAGGGACGATTGCAGTGTTGCATCGGATGCGAAGATGGCACGAGGAACGTCTGCTTCAGTAGCCACGACTGTACAGTGAATTTTAAAATGCAAGGTACTAAAGAAATATTGCATTTAAATTTTTTGTTTCTATATGAATGCAAAGCTTTTAAATACCAAATAAAAGAAATATAGTTCGTAGTAGGCTGCAGTGTAAACTATCTTTATTTAAAGCGAGCGATTAGCTAATTTCGACAGTTAGTAATTTTTTAGCACGTGTGTTATATTATGTAGTACATGTTGTAATTAAAGGATTTTTTAATTTCCACACACAAAACAGAAGTAAATTCCTTCAATTCCTTAATTAAGTTGGGAATGAATCAACAAAGGTCTTTCTCAACTACACTCCCACCACCTTCGACTGCATCTCAGCGAGACTCATTATTCTTGGTTGAAAAGTTTGTAGGAGGTCTGGAGTTTGCGTGTGTATTTGTGTGTGTGTGTGTTTGTGAGTGAGTGTTTGTGTGTGTGTGTGTGTGAGAGAGAGAGAGAGAGAGAGAGAGAGAGAGAGAGAAAGACGGAGCAGCGTTCAGACAGATGTTGAGAAAATGCTAATCAGTCTCGATCACAAGGATTTATTAAAAACTAAAAATCACACGTCGTAGTGATGTGTAATTTTGACGCCTGTTTCCCTCTAAACAACATTAATGTTTAACGTGTCAGAGACATGGTCTGAAGATGGATTTTGATAAAATCGAAACTGGTTACGATGTTGAAGTGTGATTTTTAGTTTTTAATAAATCATTGCGTTCTAGGCGCTACAGTCTGGAACCACGCGACCGCTACGGTCGCAGGTGCGAATCCTTCCTCGGACATGGATGTGTGTGATGTCCTTAGGTTTAAGTAGTTCTAAGTTCTAGGGGACTGATGCCTTCAGAAGTTAAGTCCCATAGTGCTCAGAGCCATTTGAACAATTTGAAGCCAAATCATTGCGATCAAGACTCATTAGCAATTTTCATCTCCTGCAGTTGTTTTTCTCACTGACACAACTACTTCATGTACTGTGTTTCATTATACAACCAAACCTATGTGCTCCTCACATAGCTTTGGGTGCTGACTGAGATTCACTATTGAACTGTATAATTGTAATATGGAATCAAGTGATACCGATTACTCTTTTTTTAAAATTTCAAATTGTTTCTCGTACTGTGGAGTAGGGTGACGGTCTTCCAAGGGCTATAGGTGTACGATGGAAATGCTTGACAGGCATTAATAAAATTACGAATTTTGCCTGGTATTCTTCCTTAGTTGCTACTTCATTTACTCTTGTCATATGGATAAGAAGCCATAACTAGGGCTAAAATCAGAACAAATAAAAAGCTAAATTAGCCAGTCAATAAGGCGACTTGCATTTTTCTAGTGGAGAACCTTACGCAATAAAATCATCTCCTCGTTCATGATGAAAACGCTTATAGACAAATTTCTAAATACATCAGGTGACCATACATGGTTTCATTGTCCATGAACATTATTTTGAATAACAGATACTGGATCCTCCCATCCCAACCACATCGCAAATCAACACTATTGTCAAAATTCAGTGCATTTTACGTTGAATGTAGTGATTTTCTAGTTAAAAACTGCAGCATAAAACAAGTAAACAAACCGTTTTAAATTTTACTTACAAACAGGTCTTTTTTTCTTTTTGGTGATAGGTCTTCTGACTGGTTAGATGCGGCCCGCCAGGAGTTCCTCTGCTGTACTCCTGCGCTCAGAGTAGCACCTGCAACCTACGTCCTCAGTTATTTGCTGGATGTATTCCAATCTCTGTCTTCCTCAAGAGATTTTGCCCTCTGCAGCTCCCTCTAGTACCATGGAAGTCATTCCCTCATGTCTTAACAGATGTCATATCATCCTCACCCTTCTCCTTATCAGTGTTCTCAACATATTTATTTCCTCTCCGATTCTGCAGGAAACCTCCTCATTCCTCACCTTATCAGTCCTTCTACTTTTCAACATTCGTTTGTAGCACCACGTCTCATATGTTTATGTTCCTGTTTTCCCATAGTCCATGTTTTACTACCATACAATGCTGTACTCCAGATGTACATTCTCAGAAAAGTATTTGTCAAATTAAGGCCGAATTTGATATTAGTATACTTCTCTCGGCCAGGAACGCCCTTTTTGCCATAGCTAGTCTGTTTTTATGTCCTCCTTGCTCCGTCCGCCATTGGTTATTTTACTACCTAGGTAGCAGAATTCTTTGATTTTATCTAATTCGTGACCAACAATCCTGGTGTTAAGTTTCTCGCTCTTTTCATTTCCACTAGTTCTCATTACCTTCGTCTTTCTTCGATTTACTCTCAATCCGTACTCTGTACTCATTAGACTAGTCATTCCGTTCAACAAATCATGTAATTCTTGTCCAATTTCACTCAGGATAGCAATGTCATCAGTGAATCATACCACTGATACCTTTTCACCTTGAACTTTAATTCCACTCCTGAACCTTTCTTTTATTTCCATAATTGCTTCCTCGATGTACAGATTGAAGAGTAGGGGAGGATGTTTCAAATAGCTCCGAGCACTATGGGACTCAACTTCTGAGGTCATCAGTCCCCTAGAACTTAGAACTACTTAAACCTAACTAACCTAGAAAATCACACACATCCATGCCCGTGGCAGGATTCGAACCTGCGACCGTAGCGGTCGCGCGGTTCCAGACTGTAGCGCCTAGAACCGCTCGGCCACTCGGGCCGGCAGGGGAGGATGGCTACATCCTTGTCTTACACCCTTTTCAATACGAGCACTTCGTTCTTGGTCGTCCACTCTTATCATACCCTCGTGGTTGTTGTACATATTGTATTCGATCGCCGGACGGAGTGGCCGAGCGATTCTAGGCGCTACAGTCTGGAGCCGAACGACCGCTACGGTCGCAGGTTCGAATCCTGCCTCGGGCATGGATGTGTACGATGTCCTTATGTTAGTTAGGTTTAATTAGTTCTAAATTCTAGGCGACTGATGACCGCAGAAGTTAAGTCGCATAGTGCTCAGAGCGATTTGAACCCTTTTGTATTCGATCCGTCTCTCTACAGTTTACCCCTACTTTTTTCAGAATTTCGAACATTTTCACCATTTTATATTGTCATATGCTTTTTCCAGGTGGACAAATCGTATGAACGTGTCTTGATTTATCTTTAGTCTTGCTTCCATTATTAACTGTAACGTCAGAATTGCCTCTCTCGTGCCTTACGTTTCCTAAAGTGAAACTGATCTTGTATGATTATGTTAGCAACTTGGATGCATGAGCTCTTTAGCTTGTCAGCTCTTGCCCCCTTCGGAATTGTGTGGATGATGATTTTCCAAAAGGCAAATGGTATGTCGCCAGACTCATACATTCTACACACCAACATGAATAGTCGTTTTGTTGCCAATTCCCCCAATGATTTTAGAAATTCTGATGGAATGTTATCCATCCCTTCTGTCTTATTTGACCTCAAGTCCTACAAAGCTCTTTTGAATTCTGATACTAATACTGAATCCCTTATCTCTTCTATATCGACTCATGATTCTTCTTCTATCACATAAGACAAATCTTCCCTCTCATAGAGGCTTTCAATGTATTCTTTCTACCTATCTGCACTCTCCTTTCCATGTAACTGTTGAATTCCAGTTGCTCTCTTAATGTTACCACCTTTGCTTTTAATGTCACCGAAGGCTATTTTGACTTCCCTGTATGTTGAGTATGTCTTTCCGACGTTCATTTCTTTTTCGATGTTTTCACATTTTTTTCTGTAGCCACTTCTCCTTAACTTGCCTCCACTTGCTATTTATTTCACTCCTCAGTGGCTTGTATTTCTGTATTGCTGAGTATCTGGAACGTTTTTGTACTTCCTCCTGTCATCAATCAACTGAAGTATTTCTTCTGTTACGCATAGTTTCTTCGCAGTTACATTCTTTGTACTTATGTTTTCCTTCCCAACTTCGGTGATGGCCCTTTTTAGAGATGTCCATGCCTCTTCAACTGTACTGCCTACTGAGCTATTCCTTATGGCTGTATCTCTAACCTTAGAGGACTTCAGGCGTATCTCATCATTCCTTAGTTCTTCTGTAACCCACTTCTTTGCGTATTGAATCTTCTTGAATAATGTCTTTATGTATGGTACGATAAAAATTCTAATATTACCGCACTCTTAAGGGGGTTAGTAGTCAAACGGGCCGACTTGGAGCAGGAAAGGCACCACAGGACATTTTAATTGTCATTATCTATACTTTTAGGAACCAGTTCATAAAACTTTGGCAGCATGACGAGGAAGGACTGAGGAGTATCACTCATAGCAGTGGAAGTTCAAAAACAGAAATAAATAAATTTTCTTTGCATGTTAAATTTCATCATTTTTTCACTTACAACTGGCAGCATTTGTTGCTATCGGTACACTTTTCATCATAAGTAAGAGAGACTCTTCAATAAATTTTGTACAGCACACAAACCATACTTACATGTATACGAAACTCTAGAATTTTTCGAATCTGTTAAAAACTGTGGTCAAAATTGAGATAATTAATTACAAAATTTGAGTTTTTCTAAACATGAAGTTTAAAATGTAAAAGCTCGTTCTTTTTTTCATAAAATAAATAAATTATAGAACTGCATACACCTGGTATGGTTTGTATGCTGTGCAAAATTTAACGAAGAATCTCTCCTACTTATGAAGAAAGTGTAGCTATAGCAACTAATGCAGGCAATAGTATGTGGAAAAATGATGAAATTTCACATGTAAAAAAACAATTTATTTTGTTATGTTTTTGAACTTCCATTTCTATGAGTGTGAATCCTGAATCCTTCCTGGTCATGCTGACAATGTTTTATGAATTTATTTGTAAAAGTATAGAGAGTGGAAATTAAAATGTCCTGTGGTGCCTCTCCTGCTCCAAGTCGTCCCGTTTTACGTCCTATCTCCCTTAAGAAATGAAAATAGGTTACTGATTTAAGTGTGAAGATGACTCTGACTTGAAATCTTTTCCCTCAAAAAGTCATGGTATTAAGGGGCTCCGGAAAGGCTCAAAATCATGAAAAGTTCAATTTTTACTTTTTTGCGTTTTCTGAATCTGCAGACTATTACCTTTTAATAGATATATAATTTATTCAATTCCGAAGACTACAACTATTTTTAAATTTTTTTTGAAATGTGTTCTACATGGGCGTGACCCACTGTGGCGCTGTTAAACTGCTGTCAAATGGTGTTATTATTAACGTCCGTATTCATCAGGTACATTTTAGTGATGTGAGATAAAGTATGTGTTGTGGCTAACCTGTGATGGTTCAATATATATCGCTGGTGTGATTGTCGATTGTTTCATGTTTATTTACTCTGTCGTTATCTCGAAAATATTCGTAATTAATTCTGTTTCTTGAGTCTCTGTTTTGTTGAAGTATAATAATGAGTAAAAGTAAAGTTATTAAAAATCCTCTGAAGGCTTTTAAGAAAAGGAGAAATGTTGGAAAGCCAAAGGTATGTGTTATTACTGTAAACAATAAAGGCGATAACCAAGTGAGTGAACCTAACCTCTCAAGTACACCTACCAATAGCAGTCAAAGTGGGAAAGAAAATACTTCACAGAAGAAGCTTGGTTCAATGAGTGAAAACTATGAATGTTTTATGGGCGAATCGGATGTGAATGAAATATTTGATATGTCGGTTCTCAAAGGAATTTTTTCAAACTGTGTAAGATGTATTCATTGTAGTGAAGTTGGTCTGGAACTCTTCATAATAAAGCACGTAGGACTTGCTAGTGAAATACAACTGAAATGTGATAAGTGTTCATACATGACCACCTTTTGGAACAGTGTTGCAGTAACTGCAACTGAAGAAAATGGTAGCAAAATCTACGAACACAACATTAGATTTGTTTATTCCTTGCGTTCATTTGGTAAGGGTGCTACTGCAGGTGCAATTTTCTGTGGCATCATGAACCTTCCAAATCCCCCAACCAAGTTTACGACCTATAATAAATTAATAGGGTCTAAAGTAGAAGATGTCTGTATAGAATCTATGAAGAACGCTGTGGAAGAGGCAGTAATGGAAAATAATGGTAACAGAGATTTGACTGCAGCGTTCGATGGTACCTGGCATAAACGGGGACACACATCTCTTCATGGTGTAGTATCTGCCACCAGTATGTATACAGGGAGAGTTTTAGATGTAGCAGTAATATCAAAGTATTGTAGATGTCCACAAAAATATAAAGGTACACATGAAAATAATTGCAAAGCTAACTATAGTGGCAGTAGGGGAGGAATGGAAGTGGCTGGTGTCGCCAGTATATTCCAGCGTTCTGAGGCGTGTGATAAAGTGCGATATGTTAATTACCTTGGTGACGGTGATTCTAAAAGTTTCAAACATGTTCAAGGACTGAAGCCCTATGGTGATGATGTTGTACTGCAGAAATTTGAGTGTATTGGACACGTACAGAAGCGAATGGGAACAAGACTTCGGCGACTGAAAGCTTCGTACAAAAAACAAAAACTCAGTGATGGTAAAGGGTTGGGTGGGAAGGGAAGGTTAACTGACAGTGTAATTGCCAAAATACAGAACTATTATGGAATGGCTATTAGGCAAAATACACAAAGTGTCGACGAAATGAAGAAGGCTGTTTGGGCTCTTTTTTTTCATACTTCTTCAACCGATGAAAATCCCCAACATAGCTTGTGTCCCAAAGAAGAAGACAGTTGGTGTAAATATAACAAAGGATTGCTAACTGGTGAAGTGTACACTCATAAGCATAGTCTGCCTCATGCAATAATGGAGGTGATAAAACCTATTTTCAGAGACTTAGCAGCACCTGAACTGTTGAAAAAGTGTATTCACGGAAAAACTCAAAACCCCAATGAAAGTGTAAATAGTGTTATATGGCCGAGAATCCCCAAGGCTGAATTTGTTGGAATAGAAACACTTCACTTTGGTGTGTAAGATGCTGTTGCGACTTTCAATGATGGCAGCATTGTAAGGTGCAAGGTATTTAGAAATATGGGAATGAAGATAGGTTCTAACATGGTACGAGCGATGCTTGCTTTAGACAAGGAACGCCTTCGGGCTGCAGACAGGGCTGTAAAGAGTCTAGAAATACAAGCAAGAGTAAACAGGAGGAGGAACAAGAGGAAGCTGGAGGAGGAGTTTGCAGAGGATGAAGATAATCCATCCTATGGACCTGGAATGCACTAAAAAGTTAATCCAATCTTTGTCGCTCGATTCCCAAAACTTTTATTTTCTCATACTAATTACATGTTTTCTAAGGATCTTCCAAACAAATTTGTTTCAAACTTTCAGTAAATGTTACACAGTACCTTCTGCATAATTTAACACAGCCTTTTTCCAAAAAGCTGTATATTTTTGAATATATAAATAAAAAATTGCAAAAAAATGTTGTGAATTTTCATTACAATTGAAAAAAAATCATCTTTAATAACTGAACTAAAATTTTGTAAAATCCCTGTGTTAAGTGGTAGCCCATATTCCAATAAATAATCTGTAAAAAGTTCAACTTCCTACCTCAAATACTTTGTGAGGAAAGATGTAATTTATAAGCGTTATTTTAACATTGCAAGTATAGGGCGTTCCGGAGCCCCTTAAAGCAATTAGAGCATCTGTTTACGACACTCACAAGATCAGCACACACAATATTTAGACACATATACCATTAGGTGTAATGGAAACAGAAAATCTGGCAAATTAAGCCAACAGTATCTCCCTAACCAGTTGTAAGTGAATTGTCTAGGAATATGATACAGTCGTCTACGTAAAGCTTCCGTATTGACCGTGACTACAAGGCCAGCCCAATTACAGTGCGCATAGAGGCTTTTGAGTAGCCGTCACCGCCAGCCGCTGTTACGCTGCCTCAGGGGACCCACTGCCTTCCGCTAGTCAGGATCGGCTCCTGTGCTCCAGACACCGACCTACTTTATGAGAACTGTCGAATGACAAAGAAAGTTCTACTGAGGCTGCATTCTTTACTGCGTGCTTGCTTCAGCAATGGTAGATCGCATCCCCACTGCCTCCATAACACGCCGATCTGGAGGTTGAAATAGCCATCCAGCAACACCGTTGTCGGCATTACAGTGTGTTTCCGGGTGATGCCAATCCAGGTTACATTCAGCTTCCAGTTTGCTGAGTAACGGAAGATGGAAGGTTGTTTGTTTCTTGACGTGATTTGAACGCACCCTGAAATCAGTAAGCATAAAGTACAGGTTGGTTGTAATTCAACTTCCGTTACTTGAAACAGTGTGGACAAAAAATCATTTACCGTGTGGATACATAACTTCATACGGATGGTGTTCAGACTGTGCAGTGCAGGATTTGCATTGTGAGCAGTGTTAGTCTCATGACGTGCAGTTAGGCGCCTGCACTGGTAAGGCGACGTAAGGAGGATCGTTCAAATGGTTCAAATAACTCTGAACACTATGGGACTTAACTTCTGAGGTCATCAGTCCGCTAGAACTTAGAACTACTTAAACCTAACTAACCTAATGACATCACACAACCGGCCGGTGTGGCCCTGCGGTCCTAGGCCCTTCAGTCTGGAACCGCGTGACCGCTACGGTCGCAGGTTCGAATCCTGCCTCGGGCATGGATGTGTGTGATGTCCTTAGGTTAGTTAGGTTTAAGTATCTCTAAGTTCTAGGGGACTGATGACCCCAGATGTAAGTCTCATAGTGCTCAGAGCCATTTGAACCATTTTTTGACATCAGACACATCCATGCCCGAGGCAGGATTCGAATCTGCGACCGTAGCGGTTGCGCGGTTCTGGACTGAAGCACCCAGAACCGCTCGGCCACAACGGCCGGCGACGTAAGGAGGAATTTTGACGCCGAGGTCCGAGGACATGAAGCGTGAACGGCATACGTTACTGTGCTCTGCTTCGCCAACATGTAATCCCCACTCTTTGAACTCAAATGTTTCGATGCGTAATGGAGCTCCGCCTCACAGTGGTCATGAGGTCACTCGGTTACTCCGAGACACATTTGGAGAATAACGGAAAAACTGACCGATTGTTCGAAACTATGTGGCTACCATGATCACCAGATTTGAACCCGCTTAAATTCTGGCTGTGGAGTTACCTGAAGGACAGGGGTTATCAACGAGACACTAACACACGTTGTAAGTTGAAGACGATCATGGGGCGGAATGTAGCCAACATCCCACCTAGTGCGGTTCCAGGCTCTCGTGGATGCAGAACGTCGTCAAAACGAGCAACGTTTGTAAACTGTAACGTAAACACGGTACGCAATTAAGAAACCTTTCTCTCACAGGTGGAAATTAAAATTTGTTTCTTTCAATTATTTATTCGTTATTTCTCTTTCGCATGTCCTTACAAATTTTACCGCCATGTTTCATTGTCCTACGATCACACGCTTTTTCGTGGGGGCCCTCTCAAGTGGCGAAAGATTAATTATAACCACAATGCATTACCTAGAATGCTAGGATGTACGACTAAAAGAAACTTCTTTGTCTTTTTTTTCACATCAATCTGAAGACTCGTATGATTCATCCCTCTACGAATTCCTCTCCTCGACTAACCTCTTCACCTGAGAGTAGCACTTAACACTACGTTTCTTGGATGTTCCTCTACACTTTTTGCCCGCTAGATGCCCACCTGGTACGATGAAGATTACTCCGTCACGTTGTAACGCATTTAATAACATTCTGTCCCTTCTTCCTGTCAGTGTTTTCCATAATTACATTCTTTTCCTCGCCGATTCTTCGGAGAATCTCTTCATTCCTTACCTTATCAGAACACCTATTCTTCAACATTCTTCTGTAACACCACATCTCAAATGCTTCCATTCTCTTCTGCTCCAGTTTTCCTGCGGTCGATGTTTCACTACCATGCAGTCCTGTGCTCCAAACGTACATTCTCAGAAAGTTCTTCCTCAAATTCGGGCCTATGTTTCACTTGGCCGGGAATACCCTATTTGCCTGGCTGGTTTACTTTTTACGTGACCTTTCTTCATCCGACACGGGTTATTTTGCTTTCAAAGTAGCAGACTTCCTAAACTTCATCTAATTCGCCATTTTTATGTTAAATTTCTCGCTATTCTCATTTCTGCTACATGTCATTATTTTTTTCTTTTTCTGGTTTACTCTCAGCCCACGTTCGGTACTCATTAGACGCTTCATTCCATTAGATCGATTCTATAATTCTTCTTTACTTTCACTGAGGATAGCAGTATCATCAGCGAATTCATATCATTTCAGCCAGAGGTTTAATCGTTCCCTTCAAGGTTTCTTTTATTTCTCTCACTGCTAATTCGATGGAAAGATTGAACAGCAGGTGTGAAAGACTACATCCCCGCCTAACACCCTTTTTAATCTGAAGGCTTTATTCTTGGTCTTCCCCTAATTGTACGCTCTTGGCTCTTGGACATATTGTATATCAATCGTCTTTTTCTATAGCTTACTTTAATTCTTCTCAGAATTTCGACCATCTTGCGCCATTTTACATTGCCGAACGTTTTTTTCTAGGTCAACCAATCCTGTCAGTAATGTTTAACGTCGCTTCCACTATCAAGCGCAATTTGGGAACAGCTGTAATGTATCTATCTATATAACCTATTAATGTATGTGTTGTATTATTTAATTTTATTCAAATTTATATTTTACTTTAATTTTCTTAGGTTTTACTGACACAAAAATGTAGCGTGGGATCCTGCATAATTATTGAAATCACTTAGACGAATCCATGCTCAAAAACAGTTAATCATTAGGCTACATACACGTAACAAATGTATTTCACCATTTTCAATACGTAAGGACCTACGTGTGATTTAATTATGTCTTAGTGCAGTCCAAACTTGTGTCCTTTTGCACATACCTTAAACCGTCTCGGCAACTAAAATTCTTTTACAAATGATGGAAGAAGCAAACAGGATATGTGGTGTAGGTTACAGTTAAAATTAATAACAGAAACATCTTAGACGTATATTGGAGCTCACTGCTCAAATAATAAAACACCTTACTATGTAGATGGCGCACAACGGCGTCCTATCCGAACAAGAACAAGCGAGAGAGAGTCTGGCGCTTTTTCTTTCACGTCGATACCGAAAAGAACAAAGATGATAATAATAATACTTGTGTTACAGATAATAATTTATCTTTGTAATCGCATTACTCCTTGACTTTCAGTAGAGTTTCTTTTACATATGACAAACATAGTTGCTCAGTATCGTGGAAAAATATTTAAGAAGTTATAGTTTGTCTAATCTGGGCCATAGGACCTCATACAGCTCCCTGCAACCTTTGCCGTACGTGAGTCTAAACGGATCCATCATCTGAATGATCATCAGTTTTATTTTCCATTGTTCTGTATATTTTTCTGCCTACAGCTTTAATGGATGTGCTGTTAAGCTGATTGGGCTGTATTTTTCGCACTTACGTCCCTTTGCTATCTTCTTAATTGTGCAGATGATAATTTTCCGGAAGTCTGGTAGTACATCTCCCTTCTCATGGAGTTTATGCGCCAACTTGAGTAGTCTTTTTGTTTCCACTTTCCCCCAATACGTTAGAAATGCCAATGCCTTATTTGATACCAAACCTTCCACAGTTCTTTTAAATTCTAATATTAGGTCCACAGCCGTCCGGGGTGTCCGAGCGGTTCTCGGCGCTACAGTCTGGAACCGCACGACCGCTACGGTCGCAGGTTCGAATCCTGCCACGGGCATGGATGTGTGTGATTTTCTAGGTTAGTTAGGTTTAAGTAGTTCTAAGTTCTAGGGGACTGATGACCTCAGAAGTTGAGTCCCATAGTGCTCGGAGCTATTTGAAACATCCTCCCCTACTCTTCAATCTGTACATCGAGGAAGCAATTATGGAAATAAAAGAAAGGTTCAGGAGTGGAATTAAAGTTCAAGGTGAAAAGGTATCAGTGATTCGATTCACTGATGACATTGCTATCCTGAGTGAAATTGGACAAGAATTACATGATTTGCTGAACGGAATGACTAGTCTAATGAGTACAGAGTACGGATTGAGAGTAAATCGAAGAAAGGCGAAGGTAATGAGAACTAGTGGAAATGAAAAGAGCGAGAAACTTAACACCAGGATTGATGGTCACGAATTAGATAAAGTCAAGGAATTCTGCTACCTAGGCAGTAAAATAACCAATGGCGGACGGAGCAAGGAGGACATAAAATCAGACTAGCTATGGCAAAAAGGGCGTTCCTGGCCGAGAGAAGTATACTAATATCAAATTCGGCCTTAATTTGACGAATACTTTTCTGAGAATGTACATCTGGAGAGCCGGCCGCGGTGGCCGTGCGGTTCTGGCGCTGCAGTCCGGAACCGCGGGACTGCTACGGTCGCAGGTTCGAATCCTTCCTCGGGCATGGGTGTGTGTGATGTCCTTAGGTTAGTTAGGTTTAAGTAGTTCTAAGTTCTAGGGGACTTAAGACCTAAGATGTTGAGTCCCATAGTGCTCAGAGCCATTTGAACCATTTTTTGTACATCTGGAGTACAGCATTGTATGGTAGTAAAACATGGACTATGGGAAAACAGGAACATAAACATTTGAGATGTGGTGCTACAAACGAATGTTGAAAAGTAGAAGGATTGATAAGGTGAGGAATGAGGAGGTTTCCTGCAGAATCGGAGAGGAAATAAATATGTTGAGAACACTAATAAGGAGAAGGGCGAGGATGATATGACATCTGTTAAGACATGAGGGAATGACTTCCATGGTACTAGAGGGAGCTGCAGAGGGCAAAATCTCTTGAGGAAGACAGAGATTGGAATACATCCAGCAAATAACTGAGGACGTAGGTTGCAGGTGCTACTCTGAGCGCAGGAGTACAGCAGAGGAACTCCTGGCGGGCCGCATCTAACCGGTCAGAAGACTGATCACCAAAAAGAAAAAAAGACCTGTTTGCGCAGGTTCGAATCCTGCCTCGGACATGGATATGTGTGATGTCCTTAGGTTAGATACGTTTAAGTACTAATTTGAAGGGGACTGATGACCTCAGAAAAGTCCCATAGTGCTCAGGCCCATTTTTGAACTAGATCCACTATGTCATCCATATCGACTCCAGTTTCTGCTTCTGTCACGTCATCAGACATGTCCTCCCCCTCAAAGAGGCCTTCAATATACTTTCCTACCAAGAACCCTTCACTTTTGCGTTTAACATTGGAATTACCATTGCACTTCTAATGTTAGCGCCCCTGATTTTAATTTCACCGAAGGGTGTTTCGACTACGCTGTCGTTAGTAAATCAATATTCTCTTGCACGCTTCCCACCTGACGTAATACAAACCAACGACGAAGGTAAACTCGGCGAGTGGAGGAACGGAAGGCTCCTAGCGAACTGGCTCTACAGCCGCTTGTGTTTGTTGAGGCTTGTGAACAGCGTAGAGGCAACAGCGTGACGAGAAACCAATGAAACACGTGTGGGACCGCGGGCCGGCGGGCGACAAGTCGCTCGTCCGGGCCCCCGCGTGATCCGACCCAGGCGGCGGTCATTAAGCGCCACCTGCCGGCGACGAAACTGTTATTGCGCCGTGTTTGCCGTAGCTACAAGCCAAACATTTACCCTGGCCGCTGTTTGTGCGGACTGCTCCTTCGGCCGGATTGCACTGTACACAACGCAACGCGCGCGCCACGCAGCGCAGAGCTGCGGCAGTGCGCGTGTCCGACGCTGCCGTCCCACTTACGAGGAGGGCTTAACTCCGACTGCGCGGCGTTCATCGCTGCTGCATCGCTCAGCTTTAAGTGCCTCGTATTTGTACGGGCCGTAACCGATTAAGCCTTCTGAAATTTACAGCTGTGCAGCAGATACCACGATATCTGTCTGGAACGGAGCTGTCCATAGTGGCAACGTCGGATGTCGCCTGGTGACGTTGGGGACAGTTGACGCGGTAACATAAGTACGTAAGCGGAGAATACACGGACGATGGAACGCCCTAGCGAAGATATGACCTGCAAATGGGGATATCCATTGAGATAAGCGACTTTGACAAGTACCTCGAGAAATGCGAAGCTTATCGAATGTTCAAGTGCTACTGTCGTGATAATCTACGAAAAGAGGTGGAAGGACAGTGAAACTACCACTAGGCGCTAAATGATTCGACGTTCTCACAGAAAGTGGTGATCGGAGACTTGTCTGCTTTTAGCACTATTTGCTTACGGCTCATCTATATTTTATTTAATATTTTGCTTAAAAATTTTCGTACACCACAAATTAAAATTGCTACAGCACGTAGATCTGCTACAGATCCGAAATTTATCCGAGAGGAAGAAGATGCTGTGATATGAAAATGATTAGCTTTTCAGAGCATTCACACAAGGTTGGCGCCGGTGCCGACACCTACAACGTGCTGACATGAGGAAAGTTTCCAACCGATTTCTCATACACGAAAAGCAAAATTGTTCAAATGGCTCTCAGCACTATGGAACTTAACATCTGTGGTCATCAGTCCCTTAGAACTTAAAACTACTTAATTAACCTAAGGACATCACACACATCCATGCGCGCGGCACGATTCGAATCTGCGACCGCAGCGGTCACGGGGATCCAGACTGAAGCACCTAAAACCGCACGGCCACACCGGCCGGCCACAAACAGCAGTTGACCGGCGTTGCCTGGTGAAACGTTGTTGTGATGCCTCGTGTAAGGAGGAGAAATGCGTACTATCGCGTTTCCGACTTTACTAAAGGTCGGATTGTAGTCTATCGCGATTGCGGTTTATCGTATGGCGACATTGCTGCTCGCGTTGGCCGAGATCCAATGACTGTTAGCAGAATATGGAATCGGTGGGTTCAGGAGGGTAATACGGAACGCCGTGCTGCATCCCAACGGCCTCGTATCACTAGCAGTCGAGATGACAGGCATGTTATATGCATGGCTGTAACGGATCGTGCAGCCAGGTCTCGATCCCTGAGTCAACAGATGGGGACGTTTGCAAGACAACAACCATCTGCACGAACAGTTCGACGACGTTTGCAGCAGCATGGACTATCAGCTCGGAGACCATGGCTGCGGTTACCCTTGACGCTGCATCACTGACAGGCGCGCCTGCAATGGTGTACTCAACGACGAACCTGAGTGCAGGAATGGCAAAACGTAATTTTTTCGGATGAATCCAGGTTCTGTTTACAGCATCATGATGGTCGCATCCGTGTTTGGCGACATCGGGGTGAACGCACATTTCAAGCGTGTATTCGCCATCGCCGTACTGGCGTAACACCCAGCGTGATGGTATGGGGTGTCATTGATTACACGTCTCGGTCACCTCTTGTCCGCTTTGAAGGCACTTTGAACGGTGGACGTTACATTTCAGATGTGTTACGACCCGTGGCTCTACCCTTCATTCGATCCCTGCGAAACCCTACATTTCAGCAGGATAATGCACGACTGCATGTTGTAGGTCCTGTACGGGCCTTTCTGGATACAGAACATGTTCGACTGCTGCTCTAGCCAGCACATTCTCCAGATGTCTCACCAATTAAAAACGTCTGCTCAATGGTGGCCGAGCAACTCGCTCGTCACATTAAGCCAGTCACTACTCTTGATGAACTGTGGTATCGTGTTGAAGCTGTATGGGCATCTGTACCTGTACACGCCATCCAAGCTCTGTTTGAACCAATGCCCAGGCGTACCGAGGCCGTTATTACGGCCTGAGGTGGTTGTTCTGGGTACTGATTTCTCAGGATCTATGCACCCAAATTGCGTGAAAAGTTAATCACAAGTCAGTTTTAGTATAATATATTTTTCCAATGAATACCCGTTTATCATCTGCATTTGTGCCTACAAGCTATTCATATTGACGTAAATTTGACCGTTGTAAGAAATGATCACGCTTAGGAACAGTGTAAGAAATAGGTATTATGTAAAAGCTAGTGTGCTTTCGTTTGATACCAGAGTGGCTCTAGACCGAGCGAGGTGGCGCAGTGGTTAGACACTGGACTCGCATTCGGGAGGACGACGGTTCAATCCCGCGTCCGGCCATCCTGATTTAGGTTTTCCGTGATTTCCCTAAATCGCTCCAGGCAAATGCCGGGATGGTTCCTTTCAAAGGGCACGGCCGAATTCCTTCCCCGTCCTTCCCTAACCCGATGAGACTGATGACCTCGCTGTCTGGTCTCCTTCCCCCCCCCCCCCAAAAAAAAAAAAAAACCAGAGTGGCTCTGGGGAGTAGAAAAGGTGGCAAGGGTAGAGAGCCTGTATAGGGATAGAGTGGCCATAGGTGAAGTTGCCCGTGATAAGTTGATTACCTTTGGCAGAAAAATGGCGCCAAACGTCTCTCGCGCTTCCTATGTCCACCGTGCTTTTGAGTTGAATTGAAGTTCAGACGACTTTTGGAAACGATTAAAAGGTATTTGAATTATTGAGAGAATTGCTATGCGTTGTGTATGCATGTTCGATTTAGATGTATATCGTTTTTAGTACGTAATTAGCGTTTGCGATCTTAAATACGAGTTGAAATAATGAAGCGTTTTGTGATGAAGTCGGTTGGCATACATGTTTGAAGTAAACACGTTAGTAATTGTACAGTATTGTTTTTGACATCTGTAATTCGTTCTGCAGACGTTCGTAAACGATGCCAGGTTGTGCTGCATTTGGTTGTTCCAATAGAGGCGAAGGTGGATTTCGCATGTTAGCACTTCCACGCAATGAAGAAAGACGAAAGCAGTGGGCAATCGCAGTCAACAGGGCTGACATAAATCAAGCAGGAGCCATCTGGAAACCAACCAATTTCTCTTATCTATGCGAAGTAAGTCGTTTTTGCTGTTTAATACATATAAAACAGCTTGCAATATACATATTTAAATTTGAAAACAGACCCGTAAATTGGTTGTGTGAAAATTATTATAACACATTTCTCTTATAAACAAAGGCATTTAACGAATGATTTCGCCCTACTGTCTTGTGCTTTTGATTCGGTGAGTGTGTACTCCACTACTCAATTACTGGCCATTCGAAAGTCCCGCCCGCAGTTTGGTAGCAAAATGGTCGCCGTATCGTCCGGTTGGCCACTCTCTCACTATACAGGCTCTCTGGGCAAGGGTGAACTGGCGCACCATCTAGAGCAAGCGTGGGAACTAAGTCTCAAACTCTGTAGGCAGCAGTGACAGAGGCAACCCACTAGAAGAGCAGAGAAGCTATGCCCCCAAATATGCAGAATAATGCCTTGGATGAAGACTGCAAACAGCTAATGACATAGAGAGCTGCGAGATGCTGGGCGTTTTTCTTTTTCTTTTCGTCAGTCTTCTCAATGGTATGATGTTGCCTACCACGAATTCCTCTCCTGTGCTAACCTCTTCATCTCAGAGTAGCACTTGCAACCTCTGTCCTCAATTATTTGCTGGATGTATTCCAATCTCTGACTTCCTCTACAGTTTGTACCCTCTACAGTTCCGTCTAATACCACGGGAGTCATTCCCTCATGTCATAATAGATGTCCTATGATCCTGTTCCTTCTTCTTGTCAGTATTTTCCACATATTCCTTTCGTCTCCGATTTTGCGCAGAACCTCCTCGTTCCTTATCTTATCAGTCCACCTAATTTTCAACATTCGTTTGTAGCACCACATCTTAAATCCTTCAGTTCTCTTCTGTTCCGGTTTTCCCACAGTCCATGTTTCACTACCATACAATGCTGTACACAAGATTTACATTCTCAGAAATGTCTTCCTTAAATTAAAGTCGATGTTTGATATTAGTAGACTTCTCTTGGCCAGGATTGCCCTTTTTGCCATTGATAGTCTGCTACTGATGTCCTCCTTGCTCCGTCCGCCATTGGTTATTTTACTGCCTAGGCTGCAGAATTCCTTAACTTCATCTAATTCGTGTCCATCAATCCTGATACGTTTCTCGCTGTTCTCATTTCGACTACTCCTCATTACCTTCATCTTTCTTATATTTGCCGGCCGCTGGTGGCCGAGCGGTTCTGGCGCTACAGTCTGGAACCGCGCGACCGCTACGGTCGCAGGTTCGAATCCTGCCTCGGGCATGGATGTGTGTGTTGTCCTTAGGTTGGTTAGGTTTAAGTAGTTCTAAGTTCTAGGGGACTTATGACCTCAGCAGTTGAGTCCCATAGTGCTCAGAGCCATTTGAACCATTTTTTTTTTCTTCTATTTACTCTCAATCTATAGTGTGTACGCATTACACTCTACATTCCGTTCAGCAGATCATGTAATTCTTCTTGACTTTCACTCACGATAAGAATGTCATCAGCGAATCGTATCACTGATATCCTTTCACCTTGAACTTTAATTCCACTGCTGGGCCTTTCTTTTATTTCCATCATTGCTTCCTCGATGTGCAGATTGAACAGTAGGGGCGAAAGACTACATCCTTGTCTTACATCCTTTTCAATACGAGCACTTCGTTCTTGGCCGTCCACTCTTATGTTTCCCTCTTGGCTGTTGCACTTATTGTATATGACCCGTCTCTCCCTGTAGCTTACCCCTACTTTTTTCAGAATTTCGAACATCTTGTACCATTTTATATTGTCATACGCATTTTACGCTGTGAATAGTCGTTTTGTTGCCACTTCCTCCAACGATTTTAAAAATTCAGATGGAATGTTATCTATCCCTTCTGCCTTATTTGACCTTAAGACCTCCAAATCTATTTTAAATTCTGAATCTAACACTGGATCCCCTCTCTCTTCTAAATCGACTCCTCTTTCTTCTTCTATCACATCAGACTAATCTTCCCCCTCATAGAGGCTTTCAATTTATTCTTTTCACATATTCGCTCCTCCTCTGCATTTAACAGTGCAATTCCCGTTGCACTCTTAATGTTACCACCCTTACTTTTAATGTCACCGACGATTGTTTTGACTTTCCTGCATGCTGAGTCTGTCCTTCCGACAATCATTTCTTTTTCGATGTCTTCTCATTTTTCCTGGAGACATTTCGCCTTAGCTTCCCTGCACTTCCTATGTATTTCTTTCCTCAGCAATTTGAATTTCTGTATTCCTGAGTTTAATGGAACATTTTTGCACTTCCTCCTTTCATCGATCAATTGAAGTATTTCTTCTGTTACCCATTGTTTCTTCGCACTTACCTTCTTTGTACCTATGTTTTCCTTCCCAACTTCTGTGATGTCCCTTTTTAGAGATGTCCATTCCTCTTCGACCTTAAAGTTTACTGAGCTATACCTTAATTCTGTATCTATAACGTTAGAGAACTTCAACCGTATCTCGTCACTCCTTAGTACTTCCGTATCCCACTTCTTTGTATATTGATTCTTTCTGACTAATGTCTTGAACTTCAGCCTGCTCTTCATCACTACTATATTGTGATCTGAGTCTATATGTGCTCCTGGGTACACCTTACAATCAAGTATCTCATTTTGGAATCTCTGTATGACCATGATGTAATCTAACTGAAATCTTTCCGGATCACCCGGCCTTTTCCAAGTATACATCCTCCTTTATTTAATCCTGAAAAGGGTATTGGCTATTACTAACTGAAACTTGTTACAGAACTCAATTAGTCTTTCTTCTCTCTCATTCCTTGTCCCAAGCCCAAATTCACCTGTATCTTTTCCTTCTACTCCTTCTCCTATAACTGCATTTAAGTCTCCCATGACTATTAGATTTTCATATCGCTTTACATACTGTATTACCATTTCAGTGTCCTCATACACTTTCTCTATCTCTTCATCTTCAGCTTGCGACTTCGACATGTATAACTGAACTGTCGTTGTCGGTGTTGGTTTTCTGTCGATTCTGGTAAAAACAACCATATCACTGAACTGTTCACAGTAACAAACTCCCTGCCCTACCTTCCTATCCATAACGAATCCTACTCCTGTTATACCATTTTCTGCTGCTGTTGACATTACTTTACACTCATCTGATCAGAAATCCTTGTCTTCTTTCCATTTCACTTCACTGACCCCTACTATATCTAGATTGAACCTTTCCATTTCCCTTTTCAGATTTTCTAGTTTCCCTACCATGTTCGAGCTTCTGACATTCCACGTCTCGACTCGTAGAACGTTATCCTCCCGTTTATTCAATCTCTTTCTGAGGGTAACCTCCCCGTTGGCAGTACCCTCCCGTAAATCCGAATGGGGGACTATTCCGGAATCTTTTGCCAATGCAGAGATCATCATGACACTTCTTCAGTTATGGGCCACATGTACTGTGGATAAACGTTACGTGTTTTTAATGCAGTGATTTTCATTGCCTTCTGCATCCTCCTTCCGTTGATCATTGCTGAGTCTTAATCTTTTAGGGGCAGTTTCCCACCCCTAGGACAAGAGAGTGCCCTGAACCTCTGTCCGCTCCTCCGCCCTCTTTGACAAGACTGTTGGCAGAAGGAGTGACTTCTTATGCCTGAAGTCTTCGGCCGTCAATTATGATTATTAATCAAAATTTAAGCACCTGTGGGATTCGAACCCGGACCTGAAAACGTTTTATTTATGAATGAGAGATGCTATCCCGAGTCCACGAGCTACTGTATGTAAAATTGAACGACGCCAAGAAGAGAAATGGAGCCCACACAACAAGATACTTGCAGGTTGCACTGCCCGCATCTCGTGGTCGTGCGGTAGCGTTCTCGCTTCCCACGCCCGGGTTCCCGGGTTCGATTCCCGGCGGGGTCAGGGATTTTCTCTGCCTCGTGATGGCTGGGTGTTGTGTGCTGTCCTTAGGTTAGTTAGGTTTAAGTAGTTCTAAGTTCTAGGGGACTTATGACCACAGCAGTTGAGTCCCATAGTGCTCAGAGCCATTTGAACCATTTGAACCATTTGCAGGTTGCACTCTGGGAGTGTAGCCGCTATAATTGTTCGCCACTTTCAAGCCTACAGCCACCAGATAAGATTTCTTGGTATTTTACTTTTGTACAGCGTGAACCATTAAGTTAAACTGTGTTTTAATAATCATTCTTGAACTTTAAAGAATCTGATTCACCCTGTTATATCATGCTAATCATACACCCGTATATTTTTACTTCCTGGTGTTTGATTAACACGAGTATCCTGTTGTACAGACTTATAAAGTGTCAAGTTAATATAAAGAGGCACCATTTAAATTGTTTTTGTGTAAATAATGAGAAAGTTTTCTTAACTATTGCGAAGTATTATAGTAAAAGTGAAGCCAAGGTACTAGAACATATTAAATGACTATACAGAGTTAGTTCAAGGAATAATAGCTTTTAATGAAGTGAAATGTTTAGTATAAAAAGTGTGTGCTTTAGTATCTCAGTATTTTAGTGTTTAAGTTTGTTGATTATGGAAAGTGCTTTTCTAAAGGTCTCCCTGTCTATTTTCTTTCTTTTCTTTCTTTTTTTTTGCGTCGTGTAAGTTATCTACTGGACTTTTCCGCTTTAAAAACGTAATGTATAAGGGTTAGTAGTCGAAAAGAAATTCCAGTGTCTGCACCAGCATTGTTTACGTGGTGTACTATTTATTTGAAGAAGCAACTTAAACAGTAGCAAGAAAGCAGACAAAATTCATACTTATGCTTGTCCAGTACTTCACTGTTTCATTGCCTAGATAGACTGACGATCGTTAGTATATATTTAAACTACTAAATGAACTTGACATTGAGTTGCCGTAGCTTCAATATAATACTATTCATACTGCGTTTGTTTCTAACCGCTGGGTAAGATCTTAGGAAAATAATGGAATAGTTTGACTTATTTATCCATTAGACACAAAACGTGGTGAAATCCTATTAAGAGGGTAACTCTATCGATTCGCTTTTCCTATCAACGGGACTATCCTCCTATAGTGTACATTATGTGTAAACTAAACTAAATTTAGTAACAGGGTTACATATGGCAACATAGAGACAGGCATAGAGACAGGGTTTTCTGTTATGTAAGTAAAGGCATACTAAATTACAATAGTAGTTGTAGGGTTATATGCAGTACAAAGTAGGATAGATTATGATCTGTGGCATCTCTACCATATCGCACAATGTTGGGGCACACACAACTGTCCCGGAGCACACCGTTAATCGTACATTGTTGAACGTAGAGCACCGCAGCGGACCACATCTACGTGTTCCCATGTTGACACAACGACATCGTCAATTACGATAGCAGTGGGCACGAGGACATCGAGATTCGACCGTCGATTAATGGAAACGTGTCGACTTTTCGGGAGAATCACATTTTTGCTACACTACGTCGATGGTCGTCTCCAGAAACACCGTCATCGAGGTGAATGGCAGTATCGAAACGTGTAGCGCGCCACGGACGTAGGCATGATGGGAACAGTAGTATGCTACGGGAGATATTCTCTTGCGCTTGCATAGGGCCTGCGGTAGTACTCGTAATTTCAGACATGCCGATGTAGTCCCCGACGTCGATGTCACCCTTCAGCAGAATAATTGTCCTTGTCTCGTAGATAAAACCGTGCCACAGTGGTTTGAGGAACATCATAGTAAACTCACGTTGGTGTCTGGACGACCAAATACACTTGATGCAAATACAAACATCAAAAAAAGGTTTGCATCACCCCGGTTCCCAGATCTCCTAAAGATAGACGTTGACTCTGGATATTGCGTCACAGTCACAGTCCCTTTGACTACATTTGAAAACGTTCGCACTATTCCATGGCTTATACTAGGCGCAGGCAGGTGGGGTACGGGGTGGCGACAGGAAGGGTATCCGGCCATCCCTTCAAATTAACATGTCACGCCCGTTTAACCATAACAGCAGACCCCTCAACGTCGGGATTAATACTTGGAAAGAGAGAGAGTGACAGTCCCTTTGACTGTTCAGGTATGTCACTAAACCCGCCCAAAGATGTAAACAACCGTGCATGAGCAGCGCCTACTAGACGGAGGGGGTCCGACAGCCGATTAGTTCCAGTCATTCCACCAGGAAGGAGGTACTCGGCTCGTGTTGTCTGTAGTTCAACCATGCTTAGACGGTCAATACCGCTGTTCGATCGCGTCCGCATTGTTACTTTGTACCAGGAAGGGCTTTCAACAAGGGAAGTGTCCAGGCGTCTCGGAGTGAACCAAAGCGATGTTGTTCGGTCATGGAGGAGATACAGAGAGACACGAACTGTCGATGACTTGGCTCACTCAGGCCGCCCAACAACTGCTGCAGTGGATGACCGTTACCTACAGATTATGGCTCAGAGGAACCCTGACAGCAACACCACTATGTTGAATAATGCTCTTCGTGCAGCCACAGGACGTCGTGTTACGACTCAAACTGTGCGCAACAGGCTGCATGATGCGCAACTTCACTCCCGACGTCTATGGCGAGGTCAGTCTTTGCAACCACGACACTATGCAGTGCGATACAGATGGTTTTAGCAATATGCCGAATGGACCGCTCAGGATTGGCACACCTTCTCTTACCCGATGAGAGTCGCATATGCCTTCAACCAGACAATCTTCGGAGACGTGTTTGATGGCAACCCGGTCAGGCTGAACACCTTAGACACAATTTCCAGCGAGAGTACCAAGGTGGAGGTTCCCTGATGCTTTGGGGTGGCATTATGCGGAGCCGACGTACGCCTCTGGTATCCATGCAAGACATTGTAACAGCTGCACGATACGCATATCCCATCCTCCGACCAATAGTGTAACCATATCGGTAGCATAAAGGCGACGTATTCGTCTTCACGGACGACAACGCAGCGCCCCCATCGTGCATGACTTCCTTCAGGATTAAAGTGGCCAGCATGTTCTCCAGACATGAACCCTATCGACAATGCCTGGGATAGATTGAAAAGCGCTGTTTATGGACCATGTGACCCACCAACCACCCTGAGGGATCTACGCCGAATCGCCGTTGAGTAGTGGGACAGTCTGGAACAACAGTGCCTTGATGAACTTGTGGATAGTATGCCACGACGGATACAGGCATGCATCAATGCAAGTGGACCTGCTATTAGGTATAAAAGGTACCGTTGTGTACAGCAATCTGGATCACCACCTCTGAAGGTCTCACTGTATGATGATACAACATGCAATGTGTGGTTCTCATGAGCAATAAAAAGGTCGGAAATGATATTTATGTTGATCTCTATTCCAATTTTCTGTACTGGTTCCGAAACTCTCGGAACCGAGGCGATTCAAAACTTTTTTGATGTGTGTGCTATTGAAACCATCCGGGTCACTATCGGACGCCATCACCGTTTACGCAAAACAGCGCTTCCTTATTTACGCGAATAACATGACCTGTGAATAGACACCTAACACAAAGCTAACAACAAACTTTCGAATGCGTGATACATAGAATCAGTTACGCATTTCGTTCCAAAGACGAACAAACAAGCTATTAAGCATGTTGTCATGATGTTTCGGCTTATCAGTGTAAATGTTCTGTAGCGCTATGAGATTTTTCTTGAAAGATCACTTTGGATTCCGGAGAAATGTAATAACATACAAGGCTCTATTGAGTCTACGATTTATCTTACGTGTTAAATAAAGGTAAACGTAGGTATATAATTTTTGTACACTTGTAGAAAGAACAGGTGAAATGTATACTGTAGAAGACAAATGGATATCTTTGAGAAATGAAATAGTGACGGCGGCAGAGGATCAAATGGGTAAAAAGACAAAGCCTAATAAAATCCTTGGATAACACAGGGGATATTGAATTTAAGTGATGAAAGAAGAAAATATAAAAATGATGCACGCGAAAGGGAACAGAAACTTCTGAAAAATGAGATTAACAGGAAATGTAAAATGGCTAAGCAACAGTGGCAGGAGGGCAAATGGGAGATTTTTGAAGCAAATATCATTAGTGGAAAGATGGATACTGTCCACAGGAAAACTAAATTTGACTTTGGAGAAAAGAGAAGCACCTGTACGAATATCAAGAGCGCAGATGGAAAGCACGAATATCAAGAGCGCAGATGGAAAACCAATTCTGAGCAATGAAGGGAAAGCTGTAAAGTTACAGAAGGTCTACTATACAAGGGACATGAACGCAGTATTATATAAACAGAAGAGGACGTAGATGACGAAGGGATCGGAGATATGATACTGCGAGAAGAATTTGGCAGAACACTGAAAGACCTAAGTCTAAACAAGGCTCCGGGAGTAGACGATATTCCGCCAGAACTACTCATAGGTTTGGCAAAGCCAGCCATGACAAAACTCTTTCATCTGGTGTGCAAGATGTGTGAGGTAGGAGAAATACCTGTACTTGAAGAAGGGTATAATAATTTCCATTCTAAACAAAGCAGGTGCTGGCAGGTGTGAAAGTTACCGAACTATCATTTTATAAATCTCGGTTGCAAAATACTAACACGAATTGTTTACAGGCGAATGGAAAACCTTGTAGAAGCCGATATCGGAGAAGATGTTAGAAGATAGGTTGTGGACAGTCAAACCTACTTTTATAGCAATAGCAAGCTTTTCACAATGTTGACTGGAATACTCTCTTTGAAATTCTGAAGGTAGCAGGAGTAAAATAAGGGGAGCGAAAGGCTATTTCTAACTTGTAGGGAAACCAGACGGCATTCATAAGAGTTGAGGGACATGGAAGGGAAAATATAGTTGAGAAGGAAGTGAGACAGGGTCACAGCCTACCCCCGACGGTATTCAATCTGTACACTGAGCAAGCAGAAAAGGAAACCAAAGAAAAATTTGGAGTAGGAATTAAAGTTCATGGAGAAGGAGTAAAAACTTTTAGGTTTACCAGAGACACTGTAATGCTGTCAGAGACAGATAAAGACTTGAAAGTCAGTTCAACGGAATGGATGGTGTCTTGAAAGGAGGATATAAGATGAACATTGACAAAAGCAAAGTAAGGACAATGGAATATAGTCGAATTAAAGCAAGTGATGCTGATAGAACTAGATTAGGAAACGAGACACTCAGAGTAGTAGATGAGTTTCTTTATTTCGACAGCTAAATAATTGATGCTGGCCGAAGTAGAGAGGATATAAAATGTAGACTATTAATGGCAAGAAAAGCGATTCTGAAAAAGAAGAGATGTTTGTTAACATGTTATATGTGTTAGGAAGTCATTTCTGAAAGCATCTACCTGGAGTGTAGCCTTGTCCCGAAGTTAAACGTGCACAATGAGCAATTCTGGCAAAAAGAGAATAGATGCGTTTAAAATGACCGAACAGCTCTCTCCTACCTTCCGAAATTCACAGCATTCTTCAGCATACCTTTCGGGACTAGCGCTCCTCGGAGAAGAGGTCTACAACATGAATTTAAATTGCATCGATGTCAAAGGGAGCGGACACTTTAAAGCAATTTTCTATCTTCATGAAAGCGGGGCGCTGTAGTGTCTACCTGCAGCAGACGTTACTTGCCACGACAACGTAGCAATTTCGGACCTTAACGGCCACATGCTAGCTAATTTAGACTGTAACGTTCAACACTAAAGAAGGTCCTCGCTTAACATCCCTTTCGCATCGAAACAGATGAAGACAGAGCACCAGCTCACCAACGCAGAGATGGTGAAAAAAATTAACTTTTTTCCTATTGATCGTAAGAATTGAACAGTTACACGTTTCTCTTGCGACAGTATCAGGTCTAGGAATACCAAGAATGAATAATAACAAATTTTATACGAAAAGGTATTTACGTGTATAACCAAAATCCTGCCAAACATACTAAAAAAAATTACGTTTGAGCAGTATGCCAAAATTAAAATGTTGTTATGATTTTTCGAGGTTCCATCTACTCGACGTTTACTGCCCAGCACGGTATTTTTATTGGATGTTCGTATCTCCAACTGGACATGCTTATCTCCAAGAACTCTTTACTAACTCACCAGATGATTTTTTTTAACAAGTATTACTGTTTTATCATATTCTGCTGAATCGCGGTGGAGATGAAATACTAGGCGATGTAGGATTGCAAAAGGTCAGTGTTGCACTTATGTCGACTGATACACACATCTATAGTGCGTGCTGAACTCTTACTAGTGACTGTTACAAACGAGCATTATTAGCCGTGGCACACTCACATCTTATAAAATCCAGACTTCCGCAATAATTAATCTTCACCGATTCAAGAATGGTTTAAGTCGTGGACAAAAGACAGAAAATCCTGGGATTAGATGTTTCGAGCTGATTTTTTTTATCTTGGTTAAAAACTATGCATACTACTGGACAGCAAATAACTACAATTGTTGTTTCCAGATGATTTTGGTTATCCTGGATAAAAATTATGCTTACTATTCTCCTTATGAATTGACTGGCTTGTAGCTTTTTTTGAAAGCAGTGACTGTTAATCAGCATTCATTTTCTCTTAATACAATTTCTAGATGGGTTGGCTCCACTGTATTGTTGGAAAAGAAAGCCAACTAGCTAAGGAGTTCAGTGTAGCATTGGTAAAGAAGATAAAACCAGACACCAGATGTAGGAGGACAGTTAAACATTAGAACACTATATACACCGTATAATAAAACGGTACCCATAGACGTGGACGGTTTGTACTAGGTATCTTGAGGAAGAAACTGAGAAAACAACCTCTTATCCAGAAGCGTCATTCACCGACGCTAAAGGGTATCGAAGCTATAAGAGACCAAGACAAGTCCACAAGATAGTGATCTGCAGTTGCCGTGGTGTTACGACTATGTCTATGCCTCTTGTCTTTTGGGGTTAGGATGAAGCATGATTTTGGGGTCTTGTAATGTAGTTAATGATGTTCAAATGTTTTACAGTGTAGCTACAATGACTAGTGAGATCGATAAGTATAAACTGTTTCCAGTGCATCATGTAAATGCCCCTGCTCCTCTCTTTCCACATTTTTAAAAAAAATGTTTCAAATGGCTCAGAGCACTATGAGACTTAACGTCTATGGTCATCAGTCCCCTAGAACTTAGAACTACTTAAACCTAACTAACCTAAGGACAGCACACAACACCCAGTCATCACGAGGCAGAGAAAATCCCTGACACCGCCGGGAATCGAACCCGGGAACCCGGGCGCGTGAAGCGTACGTTTTTAAAGTTTTAAGTTTATTGACCTATTTATTATTTTGGTTTTGCCATGCACTGTTGGTTTTCAATACATTGCTGGGAACAGATATAGTATTCCATTTTAGAGGCTTCCAATGTACTCAGTGTTTATTGTTGCAAAGTTATGTATGGATTACATGAAAAGATTACATTTAGAGATCAATATCACAAGCGATACTGACCCACGCTGAAACATACATATTAGTAAGTGTTGTGTTGTTGCCTCCACGGGCGGAAATACGAGGGTTACCCAGAAAGTAAAAACAATTCTTTATTTAAGATAACGAAAATTAAACACACGAAATACTGGTGTTTTATCTACATACCCTATTTTTCCGCGTAGTTTCCATCCCGTTCTATGGCCCTCCTCCAGCACGAAATAAAGACGTGTTTCCCCTGTCGGTTCCAATCTTGTCCTGGTGGTGGAGCCAATGCTTCACTGTGTGAATCACCTCCTCATCGTCCTCCTTTAACGGCCAAACACGTGGAAGTCTGAGGGGGCTAGGTCAGGTGCATCAGGTGTGACAGCAGTGGATGGTCTCCCCGACCGCTGCGAGTCGTGGAGCTCCACCTAACCGCCTTCTGATGACCTCATCCTCCGTGACCAACGACTAACTGTACTTCTGTCGACAGCAGATGCTCCGTAGACTTTTCACAAGCGTTTGTGAATATTCCCCACAGTTTCTTTCTCTGTAGTGAGAAATTCAATGGCAGCACCTTCCTTGTAACGTACGTCACCTACACACGTCCTGCAGCTACACTATCTGTCGGAGGTGACGGAAACTTGGTGCGCTCTCTCAGGAGACCTCAAATAACACATGCTACGCAACGTTCCGCATTCGTAGCAATGTTTTCGGCTGAGAAAAAAAAATACGGTGCATTACTTTCTGGGCGTCCCTCGTACCAGCGCTGACCCCGGCATCCAGTCGATCGTACAGATGGCGAATACTGTCCTGGGATACGTTGTGCCACATCTGATCGATGTCTTCAACTAGTGCTACAAGAGTTGTTGGTTCTCGAGTAGCACGAGTCGCTTCTGGTCCCTTCATATCCCTCATGTGATCAATTGGAGACAAGTGCGGAGATGGTGTTGGCCGCGGAAGTTACTGCCTGTCTTGCAGAGCACGTTGAGTTTCACGGGCTGTGTGTGGAAGAGCATTATCTTGTTGGAACAACACACCACTTTGCTTTTCCGAAAAACGGCAGAAGAACGGGTCTTACAACATTCTGCTCATACCGAGCGCAGGTTAGGGTTCCCTCCAGAAACACCCAAGCTAATATAGAAGCCATAGGGTCTGGGTTGGTTCCAGTGACTCTTAGACGAATACGCTCTACGAGACAGCTCTCAACAGGTCTAAGTCGGACGCACTAACAACCACCACTTGGGCGCAGGCAGAACTTGCTTTCATCACTGAAAGCCACGGGGCGCCATTCCATGTTCCAAGTGTTCCTCTGACGGCACCGGTGAAGCGTCGATGCTGTAGCTTGAGTGGAAGACAGGTTAGAGAAGTGGGTGCTGACCAGTTCGCAACAGATCGTGTTTACACACCTGGCCTCACAAATCCTCTTATCTGGGGTGTGACGTTTTCTGTGTCACAGTGTCATTGTATCGTTGACGCAGATGTCCTGCTAACAAAATACTATAAAACCCAATCATATTTAATGACACCGAATTACTGCGGTCATATTGAAAGGTATGTGCTAAGGTCTGATCTGGGTAGCTCCAGAAAACAGTCGGTAGTTGCCAACCACAAGGTGGAACGAGTATAATACCTTTGAGTAGGAGGATCTTTGATGGTTAAGAGAGCCGGGCGCGCGCAGTAAAAAACCGGGGAGTCGCAGCTAGTTGCCCGGAGGAAGCAGACGTGTGGTGACAGCGTTAAGGTAGATCGCTTTCCCTGACCAAGCTTTAGCACGTAAATGAGAGAAGATATGTAATCCTTTCAAATTGGTTTTTGTTAGATAATGTTCAGAGTTAGGATTTGTATGTCCAACGTTTGACGCAGTGAGCGTTTTGTAAAATTTTTTATAAGAGTGATTCGTGCTACGAAAATGTTTGAAATGGTAGGTTTTGTGTATGACTTAAAATTTTAACAATATATATATATATATATATATATATATATATATATATATATATATATATATATATATATATATATTGAGATCAACATTGTGTTTAAATCTAACAGCCTGAATCATAATCCACATCCTTTGCTTGTATTGAATATAAAAATGAGTAGAAATCTAAAGTTACCCACCAATGAAAGAACCAAGTAAACGTCAGGGCCAAAAGTTAATTTTCCAGTGCCATCTTAATGCCATTGCACAGACGGCATTATTCTCTTAAACTTGATTGCTGAGTCAAATACATGTTGCATTTCTGGCAAAATGGAGGAGTGCAAGAAACAAGTTCACAGACGCAGTCAGATGCAGGTTTGCTGAATAATTAATTTAGAACAATCTTATCACTGATACTTTCACAGAACAAAGGGATACAATTTTGGTTAGATACTTTCAACATAATTTATGGAAATGACATAACTCTCAACATTTTCAACTGTAAACAACGAAGTATGCAAAAAGCCATGATCTTTTTTAGTCAGTAAATAAAAATATGATGGAACGTAGGTATTTCACTCTACAGTTACAAGCAGAACCAAGTCTGCGGGCAAACGTAGGTGTATCACTGGCAGCGCCGTAAAGCTATGCATAGAAACGGAACTGCTATCCTAGCTAGGCATGCGGACACGGGGATATAATTCGAGTGGTATAATTCGGTGAAGCTATCCATACTTTTAGTTCATATCAGATCATTTGTAAGCACGTGATCTATGAGTAATTGGTTATTTCAGACGGAAAGCTCTGTATTCATCTTAACTTAAATTTTCACATGGTAAAATGTGGTTATGCTGTAACATAACACACAGTTTCGGCTAAAACATAATATTTCTTGTAACTCTGTGTCTCTTTTCATTTCATCCAATTCACTCACATTAACTCTATCACCTCTCATCATACGATTCATGTTTTCACTTTTGGTTCATTTTAGAGGTTATACTAACATCTATCGAATGTGTGAACTACCTCTTTTTCGTAGTGAGAAGGTTGGTTTTGAGGAGAATATCTCCCAAGAACGAAGTTTGATACAACATCACTGCTCGACTTACTTTTGACATTTTCTGAAAATGAAAGCACTTTCACGCAATTTAGATTTGTCAGTCAAAATAGGAGTCAGAATACCTCGATTCAGTAACTACTTTCATCTAACAACGATGTTTTATTTAGCTGAAATGGGAATGTATGGCTTTCATGGCGTCATTATAATGACATCACAGGTCACCATTGCGAAAGAAGCTGCCTCTGATGAAGGTGGGCACTTAATGGTTGACAATCAGAGAGCGTCATTCAAGGGACGTCAGTGTTTGGTCTGGATCCTACAGCTGATGTGACTTCTGGCATTTCATTATCGTTTTTGAGAAACGATATGGTGCCAACATTGATATCTGCCTTACTGGAAATCATCAGGTATGCATTTTTGTTTGTGCTGAATACTGATAACTTTCATGTGCATTTCCACATGAACGTCTTTCAGATCACATATTCGTATGCCACGTGTAAGCTTCTTGACTGCTTTGCAGAGGAACCAGTAAGTATGTATGTAAATGCAGCAAGCACAGAGAAGCTGGCCAACTGGAGCACACAGCGCATATATTTCGTTTTGAATGCTTCGTGCAACTAAGAACAAAGCATTCTTCTTCCTGGCTGCTCAACAAATAGGTCTGACCCAGAGATGTGTCTTGGGCTTCCGAGATGTGCACAATACGACCAGAACCCTACAAGCGACGTGAATTCGGGTCTTCAGGTGTTGTAATTCCTGCATAGTGGTCCTTTTCGTGTTACGTTGTGCATTCGAACTTGCCATGGGGGACATTTTATTCCTGTCCTCTCTTTTGATCTCATCAGAAGACATTATCGTCTGTTTCTTATCTAACCATCCGTGGGTTCACGTAACTTAGAAACAGTTTCTCTCATTCGTAGTGTCGTGCTTAAGAAGCTTGTAACATTATTTTGAATTTTATTTGTGCTATGATGTTCGGTGAGGATATTAAAATTTCTGATCTGATGGAGACCTTATGTATGTTGCCTTTTTTTTAACGTTACACATTTCTATATGCTTGGTCTTCGTGAAATTCTTATCTTTCACCTCTTCCTTAGTTCACAGGCGTACCATGTTCCGAATCTCTGCATGTATATACAGGGTGTTTCAAAAATGACCGGTATATTTGAAACGGTAATAAAAACTAAACGAGCAGCGATAGAAATACACCGTTTGTTGCAATATGCTTGGGACAACAGTACATTTTCAGGCAGACAAACTTTCGAAATTACAGTAGTTACAATTTTCAACAACAGATGGCGCTGCGGTCTGGGAAACTCTATAGTACGATATTTTCCACATATCCACCATGCGTAGCAATAATATGGCGTAGTCTCTGAATGAAATTACCCGAAACCTTTGACAACGTGTCTGGCGGAATGGCTTCACATGCAGATGAGATGTACTGCTTCAGCTGTTCAATTGTTTCTGGATTCTGGCGGTACACCTGGTCTTTCAAGTGTCCCCACAGAAAGAAGTCACAGGGGGTCATGTCTGGCGAATAGGGAGGCCAATCCACGCCGCCTCCTGTATGTTTCGGATAGCCCAAAGCAATCACACGATCATCGAAATATTCATTCAGGAAATTAAAGACGTCGGCCGTGCGATGTGGCCGGGCACCCTCTTGCATAAACCACGAGGTGTTCGCAGTGTCGTCTAAGGCAGTTTGTACCGCCACAAATTCACGAAGAATGTCCAGATAGCGTGATGCAGTAATCGTTTCGGATCTGAAAAATGGGCCAATGATTCCTTTGGAAGAAATGGCGGCCCAGACCAGTACTTTTTGAGGATGCAGGGACGATGGGACTGCAACATGGGGCTTTTCGGTTCCCCATATGCGCCAGTTCTGTTTATTGACGAAGCCGTCCAGGTAAAAATAAGCTTCGTGAGTAAACCAAATGCTGCCCACATGCATATCGCCGTCATCAATCCTGTGCACTATATCGTTAGCGAATGTCTCTCGTGCAGCAATGGTAGCGGCGCTGAGGGGTTGCCGCGTTTGAATTTTGTATGGATAGAGGTGTAAACTCTGGCGCATGAGACGATACGTGGACGTTGGCGTCATTTGGACCGCAGCTGCAACACGGCGAACGGAAACCCGAGGCCGCTGTTGGATCACCTGCTGCACTAGCTGCGCGTTGCCCTCTGTGGTTGCCGTATGCGGTTGCCCTACCTTTCCAGAACGTTCATCCGTCACGTTCCCAGTCCGTTGAAATTTTTCAAACAGATCCTTTATTGTATCGCTTTTCGGTCCTTTGGTTACATTAAACCTCCGTTGAAAACTTCGTCTTGTTGCAACAACACTGTGTTCTAGGCGGTGGAATTCCTACACCAGAAAAATCCTCTGTTCTAAGGAATAAACCATGTTGTCTGCAGCACACTTGCACGTTGTGAACAGCACACGCTTACAGCAGAAAGACGACGTACAGGATGGCGCACCCACAAACTGCGTTGTCTTCTATATCTTTCACATCACTTGCAGCGCCATCTGTTGTTGAAAATTGTAACTACTATAATTTCGAAAGTTTGTCCGCCTGAAAATGTACTGGTGTCCCAAGCATATTGCAACAAACGGTGTATTTCTATCGCTGCTCGTTTAGTTTTTATTGCCGTTTCAAATATACCGGTCCTTTTTGAAACACCCTGTATTTAATATTTGCTTCCTAAAATGTGCCCTTCTCACTGTCAATGCATTTACTTCAAGGGTTATGGAGACTGAGCTTATGGGTGAAGGGTTATGGAGCGTATGTATATTTCCTAAGAAATTTACAGCACTACGGGTAAGACTACATGACGCAGTAATTGGAGACTAGAAGCGGAAGGGACGCCGTCATCGGAACTTGTTTGAAGGTTCATAAATAACAAACGCCTTTTCAAAACTGGAATATTGCCAAGTTGAAGTATGCGACCTTTTTAAATGATAGTATAATAATTTAATACGTCACAATCGCTTAGATACACACTGAAAAACAAAACTGAAGGATCCCTTTTTCGAAACCCCGTAACTGTCTCCCATTCCTTCTCGTAAGTCTGAAATTTACCCCGTAGTGCTGCAAAGCGGTTCGCTGCGACGTCGCGAAGTTGATATGATCTGTAAGGCGGATTTATGATTTCATATAGTCACCAAAGATCTGACCGTGGACGTGCCACACGATAGGAAGGGTGTCTCAGACCCTCTTACCCACTGTCATCCAATCTCTTGACGACACTCTGCGTTGAAATCTCGCTGTGTTCTTAATAATGGCAGAGGGAAACGTTTCAGACACAGAGCCGATCACAATTGACACGAAAAGGCCTTCGGAGGTGGTACAAAGGGTGTCACTGAAACCATTGCTGCGTTCATTCCTACATACTTTTCGCGCTCAGAAACGACGTATCGCAGAGCGGCGAGCAATGGGACGACGCTATTCACAAAGTTCGACACTGCTGACAACCCCTGTGCATTTCAACCTTACCATAAGGACATAGTGAGGATGGAACTCCATCGAACATGATCTAACCCCTTTGGTAGGAGCAATTTTATAAGTTTCGAAGCATTCCAGTGAAACCTTCCCGTCTCCTCTATATCTCTTTTTTTTACGCAACCTTCCTTTCTACAATAACCTATGAAAGCTTTCCTTAGGATTTCTATCTCTTGCTTAATAATAACAAATGAAATCTTCCCTTTGAAATTTATTCTCTTTCTCAATCTTCGCATACAAATTTAATTGCTGCTTATTAATAGTGATTTTCTGATTATTTCGACGAAATATAGAATGTGTCGTCGTCGTGGCCCTCAGTCGTTATCTGCAATAACCCAAAACTGTTCCTTAACTTTTTTACTGTTACTCGATCGCCGTCTGACTGCTACATCGAACTGAGAAATGAATATACTTACTCTGGTTTACTATACCCTGTTAACTGCTGGTGGGCTGTCATAATAAGTGGCTGTATTTATTACCAAAGCTGACGTTATTCTTTAATAGCAAAGCTGACGTTACTCTTTAATTAATTTTACTGAATTTACGTAATTCATAGTTACACTTTTTCTTGACAACAATAAAATTTTTGCAAAGTTTTACATTGATGGTTTTTGGGATGGATTATAGTCAGTAATGCAACATTGCTGGCAAAAATTAATTATATTCTGAAAAGGCTTCAAATATTTACTGTTGGTAATGAAATGATTTTACAAACGTTCAAATGGGACTTACATTTTACAATAATCTTACAACTAGCATTGCGCAAACATACCTTCAGTAGTCTTGAGTTTCGCAAAGAAAATAATTCAATAATATTAGTTCCTTTTATGATAATAGTTAGTTGATGTCTCTGTGCATCCGTTTATAATCTCTTGTAAATCATAGCTGGTGGCTGGCAGGCACACTGTTCCTCTCAACCTCTCGCTTCAGACCTGCTACCAACTAGCTTCACATCTCGCTTACTACTGACTTCCTACGAACGCTCAAGTGCCGTCTCTCCTGCCAACAATGCTTTCTGGTGCAGACAATCCCTGCTACCATTACAAAATGTATCAATGCGCTGTCTTTCCCGCTCTTTTCTTAAAATGTATCCATACGCGGTGTCTCCCGCCCTTTTTAAATTTATATCAATTTGCGGTCTCTCTTGTCAACAATACTTTGGTCCAGACTCCCTGCTATCACAATTATTTACAACATCACAAATATTAATAATTTCTACTTAATCCTATTAATAAAATATAAACATCTTTCATAAATTGTGGTTCGACAATAGAAATATACACGTCTTACACCAGCTCTACTGGTTCGCGATCCCTTGTGCCGTGATTACACGGGGGGGGGGGGGGGGGGGGGGGGAGGGGGGGGCATTTTCAGGATTATTATTATTATTATTATTATTACATGCGTGAATCAAACGGCAAAGGGTTCCCTCTAAGCCCTCCATGTTCGTCAACACCCTCGGTGCCACCCACGCATCTTAGTCGAGCGTGTTACAAATGGACATATCCACCTGTCAGCAACTTCGACACACTGATGAATGAAATCAAATCACAGCAGACGCAGTACATGACTCGCGCTAGCGTCCTACTTGCGAAGAGTTGGTGAGTGGTCCCAGCAGTCCATGCAGTACTGGAGGTGGCTGACCTGCGAACTATTGCTGCAGCAACTGCAGGAGCACTAGCCATTTCAGTCAGTAGGCACTGGGTATGGGGGGGGGGGGGTTAAATTACCACTTTTTTTTTTAAAAAAAGAAGGTTTCCTCTTTTCTTGTGTCGCTCTTCAGCAGTATTTGCAAAATAAATTTTGATAAGAGGACATTAACTGGAGTGTTGTTAACTAAAAGAGGCAGCCAAGTAAATAAGGGAAAAAAAGACATGATAAGATTAAATGATCACACGGCACAGATAAATTTACCAGTAAGAGAGAGAAAATTAATAATTGAAGATTTTGTCTAACCTGCTTTGATACCGTGAAGCGGACTGACCGTGCACAACGTTTGTAGGCCGTATGCCGATTATTAATATTACGCGTTATGGGCAGAAGTGCTGCCCGGAAACTGCGTTTACAGATCGGCTTAACAGATCTCAGGGACGCACGAGTGGCTGCTATAAATTCGAACATCAGTTACGTCGCCATTCTTGCAGTTCTCCTTACTGAAATATAGAAATGTTGGCAGGCAAGGTTAATGAAACATTCATAAAAATAGATCATTCATTGAAATGAATCGTTCGTAAAGGTTACAGTTATTCTTATACTGAAGATACTTTTACATAGATAAATACTTTACACACCTTGAAAATATCTTTCAAGTACATGCATGTTACAGAACCATTCGAGGGAGCGATCATTAAGAGAGAGCGATCGACAAAAGCGGAGACATCAGTGGAGAGAGAGACAGCGAGAGAGAGAGATCGAGAGAGAGCTAGCCAGACGCCTCTCGCGTTTATATATAAGTAGGCAACTGAAGTCAACTTTACTCTCATTTTTCCTCACTCTCTTCCTGTCCTGGAAGCCTCTTGCGCGGAAAAATGTTCGACAGACGCACTGCCTTCCAGCGCAGCTGAGCGCATAAAATTTGGTTGTTCGCGCCGCTTTCGCTGCGTCTGATGCATTATTTGGCAATAAAAAACTACAATTGTTCTCTCACATTTAAGAATTAATTACAGTTTTATATTATAAGACAATTCAAAGACAATACGCGGAATTAATATAAAAAATACAGCGTTTCGTACGTAAGTTTACATAAATTATTTTACTTTTTGGGCTTAAATTTATTAACACATGAAAAGTAACGTTTCACGATTCCAATCCTTGGAGGAGGAATGTGTTGTATTAAAAGAAGTGGTCATATTAAATGGTTGACATAACCATGATGCAAATGAGTTTTATAAGAACAGTAACATTAGCGAAAAAAATAAGCTCGAAAGAGTCTTTATTAAACAAAATTGCAAATGTTATGTCTGTGATAAAAAGAGCGCAAACAATTACTAAATCTTGTTAAAATGAAATTAAATTTGCACTGGGATAGTAATGGCCATTCAGTAATGTTTATCGCTGGTGGCCGCACCGTCGCTGTGTTTAAAATACGACAGTAGTCGACATGCATAAGTTTTTGATTTTTCATATTATTTTCATTTTACTGCTCTTGAAATGCATCCTTTTATGTAACATTTTTATAGCTTTAACTATTTGAGTTCTTGTCTATGTTCTTTAAAACACCAGTTTTACGTGACTGACGACAGGAAACATATATTGGTGCAGATCTGCACACATCGTCTGTGTTATCGCTCTCCTCCTGTTAACCCCCCCCCCCCCTTCTCCTCCTTCCTTTTAGTGCCTCTTTGCCAGATCTATACACAAAAGCGCATGGAAGGAGACATTTTAATTTCAATCCTTTTATCGCGTGGCGATGTGATTCAGGCACATTATCATCTTCTTCTTCTTTCACTTGTGTCTTTGTCCCACATCTGCATCTACATCTACGTCTATAAACATGCTTCGCCAGCCACCGTAGAGTGTGAGGCGGGGTACCCTGTACCATAAGTAGTCATTTTCTATCTTTTTCCATTTCGTCATAGAGCGATGGAAAAATGACTTTTTGAATGCGTCCGTATGACCCCTAGTTTCTCGTATATCTACGTGATCCCTACGTGAAATATATGTTGGCCGCAATAAGATCGTTCTGCAGTCAGCTTCAAATGCCGGTTCTCTAAACTTTCTCGGTAGTGTTCTTCGAAATGAATAGCTTCTTCCCCCAGTGATTCCCACTTCAGCTTTCGAAGCATATCCGTACCACTTGCGTGCTGATCAAATCTGCTGGTGACAAATCTAGAAGCGCCTCTGATGTCTTCTTTCAATTCAATCTGGTGCGGGTCCCAAACACTCTAGCAGTACCCCAGAATCGATTGCACCCAGCGTCCTATATGCTGTATCCTTTACAGATGACAAACACTTTTCTAAAATTCTCCCAGTAAACCGAAGTCGGCCTCTCGTATTCCCTACCACAATCCTCAATTGCTCGTTCCATTTCATATCGCTTCGAAACGTTACGCCCACAAATGACGTGACTGAGTCAAACAGGACACTACTAACGCTATATCCGAACATTACGGATTTGTTTTTCCTACTAACCCGTATTAATTTATATTTTTCTACATTGAGAGCAAGCTGACATTAGTCACACCATATGCAAATTTTGTCTAGGTCATCTCTCACCAACCTACAGTAACTTATCTTCGATACCTTCCTGTACACACCACAGCATCATCAGCGAATAACCGCAGGTTGCCATCAACCCTGTCTGCCAGATCATTTTAGTATATGGAAAACAGCAAAGGTCCTCTCACCCTTCCCTGGGCACTGCTGATGTAATCCCTGTCTCTGATGGACGCTCACCGACGACATCACAATGGGTTCTATCACTTAAGAAGTCTTCGAGGCAGTCACGTATCTGGAAGCCCATTCCGTATGCACGTACCTTCGTTAACAGTCTGCAGTGGAGTACCGCATCGAATGCCTCTCGGATATCTAGAAACATGAAATGTGCCTATTGCTCTTCATCCTCAGTTCGCAGTATATCATGTGCAAGTTGGGTTCCGGACGAACGATGCTTTCTAAAGTCGTGCTGGTTCGTGGCCATGAGCTTTTAGAAACTCAAAATATGCCCTAAAATTCTGCAGCAAAACCGATATTAATGATATTGGTGTGTAATTTTTCGGGTCCCTTCTTCTATCCTTCTTATACACAGGAGTCATCTGCGCTTTTGTCCAGTGGCTTCGCACTTTTCGATGGTCGAGAGACTCGTAATAAATGCAAACAAAATAAGGGGACACTGACGTAGAGTACTGTTTTTGACACCGAATTGGGATTCCATTCGGACCTGGTGACTTATTTGTGTAACATCCACGAGATAAATTTTAGCTACAGTGCGACGAGAGAAAATTATGCCGCTAACAGTTATAAACAATATCTTTTCGACGTATGAAAAAACAGTGAAAACTATGATAAATATTAATTTTTCATATAATATTCTGTGATGTAATTGGCCATATCAATGTGTATCATACAAAGACAATGACAATTGTAAATTCCTTTTATGATCTGCGTTTGTCTTCCTTTGTTTTTACCTTTTGTTGGTTGGCTTTTGTAGGTTACGGACGCTTATCGAACTGCGGTCTATTACGTGAAAATAGAGTTCATTATTATTATAAATATGAGTGAATAATTATTTGTAACTTTAATTCCTCTCTCAGTAAGCATTATCTGTGTTAATTATTTCTTTCCGCTGCAAGGAGCGCAGCCATTGATGATAGCTATTTGTATCGCGTTTTTGTCTGTGTATTCCTTAGAAACAAATCAAATGTTTGCTTGATGAAGTCTAAATAGTGCACAATACGAAAGTAAATTTTATAGAGTTTAATAAGCATTTTAAATATTTACTTATTTGCTCTAACAATAGAAAGTCTCTATCAATTGTCTGCCGCCATCTTAACAGTTATCTCAGCGGCAAATTCAAATTTAAATTACGCAACTCTGCAGAATAAATGCAGAAGGTAATACAAATGTGTAAAAATAAATGTGCTCCGGTGGTCCCGAACTCATTTTAATGAAGACGATTCGAATCAGATTGGTTCTTTAAAACCAGTGCTCATAGCGCGATTGTTACAACAAACTCTTCTAGCTGATGTATGGAGCCGAAATTAATTACGCACGAGTTGCGAAAAATATTGTTTCAGGTAACATACTTCAGTGTTGTGCGCGGCTGATATTCGGTGGTTTTAATGATCATTTTGCTGATGATAACTGCTTCCATTTTAATCAATAGTTGTATAGAATCTGTTGTATGAACTGTGATTTAGTGACACTTAAACAACTTACAGACAACCCTTTAACACGACGTCAACTTGGAGTTCTTTAGCAACTTGATCAAATCTTTAGCCGGGACAAAAATTATTTAGTAATTACTCAATGTAATAAAATAAGATTATCATTTCCATTTACAAATTAGTTAAATACCAAACCACTGAACAACACAGCGAACGCCACACTGGCGCCCGACGAGGGGCCACCAATGCACATTTATTCATTTTAATAATTGAAATTGTGATCTATTACAGGTACGGAGTACCAAAACAAACTATTAATCATTGTTTGTTTACTTGCTTCATGAGCATTGTCGTCTTCCTACCGAACTGCTGTACGAGTCTGTATCTGCGCTGGTGCGAAGTACACGAGTATCTTCATATAAGCAGTACAGTTCACTACTCTCAATCAACTCAGGTAGGAACAGATGTTTACATTCAATGGTTATATAGCAGCTCACGACCAACAATCGCTACCTGTGCAACATTCAATTGAAATCGGTACCTGCAGCCATAAGTAGTTTTAATTGAACATTCTGGCTGCGAGAATAATATTTTTAAGTGTTATTTGTGTATATGTGTTAGTTATAAGATTATTTTGTGTCAATTGGTGCTTGTCAGTGATTTATATATTTGTTGTGCTATATTGGTGATAGAATGGTTAAACAAAAGAAAAATAAACCGAATGAGCATACTGATGCAGAGACGACATCAGTGTCTCAGGTAGAATAATCTACGCATATTTCTGTCGAATTATTAGAAAAGTTAATTGTGAATGATAGTTTAGAAACTGATGTCCCGAGTGATAGTAAAACCGAGGAGATGCCAAAACAAACTGACACTCCTGCATTCAACCAGTTAGGAATTAATGACAATATTTGTTCTGAGCAAGGGGCAGAAGTTAGCAATGCTCAAGCTATGTCCATACAGGATATGCTAACAGCATTATTTGAAAAGTTTACTATTAAAGAGCAGGAGCGTGAAAAACAACGCGAGCTTAAAGAGCAGGAGCGTGAAAGACAACGTCAGCAGGAAAAGGAAAAACGTAGACAGGAAAAGCTTATAGACAAACAGCAACAGGAGCTCAGGGACCAAGAAAAGGAAAAGAAATTTTTGGAAAATATAAACAATATTTTTCTGGAAAGAGATAAAGAAATTGTCCGTAGGATAAATTAAGTGTTGGTCGATCGTGATAATGCTATTACTACCCATTTTAAGCAGGAGATCGATGCAGTAAAAACCACTATCGAACCGTTAACAAACATTCCAGTTCAGGTCAATAGTCTTCAAACTGAAGTAGATAGACTAGAGAACCAATTCAAAGCCTTGGCTACCGCTGTGGAAACAATGCAGTAGGACATTCCCTCGGAAATCCGAAAGCAAGTCCGAACAGAAATAGCCAGGCTGCTGAGCTCTGAAAATCAAAACTTTGAAAATCTCACAGTATGCAGTAATGACAACACTGGTACTGACAGGGAAAAGATCGCAGATAATCTAACGGCGAATTTTAATGCACCAGAAGGAAGACCAAATTTTGGTAATCAACCGATATTACCAGAGCAATATGTGACACCAAGGAACAATAATAGTGGAATAGAATGTACTTGTAATAAAGTAACCACACCACCTGCGAATGATAGCAATTCCATGCACTTAGCTACTTTGATGCATGAAGAAAGCCTAATTAAGCATAGACAGTTTCAAATATTTAACGAAGAAAGCAAGAAAAACATACATCCAGTAGTTTTCATTCGAAACTTCAAAAGTGTTCTTCCAAAATCATGGTCGGAAGAACAGAAAATACAGTTTGTGGTTCCAAATATTTCTGGTGATGCGTCGCTCTGGGCATTAAATGCAGCAGAAACTTGCAAGACTTTCCACGACTTTGAGAAGGCATTTCTTGATCAATTCTGGTCAGCTTTCCTTAAGAAAGTACTTTGAAAAATATATTAACATGACCCGGTACTGGGATGAGCCAGTAACCACCAGAGACTTATTGCGAGTGTTAAAAGCTAGATTACCCATACATATTAGAGAAAAATTATTTAATGTTACAGATACCGATCTGAAGGAATTTCTGTCTGTAATTGATTCTCTGGATCTAGTGCAAGAAGACGCCAGAAAAAATTCTGACGTCATCAGCAATACCAATAGTCCTAATAGAAAAAATTCATGGAATGGAAATAATGGAAATAGGGGCGAAGGTAGTCCAAAGAAAAATAAAAGTAAAGCTTATAGTAACGGAAAATACAATAATAATAATAGTAGTAGAAATCCCTACAACCAAAATTTTGGTTATCCTAATAATAATAACAGTAATTATCAAAAGGCCGAAGAACACCAACAACCGAATGATAATCAGAGGCCGTACCACAATGAAAACCCAAACAATAACAATAGCAACCAAAAGAGACGAAATGACAACAGGTCAGACAGTCCATATAAAGACAAGCCTAAAAATATGCGGGGTGGCAGTGAATATTGGCGACAGCCAGGGCCAAGTCATTGGCAGCCGCAGCAAAATTCTATCAATTCAGGTCAGCCAATAAATTATGTACAGGCTATACCTATACCAAGCAATCAATATCCACCGTGGTGGGATCCAAGCAGGCCTCCTCCGACTGAAAACTCACAAAATGTTAGAATAGTGGAGGTACCTTCGGAATCAAAACAAAACACTCAGAAGCTAACAAACTAATTTCGGTCCCTGTAGGCCTTCGCCAGGTGACCGAGGCCAACAATGAAGGCAATAGGTCGACGGAACAAAAAATAAACATGATACGGTATCAGGATGGCAACAGGATCGAAGATGAGCTATATCAGGAACCTGCTGTCTCTGATAAGTCACAAGGGAAAATATCCAAGCAAGTGTCACCGTAGCTGTAAATGGTGTGGCAACTACTATTCTGCTTGACACAGGTGCGAATGTGAACACGCAGTTTTTCAAGAAGGTATCGGAGATAAGAAGATTGCCGATTTTGCCGGTTGCAAATTGTAAGGGTATAGGGGCATTTGGAAAAAAATTATTGGATAACTTGTCAGTACCGGTGCTTCTGGGTCTTGAGTTCCTTCGGGAAAGGGAAGCTGTAATTGATCTCGCCCGTGAGACATGTGCACTTAAGTACCAACAGCGACCCATAACATTAATGCTGAATCGGGAATTCGGAGCGAACCTTCCGCTGATGAGAAAAATGAATCTTTCTGTCAGCAATCAGAAGTTGTTAGTGTTGGATCATAAGCACCCACAGATGTGTTACAAAAATCGAAATAACGATGCACCCAGCAACGTGAGTGACATCGTCACAACAATAGAAGAGAAAGTACAAGAGGCAACTTGCATTAATGCTTCAGAGGCTAGACAATTACCAGGATTATTATCCAGATACCTCGAAGTATTCACTGAACGCCCTGGAATCATAAAGGATTACCAGTATAATATGAAAGTATATCCGCACAAGACCTATTGCAGAGCATCTTACTCGGTCCCCTGGACTAAGAAAAACGAAGTGATACAAAGGACCAATCAGAAGTGCAAGTTCACTATCCAATAACTCCAAATATAATGTTTATCGTAAAATAATTAGCAGTAATAATTTGATAATATTATGTATGTATTAGTTTATAAGCTTTTATGTCAAGTATTACACTGAAATGTTGTTGAATTATTTGAACAAGGAGTAGAGAATCTCCATAATAATTGTATTTTTACTCTAAAAGGGATAAATAACTTGAAAAACATTTGAGTGTTGTTGCATTAATTGTGAGGAATTTTACCGTCCTATACGTAGGATAGAAATGATTAAAATGCTTAACTAATATACACTCCTGGATATGGAAAAAAGAACACATTGACACCGGTGTGTCAGACCCACCGTACTTGCTCCGGACACTGCGAGAAGGCTGTACAAGCAATGATCACACGCACGGCACAGCGGACACACCAGGAACCGCGGTGTTGGCCGTCGAATGGCGATAGCTGCGCAGCATTTGTGCACCGCCGCCGTCAGTGTCAGCCAGTTTGCCGTGGCATACGGAGCTCCATCGCAGTCTTTAACACTGGTAGCATGCCGCGACAGCGTGGACGTGAACCGTATGTGCAGTTGACGGACTTTGAGCGAGGGCGTATAGTGGGCATGCGGGAGGCCGGGTGGACGTACCGCCGAATTGCTCAACACGTGGGGCGTGAGGTCTCCACAGTACATCGATGTTGTCGAAAGTGGTCGGCGGAAGGTGCACGTGCCCGTCGACCTGGGACCAGACCGCAGCGACGCACGGATGCACGCCAAGACCGTAGGATCCTACGCAGTGCCGTAGGGGACCGCACCGCCACTTCCCAGCAAATTAGGGACACTGTTGCTCCTGGGGTATCGGCGAGGACCATTCGCAACCGTCTCCATGAAGCTGGGCTACGGTCCCGCACACCGTTAGGCCGTCTTCCGCTCACGCCCCAACATCGTGCAGCCCGCCTCCAGAGGTGTCGCGACAGGCGTGAATGGAGGGACGAATGGAGACGTGTCGTCTTCAGCGATGAGAGTCGCTTCTGCCTTGGTGCCAATGATGGTGGTATGCGTGTTTGGCGCCGTGCAGGTGAGCGCCACAATCACGACTGCATACGACCGAGGCACACAGGGCCAACACCCGGCATCATGGTGTGGGGAGCGATCTCCTACACTGGCCGTACACCACTGGTGATCGTCGAGGGGACACTGAATAGTGCACGGTACATCCAAACCGTCATCGAACCCATCGTTCTACCATTCCTAGACCGGCAAGGGAACTTGCTGTTCCAACAGGACAATGCACGTCCGCATGTATCCCGTGCCACCCAACGTGCTCTAGAAGGTGTAAGTCAACTACCCTGGCCAGCAAGATCTCCGGATCTGTCCCCCATTGAGCATGTTTGGGACTGGATGAAGCGTCGTCTCACGCGGTCTGCACGTCCAGCGCGAACGCTGGTCCAACTGAGGCGCCAGGTGGAAATGGCATGGCAAGCCGTTCCACAGGACTACATCCAGCATCTCTACGATCGTCTCCATGGGAGAATAGCAGCCTGCATTGCTGCGAAAGGTGGATATACACTGTACTAGTGCCGACATTGTGCATGCTCTGTTGCCTGTGTCTATGTGCCTGTGGTTCTGTCAGTGTGATCATGTGATGTATCTGACCCCAGGAATTTGTCAATAAAGTTTCCCCTTCCTGGGACAATGAATTCACGGTGTTCTTATTTCAATTTCCAGGAGTGTATTTGTTCGTGTGTAAGAATGGATATAACAAAAATATTTTCATAAGACGAGTTATGCAGTCCCACACACGTAGTGAGTGTTGGTGGTGTGTGAGCTGTGTGACTGAAAAAGAAATAAATAAAAAATAAAATAAACTGCTTTCACCATTAGTGATGCGAAATCTGAATGTGTACTGATTTACGTACACGGTTTCATTACAAAGTCATTTAAAATGCTGTTATGAGCAACATTCCGGTTAGATAAACCGAACATGGACATCTGTCCTAAAAACGTGGTAAATAACAATCCCAATAAAAAATTAAAAAACAGAAATATATAAATATATGTATCTGTAATAAAAATGGAAATGTACTGTTATCTGGACAGTTCAGTAATGATCTCATGGTCAAGATAATGTAGCAGATTCTGAAAGTTTTATATTGTCTCATGTTCATGTGACAGTGTAAAATTTTAAATTTTGTTATTCAGTCATGGTAATATGAACTTATGTGCAAGTGTACCAGACCTCATTACTTGAAAAGTGTCATTTGCATATAGATTGTCTGTTAAGTACTGTGGAAAACTACTGACAGCAATCACAACAGTGAAACGTGTTTCGCAGGAACTAGTGGACGCGTGAAGAACTGTGATTTACATTGTGAATAATGATGAACAGTGATAAAAACTGTGATCACGTAACCTTATGAACGCTCTTGGAGTGTCAAAGTTAACAGCAACGCTATGAACGTTGAGTACTGTTGACTGTATTAATAATGAATTTGAACTGATGACCTTTAGTAGTTTGATATGAAGCGTCTCCGCGTGCCAAATTTAATGTGACAGACTGTACAGCCAGCCGCGCGGCAAAACAGTAATGCAACGTTGGCTACGCAGCGCTTCGCGAAAATATTTACATTCCGCTTAAGTAAACGAAGCACACTACGGACACTTGTATGATTAACGGTGCAGTGTTCAAAATGTGCATATTGTGATAAACTTACATGTGAATCACTACATTGTGTTGAACAGTGTCAAAATACAGAACATACTCCAAAACAGTCTAATCCCATCCGTGTGAATGCAAGTGAAATGGACACTAATAGACTTTTCCACAGGATGAGAATAGTAATTATCTTGTCACTGATGCTTATATTTTGACATTTCATGTGCCCGTCTTAAACTGAGGGACGTGGGAAAGGAGAAACAAGACCTGCTGCAGCGCGACTTCTAGCCAGCAGCAGATCCAAACCACGATGCAGCCGACGGCAACCGACGCCCCACCGACTCGGCCGGGGGCGGTCCAGCAGCAGCCACTACCTGTTACCGGTCCAACGGCTCGACACGAGGGCGGTCTTACGACGTCAGCAGCAAATTGTTATGACATTCGATAAATGAGTGACTTTGGAAATTGTTATGGTATACCACCATGAAAAAACATTCATTATCTCAGATGCTTACAACAGAGTCATAAATTTGCATTTTCCAGCATATTTTATTACAATCATGTCAAGACTGACTGTTAAAATAGGTGTCTGTATTTTCTTGAAGCCCCTTTAACGGTTATACTCCCGGTTTTCCGAGTCCAGTGAACCCAAATGGGGGAGGGGGGGGGGATAAGTTAATCCGGGAAGCATCCGCAACAATTTCCGAGATAATACAGTCACTGAAATCATTTAAAGTACTCGATTCCCTATAATTTTATCATGTCTAAAACAACATTGAAACTAAATATTTGCATCTTGAGAGTAGCAAATCTACGTGGATTACGTGGACCGATAAAAAAAAAAAAAATACAATAGATAAACTAATATTTTTTCTCTCAGCCCAAGGGGCATTGTAACATCCACGAGATAAATTTTAGCTACAGTGCGACGAGACAAAATTATGCCTCTAACAGTTATAAACATCTTTTCGACGTATGAAAAAACAGAGGAAACGAATGAAAACGATGATAAATATTAATTTTTTATATAATATTCTATGATGTAATTGGCCATATCGATGTGTATCATACAAAGGCAATGATAACTGTAATTTCCTTTTATGATCTGCGTTTGTCTACCTTTGTTTTTACCTTCTGTTGGTTGGCTGTTGTAGGTTGCGGACGCTTATCGAACTGAGGTCCGTTAAGAAATTGTAATTATTTGTTAATTATTACGTGAAAATAGAGTTCATTATTATTATAAATATGAGTGAATAATTAATTGTAACTCTCTCAGTAAGCATTATCTGTGTTAATTATTTCTTTCCGCTGCAAGGAGTGCAGCCATTGATGATAGCGATTTGTATCGCGTTTTTGTCTGTGTTTTCCTTAGAAACAAATCAAATGTTTGCTTGATGAAGTCTAAATATTGCACAATACGAAAGTAGATTTTATAGAGTTCAATAAGCATTTTAAATATTTACTTATTTGCTCTAACAATAGAAAGTCTCTATCAATTGTCTGCCGCCATCTTAACAATTATCTCAGCGGCAAATTCAAATTTAAATTACGCAACTCTGCAGAATAAATGCCGAAGGTAATACAAATGTGTAAAAATAAATGTGCACCGGTGGTCCCGAACTCATTTTAATGAAGGCGATTCGAATCAGATTGCTTCTTTAAAAACAGTGCTCATAGCACGATTGTTATAACAAACTCTTCTAGCTGATGTATGGAGCCGAAATTAATTACGCACGAGTTGCGAAGAATATTGTTTCAGGTAACATACGTCAGTGTTGTGCACGGCTGATTTTCGGTGGTTTTAATGATCATTTTGCTGATGATAACTGCTTCCATCTTAATCAATAGTTGTATAGAATCTGTTGTATGAACTGTGATTTAGTGACACTTAAACAACTTACAGACAACACTTTAACATGACGTTAACTTGGAGTTCTTTAGCAACTTGATCAAATCTTTAGCCGGGACAAAAATTATTTAGTAATTACTCAATGTAATAAAATAAGATTATCATTTCCATTTACAAATTAGTTAAATACCAAACCACTGAATAACACATCGAACGCCACATTTGTTTTGAACTCTTTCATTCGGCTCTCTACGCCAGGGATGCTTATTACTAGGTTACCCATGTGGTAGTCTGTACGATGGTCAAGTGACGGTACGTTTGGACGATTCTCCTGCGTTTCTTAAACGTGGAAATTAAAACTTCGGCCTTTCTTTCGCTATTTTCTACTGCCAAACCAGACCGCTCAACGAGAGATTCGAAAGAAGCCTTAGACCCACAGGGTTCGACTTGTTATATACTTATCTGGTGTAGTTAGCGGTTAGCTTAAAAAATGACGTAATGACATTCCTATCACCACTCCATTAGCCCCGCTGTTCAAATTCCCTAACTGTATTTGATTGTATATACACCACTGGCCATTAAAATTGCTACACCAAGAAGAAATGCAGATGATGACGGTTATTCATTGGACAAATGTATTATACTAGAACTGACATGTGATCACATTTTCACGCAATTTGAGTGCATAGATCCTGAGAAATCAGTACCCAGAACAACCACCTCTGCCGTAATTATGGCCTTGATACGACTGGGCATTGAGTCAAACAGAGCTTGGATGGCGTGTACAGGTACAGCTGCCCATGCAGCTTCAACACGATACCACAGTTCATCAAGAGTAATGACTGGCGTATTGTGACGAGCCAGTTGCTCGGCCACCATTGAGCAGACGTTTCCAGTTGGTGACATCTCTGGAGAATGTACTGGTCAGGGCAGCAGTCCAACGTTTTCTGTATCCAGAAAGGCCCGTACAGGACCTGCAACATGCGGTCGTGCATTATCCTGCTGATATGTAGGGTTTCGCAGGTATCGAATGAAGGGTAGAGCTACGGGTCGTAACACATCTGAAATGTAACGTCCACTGTTCAAAGTGCCGTCAATGCCAACAAGAGATGACCGAGACGTGTAACCAATGGCACCCTATTCCATCACGCCGGGTGATACGCCAGTATGGCGATGACGAATACACGCTTCCATATTGCGTTCACCGCGTTGTCGCCAAACACGGATGCGACTATCATGATGCTGTAAACAGAACCTGCATTCATCCGAAAAAATTACGTTTTGCCATTCGTGCACCCAGGTTCGTCGTTGAGTACACCACCGCAGGCACTCCAGTCTGTGATGCAGCGTCAAGGGTAACCGCTGATAGTCCATGCTGCTGCAAACGTCGTCGACTGTTCGGGCAGATGGTTGTTGTCTTGCAAACGTCCCCATCTGTTTACTCAGGGATCGAGACCTGGCTGCACGATCCGTTACAGCCATGCGGATAAGATACCTGTCATCTCGACTGCTAGTGATACGAGGCCGTTGGGATCCAGCACGGCGTTCCGCATTACCCTCCTGAACCCACCATTTCCATATTCTGCTAACAGTCATTGGATCTCGACCAACGCGAGCGGCAATGTCACGATACGATAAACCGTAATCGCGATAGGCCACAATCCGATCTTTATCAAAGTCGGAAACGTGATGGTACGCATTTCTCCTCCTTACACGAGGCATCACAACAACGTTTCATCAGGCAACGCCAGTCAACTGCTGTTTGTGTATGAGAAACCAGTTGGAAACTTTCCTCATGTCAGCACGTTGTAGGTGTCGCCACCGGCGACAACGTTGTGTGAATGCTCTGAAAAGCTAACAATTTGCATAATACAGCATCTGCTTCCTGTCGGTTAAATTTCGCGTCCGTTGTACGTCATCTTCGTGGTGTAGCAATTTTAATGGCCAATAGTGAGTATAGAAAGTACTTTAATGGATTAGGCAACCTGAGGATGGAGAGTAATTGCCGAAACCGGCGATGTGACTGTTTTCTGCGTATCTAGGTAAGCTTGACGTAATAAATTATTATACAGACAAAACGTATTCGTCCAGCACAAGATGAATCTATAAAGCAGAGCGAGATGGCGCAGTGGCACTCTGGACTCGCAGTCGTGAGGACGATGTGTCAAAATCACCGTCTGGCCAGCCACAGTTGGTTAGGTGTAATTTTCCTACATCACTCCTGGCGAATGCCGGGATGATACCTCCGAAAAACTTACGACCATTTTACTTCTTCATCCTTTAATAATCCGACATTGTACTCCGTTTCCCCGCTGTCGACGGGACGTTAAGTCTTAATCCTGCTTTCTTCTTTTTCAACTCATCACACTCGAAACAGTATTGTTCTATCTTTGAAGCCAATGTTCTAATTTAAATTTCGTAAGAAAATGAAACGCCTACAGGTGCCCTTATGGTGTCATTGATTCTACGGCTACCAGTTAAGGCGCTTCAGTGCATCATCTTCAGGACTTAGCTAGTTCTCAAGGTGTTAACATCGTCCGCATAGACGATGTATAAGTGGCCAACATAACTAGATTACACAGACTATAACTGTGGTGATGTCTCTCCGATCATCAACTGCGTAATCCAGTTATGTTGTCTATCGATACATCGTTTATACGGATGGTGTTAATCTCTTCAGCACCAGCTGAGGCCTGAAGATTGGACACTGAGGCGCCGAAACTGGTAGCCGTAAAATAAGTGATTTGACATGGACGGCTGTAGGTATTTCAATTTCTTATAGTAGTGAATGGCGTTAGTCCCACAGAGATAAAGTCACAAGAATGGACACACAAAATTTAAATTCCTTCTGTGCTTTTCCGAATAAACCGGTCCTTTTCGCTTCTCTTTGCGAAAGTTTTATAATCTCCGTAACGTCATCGTAACAGTCAGATTGTGTTACCAGTGGGTCATGACTTGGTGCCTGGAAGGGGTATTTCAGGGCAGAAACAAGGTTGATATTATGTGAAAACAGAGGTCCGGTTTCAAAAGTAGAGGCAAATTCTGAACATGTTAATGGTACTGAAACTTCAATATTAGCTCAGATGTATAATGAAGTCGTGGACCAGAACCATTGTGAAAGTAGTTCACCCAAATATATACCTTGGTGTTGTGGATTTGGAGTCCGGCCGGAGTGGCCGAGCGGTTGTAGGTGCTTCAGTCTGGAACCACGCGACCGCTACGGTTGCAGTTTCGAATCCTGCCTCGGGCATGGATGTGTGTGATATCCTTAGGTTAGTTAGGTTTAAGTAGTTCTAAGTTCTAGGGGACCGATGACCTTAGATGTTAAGTCCCATAGTGCTCAGAGCCATTTGAACCAATTTTTTTTATTTTTTTAATTTGGAGCTGATGGGGGCTTGATTATAAGTCAGAAAAAATGGCTACATCTCAGCTGATCATTCATGGTAGAAGAACTTCAGAAGTGTCTCAAACGACGGAAGTATCTCACTAGACTGGAAGTAACTGCCTCAGCTGGTTAGTCCGGTATTACACTATCATATTTCTTTGTCAAAGTTGATATGACATATAATAATGTCAATGAATTGACAGTGTAATTGCGAACTTCATCAAATCTCGCCTTCCGTCAAAGAAATATGATCAAATCTAGAGCCTCGCCATGGATTTGATCATAAAAGTCGTTCGTCCTCTGTTTACTGCAATGTGAAATGTAACCGCTTGTAGCGCTGGCTTCGTTACAGATATTTGACATCTCTGTTGTTTGTTTGTAAACATGGCATCGAAGTTGTGAGCAGCATTGGTTGGGTCAGTTATTGCTAACCATGCTTCGACAGGGGTGGGAGAGCAAGGGGCGCAATGCGTGCTATTAATCGTGTGCTGATGGGCAGATAGAAAATGCTGCAGGCGTCTTCCTATCTACAACCATAGCTACAACCATCCACCTCTACATCCAGAAACATCCAGGCAGCCTTTCAGAGAGCCGGACTACAGTGGTGACACTCTAAAATAAAAAAATTCTTAGCTCTCTGTTTTACGTATCTATTTTTCAATAGACAAGTTAAAAAAGCGCCAGCCTATTTCGTTCTTTTTATTAATTTTGTAGTGGTTGAAACACTAATTATATACATAAAATTACTCAAAAATAAAAATAGATCTTATTGCCTTTTAGTGCACCAAACATTTATTTATCTTCAAATAAACCCCCTTCAGTGCTTTATAAATTGCGTCACGCGTTTCTAGGATTATTTGCGGTTTATGTGCTACTAGAAAGCTCTGTCCTGTATAAAGAAGTGTGAAAGTGAGCCTGCCTTCTGCACATACAGAATTTCTCAAGTGAGTATTCTGTTTTGTAATGTGAACAAGCCACTTAACTGGACAAATACCGAAATACACTTTCGTCCATTCGCATGTAATTTATATAAGACCTGACGTACTCCACTTGGCAACTCTCGTAACAAATTTTGCTGAATGCTTTTACTATCTCATGGCTTCACCTAAGCATGTTTCCTTTTTCTCCGCCGCTCTTTTTCCAAATGCGTAAACAATGCAGTTGTGGAAAAAGCAACTGCGGCTCATAATAACAGGTAGATGTTGTCCACCATCTTGAAATTTCACAAAAAACATGACTGTAACAGCCTGTTTTAGCGCCACGCCAATGTTCTATGCGAAAGAAATTTTACGAATACTTGATCATATTTCTTTGTCAAGGAAATATGGTAGCGTAGAACTGTCTTTAGGTGTTCGGACAGGTGGTGTGCCTCAGGGCAGCTGTAGCCGCGCCGCCATGAACGCCTTGACACGTCAGCTGCATTCTTGGCGGTCCGGGTAGCGCAACGGCGCGAGCCGGCTCGCAGATGGTTGCCAGTTAAGCCGGCGCCCCTCTCCATTAGGTAGAGTGGGGAGCTACATGGAGGCTCACACGCTGCAGCAAACTTAAGGGGCCAGCCCCTCCTGCGACGAAGGGGAAGGTGCACCTGAGTGTACAACGTTTCCCCGTACTGGATGAAACCAACATTCAGAGATGACCGAGAAGTGAAACATGATCACAGAGCAACAGCGAAGCTCGGGTTGTAAAGGTCACAATGATAAATCAATTGGAGCGAATAGCTCAAAATTTACGCAGAATAAATGTGAATATTTTCCGTGTGGCCTTTATTAGATGTGTTTATTTACGAGCGCGACTTCAAGGAACAGCAGTAAAAACATAAATCACTTAAAGACCAGTTATTGAATAATGTATTCTGAAAATTGTTATGTAAAATATATTACAGTTTTAAAACAATCAGGTCTTTCTTCCTCTCGATGAAGGGGGTCCATGAATAGATATTCCATTTAAGATAGCTCACGAGGTCCCACGTTCGATTCCCGGCCGGGTCGGGGATTTTCTCTGCCCGGGGACTGGGTGTTCGTGTTGTCCTCATAATTTCATCGTCATCATCATTATTCGTGAGAGTGCCTGGATTGGACTGAGTAAAAATTGGATTGTGTAAGAATTGGGAATTTATACGGGCGCTGACGACCACGCAATTGAGCGCCCCACAAACCAAACATTCTCATCTATTTAAGAGGACACTGCCCTCGCACCAACCAAGTTTACATGTTCCATATTCATACTGATTCAATATAATTGTGTAAAAGAACGTAAAGCTTCACTAAAACGAGGAAATAATGACAAACGAGATGTCTAAGTTTGAAATGACTCAACAAATTCACAGTTGCATTGCTTACCGTAAGAAATACCATAAAATTCGTGTTACGTGCACACTTAACTTTCACTGTGCGTCCACCAGGAGAGACGTTTGACAACTAAACTTCTACGAACGTGCTGGATACCTCGTACTACCAAAGCTCATATCTGTAGTGTCAGAGAAACATTTATTTCCTAATTTCTATGTTATATATTAAATTATTTCACTGTAGCGTAAAATTTTCTTTAAAAACTGTTCCACTTCTAAGAGGGAACAAGGGGAAGGACTACAAGGCATATATTTTATGAAACTATTGACACCAATGATTAGACTCGTTCATACATATTCTTTGGTGCAGGACGATTTAGCATCTTGTTTATGAATATGCGCCTCAATGACATAGTGCAAAATCTGTGGGCGTAAAATGCAAACATTCGTTACAAAATCGAAACATGTGTATCAGTAAAATCCTCAATTAAAACTGTAAAACAAAGAATTGAGAAAATTGTTTCATGAAGCTACTTGTCTAATGATACGAAATAGAACAGATTAGAGAAACGTTGGACGCGCGTTTTAATGATGCTCGATATCATGTATAGCAAATGAGGTGCCTAATTAGAAGTTTTATACTTCTTGGTGTAGATGATAGAAATATATCAAGGCCACAATTGACTGTACGTTCTGCATTTTCAGTCAAATACCCCCTACTACCCCTTAAAATTCTAGTATTTTAACTTGAACATTGAATAAATTTCAATCGGCACATCATTTCCTGTACATGAAGTCGAGTAACTTCAAACGTACGTCAAAATTTTCTTTAATCTATTTTATTTCTTATATGTAGAATCATTTCAAAAACATTTTGGACTTCGCTAGCAATTGAATGGGTCTCCGTCCGCATCTGCCGATCGCTGTGCCAAAACATTTGACTAGTCTTTTATTTTCATTTTTTTCAGTTTGCTTTATTTTCATATTTTTTTCAGAAATAAAGTGGCCGAGCGGTTCTAGGAGCTACAGTCTGGAACCGCGCGTCCCCTACGGTCGCAGGTTCGAATCCTGCCTCGGGCATGGATGTGTGTGATGTCTTTAGGTTAGTTAGGTTTAAGTAGTTGTAAGTTCTAGGGGACTGATGACCTCAGCAGTAAGTCTCATAGTGCTCAGAGCCATTCGAACAATTTTTTTTCAGAAATAAAAGAATGAAAAGATAAATTTTTTACACCTCACTTGTCTTCCTGTGGTCACTGCTCTCTAAATGTACTACATTTAGTACCTGATTCAAAGGAAGGCATTTAAAAAATCGAATATCATACCAGTGCGACTTTTTGTACGCAAAATAACAACATCTGAAAGCGATGAAGTTTTTTACACCTCACCTCCGTAGCTCTTTGCGAACTATTACACATTTCCCTCAAATCACTAATCACACTTTTCTTGATTCCACTGACTGCTTTCAAGCAAATAAATCTTGTTTTGCTAGGCTACACTGCCGGAATACGAAATTAATACACCTTTTTAGAGGTTTCCAGTTCGCTCAAGATTTATTGTGGCAACAATGCATTTCGAGTACATGAAATGATTAAATTTATAGACCAATAGCGTAAGAGGTTCTGAGGCACCAGGTATCGACCCTTGCTGAAACAGCCCTATTAGTAGGTGGTGTAGCTTCCACGGGTGGCAGTGCAGCCTCTGACTTTGGCATCCAGTCGAAGTTAGGGATGGTGAATGCTTTCCTGGGATACGTTATACCACGCACGCTCGACCTGTTCACGTTGTTCTGTAAGAGTTGTTGGTTGACGAGTCGCACATTTCACTTCTCGTTCCTTCATATCTCACACGTACTCAACTGCAGACAAATCCGGGGATGGTGCTGGTTAAGGAAGTTGCTTCACGTTGAGTTTCATGGGCAGTGTGTGAATGAGCATTATCCTGTTGGAGCAACTCATCACCTTCCTGTCGCATAAAGGTCAAAAGTACAGGTCTAAGAACGCTCTGAATACAACGATAGCTGGTTAGCACCCCTCCAGAAACACCAAAAATGAACGAGAGTTGTACCTTATCGCACCCCACACCCTATACCCTGATGTTAGACGAATTCACTCTACGAGACAGCGCTCACCAGGTCTACGTAGTACAAGCAAATGACCACCACTTGAGTGCAGGCAGAATCTGCTTTCATCGATGAAGACCACGGGGCGCCTTTCCATGTTCCAAGATATCCTCTGGCGCCAACAGTCGAGTCGTGCACGTCGATGCTGTGGCGTGAGTGGAAGACAGGCCAGAACTGTGCGTGCCCGTAGTCCCATTGCTAACAACCGGATCACAACAGTTCGTGTTGGCATGTCTGGGCGCACAAGCCCTCCTGTCTGTGCTGTGGTAACAGTGCGATCTGCCACTACTTCTCTTGCTGTACGACGATCCTGATGGGCATTTGTGCTCTGTGAAGGTCAAGAACCTCTTCTACGCGTGGTGATAATGTTAACTTGACCACTGATTCCAGCAACGTTGCACAACTGATGCAGCACGTCAAACCTGTGTGCAATTCCAGAATGAGATTTTCACTCTGCTGCGGAGTGTGCGCGATATGAAACTTCCTGGCAGATTAAAACTGTGTGCCAGACCGAGACTCGAACTCGGGATCTTTGCCTTTCGCAGGTAAGTGCTCTACCAACTGAGCTACCCAAGCACGACTCCCCCCCCCCCTTCCTCAGAGCTTTAATTCCGCCAGGACCTCGTCTCACACATTCCAAACCCCACAGAAGCTCTCCTGCCAACCTTGCAGATTTAGTACTCCTGGAAGAAAGGATATTGCGGAGACATGGCTTAGCCACAGCCTGGGGGATGTTTCCAGAATGAGATTTTCACTCTTCAGCGGAGTGTGCGCTGCAGTTGCCCGCGAAAGGCAAACGTCCTGAGTTCGAGTCTCGGTCCGGCACACAGTTTTAATTTGTGTGCAATTCTCGGAAAGGATTATCCCGCCAGTTGGAATGACTCAATTTGAAATCTTTCACACTCTCTCAGTTGGCTGTAGGAAGCACGAGTGTGCCTATGTGACATGGTTGCCTGCTTCATTCATACCTTTGCATCACACTGAGTCTTCTGGCTGTGAGTATTCCCTATTAAAGGGCAGACACAATGCCGCGCTGTTAGCTGAGCCACTACTTTATCAATAGTCCCCCAGGTTTCATATCACGTCACCGGATCAGGATCAAAAACGTATTTTCAGCTGTGCTAATTTTTTATCCCGGCAGTGTATGTGCTGGCCAGTTTGATGCTTCATTTGCCCTTTCCCCACTTTTCGTTTGGTGGTGAGAAATCGGACAAAAATCCATTGTATAGCTACTGGAGAGTTTTGACTTCAACAATATATTTAACTAAAATAATTGTATAACGAGCATGTACAGTCGTGGACAAAACGAGCGAGACCCCTCGCCTTTTCGTTATGCTGATCCGCACGGCTTTAAAGTCTGCTACACAGCATAACAGGCAAGGCGACGAAGTGCTACCAACATACTATGCACAGGCGTGAAATTGACAAACTATCTGAACTTTTTTAGACTGTTTTCCATAATTTGTAAGACTATATTAATGCTGATTAATGTGTTAAACACAACACGTAAATATAAGACAGATATGAAAGAAGAAACGCTAATTGGTATGAACTGTACGAATAAAAATGAATTTCAACTTATCGAGAAAACATAACTGTTTTAGTAAGACAAAGAACCCCAGATCGTTACGAATTGGCAAAATATTATCCGCATTCGGCCGCGAAATGGTCTGTGTCAACGTTCAGACCAGTCATACTGGATTACTGTTGCTGACCTACCATGAAAGTGTGCAAATTTAGCAATGCGTGAAGATTCATAACGAAATTCAGTTAAAAATCATTCAGTGCCACACTTAAGTCAATTCCATTATTGACAGAAGTGGAAAAAGTAGGCAGTAACATGTATTAAATTCTACAAAAGTGTCATATTGACATCCACAGTACAGAATAAAGGTAGCGATATAACGTATTGGCGGCGCGAGAATTTCTTAAAATTGCTTTACTGATATTCTACCTGCCTCCATCGAGATTAGAACCGAAAACGAACCAGACCTTCCTTTCACTACACTAGCAGACAACCCAGGCAAACAGCCCCCTATTATTACCCCTGACATGAATAAGCCGGCAATTTCGCAATGAAAATGGCAAAATGAACTGCAGTTTCTGTTGCATAGAGCTTCCTGGACTCAAAAACATGAATTTTTTACTTTTATGTCACTGCTTATATGGCAGTCATTCGGGATGTTTATCGAAATAATAAAATACTGTTATTAGCGAGTAAATTTAGTAGGATAATTCTCCACCACAACAGGAAATAAACGGCTACATAGCTGCCAAACGTATTCTACACTGTTTATAATTCTCCACTAGGCTCGCCACAGCCAGAAAATGTTCATTAGCCGAAGTGTTTCTTAAGCTAGTTAGCAATGGGAATGTTCGCACTTCTAAAACGCGGTGGCATTAATACTGGGATGTGAATTACCACGTGTATAGGCAAATAGATTCTATTTGCATTCTTGTTAACGTGATTTGGATCGAAAGTGTAGCTACGATTAATATGCTGATGTATCGACTGCAACTAGAACATTTCGAATAAAGAGCAGGGGGTGTTATTTATGCGGCCCTCATCTTCAGTAACTGTCGTAGCTGTTTTCGTTGTTAGGATTTCGTCACCTAAACCGGTAGAAACGTAACCCTACTAGTCTCACTTTCTTGACCCTCTGTCGGTCTACCCAACCCTTAAAACCCGTTTAACTCGAGAACGGGTAGACATAATAAGCGGAGATGTATCGCACTTCTTGCGGTAACCGGTCACTTAGTGGTGTAAAAAAAGTGAGCTTCTATGTCAACGCAAACTAAAGATACGGTCGTTTATGTAAAGAAAGTTTACGTGAAAGGTCAAAAAATGGCTCCAAGAAATGTGCGACCAAACTGCTTAGGTCATCAGCCCCTAGACATAGAAGTACTTAAACCAACCTAACCTAACACACAAACATGCCCGGGGAAGGATTCGAAGTGACGGCGCAAGCAGCCGCGCGTTCCGCGATATGACGTCGTTGAAAGCACGGCTAACCCGCGCCGGCAAGCTGTTAATATCCTCTGATGTTGCTAAGAAGTAATTTACTTCTGGTGAATGATTTTATGCGCAGTTCATTTAAGACAGAATAACTAAAATATATTTGATGTTACGAAAGACGAAGGACGCCTAATTCATTTCCCTCACTTTATTTATGATGTTATATTCGCAATCTGGGCATACGTATTATCCATAACCACACTTTAGCGCCACATAGATATGAGATTTCAACACATTGGCGTACTCTTGAGATATTTCGTTTCCCATGAAGTGCTGGCAGACGATGCTGTGGCGTCTTCGAAGCGCGAGCTTCGTCAGTGCAAGAGATCTCAGCACAGCTAACCGAGCGAGGTGGCGCAGTGGTTAGCACACTGGACTCGCATTCGGGAGGACGACGGTTCAATCCCGTCTCCGGCTATCCTGATTTAGGTTTTCCGTGATTTCCCTAAATCGTTTCAGGCAAATGTTGGGATGGTTCCTTTGAAAGGGCACGGCCGATTTCCTTCCCAATCCTTCCCTAACCCGAGCTTGCGCTCGGTCTCTAATGACCTCGTTGTCGACGGGACGTTAAACACTAACCACCAACACCACCATCAGCACAGCTGAGCGAACGTTTTCTTCCTGCTGCTAGTCTAATGGACAATGGAAATACTGTAGAATACTTTTGACAACTATGTGACCATCGATTTACGTTCGTGAGTCGTTCATAATTATGTTAGTAAATTCACTCGTTATTTTTATGTTCTTTAAATTACATTTGCTACATGATTCGCATTGAAGACGTAGGAAATGTATGTTATTTGGTCTAGGAAGCACGTTCCAATAGAAAGTGATGCTTACATTGACATTTATGTTGCGAATTAGTCGTCTTATCCATCACACGGATAACGAGGATGCTCCGTTTTGCTACTGTTGTTTCGTAGCTTACAAGGGAACCTCCCCATTGCACCCCCCCCCCCCCCCCCTCAGATTTAGTTATAAGTTGGCACAGTGGATAGGCCTTGAAAAACTGAACACAGATCAATCGAGAAAACAGGAAGAAGTTGTGTGGAACTACGAAAAAAATAAGCAAATAATACAAACTGAGTAGTCCATGCACAAGAGAAGCAACATCAAGGACGGTGTATACTCACGAGCGCCGTGGTCGCGTGGTTAGCGTGAGCAACTGCGGAACGAGAGGTCCTTGGTGTAAGTCTTCCCTCGAGTGAAAAGTTTAATTTTTTATTTTCATACAATTATTATCTGTCCGTCCGTCCGTCCGATGCGAGGTAACTGCGCCGTAGTATGGGGACGCTACAGCTAAACAAACTTCGAAACACAGGACGTCAGTCGACTACAGCGCACGGAAGAGAGAGTATTCCTGCTAACGAGGCTCCCTGCCTGGCAGTGGACTGTTCGCTACTTTGGACGAGAGTGCTTTAAATACGTGAGATGTATTCCGTGGGCAATATGAATCCAGAAAATATAGCTCGCGACTTCAATAACAAGGTCAATGAATATTTTCCGAACTGTAAGGAATCGGAAAGTTCCTTAAGGGATCTTGCTGAAACTTCGCTCAGTGAAAGAGGGGACAAAATCTGCGAACACGTGTCTCGGCTTACTGCTTACACTCTACAGCTTCTGAGAAAATGACGGTCAAAGTTTTCAATGCGCTGTTGCTATAGTGTAGATACCTCTTAGCGGGTAAAGATTCAACTGAAGCGGTGGCTCTGTGGCTACCATCGCGACTTCGGAACTTTGCGCTACGAGTCCGAAACCTGGTTTCCTTCCCCCCCCCCCCTCCCCCTCACTCTCTGAATTATCTACGAATGTTTATTCCGATTTATGTTGAAACAATGTTGTCGTTATTCGTCAGTTAATTTACTGTGTAAAGAAAGAACTTAAAAAGGGAAGACCCAGCGCGTAGTGGGGCGATCACTCTGTCGTAGAAATAATTCAGAAGCCAAGATCGCTTAAATACTGTTTACTGGATAACCGGTTTCAACACATTAAAGGTGCCATCATCGGATCTGAATGTAGATTAACATTTATAAACCATTTGGATATAACGATACATGAGGCAGACCAGATGATTTTAGATCAGCTTGTCTCATTCTTTTATAATTTTTTTAAATTCATTAATTACACATAAAGTTAATTGGCGATTAATGACAACATTATTTCAACATAAATTAGAAAAAAACATTCGTAGATAATTCTGATAGAGAGGCAGGAAAAAATAATAATAAGAAAACCAATATGGTCTCGAACACGGGAATCAAAGTTATGAAGGAACGACGGTAGCCATGAGCCACCGCTTCAATTGCGTTCTCGCCTGCAGAAGGTATCTACACTATAGCAACAGCGCGTTGATAACTTTGACCGTCGCTTTCTCGGAAACGGTCGAGTGTTTGCATATAAGCCGAACCATAGGTTCGCTTATTTTGTCCTCTCCTTCACTGAACAAAGTTTCCGGACAATCAGCCTATGACACCTGGCGAGTTCCACTCGTTAGTCAAGTCGCTTCTTACGCTCGGCGAGAACTATGTATGCCTCAGAGTAAACTGCGCCGCTTGGAAACACGGCGAGCGAGGATAAACACATTTTCCTTCCTATAAGGCAACCTTCTACAGCTAAAATTCATGAAGTGTTCTCAAGGTTGCCTCAGTTATTTCAGAAATGTTTCTTGCGCTTGGCCTGCCGCATATACAAAACGTAAACATTTCATTTCATGTAATATTTATCAGGATAAGGCATGATAAGAGTGGACCAGTCCCTTCTGAGAAAAATTACAGATTCTAAGTTGCTCCACTATGTAATGACACGGGTACGGGCTTGCGATCTATCGTTTATGCCATCGATTTCCGTGTTACACATACTTGGCCACTGTGTTGTGGCTGCCGTCGTGGAGGAGGCAGTCTGTTTCCTGCTAGCGCTGTTTCCGCAGCAGATATTAACCGCAACGAATCATTCAGTCAACGCAAAATGTCCCATCTGGCTGAGGCAGACAAGAGCGCTATAATAGCACTCCATGCAGAGGGATTTTCAAACGGCTATATAGCAAGAACTATGGGTCTTCACAAGTCGACGGTAGCCAGGTGGATTAGACGAAAGAAGAGAGTGGTAACCTGAATGGGAGGCCTCATGGCCGTCGCCGCAAAACAACAGCAGCTCAGGATCAGCAGATACGCCGTTTCAGTGAGAACCAGCCATTTGTCAACGCACGACAAATTCAGCACACTTTGGGTCTCAATGTTAGCAGTAAGACCGTCACTCGTCGTCTAAGGGAAGGTGGACTGAGAGCAAGAAGCGCTGCTGTGAAAGAGAAATTGACAGTTTCGCACAGAGAAGCTCGCCTTGCTTTTGCTGCTGAATATGTCGACAGACCTCTCCAGTTTTGGAGGCGAGTGATTTTCACTGCCGAAAAAGTTTTCTCTATGGCATCAACCGGAAAAGTACTTGTTTACCGACCTAAAGGTGCTAGGTATAATCGAAAATATATTTACAGTTACCGAAGGAGTGGTAGGGAGTCGGTAACGATATGGGCATGGGTATCGGCCGAAGGGTGTGGGCTCCTGTGGGAAGTGGAAGGAAGATTCGATGCGCGCAATTACATCTCAATTCTGGAGAACGTGATGTTGCCTTCTGTGACAGCAAGATTTGGCGATGATCAGATCATGTTCCACCAAGATCGCTCGCCTATTCATATGGCACGTGTGGTTAAGAGGTGGTTCGACGACCATAGTAATATTACTGTAATGGAATGGCCACCTAAAGCAGCTAACATGAATCCCATTGAGAGTATTTGGGCAGAAATGGTCAGAGTAATACGAGAAAAGGGGCAGGCACCGTCGACTCGCCGACAGCTTTCTGATGTGATTCATGACGCTTGGAATGAGTTACTTGAATCTCCTAGTGATGTGGCTCGAGTTGTGGGCTAAATGCCAAACAGACTTCTAGCTGTTGTGGAAGCCGAAGGAGGCTATACGCGATACTAAGCAGCATCAGCAGAGGTGTTTTTTTTTTCAGCCCTTCACCAATCAGCTGCAACAGATGTTTCAAGTTTTTTTTGTTTTTTTTACAGACGTATATTTTATATAATTTTAGGGAAACGCAGTAAGTGGAATGTGGACAAACAAATTAATTCACAGCAAGATATGTAATATTTAATTTTCTAAGAGAAGAAATACTCACCGTAAATATTCATGCAGTCTCTAAAAATATATGACATACGTGTATATGCAAGAAGGGTACAAAACAATTCAGCACAAATGAAAAATATTGAGGAGAAGCTCGCCGATGAAGGCGTAATTGGAGAACAAAGGTTGGGCTGGAAGGAGAGGTAAGGAGGCCCGAAAAAGCAGAGAAAAATCGAATACCCAGTAGACTTTGAGTTGTTGTCGCAGCAGAAGGCGGTTGGTATTGTAAGTAGACTGTTTAGGTTTTTTTTATTGGTAACGCCACCTCTGTATGAAAATCACTGGCTGTGCTGTGTGCAGTCTGTGGCTGCTTTGCATTGTTGTAATACTCGCCATTGTAGTGTTAGGCAGCTGGCTGCGAACAGCGCGTAGCGTTGCGCAGTTGGAGGTGAGCCACCAGCAGTGGTGGATGTGGGTAGAGAGATGGCGGAGTTTTGTAATTTGTCATGAACTGCTATATATATGATGATATCAAGGTAAATACATTGTTTGTTCTCTATTAATATCTTTCATTTTCTAACTATCCCTATCAGTAGTTAGTGCCTTCCATAGTTTGAATCTTTTATTTAGCTGGCAGTAGTGGCGCTCGCTGTATTGCAGTAGCTTGAGCAGCGAAGATTTTTGTGAGGTAAGTGATTTGTGAAAGGTATAGTTTAATGTTAGTCAGGGCCATTCTTTTGTAGGGAATTTTGAAAGTCAGATTGCGTTGCGCTAAAAATATTCGTTGCGCTAAAAATATTGTGTGTCAGGTTAAGCACAGTCTAGTATAATTTTTCTAAGGGGACGTTTCAGTATATGCGATTCGGAGCAACAGTAGAACAATAGTTTTATTTACTGATTTTCGAGGCTTTATTTTGTGGCAGCTAAACAGTACTGCATCATGAGACCCACTATTTGTCCACATGTGGCTAAACATCAGAGGTGTAAAAAAAAAAAAAAAATTTCCGGCCGAAGTGGCCGTGCGGTTAAAGGCGCTGCAGTCTGGAACCGCAAGACCGCTACGGTCGCAGGTTCGAATCCTGCCTCGGGCATGGATGTTTGTGATGTCCTTAGGTTAGTTAGGTTTAACTAGTTCTAAGTTCTAGGGGACTAATGACCTCAGCAGTTGAGTCCCATAGTGCTCAGAGCCATTTGACCCATTTTTTGTAAAAATTTTTGAGAGGTGCCGAAGTTCTCTGGAACAGTAACGTGTTTTAGACAAGAAGATGATTTTTAATTCATTTCATTTTAACCATTCACACTATGCTTTGACATTCTAATCTTTGATTTCATTTTATTATTATGTATCTTTTCTTCAGTGGAAGTGAACGGTAGTAAGTTTCAAGATATGAAGAATAACTCGAAGTTTTTAATTTGTGGAATAACGTATTTAACAGTTAATACTTTCAACAAATCTGTAGTTATAGGACCTATTAAGAAGCAAGTCAAAAATGGCATTGTGGAAAGATCAGATTGGTCTCTAAAGGGTAACGACGGTCAAATAGCAAATACGAAACTATGGGTAACAACTATTGTTGATGGTGAGGAGCCATAATCAATATGCCACTATTCTGTAATTGTATTTCTGAAGTTTATCGTCAATCCTAGGACTGAAACCGATACTCTGTTTTACGTAAAGAATATAACCTTCAAAATTTATTTAGCAGCGCAGAAATTTAAATCATAGTTTATAGATCAGGAACCTAATCCAACTGCCTTTAATTTTATTCTCACGGATGATATTGAGACAGTAAATAACAAGAGAAATAACAAAACTCTCACAATCAATATAGAGAATTCCAGTGTCCAGTGGATTCAAAAGTTTGCTATAATAGCGAATAATTGCTTTTACTGACTCCTTCATGCCTACGTTTTCTGTCATACAAGGTTTGAAACTAGGACTAGCAAGATAAACAAAGCCTGAAGAGCCACAATTTTTCCACAAATTGTCAAATTGGAAGTCGAAGAGCCAGTTATATAAATTACGATGACAAGAAACGTTTTTCAAGTGAACTGATCTCAGGAGGCATCCAACGCATTTATAGTGTGTTACATGCACAGTATGTAAACTGGCAACGCCACCAACACACAATACCACTGACAAGGGAACCTCCCTATCGTACCCCCCTCAGATTTAGTTATAAGTTGGCGCAGTGGACAGGCCTTGAAAAACTGAACACAGATCAATCGAGAAAACAGGAAGAAGTTGTGTGGAACTATGAAAAAATAAGCGAAATATACAAACTGAGTAGTCCATGTGGAAGATACGCAACATCAAGGACAATGTGAGCTCCGGAGTGCCGTGGTCGCGTGGTTAGCGTGAGCAGCTGCGGAACGAAAGGTCATTGTTTTAAGTCTTCCCTCGAGTGAATAGTTTAATTTTTTATTTTCAGACAATCATCACACGTACTGTTTATCAAAAAAATGTGGGAAATAATCATACACATGTTCAACAATCGTTCGATTCCTTAAGGAACTTTCCGATTCCTTACAGTTCGGAAAATATTCATTGACCTTGTTATTGAAGTCGCGAGCTATATTTTCTGGATTCATATTGCCCACGGAATACATCTCACGTATTTAAAGCACTCTCGTCCAAAGTAGCGAACAGTCCACTGCCAGGCAGGGAGCCTCGTTAGCAGGAATACTCTCTCTTCCGTGCGCTGTAGTCGACTGACGTCCTGTGTTTCGAAGTTTGTTTAGCTGTAGCGTCCCCATACTACGGCGCAGTTACCTCGCATCGGACGGACGGACGGACAGATAATAATTGTATGAAAATAAAAAATTAAACTTTTCACTCGAGGGAAGACTTACACCAAGGACCTCTCGTTCCGCAGTTGCTCACGCTAACCACGCGACCACGGCGCTCGTGAGTATACACCGTCCTTGATGTTGCTTCTCTTGTGCATGGACTACTCAGTTTGTATTATTTGCTTATTTTTTTCGTAGTTCCACACAACTTCTTCCTGTTTTCTCGATTGATCTGTGTTCAGTTTTTCAAGGCCTATCCACTGTGCCAACTTATAACTAAATCTGAGGGGGGGGGGGGGGTGCAATGGGGAGGTTCCCTTGTAAGCTACGAAACAACAGTAGCAAAACGGAGCATCCTCGTTATCCGTGTGATGGATAAGACGACTAATTCGCAACATAAATGTCAATGTAAGCATCACTTTCTATTGGAACGTGCTTCCTAGACCAAATAACATACATTTCCTACGTCTTCAATGCGAATCATGTAGCAAATGTAATTTAAAGAACATAAAAATAACGAGTGAATTTACTAACATAATTATGAACGACTCACGAACGTAAATCGATGGTCACATTGTTGTCAAAAGTATTCTACAGTATTTCCATTGTCCATTAGACTAGCAGCAGGAAGAAAACGTTCGCTCAGCTGTGCTGATGGTGGTGTTGGTGGTTAGTGTTTAACGTCCCGTCGACAACGAGGTCATTAGAGACCGAGCGCAAGCTCGGGCTAGGGAAGGATTGGGAAGGAAATCGGCCGTGCCCTTTCAAGGGAACCATCCCAACATTTGCCTGAAACGATTTAGGGAAATCACGGAAAACCTAAGTCAGGATAGCCGGAGACGGGATTGAACCGTCGTCCTCCCGAATGCGAGTCCAGTGTGCTAACCACTGCGCCACCTCGCTCGGTTAGCTGTGCTGAGATCTCTTGCACTGACGAAGCTCGCGCTTCGAAGACGCCACAGCATCGTCTGCCAGCACTTCATGGGAAACGAAATATCTCAAGTGTACGCCAATGTGTTACAATCACATATCTATGTGGCGCTAAAGTGTGGTTATGGATAATACGTATGCTCAGATTGCGAATCTAACATCATAAATAAAGTGAGGGAAATGAATTAGGCGTCCTTCGTCTTTCGTAACATCAAATATATTTTAGTTATTCTGTCTTAAATGAACTGCGCATAAAATCATTCACCAGAAGTAAATTACTTCTTAGCAACATCAGAGGATATTAACAGCTTTGCCGGCGCGGGTTAGCCGTGCTTTCAACGACGTCATATCGCGGAACGCGCGGCTGCTTGCGCCGTCACTTCGAATCCTTCCCCGGGCATGGATGTGTGTTAGGTTAGGTTGGTTTAAGTAGTTCTCGGTCTAGGGGCTGACGACCTAAGCAGTTTGGTCGCACATTTCTTTGAGCCATTTTTTTGACCTTTCACGTAAACTTTCTTTACATAAACGACCGTATCTTTAGTTTGCGTTGACATAGAAGCTCACTTTTTTTACACCATCAAGTGACCGGTTACCGCAAGAAGTGCGATACATCTCCGCTTATTATGTCTACCCGTTCTCGAGTTAAACGGGTTTTAAGGGTTGGATAGACCGACAGAGAGTCAAGAAAGTGAGACTAGTAGGGTTACGTTTCTACCGGTTTAGGTGACGAAATCCTAACAACGAAAACAGCTACGACAGTTACTGAAGATGAGGGCCGCATAAATAACACCCCCTGCTCTTTATTCGAAATGTTCTAGTTGCAGTCGATACATCAGCATATTAATCGTAGCTACACTTTCGATCCAAATCACGTTAACAAGAATGCAAATAGAATCTATTTGCCTATACACGTGGTAATTCACATCCCAGTATTAATGCCACCGCGTTTTCGAAGTGCGAACATTCCCATTGCTAACTAGCTTAAGAAACACTTCGGTTAATGAACATTTTCTGGCTGTGGCGAGCCTAGTGGAGAATTATAAACAGTGTAGAATACGTTTGGCAGCTATGTAGCCGTTTATTTCCTGTTGTGGTGGAGAATTATCCTACTAAATTTACTCGCTAATAACAGTATTTTGTTGTTTCGATAAACATCCCGAATGACTGTCACATAAGCGGTGACATAAAGGTAGAAAATTCATGTTTTTGAGTCCAGAAAGCTCTATGTAACAGAAACTGCAGTTCATTTTGCCATTTTCATTGTGAATTTGCCGGCTTATTCATGTCAGGGGTAATAATAGAGGACTGTTTGCCTGGGTTGTCTGCTAGTGTAGTGAAAGGAAGGTCTGGTTTGTTTTCGGTTCTAATCTCGATGGAGGCAGGTAGAATATCAGTAAAGCAATTTTAAGAAATTCTCGCGCCCACAATACGTTTTATCGCTACCTTTATTCTATACTGTGGATGCCAATATGACACTTTTGTAGAATTTAATACATGTTACTGCCTGCTTTTTCCGCTTCTGTCAATAATGGAATTGACTCAAGTGTGGCACTGAATGATTTTTAACTGAATTTCGTTATGAATCTTCACGCATTGCTAAATTTTCACACTTTCGTGGTAGGTCAGTAACGGTAATCCAGTATGACTGGTCTGAACGTTGACACAGACCATTTCGCGGCCGAATGCGGATAATATTTTGCCAATTCGTAACGATCTGGGGTTCTTTGTCTTACTAAAACAGTTATGTTTTCTCGATAAGTTGAAATTCATTTTTATTGGTACAGTTCATACCAATTAGCGTTTCTTCTTTCATATCTGTCTTATATTTACGTGTTGTGTTTAACACATTAATCAGCGTTAATATAGTCTTACAAATTATGGAAAACAGTCTAAAGAAGTTCAGATAGTTTGTCATTTTCAGGCCTGTGCATAGTATGTTGGTAGCACTTCGTCGCCTTACCTGTTATGCTGTGTAGCAGACTTTAAAGCCGTGCGGATCAGCACAACGAAAAGGCGAGTGGTCTCGCTCGTTTTGTCCACGATTGTACATGTGTTGTTTACACTTTACATTATGTGGTGTTCGGCACTGAAATTAGAGTCGTAGAACTATTTTTTTTATTGTAATTTACACAAAATGTCATGAATGTCAAAATGGAGAAATTCAAATAAAGGTTTGGAAACAGTACCATTGAGGCTGAAGACAACAGTTGACGTTGGGTGCTATGTGTCCAGTGCCAAATGATCAGAAAATTTTTTTGTACATTTATTGTTGAGACCTACTGCTACTCTTCAATCTGACTGTAGTCAGAAATAGTCACAAAGTTCTGTACAACTTTCTAGGTTCGGGTGTCGTCACTCAAGGTTGACGTGAAAGTGGCACACCCGCAAAGGTTTGCTGCATAGACAGTCTTCGTCCGTGAGTCCTGGTGGTGCCTAAAGTCTGGTTATGGTTGTGGAATGTGGCGGAGTTTATGCCACTACGTTTCCCCCCTGCTTAGAATAATCCAACCCACTCAATTGCTTTTTAAGACTCTAGATGCAGCTGATACATTTACCACTGTTTCTACACTTTCATTCTACTGCACGAATTTGGAGTAAACATTTCTTGCATAATTTTTCTGCTTCCTGTTTCCTTCTTCTTTTATTGCATTATGTACACTATCCTACTTTGTGATAGAGCTTCTGGTTCCCATCCTTTACTTCCCATTTGTGTAACTTTACTTCACTCAGTGAGGGTGAATCATTTCTTCACTGATGAACACACAAAGGGAGCCGGCCGGTGTGGCCGAACGGTTCTAGGCGCTTCAGTCTGGAACTGCGCGACCGCTACGGTAGCAGGTTCGAATCCTGCCATCCTGCCTCGGGCATGGATGTGTGTGATGTCCTTAGGTTAGTTAGGTTTTAGTAGTTCTAAGTTCTAGGGGACTGATGACCTCAGATGTTAAGTCCCGTAGTGCTCTGAGCCGTTTGAACCCCAAATGGAGATAAGGGTGGAATTTGGACACATCTATATAGGAGGTGGTAGTACATGATTCATACCGTTATCAGAATTAAGGAGGACGCTGATGTGGAAACTACTATGATGATGAATCAGTGCTTACATTCGGTCTGATATTTTTTCACACAGTCAAGTAAGTGTTCCATCATCATGCGGCTATTTTGTACAACTATCGCCTGAGACAGCTAAGCAAGAAGAGTCAAGTCTAGTGTGTGATTTAAGTAAGTTTGGTTTTCCTCAGGCAGTATCTCAAAGGGTAGCTCTCGCTGGTACAGTAAAGACTTGCTGGCGTTTGAGGTCGTTGTTCAGTGATAGTGGTGGGTAATTGCAAAGGAGGTCCTGAAATGTCGCATGTGGTACCGTTTATCCCTGCATTTCTGTTCACGGTACACAGCTAAAATGACCTCGATTGTAGCAGGAGTTACTGATGTCTACCGGTTTTAGTACTTAGAGCACCTACTGACCATACCTTTCTGAAAGAATTCGGCTTCACTTGCGAACCTCCGTGGGACGTCGGTCACGCCCTTCTTGCAATGAGACAGACTGACTCTGTAACTCTGTGTATCCGTTTTGTGGTGCAGACAGTGACTTGCCCAGTTCGGCACTACAGTAATCCTATTTTGGGCAACAGTGCTTGAGACTTCCTCACATCCTTGACCATTTTGCATGAGTGAATCGACATAGACGACGTCGCAATGAAGCTTAACATACACGAACTCACTCTTTTTACCACTTAATGTTGCAAGACAGCCCAACTACTTCTGCACAAAACACGTACTTAAACAAACAATAAATGTACTGCATCCGGTAAATCGATGTTTCCTTCTAAACAAAATTAGACGCACTAAGATTCCACTAACATTGTACATTACGTTTCATCTAAAAGCTCTTTCAACCTCTCACCTAAGCAAAATGTTTCCATTACACTCACTTGTGATAGCAAGACATGTACCATAATGTATTGTCACAAAGGTCACCTCGTTTCATTTTCGTCGTTTTACCCCTGAAGTAAGGCGCTTTCGATCGCTACTGCCCACTAATCCTCAATAACTAATAATAAAACACAAAAATTCGCTCGCAAACTCATCTCTTGGTCGCAAGATGTGTGCATATATTGGAACAACTGTCGGTACATCCTGCTTCACTTTCTTAGTTTTACCTTTCTTTTTCGTATTTTGTCCAGTCACTTACCTCGCACCTTTAGAAGGTGCTTCCAGAAATTGAGGCACTGTTTCCAGTTCGCCCTGAAATTGAGGAATTCTCCCTGCATGCACCACTCGGCTTCAAGTTGGATATTGTGGTTGACGTTAACCAGAGATGTAATTTCCACTGCCTGATAAGGCCCTTGGTAAATTAAATTATTAGTTTTTCTTTTCAGCACGTAACTTTTAGATAACATTACCCACTGTCTGACGTGGCATTTAGGCAATTTTTCTATGCTCTTGTCGGTTCCTTCATGCTGTTCTAGAGCCATTTTGTTAATCTTTTTAGCCTGGTACCATGTACCTTTTAAACTTTCATCAAAAGTTTCGAATGGAGGACATATCTCTTCCTGGGGTAGGTTGCACAATTCGAATGGCAGGGCTTTATTGGGCCAAAAACAACCTCATATGGTGATACATCCACATTTTCGTGGATCTTCGAGTTACATGCTGCTAGTACCGACGGATAAGATGATAGTACCTATGGTAGTAAGGCGTTCCAGTCTTTCTGGCTAGTATTTAAGTAATAATGGAAAATTTTCCTTACTATGTGGTCATCTGTTTGTGGGTGTAGTGCGTTATTTCGTAACTCCTTTATGTGTAATAGTCGATAAAACTGGTTCAGTAACTCGGACATAGAGTTACTGCATTTGTCAATTATTATGACACCAGATCTTCCAAACTTCAATAAGCAGTGGTTATCAAAAACCCATGCCACCATTTGTGCCCGATGGTTTGGTTTGGTGGGAGGAGCAATTAAACATCAGAAATGATCAATTACAGTGAATATACATCAATTCCCTGCTGGTCCTTTTGCAAAGCGACCAAAAATGTCTGTTAAGATCATTTGGAGTGACCTATCGACATTAGGTAATCTTTGCTCAAGTCTCATCTCGACTCTCAGAGCCTAAGCAATGCAAACGTTTACATAACGCTCTACATCTTGACTCCTTTTCAGCTACCAATAATATTCCAGGATGCAGTGTATAGAGTCGTGAGCCTGCCTCAAAGCTTCGTTATGCAAACTTGCTGGCACCACTATGTGATGGCTTTACCTAGTTTGGTTGTACAGCACACTGTGTTAAAAGTTGAACTACGTTTGTCTTATGAACTGCTGACAAAACGGGCCAGTGGCCTGAGCTCTGTGTTGTTCTTTTACATCTGTATTTCCGTGGATTTTTTTGGACGATGTACAACCTCAGAATCAAATTTACTTATCTGTTGAGTTCAGCAGGTCAAACAACTAGTGGGATCTTTTAAACTCAGGAGCTATTTCATTGCTCCGTCATCTGCTATGACACTAAAAAACGTCACGCATCCAGATATCAATGAAGTAGATGATGCCATAAATTAGCATGAGCATTTGCTGCCGGCTGGGGTGGCCGAGCGGTTCTAGGCGCTTCAGTCTGGAACCGCGCGACCGCTACGGTCGCAGGTTCGAATCCTGCCTCGCGCATGGATGAGTGTGATGTCCTTAGGTTAGTTAGGTTTAAGTTCTAGGGGACTGATGACCTCAGAAGTTAAGTCCCATAGTGCTCGGAGCCATTTGAACCAGTTGAGCATTTCCTCATTTCCTTTTTGGTAGTTAAATAGTTCTTTTCCGCCTTATTGCGCTCTGTAAAAGAATAGGCCATTGGTTTGTAGACCCCCATCTTTGTTTACAAAGTGTGGCGTATATTTGTAATATATTATGACAGAAAAAGGAACTTTTGGCCACTGGAGTCAGCCTAAAGTCGAAACACAACACACACGTCACATTAGCACAAATAAATTCAACTAATGATGGAGGTTTCAGCCTTTGAAACACTTTGCGGAAATTAATGAAATGTTGACTGATAACAGTAAACTTGTCATTTAATTTACTATTTATTGTTCTGGCCTATATATCTATTGGGTCAAAACACAGCCTAGATCATGGCCGCTTGAGTCGCACACTAATGTAATCTGTCTTCGATAGTCAGAAAAAGTGAGGATGGGACCGGTGGCCTATAAATTTTTTAATCGCTCAACTGCTGCTTTACGATCTGGAGTGCAGTGAAACTTTACACCTGTCTTTAATAAATGTATATATGTGCAAGGGGTATTGCTCCATCCACAAATTTAAAATTAATTTTCTATAGAAGTTAATGATCCTGAGATATGCATTGTGAAGTGTTCAGAAATCCTTTACGGCTTGTGCAAGTCGTGAATTGGTTAACACACCATCCTGACCAATATCATGGCCTAAATAGTGGACCTATAACACGAAGTGCTTTTCTAATCAAAGTATCAGTTGTGCTACAAGTATCCGACCAAAACCCCCGACAGACGCATCATGTTCTCTTACATGTCTTTGGAGAGTGCAGTGGTGTTGTCCAGATAGACCAATCATTTTTTCGGTTTCCGACCGCGTAGCACTCCATGTAACAAGAGTTGGAAAGTCGCTGGTGCATTTTTCAATCCTACTGTTATCCAACGACACTGGTAGCGACTAACGATGTTGGTCGTGACCGTGTCGAACGGAAAACCTTGTTTTGTGTCGATCCTCCATTGCCACCTCTGATTGATGGTATCTGCTTCTTAAATCGTTGGTAGTAAAGTCACAGCGTTGCACAGATTGTTTAAGGTCTCTATAATGTTTGGCACTAGGTAAGCGTCTGTGATAGTCTGATGGTTGACAATCAATAGTCGCAGTATACCGTATAAGCCTTCTTACCATCTGAGAACTTCTTTGGAACGATGATGACAGATGCTGCCTAGAGACTGTGCTTTCACCTCTAACTCAGTCCTCGACCTGTTGACCAACAGACTCCTCTCTCACTACTTGTGTACGATTTGGGGCTTGATATGATTTTTGTGCACAGGCAGTTTGTTCCCTCTAGGAATTCTGTGTTGCATCAGTGGTGTAGCAGGTAATGGTGCAGGTAAGTTAAATAGTTTCGCATATTCCTCCAATAATCTCTCCATGACCTTTGTATCACGTCCTTTCAGCTGCAACATCTTTCCCCTTAGTGCTGGTAGATCGACAGAGTGACCTGGCTTGAAATATTCTACCCTCGAATCCCTATTCAACTAATGCTTCTAACACCTCTAAGTTAGCCATCAGTGCGTCTTTTGATAGCCTCAAGTCTTTCAAACCAAAACTGGCTACACTGACGAGCATCACTCAGCTTCTAGAAATTTCCTGCGTAAAGGATAAAGTACTTCATATTAAATATGGTGTCTGAACCAGTACTTCATTCTCTGGCAAGGGCTCTACTATATATACATAATTAACCAAAAGATCATCTCCTACGTTCATACAGAGCATTCGCCCAGGACCTGTCAGTATTATATACCGTGAGTTAATTCTAAAGGATTGTGTATACAGTTTAATTGGTTCACCTGACGTCTCATTTGTTCGTTGTGACAGTTCGGCAATTTCAGTAGTAAAACCGTGGTGGAGTGACGTCCCAATCAGCTTCACTGTGCGCTGTTGCAGCTCGACTTTGGCGTGATGTTTACTCAGGTCGAAACAGCATCTATCGTCATCGTTCCAGAGAAGTTCTCAGGTGGTACGAAGTTTCATACGGTTTAGTGCGTGCGATTATTGAATTTTAAACCAAGAGTCTGCCACAGACGCTTACCCAGTGCCAAACATTATAGAGACCCTAGACCACATGGGACAATACCGCCAAGCACTTACGGAGTAGGTACCACAGATTAGAGGTGATAATGGAGGATCGACATAAAACAGCGTTTTTCGTTGGATATGGGCACAACCAACATCGTTGGTCTCTACCAATATCGTAGGATGGCAATAGGATTGAAAAGTGCAACAGCGATTTCAAACTTTTGCTACATGTAGTACTATGGGATCTGTAATCGAAAGATGTATGGTCTATCTGGACAGTATCACTGTATTCTACAAAGACATGTAGGAGGAGCACATGCTGCGTCTGTATGATGTCTTTGATCGGTTACGTGTGGCACGACTGATATTTAGTTGCGACTTTGCATTACAGGAGATCCACTAGCCCAAGAGCGTCATAGCCTATACTAATGATATTGACAACTTACACACACAAACACACACACTAGGAAGTCACTCCTCCCCACTCGTAAATCCAATAATGCTAAACCAAGTGGGTGAACACTATTACCATCCACACCACCTAGTCTAGAACACGATGGTTCAAATTAATGATACCAAATACACTCGGACTCGACACAGATTCCTATGATCCGGCAGCCACAAAAACTTACACAACCTTCCCTTTGCACAGACGGTTACACAAATAACTGCCATTGTTTTTGCGCAAAGGTGTCCCTTGGTCACACTTACTGGGAGTGTTGTGTAGTGATCACACCGCCCCGTATTCCATTTCATCTAGAGGCACGACAGTTAACCCTCATTTCACTTTCCACATGGCTGTGGACATTTTCGAACCGAGCGCCCCACCTGCTTGCACCTTTCACAGTATGGCTTCCTACAAAACAACTGAAAGTGGCCTGGAATCCGAATGTACAACATATGACCTCTGTATTGAAAACCACTCGTTTGTTTAACAGCCTAGACATTAAGTCAGTTTCAGCCAAAGCTATTGCAGTTGCTAGTATTTCGTCCAAGGTGTTCGGAAATTCGGTGTGCTATTTTCATGATATTTCAGCCAGTGGTTCCTATAAAAATGCATCAATTGCCCGTTGTTCTGCTTCCTATATAATGACCTTACTGACATAATCACATTCTGTCCATTCATACATACCAGTATGATATCACCGAAAAAGCATAGTATCTATTCCACTTGTTTTTTAAGTATATCATTAATTTGCTCCCGATAACCGCTAGAAATATTCTCTCTTCTGTAATGACCCACCAACTCTTCCCGAAAGCTCGCGAAGGACTGAGCATGCCGCAGCTTCTCACTGCGTATGTTCTAGCGTCCCCTGTTAATTTTAAAAGAACCAAATCAAATGGCTCTAAGCATTATGGGACTTAACATCTGAGGCCATCAGTCACCTAGACTTAGGACTACGTAAACCTTGCAAACCTAAGGACATCACACACATCCATGACCGAGGCAGGATTAGAACCTTCGACCGTAGCAGCATCGGGGTTCCGGACTGAAGCGCCTAAAACAGCTCGGTCACAGCGGCCGCCTTAAAAAATCCACATTTAACAACTTCCCGCTACTCCAGTTCCCCAACTTCGCAGCCGTGTGCCAGTTATCAAAAGAGAGAGAAACTTCTTCTTCAGATTTATAGGATGGTAGGGCTACCAGTTACGCAGTACTAGCAACAAGTGTGCTGGTTACTCACTTCTCCGGAAATCTGAATCGGCGCGTTTATGCAGCCTGGTGCCACACCAATGGCGCCGCTCTCGGGTGGGAACTTCTCTTGTTCACACACGAGCGCTCCTCTCCAAGGAGTCGCCCTCAGCCGGTGGTTCGCTTCTGTTGGTCGCCTGGTGTGGTACGGGATGTTACGTCAGCAGGACAAGGACACTGTGTGGTTCTGAGTGCCAGAGCCGGCTTTGTTGGACCACTAGGTCCTTTCAGTTCGAATGCCGCGTAGGCGATTGGATTCTTGCAGTTGCGGAACATCGTGGACAATATTGAGGCTTGCAGTGACTTCGTTGGCGAGTTGAATGAGAAGCGAATCGGAAGCGTGGGTGTTGTTTTAGTAGCTTGTCCTTCACCTCGGATGTTGCCTGTGTACATTACTACTGACCTTTCTCCATAGTTAAATTGAGATCTGATTCAAGATATCGGTTGTGTGGGTCATCCACTCTCAGGGTCACGCATCAGGTGTGTTTGGCTAGGTTCGTGGGTGTCTTGCTGAGCAAATTTCTGCATTGGTCAGTTGCTCGTTTAACCGTTAGTTAAATTGTTTGCTGTGTGTGGTACAAGTGTGTTTTTAAAGTGAATTCCCGTGTGCTATCTACATCACTGTGTCTTACGTGTTTCTTCGTGGACAACGCTGACCAGTACATATGTATAATTCTTCTTGCTTGTTGAAGTTTGAAGGCTTAAGGAAGTTTAAGTTTCAGTATCATTTCGCGATCTTATTTGCTTTCAAGCCATAGAATTACAAGGTGTATAACTTTGCTTCCGCTGTTTGTCGATAGGTGGCGACAACGTTAAGTAGAGGTCGAAAGAAACAGATCGCAGACATCAGGCAGTTAGCTTGGACCTCGGACAATATAACCTCATTCAAACATTAGTCGATTTGTGTCTGCATCATAAAGTTGTTCTTGATTTAAAATGTCAGTTCACGAGCTTACTTCTCGTCATTTACGGGAGGTGTTACTGTTTTGTTTCAGTATGAAGAAAACAGGGGCTGAGTCTCATCGAATGCTCTCAAGTATGTATGGTAAGGACGCTATTAGTGAAAGAACGTGTTGTGAGAGGTTTCAACGCTTGAAGAACGGTGATTTTAACGTCGTAGACCGGCATAGTGGTGGAAGAGAGAATGTTTTCGAAGATGCAGAATTCGAGACATTGCTGAGTGAAGACTTGCGTCAAACTCAAGAAGAATTGTCACGATTAGTGGGAGTGACACAGCAAGCCATTTCAAAACGTCTCAAGGCTATGGGCATGATTCACAAAGAAGGAACTCGGGTCCCGTGTGAGATAAAACAAAGAGACGTTGCACGGTGTTTGTGCGTTTGAAACAGTTGCTTCAGAGGCAAAAACGGAAGGGATTTCTGCAACTCCTTGTGACCGGAGACGAAAAATGAATTCACTACGATAACACTAAATGCAAAAAGTCGTGGGGATATCCCGGCCTTGCTTCCCCGTCGACGGCCAAACCGAATATTCACAGCTCCAAGATCATGCTCAGCATTTGGTGGGACCAGCTCGGCGTCGTGTACGATGAGGTCTTAAAACCAAGTGAAACAATCACAGGTGCTTGTTATCGAACGCAATTAATGCGTTTGAGCAGAGCATTAAAAGACAAACGGCCGCAGTACAGCGAGAGGCGCGATAAAGTGATTTTGCAGCATGACAACGCTCAACCCCACGTTGCAAAAGGGATCAAAACGTACTTGGAAACGTTCAAATCGGAAGTTCTACGCCACCCGTCGTATTCTCCAGACATTGCTCTCTCTATCACCTGTTTAGATCAATGGCGCATGGCATGGCTGACCGACACTTCTGATCTCATGAAGAAGTTACAAATTGGATCGATTCTTGGATCGCTTCAAAAGATGAACAATTCTTTCGACGCAGGATTCGTACACTGCCCGAAAGATGAGAGAAAGTAGTGGCCAGCGATGGAAAATACTTTTCATGATACATGTGTAACCAATTTGTTTCATTAAAGCCATAGAAGTTGGGGAAAAAACGGCGAAAGCAAAGTTGAACACCTTGAACTTGTTTAAATTATTTTAGCCATTTAAAGATTTGGAGTTCATCTTAAGGTAATAAATTTTCGCAGACTATTAAAACTCGGAATTAAATATGTTAAGCAAGTTGGAAGTTTATGTCTTACAATTGTCATAGACAGTTGTTTCAATCGTTGTAAACAGTGGGCTTTGTCAAATCGCTTTCCCTTGGGCCTGCTATGGTGGGTGCCAGAGAATAAACTGTTATCGGCGCAATTATAGGCCGGTCATTTATACTGATCTCTGTTTCAGAATACGTTGCTGGTCTTTCACGTTAGAATTTATTACAGCTGACTGCGCATGGTGCAGTGACGTCCTTTCTGCATAAGACGAAGCTGCGTCCGAAACTCTGCCACTTCCTACTGTTCCTGCTATATTCAGATTAAGAAAGTTCAGTGCAACTGTGTCCGTCAAACTAACTCAGCCCTCCACTACTCAACCGTGTGCACAAGGATAGGTGGAGACACACTATAAGTTGCCTCCCCACCCTGTCATCCTTCAAACGATCTGTATCTCTGAAATGCTCAGTCGCCTTCTTGGGTAGTCGGTCTTGTATCAACAAGCAATTTATATATTACTACCGTCATAAGAGAAAAATGTACTCAAACGGAAAAGAAAGAAAGGGAAAAAACTGTAGCCACAGAGGCCAAAATTCCTGAAGTCGGCACTTATTTGAATTCTTGTGCTGACTGTCACTGCTGCTGCATAGTGTTCATTACTGCCCTGCGTTACTCCATCATTACAAATCTCTAGCAGTTCTTCTGACACCAAACGTAATAAGTTTTCCTAGGCAAGCGTGGTTGAGTGGCTACCTGCTCGAGGCGAGTGGTGGTGCAGACGACGTGAACAGTTAGCTCGTTGCAGAAATCCTTTATTAGCAATCATATATGGAGACATAGAGCAGTGTGTCTGTAGCAGGTAGACAGTAGGTGTTGCTCAATGACAGCATGTTTGGATAGGTGTGCCGTCACAGGCATTCTTTGAAGACAGCATACACAATTTCCTGCTACCTCTGCCCTGTGATCGCTGATGTTGGGTACGTCACGACAACAGGGTGCCGGTGTAACCACCGGTGCTCGGGGACATGCGGACTGGCGCCATCTTGTTGGACCTCATCGCATGTCTCAGACCATATGGAGGCTGGCTGCCAGGAGCCCAGGCAGTCAGTGGTCAGTGGTTCGCATCCCTTAGACGTGATGGAGACTGCATCAGAGGTAAGGCACTGCCCGGCTGAGACTGGACGTTATACTGCTGTACTGCTACTCAATGCTGACGGGCTGGTCTTGGGGCTACAAATACAACTGTCCAGTGCCGATTGCTATGGAAGAAGCGATGTCTCGAATAGAGTCAGACAAGGAGGTTGATGCAATGTGTTCCCAACAGTGCAGGGATGCTGCATCAACAGGTCTTGATCCATGTTTTGCTGGAGATGATTGTAGCCGATTTATGGCTGTGGACCATGGTGGAGGTTTATACCATTATACATGTCAGCACAGAGATCTGGGTTAGGAAGAGGGAAACTGTTGAGGTTTCTTTGCTTGGTTTGGTCCATAAGATTGGTGAGTGAAAGATGGGTGAAGAAGAGGGAGGGGCACGTTGAGATTGGCTTTAGGCAAAATCTGCGTAGAACTAAAGGTTTTGTTTTCCAATTTTACTGCATGCATGCCATTTGCAAAGATGATTGAGCTTAATTCTTTGTTTTGGAGAAGGAATGAATGGCAATGTAGAACATCTAAGGAGACTGATCTTCAAGCGATAAGAGTACGACGTTACAAACTTTCAGTCACGAGACTTATTCGCAGCGTTACCTGATACATTGGTCTACGGTCGCAGGTTCGAATCCTGCCTCGGGCATGGATGTGTGTGTGTTGTCCTTAGGTTACTTAGGTTTAAGTAGCTCTAAGTTCTAGGGGACTTATGACCTCAGCAGTTGAGTCCCATAGTGCTCAGAGCCATTTGAACCATTTGGTACATTGGTGAGTGAAATGTGCGACCTAAAATTTTACCATTGCTAGCTTAATGTCTATAGGGGTTCTGATCATGCCCAAATATTGAAACAATTATTCATCAGAACCTTTTAATAGCGGCATAACACCTCAGCGAAGGGGATAAATCCATTATAAAGTCGTTACGCCAGCAGCTAAAAACGTAGATACATACTGAAACGTCACAATTAACACAAAGTACAAAGCGCAAAATAAATTCACACAGCAGAAAACCAAAAAGCAAGTAGTAAAATCATCGTATTATTCGGCTAAATCTTAAAATTCATCATCAAAAAATCTAACAGTTGCATCAAAACCTCAAGTTCATTAAACTTCAGTACTATCAATGACACCCGTGGTCTAGGGGTAGATATACACGTGGTCTACGGGTAGCATCATTGATTCATAACCAAAACGTCTTCTGTTCCTGTTCTAATCCCGCAGCTGTTTAAATTGTGGTTAATAATCAGCATTGGTGGCCGAAGACTTCTGGCATAAGAAGTCACCCTTATTCTGCCAACGGACTTGTCAAAGTGGGCGGAGGAGCGGACAGAGGTTCAGGGCACTCTCTTGTCCTAGGGGTGAGAAACTGCAGCCAAAGGCGGAAGAATCAGCAATGATCAACGACGTGAGGATACAGAAGACACATAACGTGTATCCGTAGGACATGTGGTCTGTAATTGAAGAAGTGTCGTGATGATCTCTCCATTGGAAAAAGATTCCGGAATAGTTTCCCATTCGGATCTAGAGGAGGGGACTGCCAAGGGGGAGGTTACCATGAGAAAAAGATTGAATAATCAACTGAAGGATAACGTTTTACGAGCCGGGACTTGGAATGTCAGAATCTTGAACATGGTAGGAAAACTAGAAAATCTGAAAAGGGAAATGCAACGGCTCAATCTAGATATAGTAGGGGTCAGTGAAGTGAAGTGGAAGTAAGACAAGGATTTCTAGTCAGATGAGTATAGGGTAATATCAACAGCAGTGGAATATGGTATAACGGGAGTATGATTCATTATGAATAGGAAGGTAGGGCAGAGAGTGTGTTAGTGTGAACAGTTCAATGATAGGAATGTTCTTAGAATAATTAACAACAAACCATTATCGAGAACGATAATTCGGGTATACATGCCGACGTCGCAAGCCGAAGACGAAGAGTTGGAGATAGTACATGAGGATATTGAAATGGTAATACAGTACGTAAAGGGAGATGAAAATCAAATAGTCATAGGGACTGGAAGGCAGTTGCAGCGGAAGGAGTAGAAGAAAAGGCTACGTGAGAATATGGGCTTCGGACAAGTAATGAGAGAAGACTAATTGAGCAATGTAATAAATTTCAGCTCATAATAGCGAACACTCAAGACTCACAACAGGAGGAGGTTTGCTTGGAAAAGGCCAGCTATACGGGAAGATTTCAGTTACATAACGTCATAGTTAGGGATTCCGAAATCAGATACTGGATTGTAAGGCGTACCCACCAGCAGATATAGACTCAAATCACAATGTAGTAGTGATGAAGAGTAGGCTGAGGCTTAAGAGATTAGTCTGGACGAATCGATACGCAAAGAAGTGGGATACGGAAGTACTAAGGAATGACGAGATGCCCTTGACGTTCTCTAATGTTATAGATACAGAATTAAGGAATAGCTCAGTAGGCAGGACAGTTGAAGAGGAATGAACATTTCTAAAAAAGGCCATCACAAAAGTTGGGAAGGAAAACATAGGTACAAAAGAGGTAACTCCGAAGAACCCATGTATAACAAGAGAAATACTTCAGTTGATTGATGAAAGAAGGAGCTACAAAAATGTTCCGGGAAACTCGGGAATACAGCAATACAAGTCTATGATGAATGAAATAAATAGGAAGTGCAGGGAAGCTAAGACGAAATGGCTGCAAGAAAAATGTGAAGACATCGAAAAAGAAATGATTGCGGAAGAACAGAATTAGCATACAGGAAAGTCAAAAAAAACTTTGGTTAAAATGGCTCTAAGCACTATGGGACTTAACATCTGAGGTCATCAGTCCCCTAGACTTAGAAGTACTTAAACCCAACCAACCTAAGGACATCACACACATCCATGCCCGAGGCAGGATTCGAACCTACGACGGTAGCAGCAGCGTGGTTCCGGACTGAAGCGCTTAGAACCGAAAACAACTTTCGGTGACGTTAAAAGCAAGGGTGATAACATTAAGAGTGCAACGGGAATTCCACTGTCAAATGCAAAGAAGAGAGCGGATAGGTGGAAAGAATACATTGTAAGCCTCTATGAGGGGGAAGATTTGTCTGATGTGATAGGAAAAGAAAGAGTCGATTTAGAAGACGTAGGGGAATCAGAATTTAAAAGCGCTTTGGAGGACTTAAGGTCAAATAAGCCAGAAGCGATAGATAACATTCCATCAGAATTTCTGAAATCATTGGGGGGAGTGTCAACAAAACGACTATTCACGTTGGTGTGAAGAATGTATGAGTCTGGCGACATACAATCTGAGTTTTGGTAAAGAATCATCCACACAATTCCGAAGGCGGCAAGAGTTGACAAGTGTGAGAATTATCGCCCAGTCAGTTTAGCAGCTCATGAATCCAACCAAGTTGCTTACAAGAATAATATACAGAAGAATGGAAAAGAAAACTGAGGATGCGTTACATGACGATCAGTTTGGCGTTAGAAAAAGCAAAGGCGCGAGAGAGGCAATTCTGACGTTGCGGTTAATAATGGAAGCAAGACTAAATAAAAATCAAGACTCGTTCATAGGATTTGTTGACCTGAAAAAAGCGTTCGCCAATGTAAAATGGTGCAAGATCATCGGAATTCTGAAAAAAGTAGGGGTAAGCTATAGGGAGAGACGGGTCATACACAATATGTACAAATCTAAGAGGGAATAATAAGAGTGAACGACTAAGAACGAAGTGCTCATATTAGATAGGGTGTAAGACAAGGATGTAGGCTTTCGTCCCTACTGTTCAATCTGTATATCGGGGAAGCAACGATGGAAATAAAAGAAGGGTTCAGGAATGGAATTCAAATTCAAGGTGAAAGGATATCAATGATGAGATTCACTGATGAACTTGCTATCCTGAGTGAAAGTGAAGAAGAAGTAGATGATCTGTCGAACGGAATGAACAGTCTAATGAGCACACAGTATGAATTGAGAATAAACCGAAGGAAGACGAAGGTAATGAGAAGTAGTAGAAAAGAGAACAGCGAGAAACTTAAAATCATGATTGATGGTCAATAAGTAGATGAAGTCAAGTAATTCTGCTACCTAGGCAGTAAAATAACCAATGACGGACGTAGCTAGGAGGACATCAAAAGTAGACTAGCTACGGCAAAAATGGCATTCCTGGCCAATACAAGTCTACTAATATCAAATGTTAGCCTTAATTTGAGGAGGATATTTCTGAGAATTTACATCTGGATAACAGCATTGTATGGTAGTGAAACATAGACTGTGGGAAAACCGGAACAGAAGAGAATCAAAGCATTTAAGATGTGGTGCTAACGAAGAATGTTGAAAATTAGGTAGAGGGATAAGGTAAGGAAGGAGGAGGGTCTGTGCAGAATCTGAGGGGGCAGGAATGTGTGGGAAAGACTGATAAGGAGAAGGGACAGGTTGACAGGACATATGTTAATACACGGGGAAATGGCTTCCGTGGTACTAGAGTAGCTGTAGAGGGCTAAAACTATAGAGGAAGACAAAGATTGGAATACATCCAGCAAATAATTGACGACGTAGGTTGCAAGAGCTACTCTGAGATGAAGAGTTTAGCACAGGAGAGGAATTCGTGGCGGCCCGCATCAAACCAGTCAGAAGATTGATGACCAAAATCACGCAAAATTTTTGTGTCGTGACAGACTTCAGAAGCCAGAAGTGATTTCCACGATACAATTCTAAGTCCGGAAAATTTTCTAAGTATTCTGCTCGAGACCACAAGAAATTTATTAACTGGAACAAACGCTATCCTAAGACATACGGCATTCTGGCTGCACAAAGACTTTACCATTCCCGTATGCCGGCCGAAGTGGCCGCGCGGTTCTGGCGCTGCAGTCTGGAACCGCGAGACCGCTACGGTCGCAGGTTCGAATCCTGCCTCGGGCATGGATGTGTGTGATGTCCTTAGGTTAGTTAGGTTTAACTAGTTCTAAGTTCTAGGGGACTAATGACCTCAGCAGTTGAGTCCCATAGTGCTCAGAGCCATTTGAACCAACCATTCCCGTACACTGAACAATCACCAACGAAAGACCGGGAGTACTGCTCTAAATTCCCCTTCAAGTAATTAGTCAAATAAATCCTACTGAATTCAGTACATGTACTAAATAATCACAACTCAGTTACAAGCAGTAATATGCCACATACATACCTCCTGGAACATCTATTATATTCCCACTGCCCGTTACGAAATCATATTGAAACATTATTTCAATAGATATGAATAAATGCACGAATACTTCCCTATATTTAGCCCTGTAAGTTCTTGACATTTAAACTACAAATAAAGGGGTTTCTTAGATATGGATCCAGGATGGTAATGCTGACTTCGTACTAGATTTTTAATGTGGGGAAATCGAAGTTATGGCATAACTTTCAAATAAATTCTGCGATCTGTTTTCAATTCTTTATATGCCATGCAGAAGAATGGAAAATAAAACTGAAGTCGGTTAGATGACGATCAGTTTGGCTTTAGTAAAGCTAAAGGCACTAGAAGGCAGTTCTCATGTTGTGGCTGACAATGGAAGCAAGTTTGAAGAAAAAGCAAGATACGTTCGTAGTATTTCTCGACCTGGAGAAAGCTCTGGAAAACGTAAGACGCTCGAAATTTCGAGAAAAACAAGGGTTCGCTCTAGGGCAGGAGCCGTAGTATACAGTGGGTGGAAGATCCAATAGTAACAGTAAGATAGGGAGACCAGGAACGAAGTGATCGGTTTGAAACTGGTGGAAGACAGGCATGTAGTCTTTCGTCACTACTGTTCAATCTATGCGCAGAAGAAGCAGTGACGGAAATAAAAAAATGTTCAAGAGTGGGATTAAAATTCAAGGTGAAAGGATATCAATAATAACATTCGTTGATGACAGTGCTATACTCAATGGAAGTGAAGATGAATTACAAGGTTTCTTGAACGAAATGAACAGTATGTTGAGTAGAGAATATGGGCTGACAATAAATCGGAGAAAGACAAATGTAATGAGAATTTGGAGAAAAGAGAACAGCGAGAAATCTAAACCCAGGATTGAAGTAAAGGAATTCTATTACCTAGGCATCAAAATAACCAATGATGGACAGAGGAAGAAGGACATAAAATACAAACTAGTGCTGGAAAATGGGCCTTCCGGGCCAAGAGAAGTCTGTCAGTGTCAAACAAAAGTCTCAATTTGAGAAAGACATTTTTGAGACTGTATGTTTGGAGCACAGCACTGTATAGTAATGAAAATGATAATGTGGGTCAACCGGAACAGAAGAGAGTCGAAGCATTTGAGACGTTTTGCTGCAGACGAATGTTGAAAATTAGGTGGACTGATCAGGTAAGTAATGAGGAGGTTTCCCGCAGAATCGGCGAGGGAAGAAATCAATGGAAAAACTGGCAAGAAGAAGTGACAGGTTGATAGGTCAACTGTTAAGACATCAGGGAATAACTTTCTTGGTAATGGAGGAAGCTGCAGAGGATAAAAACTATAGAGGAAGCCACAGACTGAACTACATGCAGCAAATAATTGAGGATGTAGGTTACATTAGCTACTCTGAGATGAAAATGTCGGCGCAGTAGGGGAATTCCCGAATTCGTGGTGGGCCACATCAAACCAGTCAGGAGAACGATTGTATGATTGTAAAAGAAACATTTTGTTGTTATTACTGACGACGTCAGCGTCCCCATACTGTATCATAAGTGTATATTGCATGTTTGTTCCATTAATTATAATTTTTATAAGCTATAGTAATTGAAATTTCAATATGTTTTAAAGTGTTAAGCTTATAGACAAGCTTAAGCTCTTATCAACGCTGCAATTCATTTGGTGTGTCTGGTTTTCTCGTGAAATGTCAGTAAGGTATTTTAGGTATATTTCATAGATTACTACGAATCGTCATGCCTGTTTCAGCGTACTAGTGCCCTCATTTTTGTGTTTCTCTAGCAGCAGACCAGACACATTCACGCCGACTCGGGAAAACGCTAATCTGCTGTTTACAGCCATCGGCTGCCTGCATTCTCTCGCCTCATGTTTCCTCACCTGCCTCGGTCAGCTTGTTCAGCCTTGGCTACGACTTGACTACGTCTTACAACACCCTCGCACCTCGTGAGACAGCTCGTCGTAATGTTACAAGAAGCAGTACCGCGTTTTGTACCAGTTACTCACATTCCCCGCCCAGCCTGATTACTGATACATACTCGTGGTCAGACATCCTCTAGACGTGTAGCCGTCGATATGATGTGTGGTCACACGGAAGGCACAGCTGACAGCGGCTAGGCTGCCGACGCAAGGCAGCTGGCAAATACTGCGGATACTCGCTTGTCACCGATTTCTCGTGTAGTCTGTGAAGACTTGATGCATATATGCAGACTGAAATCACTAGAGAAAACTTGTACTAAGGCCGGGATTTGAACCCACGTCTTCTGTTCAGCAGGCAGGTGCGCTAAGCAGTGCGCCACCCTGACACAATGGGTGTGCACAACTGCAGGGAATAGTTTAGCACGCCTCCCCCCCTCAATACAAATTCCCGTTCACGGCTCAGCCTACTTGGTACTCTCCTTAAACTCGATTAGAGTCTCTTCAACTGTATTGAAATAATACCTTAGCATCGAATGAAATGGGGGAGCCTACTTGAATACCAGACATAGGTGCTTTAATGAAATGAAACTATGTGGTTCCACGGACCTTTTGAAGTCTCGAACATCTATGAAGTATGTATGCAGACTGAAGTGATGAATGAAAATTTTTACCAATGCCAGGATTCTAATCCGAGTTTCCTTCACATTAAGAAGATATGGTAACGACGATTTGAATCACGGCCTTGGCAGAAATTTTCAGTCGTCGTTTCAGTCTGCTTACATACAACACAGATGCTTGAGACTTGAAAAGGTCTCTGAGACCATACAGCTTCATTTAATATGAAGACTTGCTTTGTGCACCAAACCATTGCTCTCATCTCTATCCTCCGCATCTACTTATTTCGATTTGAACTACCCTCAGGACAGCTTTATAGCACTTAACAACAACTGTAGAAGTGTTCTGCTCAACTATTTACTGCGAGAGCTCTGAAGTCTACCACGCAGGGGCTTCCCGCTTGTTCCACCGGTCTTCACGTCAGCTTCTAGCAGAGTGATCAAGAAATTTGTTTATACCTTTGTCCATGCTGGATAGAAAACCAAGAGCCAAAGGTGACTTTTTAATAAGTTGTATGTTTGGGTGGATTCCAAGGAATGCGTGTTATTTGGCATGTTCGAAGACATGCATAGGGGTATGTGGCTCGTCTCAGCCGTGGAGAATAGTGGAGACACGACCGATATTTGGATCACTCCTCTATATGAAGGAAACATAACCTGATTGCGCACTATTGATGCAGATATGAAGCTATAAAAGTGAGATAATTGATAAGTAGCACATATATTTTTCTTGGAAGAGTAAACTTTAATGATATGCTCAGTCAAAAACTTTTTAAATGTCTTGGATCTAGGGAGTAGAACGATGTTTCTTACGTTTAACGGGAAGAATGAGATTGAGATGATTGTCTGCAGGGTATCTGGGACGGAAGGCAATTTTTGTATTAGGAAGGCTACTAGAACCAAGCTTAGGGGATCCGTATCCTGGAATGAGATCTACTGTTGCCATCTGGTAGCTGGAGCAGGAAACTGAGCAGAAATTTTTAACCGTGTATCATAGAATGAGCGAACTAATCTGGAAACGTTCTTTTCTAGAAGTAATTTACTTTTAATGTTTCTGTATGGTAAATACTGGAAAGGAACGCCAAAGGATTTTGGGCACGATGGTATGAAAGTGAAACACTAGCACTTTTTATGTTTCTACTTCAGCTTGTCGCATAGCCATAATAAAAGTTATAAAGACTCCATTGGTTGCAGGGCTATAGTAGTCAGAATAATGGATGACCACTTGGACTGAAGACCCAAACAATGACTCCTGAAGACCGATACATAAATTTTCTTAAGGGGGAAATTACCGAATTAATTATTTGCAAAATTTTATTTAGCAAATGGAAAAGCATTTCATTGATCGAAAACAGCGGGAACCGTTATACCTGCAAGAGGCATGATTTTGAAAGTAGACCCAAACACAAAACGAACATCAATTCATGGTCGGTTTGGTTCACTAAAGTTTGTTACATATTCTATAATCTTCTATGGCCAGTAAGACGCCATTAGAAGTAGATGTCTCTGGAATACCTGTATGAAGTATAACGTGTACTCGCCTCGCCGTTCGTCTTGCGTCGGGCTCTCGTAACACCCCATGCCGTATGCGTGCCATGCACATCATATGTTGGTTAGCGAATTGAACAACCAACACATCACATTCCTCGAACGAAGCCTATGCAAATTCCACTCTGCAAAAATGTTGATAGATGCTGTAACAGTCGATCTCAACAGGCAGGAAGATGACAAGTGTGCATCTGATAGGCAAACAATCGTCTTCTGCTCGAGAATGAGACAAGTTAAGAATTGTGCAATGTTCAGCCCCCTTACCGTCTGTGTCTCCAGTAATTCTCAGTTTACACTGTCTTTTCTCTGGCAGCAAGATAAAACGCACGCCACTGAATGTTAGGATTTTCAGTAACAGAATGATTTAACAGGATAACCTTTTATTTTAATGACAGTTAGCTAATCAATCAGATCCTGCTAGGAGGCTTTTTTACAATCATATTTTGCTGCATACCAATACTATACCCAAAAAATAAAGGTTTTGTACCAATCAAAGTCAAAACTGTTTCAACTCTGTAAGATAATGTACACTGCTGGCCATTAAAGTTGCTACACCAAGAAGAAATGCAAATGATAAACGGGTATTCATTGGACAAATATATTATACTAGAACTGACATGTGATTACATTTTCACGCAATTTGGGTACATAGATCCTGAGAAATTAGTACCCAGAACAACTACCTCTTGCCGTAATAGCGGCCTTGATACGCCTGGGCATTGAGTCAAACTGAGCTTGGATGGCTTGTACAGGTACGGGTACAGCTGCCCATGCAACTTCAACACGATACCACAGTTCATCAAGAGTAGTGACTGGCGTATTGTGACGAGCCAGTTGCTCGGCCACCATTGACCAGATGTTTTCAATTGGTGAGAGATCTGGAGAATGTGCTGGCCAGGGCAGCAGTCGAACATTTTCTGTATCCAGAAAGGCCCGTACAGGACCTGCAACGTGCGGTCGTGAATTATCCTGCTGATATGTAGGGTTTCGCAGGGATCGAATGAAGGGTAGAGCCACGGGTCGTAACACATCTGAAATGTTGCGTCCACTATTCAAAGTGCCGTCAATGCGAACAAGAGGTGACCGAGACGTGTAACCAATGGCACCCCATACTATCACTCCGGGTGATACGCCAATATGGCGATGAGGAATACACGCTTCCAATGTGCGTTCACCCCGATGTCGCCAAACACGGATGCGACCATCATGATGCTGTAAACAGAACATGGAGTCATCCGAAAAAATTACGTTTTGCCATTCGTGCACCCAGGTTCGTCGTTGAGTACACCATCGCAGGCGCTCCTGTCTGTGATGCAGCGTCAAGGGTAACCGCAACCATGGTCTCCGAGATGATAGTCCATGCTGCTGAAATCGTCGTCGAACTGTTCATGCAGATGGTTGTTGTCTTGCAAACGTCCCCATCTGTTGGCTCAGGGATCGAGACGTGGCTGTACGATCCGTTACAGCCAAGCGGATAAGAAGCCTGTCATCTCGACTGCTAGTGATACGAGGCCGTTGGGATCCAGCACGGCGTTCCGTATTACCCTCCTGAACCCACCGATTCCATATTCTGCTAACAGTCATTGGATCTCGACCAACGCGAGCAGCAATGTCACGATACGATAAACCGCAATCGCGATAGGCTTCAATCAGACCTTTATCAATGTCGGAAACGTGATGGTACGCATTTGTCCTCCTTACACGAGGCACCAGGCAACGCCAGTCAACTGCTGTTTGTGTATGAGAAATCGGTTTTAAACTTTCCTCATGTCAGTACGTTTTAGGTGTAGCCACCGGCGCCAACCATGTGTAAATGCTCTGAAAAGCCAATCATTTGCATATCAAAGCATCTTCTTCCCGTCGGTTAAATTTAGTGTCTGTAGCACGTCATCTCCATGGTGTAGCAATTTTAATAGCCAGTAATGTAAATTGACGGAAAGAAAAATCACAACATCAAGAAGGAGCTGTGCGACATACCCGAAAGTTGGTAGGTGTGTTTGTGCATTTGAAGGCTGATGCCTATTCATATTTCGCGACAGTTGTCTAAGAGCAGCGGCAGTAGCGCGGCTACGTGGAAGCCAATCAAGTTTGCTTTAAACACATGCAGTAGCGGTCGTGAGCGTTAGTTACCTTTGAGATTGAACGTGATGCGTTGATACTAGTGAACAATGTCTTGAAGGTGAAAATGCGCCATTATCAACACCTCACTGAGTCTGAAAGAGGTCGTATATTAGGTCTACGAGAAGCCACATGTTTGTTCTGCGATACTGCAGAAAGACTTGGCAAGAGTGTAGCCACTGTGCGTAACTGCTGGCAGCGGTGGTCAGCAGAACGTACGATCGTAAGAAGACCGGGCTCCAGACGGCCACGTGGCACTACCGAGAGCGAAGACCATCGTGTTCGGCGTATGGATCTGGCGCATCGCACTACATCTGAATCAGCAGTTTGAGGTGCAGTTGGCACCAAAGTGACACAACGAATTGCTAAAACTCGTTTACTTCAAGAACAGCTCCGAGCCAGGCGCCCTGTAGCGTGCAGTCCACTAACCCCAAACCGCCATCATTTGCGAATTTAGTGGTATCTAGCGGGAACTGACTGGAGGCCAGGCTGGAACTCTGTCGTGTTTTCTGATGAAAGCTGGCTCTGTCTTGGCACAGGTAACGGCTGTGTGTTGATTAGGAGGATGCCAGTAGGGGGAGGGGGGGGGGGGGGAGAAGGGTTTCAGTAACCTGTGAGTTAGACGAACTCGGTCTACTTCTGTGAGTTATGGTCTGGAGTGCAATTTCATGAAACAGCAGGAACAGTCTCGCGGTTATCCCAAGCGCCCTCACTCCAAATTTGTGCATGTCAGTTGATTCGACATGCTGTGCCGCAATTCATGAACAGAATTCTAGAGGATGTCTTCCAACAGGGTAACTCTCGTCCATGTACCGCTCTTCTAACTCAACATGCTCCACAGAGTTTCTACATACTGCCTTGGCCTGCTCGATTATTCTGTCTGTGTCCAGTCGAGCACGTATGAGACATCATCGGATGGGACATCATAGGATGACAAGCGCCATCCATAAACAGCATTAACTATCTCTTTTGTTGACCAACCAAGTGCAACAAGCTTGGACTTTCATCGGTCAGACTGACACCCGGCATCTGTACAACGCAATGCATGCGCGTATGCATGCTTGCATTCAACATTCTGGCGGTTACACAGGTTATTAAGGTATCAGCATTTCACATTTGCAATAGCTTATCTCGCGCTTACATTAACCTGTGATTTTTCAATGTCAATCACTTAAATACGTTACCTAGACAAATGTATTGCAGAACTTTCATTACTCTCCATTAATTATTTTTTGATGTAGGGATTTTTTTTTCCCCGTGAGTGTATTATCATGAAATAGAGGGGGAGATATTCGCTACATTGGCCACGCACTTCAGCTCATCACTAGTTGCAACACAGGTCCAGCATATCGAATGACTGTCGTACGCTGTTATACTAATTTTCACATGTGATCTTCACCTCTATCTATTGGACGGAGCGGCAGACTTGTACGCACATTATAGGCACTCCGTAACTTTATAATCACTTTTCTGTCAGTAATATGTTTAATTTTAACGGTTTACTGAGCATCAGCCTACGGCGATCGGGACGAACTCAGCTGGCACGTTTACAACACCTGACCTCCCGCTACGCCGTTGCAATAACCACAGTGCTCACTGACTGACTCTGACACTCGACGCTTCAAAATCGATTCTTGGCATATTCTGGACACGCACAAGGACCACAGGATTGTGAGTAAGGGAGCGTGGATCCCTTACAAAGACCAGTAAACTGAAATTAAGGAACCGGGCAATTTTCAGGCTGGATCCCTGTGTCCCTGACATACAGGTTATTCAAAAATGGTTCAAATGGCTCTGAGCACTATGGGACCTAACAGCTGTGGTCGTCAGTCCCCTAGGACTTAGAACTACTTAAACCTAACCAACCTAAGGACATCACACACATCCACGCCCGAGGCAGGATTCGAACCTGCGACCGTAGCGGTCACGCGGTTCCAGACGGAAGCGCCTACAACCGCACGCCCACACCGGCCGGCAGGGTATTCCTCATGAATATTTTATAAGGCTCTCATAGCACAATGACATCGTGTTTTCGTGAACATATTAACCAATGAGAGCCACGCAGCCATATGGCGAGTTGAGGTCAACGCATTTCTGCGTGTATTCCATGACAGTTGAGAGTCTGCGCGACTTCGACCACCGCCGCCACTCATCTGACACTACGGAACATTTTTTGCTATTATGACTACACCAGTAACAAAAATACTAGCTAACATTTCTTGATAGCCAAGTACTATATGTACTGCTAATGCTTTTCTCTGATACCCAATGGCTCCCCCTGTACTGCGTAGTGGTATTTCAACCGAAACAGCTGTTGGTTCCATTTCACTGAGACAGAAGCTGAACGCGGTACATAGGCAATATGAAACAAGTTTTTTTTCTTCCTTTGTTCTTGCCTTTAGGTCACATAGTCATCTCTCACAAGGGGACAGACAGTATTAACTTTCCCTCACCGATGTTATTCGTGTTGACGTGGTGTGTAGGGCACGAACAGGACTTCGACATGTGTGACGAGGAAGACGCTACGCTCAACCGTTTTCGAGAAACTCCAGTTTCAAAATTTTAGGCTTATGTACTTTGTATGGTCGCTAGTAACGAACGTGTTCCCAGCCGAGCGAGTAAGCACTTAGATTCACACGCACGAAGTCTCTTGATCGAATTTCGCTGCTGGTACTACTTTTTTGTGCGTTATCTGCATCAGTATTCGATGCTATGCTTCTATGCGCGTGGTGCGCCGCGAAATTGTGTAAAGACCCAGAACCGCTTATGAATGTAAACCAACTTTACTTTGCAACCGACACTTTGAAGAAAGAAAATAAAACATGGACATGCAAATATTAGGCTGTATGTAGCGACAATTATTGTTTTCAATGTTCCTATGATCAGTATCATCCTGATTAGTGTACTTCTGCACGGGTTGCACGTTAAACATGTCACAAATGTAAATACAATAATATAAAAAATCGCTATACTGATTTGATTGAATATTCTCGTGTATCCTTTCTTCATTACAAAACTCCTTAAGAAAACAAACTTTTTCTCTTCTTTTGTGTTACAGTTAGAAAAATAGTAAATGGATGATCAGATATTTATACTTTTCACGGTCATGATAAATATGTTGTTAAAATTACGTGGAAATCTAAACTAAATTACCGGCAACGAGATTCGATCCAGAGGCATCGGACCTATGAAATTAAGCGCTTACTCGTTTTTAAAAAAAAAATTGTTTGTAAGTTAGTGGACGCATTTCGACCTAACGAAGCGTATGTAATAAAATTACAGTACAAAATGAAACGTGTGGGACACCATCGTAATTTATTAGTAAACAATGTACAACAAAATACAACCAAACTGAGACTACCATTCCGGTAGTACAATATTAGAGAGATAGCCACTTGAAAACACCGAAAAGTAAACGCTCTCTGGTCCCAACCCACTCGGAACAGAGTCTTGTTCAATTGTCCGTTTCGAAATTCAAATGATTGCTCACCAGAATCAACTTTTCTTACCAAGTACTACCCAGATGTGGGAGTGTTGTTTAAGCAGTTAGAAAAAGGTCAATAGATGAATGCAATTGATTGTGTCGTTCATGCAAGAAAGTCCAAAAGTCAAGCACATCTTTAAGACCATACCGAAAAAGGTAGTACTTTGATCCGGTTAATTGCATGTCTTTGGGAAAGTACTCTTAACCAGGTGAAAGGGCATTCCAGGCTCGATCTCGTGAGGTGACACTAGGAGGCATAAGGCACGCATCTTCTGAATTAGAAGCCGTACGTCCACGGGAGGTCCACATCCAGGTGATATTCATCGGTGTCTATCACATGATAAACACCATGAATTTTGGGGAATCAACTAGAGCACTTACGTGTAGTCTACGTCTCGTCGTAAACTTTTCGTTGGCTACGAGGTACCAGATGGCACCAATCTCCTTCGTAAACTACTTTTGTTGATTTCTCCGCTGCGCACTCCGGGAACACTAGTGCCCCTACAAAGCTCACATCATAAACACGCCCATAATTTTCAAACTCGATTTTCTCAAAAACGTTTGAAAGTTGCACTTTACTCTCTACGTAAGTTAAAGTCCTAGTCGTGCCTTACACACTTTGTCTATATGATTTAAATCGATGAGGGGAAGATCGTACTTTCCCCTTGTCAGTGTTTTAGGAATTTTCTACATTGTACGAGTAATAACGGTAGGATTACATTTACTTAAACTTTCATATTTATTTTTAATATTTATATCTTATTTTGATGAAGGGGAATTGCTACATGTCTGATGGTTGGTGTACGGTTTACATTCGAAAAAAGTGCGATTGATATATCTGACTGTTAGTCCATGGCATTCAGAATAACGATAATCTCTAACTTGTATTCGGAGAAGATGGCCGAGGAATGAGCGTTGATCAGATCTCATGCGAATTATTTATTTACGAGGATGGTTTGAAATGTTCTCGGAACGGAATAGAAAATAAGTACTTACATCACTGAAACTCTTTTTATTTTTTAATGCAGTCTCCTTGTAGAATAATACACATGGTCCAACGATGTTCCATCTTGAAAATGAGTTTCCTCCAGGCCTGCAAAATAGTTGTCAACTCCGGCTATCAATTCTTCGTTTCAAGTGAATCTTCGTCCACCAAGAAGAATTTTCAGTTTTGGAAAGAGATACAGGGCTGACGGATCCATATCAGGTAAATAGCCCGGGTGTGGGAACACTTCATATCTTATTTCGTGTAATTTTGCCATGGCGGTGGTATACGTTTTTGATCCAGCGTCAGGAGTACGGAAACCATTTTGTAGATATTTTTTTTCTTTTCTATTTCTTCAATTAAAATATGATACACTCTTTCAGATGACATCTGGAAAGCGTGAGCACTTTCACGCACTGTCAGTCAGTGATCCTCCGTTACCATTTTGTGCACTTTTGCAATGATTTCAGGAGAAGTGACACATCTTGGCCGACCACTGCGCGGATCATCATCTAAGCTCTCCCGACCGAACTTAAATTCATTTGTCCACTTGCCAATAGTTGAATATGAAGAAGCAGAGTTCCCCAGTGTAGTCTGGAAATCTGTATGAATGTCATTTGCCTTCATACCTTTCTTTACGAGGTACTTAACCACTGCTCGAATCTCGATTTTTTCTATCTTCACAAGTCACTACGAGGGAACAACATCACAGCCACGTCACCGCCACAGCTCTCTGGCACGTGTTTACAGGCAATAGTCCAATGAATATCACGTCAACAACTTTTTGCGCTGACCTCTCGGGGTGATTGTGAGAACTTTTCAAACGACCCTCGTACTTTATTTATTCATTTATTTATTTTATCTGATATGATTGGGGCCATAAGGCCCTCCATTACATTGTACCGGGGTTTCATACATACAGTACATTTTTTCATCACACTTACCTAAAGAAACGTTAGTCTTTCCTGAAGGGCCGCAAATACAATGGCTCCGTGGACGAACTCAGCCCCCATCCAGGACACACTATTGGTGCTATGGACCTTTCAATTACTCTGTTTTATTTATTTGCCAAGGCAATTGGGCCTCTGTGTTTTATAAATGAGAGTGTGCTCTCGTCACATGGCTGGCTGATCTGGGAGAGGGGACCAGACAGACGGCGAGGTCATCGGTCCCATCGAATTAGGGAAGTATGGGGAAGGAAGTCGGCTGCGCCTTTTCAAGGGAACCCTCCTGACATTTGCCTGAAGCGATTTAGGGAAATTACGGGAAACCTTATTCACGGAGGTCGGACGCATGTTTCAACCGTCGTCCTCCAGAGTGCCAGTCCAGTGTGGTAACCACTGCGCCACCTCGCTCGGTCTCGTCATGGTTGACCGATTCACGTACAGTAATATTATTTCCATTAGATCCGAAGATGACAGCTAGACCTGTCAAAACCAGTCGTTGAAGACATAAAGCCGGCCGTTGTGGCCGAACGGTTCTAGGCGCTTCAGCCTGGAACCGCGCTACCACTACGGTCGCAGGTACGAATCCTGCCTCGGGCATGGATGTATGTGATGTCCTGAGGTTAGTTAGGTTTAAGTAGTTCTAAGTTATAGATGACTGATGACCTCAGATGTTAAGTCCCATAGTGCTCAGAGGCATTTGAACCATTTTTGAAGACATAAAAGTGTTCCAATACGCAAGCTTGGCTTCAAAAACATCCATTGATCAATACAATAAAACTTGCTTGCAGTTACTCGGTGTTTAGTGCTTCTCCTTGAAAGCGTGTGGACTAGAGAGCTTTGTGATTTTTTGTTGATTTTATCTACGTGACTTACTACACGTATATTTCCGTTAGAGAGAGTGCGGAAGGCTGTTAATTGCCCCTGTGGCCGCGGCAGTCACGGAACATCTCAATACAGGGCCCCGCATCACGACACAGGTTGTCGTGCGCGGCGGGGCGGCGGCAGCGGCAGCAGACAGGTAGTTGAGTTTCCCGTGAGTCACGTGACGGCGTGTGGGCGTGGCCGCCCCGTGAAATACGACGCCGCGACAAGTGACGGGCGGGGCGCGTGCCGGCAGCATTTGTTTCGCCTTGCCACTCAGTCTAATTGTGTTCCGCATCAACATTAATGACGAGGCAGCGCCGTGTTTGTTCGTGAGGAATGGAGTGGTCAACATAGCTGGATACCGTTCCTGGGCTGTTATTACCACAACATTTGGTGGCCGAAGAGAACGGTGGATGTGGTGACTGATTATGAAATGCCTACGGGTGAACTCAGTGTTGTCCGAAAGATACTCTCCTTTACGTCTCTCTCAACCAACCACTCTCTGACAGGGCATAGTCCACATTCGGTTTACCTACACTGTCGAAATTGAAAAGAGTGCGTCACACTCAAGGGCAAAGTTACTGCTTTGACAAGTGGTAGTGACAGATGCTTCGCCACTGTTGGGTTACTTGGTAACAAATTCAGACCAAATCAAGCCTAATGTCAGAGTAAAGAGTGCACAAATAGTCGCAGCAACGCAGGGGTGTATCTCGCATGCAAATGATCATGAAGGTGCTGAACGGCATACTGCGATAAGTTCTGCTGAACATCTTGCGACTTTTGTTGCAATTCGGCAATCTTGTTGACCCTGAAGAACGAGTAAGTTCCCACTTCATGATGCCCCATACATGTTCAGTTGACGAAGGATCTTGTAATCTTACTAGCCAGGGCAGGTTTTTCTATTACATCACGAAGAGAACTTTGAGGCACAGGAGCCTTATGAGGAAGTGCATTGTCCTGCTGAAAAAGCACGTCGATGAAACGGTAGTGTGCTTGGGGATAACTACCTGACCTGTACAATGTTGCGAGCACAGGTTACTTCACCCTGTGTGAACACTAAATGTTACCGCGAGTTGTAACTGATTCCCCCCTCCCCCCCCCCTCCCCACATAATGGAGCCTGGGATGGAACATGTATGTCGTGGGCGAATGTATTCTGGAATGGGCCGCTCAGCATGTCTACACTGTAAACGTGTACGCTCATCACTCACATAGAGGTAGAACCTACTCACATCAATGAAAACAACAGAGTACTATCCCACTATGCAATTAACTCATTCAAGACACCAGAGTAGCCACGCTCTTCGGTGCCGTGGTGTTAGAGCGTAGCCTGACCACAGGCACACGTAATGTTAGTCCTGCTGGATGCAGACACTTCCCATTCGTCCCCATGATTCACCAAGTGAAACACGAGCCCGGATTTCGGTCGACCACCACTGCTTGCACAATGCGTCGGTCCTGATGTGTCTCTGCACTACTCGAACGCCCAGTACCTGATCTACAAGTTTGGGTATGTTTCACAGACCACTAGTGAAAGCACAGACACATTGTGCCCAACATGTGTAGCAGTCCACGGATATGTCCATCCAGCTTTCAGCAGGCCCACAATGCGACCACGTTCAAATGTCTGAAGCTGTTCAACTGGAGTACGTACTCGTCGGTGGGGTATAGGTGTATCCTACAATGAACGTTGCAGATACCGTTCACCTCTAAATTCAGCTCAGTTACTGTGTATAAAGTCAAAACAGGCCTACTGAGCGCCATCTGATCGCTGATGACCGTGAGAAATGAATCACTAACACATAATTTGTCCTGGTACCACTGCACACAGTCCTGTAGAGTGTTCCCCTTCGTACGGCAGTGTACATGGGGTCTGAAGACAAAGGAAACCTTCTTTGACTGCGTAACACTGGATAGTACGACCACGTGCTCATTGACTGAATCAATGATCCACGGCTCAGAAACGGGCAGTTGGAGCAACACATAGTACTCGTATTATTTTGCGAACCTTTGTCGACCCCTGCTCAGGGAATTCTGACATTGGTCTCTCAATATACCTTTTCCTTAACGTCTTTTGGTGTTAACGATATGATCTTATTCCCAAGAACTAGCAGCTTTCCCTCAGTTAATACTACACAGAAATCCCTTCTGCGCCTGTATCGCATATCCCTTGACTCTTGTCCGGAAAGTCATTCAGTATTCTGCTGTATCCATTTTAAGTAAGCTACCAGAAGTATAAAAAACATCATAGTAGTAATCGACGCTCTTTCAAGTCTAAATTCAAGAGCTTCTTCATGGCTGAATCCCTTAAAAGGAAATTTAGATAATTCTAGTGATATTGTTCATTGCAGTTTTATAAGTGTGTTGTCTGCGTAGGTTTCGTCTACATTTTTATCTGTTATTACTTTTCTGTTGTTAATTTCATGTCCTAACTCGCTCCATGACCATGGAGGTTTACTCCTCAATTTGGTCTTAAGGAACTAGACGTGTAAAATAAAAAAATAAATAAAAATGACCAAAGGAAGACAACAGCATTGAGAGATTCGTGTTCACCGTGCCGTACATATATAAATGAAATTAAACGCCGTAAACTATTCACATTTACTGTCGTAATGTACAGCCAGAAGACAACATGAGGAGCAGATACAGATTGCCCTGAGAACAATAAAATAACGTGGCGTGGTGAAGTGACGTTATTGTGTTCTGATGCAACTCTTGCTGTTTTAGAACTTTTGTGTTGTGTCAGTCTTGAATACAACTTTTATTCGTTTTTTCATATACTACTTTAAAGGACAGACGAATCTCATGACGATCTAACTGACCATTAAGTAAAGAAAAAAATGTTGAACTGTTTCCTCCCCCCCCCCCCATTCTTTCCATCAGCAAGATGGAACACTAAAACATAAACCATTTCTGTGACTAAGCTGTGTATCTGTTAATTTAGCACTAAACTTTGTAACCTCCCCACGGAAATTTCAAAGAGACTAATTATTAGAAATGGAGCCAAGTGTAACCTTCCCGCAAAAATATTAATGACAAAGACAATTAAATGATAACTAGCAATCTGACCCAAGTATAAGTTCCCATAAAATAATGAAAGATAATCCCATGACAATGAAAGTACAGTGATAATCAAAACTCAATTAAACCGAAATGTCGGTCTTTGGCCCTGTGCAAAAATCAGAATTAATTTCTTACCTTAATATAACTGCATGTCAAAAATCTGCTCTTATTCTGCGCCACAGCTTGGAGGAGATGCATCGCAATAATTAAATTTTTTTTTTGAAGTTAATTGAAACTTTTGTTTAAAGGAAATGGAAGGAAATCGAATGATTCTTTTGTTAAAAATTGCTTTGAAATTAAAATTATTATTGGGGGCGATTCTTACACAAATTAGTTACAGTTAATTTACATCATTAGCTGATCGCAATGCTGCTTAATAATATACCTTGTCCTGAATCTCGACCATTGCGGTGCCGACGCCCGCCGCCGACTGCTCACACACAACTAAACTCTCTCGCATCTAGACCGCGACTGCGTCATCTCCGACGCGCTACTCGCAACCACTAGCTTGCAACTGAACTGTCACACGCTCTCTGGTCAGAGATCTCACCATATGCCTCACCATCGCCGCTACACAACATACGTGTTTCATAACCCTCCACTGGGGGGGGGGGGGGGGCAAAAATTTGGCAGCGATGGTGAGTCATTTGGACTTGCCATCGTAACAATTTTTTTTTGTTTTTTTTAACTAATTAATTTTTACAATTTACAAAATATTCAGATGTAGTACAAAATGTGAGTACAAAACATATTAACAAATCAGAAAAATGTATATACAAATTATTTGACAGATAACAAAGTGCATACGCACTGAAAAATTCTTTAGCATTTTCAGAACAAATAAATAGAATGGCAAAATAGCATGTTGACAAGTGACATGAGTTCACATGCACTAGAGTTCAGAACATATCAACATGTGGCGAAATGTATAGACAATGAGTAACAAATGACATAAAACATATCACGAAATCATAAAAGGTATACAGAATAAGCACAAATCATATTGAAAAATGAGAAAAGTGCACAGGCACTGAAGTTCAGTAGAAAACACATAAGTGCACATGCACAGAAAACTTTTGAACATTTTCATAACAAATAAACGCAAGGGTAAAAAAAAATCATCAAATCACAAAAAGTATATACAATATAGAGACAAGAGTGCCACATATACTGCACTTCAGAACAAATCGAAAAATGTCTTTAGTATTTTCACAATAAATAAACATAATGGCAAAAAAATCATGTCGACAGGTGACATAAGTGTACTTGCACTGGAGTTCAACAAATCGAAAAGAAATGTATAGGCCATGAACATAAATGATGTTAGCTAAAATGATTTTCACTATTAGGATAGGAAAGGAAAGGATTGCATCATGGTTGTAGCACTTTAGTTTGCACACAGCTGCACTGAAAGTCCATATCTTTCCACAGAATCACAACACTAAGTGATACAATCTGCAGTTCCGTTCCCAGAAGTATTTATCAGCGTATCAAGACACTGAAACGTCCTAGTAATATTCCACGCTATCATTTGGCAGTACACCAGGTACACCAAACAGTGGGACCAGAATAACGTCTTCATCGCTTACAGTGGTGGACAGCATGTCGTGTCAACACCACGCTCTTACAAGGCAACACCAACGTAGAATTAGTGCAAAAACCAAATATAGTGCTCCATGATCATGAGGATGGACAAGACAAATGGATATTACAGTAATTCCAGGTAGTTAGGTCAGAAGGTGAAGGACATTATATCACAGACTAGTCTTGATTACATTAGTAGTTTGCGGCATTCATAGTCTAGTTATTGAACATTTCTGTACCATGTATGTTAGTATTACAGAATAATGTTCATAAAATTAAATTATTGCCATCATGGGTAGTCGTATTACAATAAACAGCGGCAATCTTTGTCCAGTTACAAACCATGTTTAGTATGACAGAATAATGTTCATCAGAAGTCTTAATTACATTAATTATTGGCACTCAGTGGCCATTTACTAAAATCATTATTGAAAACAAGAGCTAATTAATGGCATAATTAATAACATAATTTATATAGTTACATTAATTATTTGGCACTCAGTGGCCAGCAAGTATTGAATAGTATAAAACATTGTTCATCATTCAGTATTATTCAGATCATTAAGAAGTCATTATAAAAAAATCAGTTAATTACAATCATAGCATTAATAATCATGGGCATTATAAGTAGTCTCATTACAATAAACAGTGGCAGTTATTAGCCAGTTACAAAGCATTATATTTTTTATATATATATATATATATATTTCTATCATTAAGAAGTCATTATTCAAGTGACATACTATTCAGAGCTGATCAGTATTATTCAGAATTATCATAAACTAGTGACATTATATGAGACTGGTAATACATTTTTTTTTGTGCTAGCAATGCATTGCTGTGGGTAATTATAAGGGAAAGCAAGAAGAAATAAGAGAAAAAATTGCTTCTAGGTTGTTCCTATAAATGAAAAATGTGTAACGTCATTCGTCAGCTGTACCAAGGTTGTGACACAAGGTAGTATATGTGATCACATGTGTAAATGATATACACAAATGGGTTAAAAAATTGCAAGTATTAGAACAGGTATAATAAGTAACAAGTTTAGTAAGTATCATGAAAAGCTTCTCCTGGACAAAATACAAAATGGATTATTGAGCTGAAAGAAGAAACGCAGACTATGCTGAAAAGTAGTGAACTTCGAATTGACAGGTAGTGAAATGTGTATGAAAAATGTGTTCCATAGCTGTCCTTTCCAAAACCTTCAGTCATCCTACTACGCAATATAACACCTGCTGTCAAAGCAAACTGCAACAAATACTTAAATAACTACATAGCATAAATACATAAACTTCATCATCCTCATCTGTAAAGAAAAAAACTTCATTATCCATATTATCATAACTTCATTATCGTCATCACCTGTAAAGAAAAACTTCATTATCCATATTAGTATAATCTTCATCATTATTCATCATCAGCATTCATTATCATCTGCAAAAATCACTTCATTATTCATCACACAACTATTCCTTATCTCTAGCATATTTCATCACTTAAAACTAAGATGTGTAGTTCTGTCTGACAGCTTGCATCAATCGCCTTGTATTCTGAAAGAAAAGATTAGTTAAGACTGCTATTCTGCGATGTGTATAGTATATTCTTGTTAATGCTTGTTAATTCTGATCCATTTACTCGTCCTCATAAGGTTTTGTATTTTCTTTCATCTATTCCGTAGGTGAAATTCCCATTCTGTTTAATTTATTTCCTTTACGCATCATTTCTTTCTGAAACTGATGAACAAAGATTAATGTCTTGTATTTAAATCATATACCCATTAGATAATGACTGGTTAATGGTGACACAATTAAGCATACAGCATAACATGACAGAAAACGTAATATGTCAAAAGCATAGACAGTGTTCAAAGGCAAAAAGTGTACAGAGAATATCATAATGCAGCAGCAAGAAAAAAGGAAAATGTAAAACAGTCACGATGTTGAGATATCATAGGGCAAAAAATGTCAAAGTCAACTGGTGTGTGTTATACCTTAACTAGTTCACAGTGCATACAAACAAAACATGAAAACAATCGTACATACATAAGAAAGACAAAATGTGACATTCGTTGTGTTCAGCTTGTATGTAGTGTAGTTAATAGAGGCGATAATTAAAGACTTTAATGGAGAGAGAATTTGATAAAATTAATGCGTCACTACAGAGAATTGCATAATTATTCATAAAATGCGTAAGTTCATCTGGAAAATATGCACGGTTAGTGTGTAACGACAAGAAGGGCGACCTGCTAACCTTACCTTGCCGGGCACTTGCCCAGAAAAAATACGATAATCATCAATAAGTAGTCATGTGAATATAATTGCAGAAATGTTCATAAAAATTAGCAAATAGCATTACGGCGTGATAAATCATAAAGTATGTTCACTCAATAAAGGGTTTTATGTTTGACCAATGGTGGTTGCCTTTCGATTTCCTGGTTCTCAGAGTTTCGACGTGTACAACATTGGGGTGAGGAATGCTGCGAATCCGATATGGACCTGCGTACAGAAGTTCCAATTTACTGCACTTACCTTTTAATTTGCTGGATAAATAGTGTGTACGTACTAATATCTTCTGTCCAACGTGAAAGTCTCGGCGTCTACAAACCTGTTTTTGCTGTCTTCTCCGGCGCTCTGCGGCACGTTTGATGTTGTTCAGCGCAATGTCAATTATTTCGTGGTGTCGTAATCGACGAGATGTAGGAAATGTTACTAATTCTTTAATTTTGTTTGGTGGTTCAACGTTTTTCAGTATTACAGACGGAGATAGCATAGTGGATTCATTTGGAATGGAATTAATTACATCTTGGAATGAGTGTATGTGTGTGTCCCAATTAACATGTCTTTTGTGGCAGTATATTCTACACAGTTTACCAATTTCTTTCATTAATCGTTCACAAGGGTTCGAAGAAGCGTGGTACTTGGATATATAAATCGGAGAAATGTTTCTAGCTCGTAACATGCGTGTCCATATTGCAGAACGAAATTGTGATCCATTATCTGAAATTACTTTCATCACATGCCATACATGAAATAAGAAATGCTTTACAAATGCTTTCGAAACAGTTTTGGCAGTAGCTTTACGTAACGGAGTGAAAGTAACAAATTTTGAAGTGAGTTCAACAGCGACAAAGATGTAGCAAAAACCTCTATTAGTTCTCGGAATTGGACCAAAAATGTCTACTGCGGCCATATGTCTTAATTTAACAGGTATAATGGGATACAATGGAGGAATATGTGAAGTGGTGTCAGACTTAGCTTTCTGGCAGATTTTACATGACGCTAAAACTCGTCGTATACGTTTTTCCATGTTGGCAAAATAACAGTTCTGTCTCAGTATAAGAAAACATTTTCTGGCTCCGTAATGTGCGTAGCTTAAGTGAGTATACCAAATTAATTTGTTAACCAGTTCGTCAGGAATGCATAATAACCAATTGTTGCTGTCTGGATGAGAGCGGCGAAACAGAATGTCATTGCGTACAGTGTAGTGGTTCCTAATTGTAACATTATTCTTATCGTGCCAAAGGTGTTTAATTTCTTTCCACACATTGTCTTTACGTTGCTCTTGTGCTATGTCCTGTAATGACGATGAAATAAAATTTTCAAATGCAACTTGCTGAATGTACATGACACTGAAATTTGCTTTGCAGAAGTTGGTTGCTACGTCTTGCTGATTGTTGCTGAGAGAACGAGATAATGCGTCTGCTATGATATTTTGTGTGCCGGGAATGTGAACTATTGTAAAATCAAATTCCTGTAAATAAAGTTTCCATCTACTTAACCTGTCGTGAGTGAATTTAGCCGAAAGTAGAAATTGTATAGCTCTGTGATCTGTGTAAACGGTCGTGTGTCTGCCATAAAGAAAATGTCGAAATCTCGTAAAAGCCCATACAACACATAATGTTTCTAGTTCAGTAACGGAATAATTTCGTTCAGCAGGTGACAAAATGCGGCTTGCAAATGCGATGTTTTTAATTACTGTCGAGCCATCTTCATCAATTTCCTGAAAAATGTGTACGCCTAAAGCTGTGTTGGAACTGTCGATGGCAATGGAAAAATTTCTGGTAAGATCTGGGTGCGATAAAAGTGGAGCATTCAACAAAGCATGTTTCAGGTTCACGAATTCAGAATGTGCTTGCTTATCCCATGACCAAATAGTGTTTTTACCTGTTAATTGACATAATCTAGGTGTGTCTAAAGCAGAGTGATGAATAAATTTGCGAAAAAAGTTAATTAAGCCCAAAAAGCTGCGTAATTGTTTCTTCGTCGTAGGAACAGTAATGTCACGTAGAGCTTGAAGTTTTTCCGGATCAGGCGCAATGCCTTCTGCTGAAATTACGTGTCCAAGAAATTTTATAGAAGTTTTGCCAAAATGCGATTTACTAAGATTAACTGTAAGTCCTTGTGCATGAAAAGTTTGTAACAGTCGTTCTAAAATCATATTGTGTTCGGACCAGTTAGCTTCTGCGATAAGAATGTCATCTACGTACGTCGTAATTCTGTCTTTAAGTTCTGTCGGAAGTATTGTGTTCAAACCGCGAATAAAAGCTGTAGAAGAAATAGTTAAACCGAACGGTAATTTACAAAACTGATAACAGTCACCAAAACAGAGAAAAGCTGTGTACTTTCTGCAATTCGGATGAAGTTGAATTTGCCAAAATCCCGATTTCAAATCTAGTGTAGAATAAATAGCTGTACCGTGAAATTTCTGTAGTAATTCCTCTAAAGTCTGTGGTCGATCTGTTTCATTAATAATAATGTCATTAATGTGACGTGAATCAAGTACAAGGCGAAGTGAGCCATTTTTTTTCTTAACAATATGCAGCGGGTTTATGTACGGACTAACCGCTGGTTCTATAATTCCTTGGTCGAGCATATCCTGCAATTATTTTTTAACTTGTTCTCTGTGGATATATGGAATGGGATAATGCTTTGCTTTAAATGTATCGTGCTGTTTGACTTGAAATTCGTACATAAAGCCGGACATAGTACCAGGAATGTTGTCGAAAACTGGAGCTTGCTGTAAAAGAATTTTGTGTAATTGCGTTCGTTCGTCATCTGTATTTGCACTGCTTTGTTTAACTTTATCTGAAATCATCTGCATAACGGCGTAGTCAGCTTCGTCTGGAGTGTCATAGTTATGTACGTACGTGTCTGTGAACAATGCGGAATTACAGTCTATGTTACGTGTTGCGGAAATGACCTCTGTGCGGTTAATTGTTTGTTCTTCCGCAGATAAAGAATGCTGAAATTCTAAAGCTAATTGTACATTTTCGTCCTTCAACATTAAATAAGAATTTTGAAAATCGACCACTGCGTCGTGTTGTACCAGAAAGTTCATGCCTAAAATAACGTCTGTTGTCAATAAGGGAACAATCCAAAAATTTGAATGAAAAGTATGACCTCCAATACAAAATGATAAATGCGTCTGTAATTTAACGTCTACTCCTTTACTCGATACAGCTCCTTTTACTTTCGTTTTGCCTAATGGTAATGTGGGATAAGTATTCTCTTTGTTGCACTCATTAAAAGTTTCTGCATTTATTACTGACATAGGTGATCCGGAATCGATTACTGCTGAAAATTTGGATGAACCAATTTTAATTTCGATGACAGGATGTGAAATAGTTTTTTGCACAATTGGTCTTTCCTGCAAAAGAGTGTCTCGTATGTCGTCAAAAGTAATTACATTTTCGTGAACAACATTCTGCGTGTCTAAGGTAGTGCTTGTGTTATTGGAAGATGCGATCTTTACTGTATCTAGTCAAATTCTATCTGACGTGTTACTATTATCTGGAGGATGTTGTGGCATTTCTACAATTTGAACAGTTCTATTACTTCTTCCAGACGTATTACGTTCTGGATGATACCTACTGTCGGGTTCATTCATGAGAATATGTTCTTGCGGATAATTCTGCTGTTGGTATGACCGACTGTTGTTAGATGTACGCTGAAAATTGTGCTCATCGTTTTTATGTCTGTCGTAATAGTCATTCCTATACGGTGCATTGCGATACGAATTGAAGTATTGTGTTTTCTGTACGTAGTTGTTTCTTTGCTGCCGTGCGTTACTGTTTGTTGTACCAGGGACTATACGTTCACGCGGCGAAACATTAAAGTTGGGTTGACCTTGTGCATTACATTGTTGGTTAGGTATTCCAACCGGCTGACTTTCATGCTGTTGTGGTGGAAAGCGTCTATTGTTACCAAAATGTGATTCCTGTTGCTCAAAATTTTGACGATACCGATAATTAGAATTTTGTCTGTTACCAAAGTTCTGGTAGTTGTCGTTTCTAAAGCGACTGTTACTTTTCCTATTGAAATTACGTCCCTGATCGTAATTACTGTAAGTTTGTTGACCTTGGTTATTATACGAAAAGTTTTTATTTACAAAAGAATAATCAGATTGCTGCACTTCTAAAAGCTGCAACAGATCCCTGAATGCCGAAATATTTTCTTTTTGTTGACCGGTTAGAAGTGAAACTCTTAATGACCGTGGTAACTTAGAGATACATAATTGAATGAGTGCAGATTCACTGTACGGTTCACTTAGGTACTGGTTTTGTTGCACCATGTGCTCAAAAAATTGCGTCACACTCGGAAAATTGGAGTTCTCATAATTTGGTAAGCTAATTAACTGATCTTTAATTCCGCGCTGTGTCGTCTTCGACCAATACGCTGACAGAAAAGCATTCTGAAATTCCTCTACCGAGTAACATTGTCTCGCGATCGGCCTCATACGAGTTGCCGGTTCGCCTTCCAAAAAGCTGCAAATGAATTCAAGTTTGTGTGTAACAGGCCAAGTCGGTGGAAAAGCAAAGCTAAATTGTTGGATCCAATCTAGCGGGTGAATCTGTGTTCTGTCGTTTTTAAACACTTTAAACTTTCTCACTGACAGAAAATGTTTGTTATCGAAATTATCGTCTCTGTGTGATGGAACAGGTTCAGGATTGTAAGAGAATCTATTGAACTGAGGTTGTTCGGAATCTAAGTCCCGTACTCTCTGTAGATTACTCAAATTATGCGCGCTGCGCGAGTCTGACAAATGTTCGAAAAGCGGCATCTGCTGTGATGTGTTATTAACTGAAATGTTTTTCATCTCTGTTACCTCCTGCTGTAAATTTGACAATTTTCTACGCAAGGTGTTATTAGACGAATCGATCTCATTAATTGTCTGCTGTAAATTTTGAAATTCAGGTGTTTGATTAAATGAAACCGGTGAAGTATCATCTTATTTATTGTCATTAGCACTTTCAATAGCATCCATACGACTGGCCAATTCATCATATTTTTCAGTCAGTATTTTTGCCTGATCATCGGTTTTAGTGTTAGTGGCATTAATCTGTTTTTGCAATTTACGTGTAGTTTCGTTCAGTTTTGTAACGTCAGCCTTGACAACATCGGAATCCTGTGTTAGTTCTAATTGTTCAAATCTGTCTGTCACTGTTTGAATATCTACTGCGTGTGTATCTGTTTTTGATTTAAGATCAGAAATTTCATCACGTAATTCCGCGTTCAACTGTTTGATGGAATTAATTTCGTCGGACACTGTAGCAATATTGTTGTCTACGTATGTTTTTGCTTTCGCAAACATTTTACGTTTGTCTTCCTGTCTCTGAGTAGTGATTGTTTCCATTACTTGACGTTTTACTTTATTTTGATCCTCAATAAATTTGCGGAAACGCGTATCACTGTTTTGTATGTGAAGACTAAGACGTTCGTTAATTTGAGTATTCTGTTGGTCGAATTTCGCGTCAATCTTTTCATCCACTGTGCGCGAAAGTTCTGCTGTCATTGCTTTAAACTCGTCGCGTAATTGTGTAGCTTTTTCAGAGCATTGTTTAGCGACTCCGCTAATTTCGTCTCTGAGTGTTTCTGTTGCAGCTGTTTGCATTTCCCTTAATTCCAGAGCAACAGACCTAATTTCTTCGCTACTTTTTCTTGAACAAGCCTCGATTTCCTCGCGTAACTGTTCCTTAGTGTCATGGCACTGCGCGGCAACGGCTCTAATTTGTTCACTTAACTGTCTGGAATTGTTATCTAATTTTTCATTTAGCTGTTCGTTCTGTTCACTAAGTTGTTGTTTGAGATCTTCTTTAAGACTGTCTTGTTTTTCATTCTGTTGTCTAACCTGCTCACTAAGTTGTTTGAGATTTACATCCTGTTGCTTGGCATTTACAGTAAGGTCGTTCTTAAACTGTAGCATTATTGCCATAAATTGATCCAAACCCAAAGTAGCTGTTGCATTCTCAGTGCTCTGTGATGGAGAACATGCAATTGTCACGTTCTGTGTGACCATTTGGTCATTCTGTAATTTGCAAAAGGATTTGTCAGTCGAACGTACACTGTCAGTCACTATTTCGGAAATAAATAGATCCGTCGTACTTTGTGTATCGTTTTCATTTTCATTAGACAAATTTGTCTGTACGTTACTTGAATTCTCCAAACCGGGTGTGTTATGCTGCGCAGCGCTCATTCCAACAGAACGCCCCGCGTCATCAATTGTCGTCAAATTAACACAGGAGACAATTGAGTTCGTTTGTTCAACAGTAAGATAATAATCATCATTAGAGGTTGGAACGCACTGACTGTTAGTGAACGCAGCATTGTCATCATTACACTGCGTGTCATAAGTCCTATCGGTAAATTTGTTTGAGTCGGTAATTTCGTTCATCATACTTCGCGATACACTATTTACAGTCTTTCGCGGCATTTTTACAATAGTCAAAATTATTCACAAAACAAATAGGCACAATGCAAAAAAACAACACACAAATACAACAGAGCAACGAATTGCCGATGATCTGAGGAAAGAAAGTCACAAATTAGTAAAAGCGTTGCGCCATATTCTGATTATACTTAAGCAAATAAGAGCAGATATCTGACTGTTTTTCAAAAGATTCTCAACGAAATACGATCCTGGACTGGGTGTCGCCAAGTGTAACCTCCCCACGGAAATTTCAAAGACAATATTTATTAGTAATGGAGCCAGAGCTAAGTGTAAGCTCCCCAGAGAAATTTAATGACAAAGACAATTAAATAAAAATTAGCTATCTGACCCAAGTATAAGTTCGTCACAAAATGAAAGTCAATTCAATGATAATGAAAATCTCAGTGACAATGGAAACGCAAATAGACGGAAATATCAGTCTTCGGCCCTGTGCAAAAATCAGAATAAATTTCTTACCTTAGTATAACTACATGTGAAATATCTGCTCTTATTGTTGGCCGCGGGTTGGAGGAAATGCATTGCAATAATAATTTTTTGAATTTAACTAAAAATTCTCTTTAAGGAAATGCAAGGGAATCAAATGATTTTTTTTGTTAAAAATTGCTTTGAAATCAAATTATTATTGGGGCGATTATTGCACAAATTAGTTACAGTTAATTTACATCATTAGCTGAGCGCAATGCTGCTTAATAATATACCTTGTCCTGAATCTCGACCATTGCGGTGCCGACGCCCGCCGCCGACTGCTCACACACAACTAAACTCTCTCGCATCTAGACCGCGACTGCGTCATCTCCGACGCGCTACTCGCAACCACTAGCTTGCAACTGAACTGTCACACGCTCTCTGGTCAGAGATCTCACCATATGCCTCACCATCGCCGCTACACAACATACGTGTTTCAACTTCAGACAACTGAAATACAGCCCAAGTCCAATCATTAACACAAGAGGAAGGACAAATTACGTTCAAACTAGGGAGTACTAGATACATAACGGAGTGAAACAAAATTTTGAATTCACAGCACTTTATTAGAAAAAAATTACGTAACTTAAATAGCTGCAACCGAAAAACATTACTAATTACAAAGCTGTTCCGTTATCTGTTAGAGAATGGGGACAACAGGACCACACTGTCCATATTATAGTGACAGCGGCTGTCTCAGTATGATAAACAGTCTGGTCACAGGCTGCTAAAGGTAACTTCTACAACAGGAGACACACATACATATAACAATAAATACAATTATTTTAAAACGCTACAACCCTCCCCGAGCACTGGAATTGTAATAAACCATTATAGCAATTATTGTTAATGAATATTTCCATAGATAAGAAGAAGCTTTACATTTATTTAAGAACCAACTTTAAATAAAGACACACGGCATCGGCTAATAACGTCCCAATAACTATTCAACTGTTAATTTGTAATAAGAAATGGAGCTGTATTAGGAGCCACCCAATAGCAAAACAATTTTCGAACGGTTACTGCTATAAGGTAATGGGACAATGACTGCAAATTGTAGCAACTAATAAAGAGTCTCTTTCAATGAACTCAGAACCGCTTAAGATACCTTATTAAAATCTAGACCACTAATAAAAAGAATAGAACCGTCTGAACAGGTCTTGCAGGCCCAACGAGACCGACCGGACGCCGTGTCATCCTCTTAGCTCTTAGCCGTCACCGGATGCGGATACGGAGGGTCAGATGGTCAGTACAGCGCTCTCCCGACCGTTGTCAGTTCTCGTAACTGGTGCCGCAATTTCTCGGTCAAGTAGCTCCACAATTCGCCTCAACGGCTGAGTGCTGCCCTCTTGTCAACAGCGCTCGGCAGACCTGGATGGTGATCCATCTAAGTGATAGCCAAGCCCGACAGCGCTTAACTTCGGAGACCACTAAAAGACTTAAAACAACTTTAACAGACTATATAATATTGAAATACCTGGTTTTCAAGTTCAATCAGCACATCGGTTGTGAAGACACACAAAATTCACATAAAACTAATAGAAGTCAGTTTTGCTGAGTACAGAGTGAAACTGACTAAAACAATTAAACTATGGGCAATGGACAATGTTTTACAAATTTGCAGAGGCTCACCCGTATCACGGCGAAGTGGAGTTCGCCTTTACTGAACGTCACAGAGTAACTTTCCTGTGATCAAAACGACGCTCTCCCAGTGTGACACCAGCTAAAGACACGTAGCATGCACCGTACACCACTTCTGCGGACCACATAATGTCACCGCGCAGTGCGATTTCAACGGCGGACTCAGGTCGCAGCAGCGTGGAGCTTCTTCCCAGAGGAAGTTGTGTCTCCAAGCAAGCCCGTACACGATGCGTGAACAACATTCCACGCTGAGAAGGTACCCTGCCGCTAACGTAGCTTCCAGATGACATTTCCAACCCAATTTTCATCAGATATGAGTGCTTACACATTACTCGATCTTCCTTGTTGTCCACTACAAGCATTAAAGTACACTACCGCACCACACCACCTAGTGCCTGCCGCTATCTCAAATTCGAGCGTTGCATAGCAAACGGCTCGGTGTGTCAGCCATCACATTCCATTCAGCTGCCCGAGCCACAAACGTCCAACACCTTCCCGGCTGTCTTTTACTCCTTAAGGTTTTGTCGATGCACGACCTCTACCTAGCGGCGAGCGATACATCGCTGGCGGAAAGCGCTTTCTGGTATCGATTACGGATCGCCTCATTGTTTTTACGACGGTTTTGAATTTCAACCTTTCTTAATTATTGGATTGCCGTATTTGTCAACGTGATTGTTTTACGCTTGTCTTATTGGCTTTTTCTTCTGCTACAATTTCAAAAGACATATTCATTGAAGCTCTCTGTATTCACAACTTCGTACTACAGGTAAAGGAGGTTGTTCCTGGACGGATACAGGTCGTTTTACAGAGAATGCTTTTAATAGAAGCTTAAGGTGTAGTTTCTGAAAGGAAGTAGGTCTCGTAAACCTTTAGCTTGCCGTAGTTTTCGAGATCCTGTTGTCTTCGGATATGAAGCCGAATGTCGGACAAGACTACCACATAGATCCTGAAACAGGAAATATTCCAATATACATTCCATTTGCTTGAGGATACACGAAACTTTTAACGACAGCGCGAGAAGGAAACTAGATATTCAATGCCCTAGCCACTGAGATTACTTAAGGCCACTCAGGTATTGCCATATTACTTCTCACCTCCTCCGCACGTCTTTGAAGTAATAGATTTTTGCGTAAAATATTTGTGGACATTTTGGACATTTCTTGAGTAAAGAATCTTTGAGTATAAATGTTAAATACTGGTTGATATTTGTGGATGATGTACTTTTCACGTCAACAGGCAGTAATAGCGCTTAAACACTCAACACAGTGTGATATCCACGCATATATTTATTCAGAAAATACATCATTCTATATGGTTTATAACATTTTCATGATATTAATAAGAAAGAACTTCAGTGCAAACAGCATCTTACGTGATAAAAAATTGTTCTCTGCTAATGTACGAAGCCTAATTATTTCGTAAGAACTTTCATGAAATGTTTTTGACAGGAAAGAATACATTTGTGTTGTGCGCGTGTGGTATTGTCTGTAAAAACTGCCCATTTTGCGTAAGGAAAAGTGTTGCCATGTTGAATAACAGTAGCGGTAAACTGTAACAATATTAGAGAGGAAAGTTGCTATTCATCATTTTCCGGAGATGCTGGGTCGCGATGGGCACTACAGAAAGATTCACACAACTATAGCTTTCGGCCATTAAGGCCTTTGTGAGCAATAAACACACATACACTCACGTAAACGCAACTTTCACGTCTGGCGTAAGGTCGGTCGCTTGACGGTGCGTTCGGTGCGGCCCTATCCGTTGCCGGCGCGCCGTAAGGCACGGAGGCTCGCACTAGGACGTATCGCTTCTAGTCGGGCGTGCCGCGGCAGTCCTCACAAGGGGAGGTGACTGGTCTCTCATAGCCTCTTCTTCCTAAGTGGCTCCTTCCGCCTTCCCGTGGTGCCAGACGTTAAGCTCGGCATTTTTCGGGTTCGCTCGACCGCTGCCTTGAGACAGAAGGGAGAGCTGCGACCCAACCTGATGCGAAAGCGAAGGGTGCGTGGCACAGGGGGAGCTGTGTCTGAGGGACGTAAGATCCGTCCCTCTCTCTTTTCGCAGGGCACAGACCAGCAGCTGCTCTGCATGCCGGCGACCCCTTTTGTCGGCGTGGGATCGCGGTGCGACTCGGCAAGGGTGTTTCGCCGCGCCCCTGGGTAACCGGGACGTGTTCTGCTAAACCCAGGAGATGGTGACATCACCTGGGGCAGGTTAGATGTGAACGACTGGGTGATTGGCCCACCACCTGAGTAGGAGTGGGTCCTTAGCCGAGAGGTGGAAGCTCGGGCTAGTAAGCGGCGAAGGTGCATCCGCCTCTCCAGAGTGCGGGGTGTAGTTGCCGAAGAGCGTCGTGTGAAATCGTCGCTGACGGAGCCACCGATGGGGACCAGTGCGTTGGCGACGGCGCGCTGAAACCTGCAGTTCCAGAGTGCCCTTGACCTTGGGGCGAGGCCGGTGGGTGAGCTGCGTTCTTGTCCCCCCCCATGCCAGAGCAGCCGGTCCGGGGTAAGAGACGGGCTCCCACCTTTTATCACTCGCTAACTAAAGATGGCTACAATTGCGACGAGTGATTCGAGTGCGCCCAAGCGTGCATGCACGATGCTTTTTCCCTCTCCTCAGGACGAGTTGGGACAGGCAGATGATGAAACCATAACTCAGAGGCATGCACAAGTTACGTTGCTCCTGGAGCAAAATATTGAAAAATGGAAAAATCAGTCAAGCGGCATTGCCAATTATTAAAACCGAGTTGGTTGCATGGGCCATTGCCCACGCCAAACTCGAAGGCCGCGTAGAGGAGATAGAAAAGGAAAGTGATAGATTGAGAAGGCAACCAAGCAAGACCTGGGCGGGAGTGGTCGCGCAAGCGCCACCCAAATCGCAAACTAAAAAAGAAACGATCGCCAAGTTTACCAAGCGGTCAAATGGTTCAAATGGTTCTGAGCACTATGGGACTTAACATCTGTTGTCATCAGTCCCCTAGAACTACTTAAACCTAACTAACCTAAGGAGATCACACACATCCATGCCCGAGGCAGGATTCGAACCTGCGACCGTAGCAGTCGCGCGGTTCCGGACTGCGCGCCTAGAACCGCTAGACCACCGCGGCCGGCACCAAGCGGTCAGATACAGCGGTCTTTCTCAGAACCTTACCTGGCCAAGACACAAGTGTGAAAAACATTCAGGAACTATTGACCACAACCATTGACCTGCTAAAGGACAAAATTAAAATTAACAAAGTCAAACCAAGCAGGAACTCGGTGATTGTTGAGGTTGCCACCATGGAACACAAAGAAAAACTGTTAAACAACCCCAAGCTGAACTCGGTGGTCAAGTGTGAACCACTGAGAAAAAAAAAAACACTGATCATCCTAAATGACGTTCCTACAACTCTGACAAATGAGAAACTTTATGAAACTATCAAAGAATAAAACTTCGACCAAATGAATAATGAGGAATTCAAAAACTCCTTTAAGCTCAGATTCAAAACCGGGCCTCGAGAACGCGATGTTGTACACCACTTTGCCGAGGTTACCGCACCCATGTGGAGGAAAATAATAACAATGGGCAGACTGTATGTCGGATTTCATGCCGTAAATGTCAGAGACTATCTCGTGGTACCTCGCTGCCACAATTGCGGAGACTTGGACCACATTCTGAGGCATTGCACAGGGGCTCGGCGTGCTCCAGGTGCGGCGAAGACGGTCACACTCGAAAAGATTGTAAAGTTGCAAGTGCCTGTATCCCATGCAAGAGACGCGGTAAGAAATCCTGAGGAGCCACAGGACGAAATTGTCCTACATACCGTATCCTGTAACAAAGATTGATCTCCAGAATCGTCTATGATTGAGTACGTCAAACAAAACAGGATGCCAAAGCGGAAACCCCCGAGCAAAAGGAGGAACTGACCGATCATCAGCTGAGGGGAAAACCCGAAAGCGGCGTTAATAATCACAAATAAAGCCCTGAGAGCAAGAATACTTTTACAACACACGACTAGTCACTGCAATGTCGTGGAGCTGCAATCTCCCGTCGGAGCAATAATATTAATTAACATGTACTTTCAATACGGGGACAATATTGAAAACCATCTCACCCATCTGACCACTGTAACCACGGCATTGCAAGGACGGAAAATGATATTTATTGCAGATATTAATGCAAAATCTCCCCCCCTGTGGTACAGCAGCACAAGGGACACAAACGGAGTGAAGGATGAAGACTTTATCGTGGCCTCGCAACTAGTGGTGGCAAACAAACCCGGCAACCTTTCTACCTATGCTGCGGGAAGAGGACCAGGCACAAACATTCATGTAATTCTAGTAACACCTAATGCAGCTAATATCATACAACAATGGAAGGTCAAAGAAAATGCCACTACTAGCGACCACAATCTTATAACATTCACCCTAGGAAAATAGAGTGTCCCGCCGGGCCATGGGGTGGGAGAGCAATTCAACTACAACAGGGCTGATTGGGAACGCCAAGCGAGGGAGTGCGACATTCCTGCCTTGCCAGAGGATGGCACACACCTGGACATAGACATAAATGAGAGAGCAGAGGAACTGGTGAGCGCAATAACCAGAGCTGCGAAAGCAGCCGTACCAACTAGGAGGAAGGCCACGGCGGCCTCTCCGTCAGCGTGGTCGCGCGAACTTGAGGATATGCGCCCGTCTATCAGAAGGTAGAGGAGGCGCTACCAGCGCATTGTCGTCTGGCTGGAACGGCAAAAGTGGCTGCTGCAGTATCGGGAGGCTAAATTTAGGTTCCAAAAGGAACTAAAAGCTGTCAGAACACGAAGCTGGGAGAGCTTTGTTCAGAACCAATTGACGTTAGACCCCTGGGGCACACCATACAAATTAGTCAGAGCCGCTCTCCTCTGGAATTGTCAACAGTCAAGCATGGGGACAGGATGACGGAATCCTGGCAGGAGACTGCTGAGGTCCTCCTCCAGTCCCTGCTGCCTGATGATAGCGTGGGTGGGGAATCTGAAGAACAGCAATAGCTACGACTTGATGACCTTAACGAATACAGCAATAACACGGCAGTGTACCCTTTCTCAGAGGAGGAGGTGGCTGCCCACATAAAATCACTCAAGAGGGGTAACGCTCCCGGGCCAGACGGCATTGTAGCGGAGGTGGTGCAATTCCTAGCTCCCCAGCTAACTGCACCACTCACTCACCTGTACAATGAATGTCTCAGCCAACGAAAATTCCCTAAGATCTGGGAGAGAGCGAATGTTGTAATCATCCGAAAAGGACCCGATAAAGACCCGACGAACACGAAATCATATAGACCAATATGTTTGCTGGATATACTTGGAAAGATACTAGAAAAACTACTAGCTGACAGACTGCCGGCACACCGAGTGCTGTGTGGGATGAGCAGCAGGCAGTTCGGCTTCAGGCCTAGGCAATCGGCATCTGATGCAATCGCCCTGGCGGTCGAGGTCTGTGGCTCTACCCCGCATAAGTACGTAGTGGGCATCAGGGTAGACATCAGTGGCGCCTTCGACAACCATTGGTGGCCTTCGCTCTTCTCCTGCTAGCGGGAGAAGGAGTGTCCAGGGCCGCTATATGGCTGTCTGAGGAGCTATTGCGAGGGGAAGGAAGTCTGGTTATTATCCCCTAGCGGGGGAATTGGAAAATCAATAACTAAGGGATTCCCCCAGGATGGAACCGCTATTAGATACTTTACAACAAAGTGAAGAAGTGCTAGAGGTGATAGCCTACGCAGATGACCTCCTCCTGTTGGTTGGCGGCCGTAGCCGCGAGGACATAGAGCCCAAAATAGAAAGTGCCTTGAACAAAGTGCCACTATGGTGCCAAAACACTAAAATAAAAGTATCATCAAGTAAGTCCACTTACCTATTACTAAAGGGACAATTAATCAGAAACCCTACTGTGAGAATTGAGCACTCACCGGTTCTTCGGCGACATGAGACACGGCATCTAGGAATCATCATTGACGAAAGGTGGAACTTCGGGAAACACATTGACACCGTAACCCAGAAAGCCCTTCAAACATTAAACAATCTCGTCTTCATCGGACACAAAAGATTTCATCTCCCCCCTCATAAAGTTATATCACAACAGTATTTTAACATCAATAGTGGGTTACGGCTAGGGAGTCTGGGCACACAGGCTCACGAGGATTGTGCCCGCCATGACAGTGAGAAGGGTTCAGAGAAATATGATACTCAGATCTGTGGGGGCCTATAGAACATCTCCAGGGGGAGCCCTATTAGTCATAATGGGGCTCTGCCCCCTGGACATCAAAATTAGAGAGCAGGCTGCGTGGTTCTGGGTCAAGAAAGGGAATATCACGAAGACAGATGTTAGGCACTGGGGTTGAGGATAAGGGTGAGATACGGCAAAGAGGAGAGCAATTGTGGCAGGAACTATGGGAGGCGGATGAAACAGGGCGCAGAGCTTTTGAATTTCTTCCGAGCGTTAGGGAGCGACTGGAAATGAGATACTTTGAACCCACTTGAGGACTGATCCATTTTCTCACTGGACATGGGCCATACCCGACATATTTATGTCGGTTCGGGAAAAGGGCCACACCCGCATGTGCATGTGGTGCACCAGAGGGTACCCCCGATCATGTGGTCCACGAGTGCCACCTTTTCAATGATGTTGCTTCTACGTCACGCGACCGATTACCTGACCGCGACACATACCAGTTACTAAGACAATGAACCGTGATTTATTTTCAAAGAATATTCTTAAGAATTTATTTTATTTACTAGCGATTCATCAAGAACATTAACACATTTAATCACACTATGTAATCATGGAAGTAGTTGCCAGGGAGTAGCTGATGAAATCATAACCAAATTCCTTTTAACAAATGGAAATTTTATTCACCTTAATAGTGCCTAAAAGCATTTTTCTTAAAGAAACAGATTTAAAATTATAATCAGAAAGCACCCTCTAAATATCAAAGTTACAATTTATTCAGAGGCAGAAAGAAACAAGTCTTAACTGTATGAGCTTTCGGGCAGAGAACCTTGCCGCTCCCTTTTGACACAGCCGTAGTTACGACCGCTCACAACAGCCTCTGAAAGACTACACTGGTGCAAATCTGCAACACACCAGATAACTTTAAACTAAGGGTTTCAACAATTTACACAAGCACACTAACTGTGCACCCCCCCCCCCCCCACATAGGAGGGATGGAAATGGTACAAAACACTAACAATTAAAATATTAACCTAATTCTACAAGGTTGGCCAAACAATAGTTAAGATGCTCTACAGTACACAGATACCACCTCTCAAGATCATAGGCAATAATATCAAAGTTTCCAAAGATCAATACATCTTTCAGGTATTATGCTGTTACACTCCAAGCACTAAATTCGTTAACACACCAAATCCGACAAACATGACAGAGGCAGCTACTAACGTACGGTAGATTGATAGGGAGATTACCGAACAACCAGAACCGCAGGTTGCTCTAACCTGCCCCTACTCCACAAGGGAAAAACGGACCACTCAATTTATAAACAACCACCTTCCCGCGGGTGGGCAAACGGAGAAGAATGGTGCGATGACCCCAAAGCAAACGGCTCGTGACCTCACCAAGAAAACAAGTAGAATTTAACAAGGGTAAATGAAACAAGATATCACCAGTCACTTAACTTCTAGCAAAACTATGATTTCTCGAGAAGACCGGGCGCAGCACCCCCAAATCGCTCTCCCGAACCGTCCGCTGCCAGCCGCTTCAACGGATGCAGGAAGGCGCGCCGATCTCCCGTCTCACGGCGTCGCAGCTCGCACCGGCCAGACTGATGTCGTGGGTTGACTCCTGTTGCTCTCGTGTCGACCGCGAAGTCACTACCCGTCGCTAAACGCCACGGCCCACTGGACTCAGGTGGCGACCTCACATGCGCCTCACCGCCAATGACCACTGCCTGAGCAACTCGAGCACACTAGCGGCCTAACACGCAGACTCGGATGCAGGAACTAAGCCCCGACCGGGCGACCACTTTCTGAGTTCTCTTACTAGCGGAGTGGGAGGACTTTCATTTTGCCGGCTTTAAATGTTGTTCCGAACGACAAACATACTAGCACTCCGAACGACAGACAGACACTAACTGCCTAACGAATGTGGACGAGAGACAGACTAGCAACCTGGAGACGAGAGACTGACCCAGACTGACCGTCTGGCGAGCTCATGGCGCCCCGTAAATGCACGTGAACAGGCAACGTTTCCCCTTTCCCACCAGAGGGAGAAACCAAAGCTGCGATTGCCACAGCGGCGCCACCGCCAGAAACGGAGGGCGACAGCTTCACACTACGCGCTGAGGCGCGCTCTTCAAAACAGCAATTTTTACCACAGCTCAGACAAGAAAACACTTTTCAGACCCTCAACAAATTAGCAAATGAGGTATCACAAAGAGTGTTAAAGGAATACCTGAGGGACATAAATTAACTTAAAGATTGAGGCATAACAAATACGAAATGCGCGCCCTACTCATATACCGCCTGCGCGTGGATAGGCCGACTTTCCTCGTCCTGGAATCAGCCATGTACAGGACTAGGGGGAGTGGGGAACATCACTGACACTAGACAAAAGCACCGGACTTGACTTAGGTTAGAACTAGTTAGTAGGACTTGGATTAGGAAATTAGTTATTAGGAGCCTGCAGCGAATAACATCTTTGGCCTGCCCAGTGTCAAGGCGCATACCCATCGGGGTTAGCTCGATGGGCAAGGCATTAAAGTAGGTTTATATACTTCTGACACAACTGTGACGCTGCAGGCAGTAGAGTTTTAGTTAAGAAAATATACATTGAATATTAATAATAATAATAATAGTAGAAATTTTGCTGCCCATTGTTATCAGTTATAGCTGTAGCTCACACATTAATTAAACGTAAAACTAGCTGCAATTGATGTGTGAACAAATTAGGACCCACTAATCATATAAGGTAGTGGGTTATGTTTGTATAATTATTATTATTATTGAAATAAAGAAAAAAATGCAACTTGCCACACGTCTGCAGTCTCAGACAACTGAAACCACGGTAAATTTTATGGGACCACTCTAGTGCATGAACTTAGTGCCATTTATACTAATTGAGAGACAACATTGCTACACGTTCCCAGATGTAGATTTCTTTAACAGAATAACTATACTTAGCTGGGAGAGGCAGCGATTAAATGAACCCTCATGTTACGCTAATAATAAGTAATTGGTTCTGTGGTAGTCCTGCCCATGTCTTGTAAAATAAGACAATATACTGCACAATACATTTGCACCCAGAGTGAGTTCAGATTACACATTACTACTACAGTATCATTAAGCCTTTAAGGGAGTAGATTTACATAACATAGCAGTAACATTAACGTCACATTCAATTAAAGTGTCAATTCTCAATGTAGAAAGAACCGCACGGAACTATATAACGTCTCTACTATTGCGAGAAACAGTGACAGCAGCATTAAGTAACATTGTTTTAGTATTCCAGCTGCGAGTTTAATATTTTCAAAGTATATTTGTCTTGTAGATATTTTGTGCACACATTCACCCTTTTTGCTATTGTTATTTGTGTATAATATATATATATATATATATATATATATATATATATATATATATAAAATCACAGATAATAACGATGTTTCCCACAAAATACCTTACAGCTAACACATACACACATAACAATAGCAAAAAGGGTGAATGTATGCACAAAATATTTACAAAACAAATATACTTTGAAAATATTACACTCGCAGCAGGAATATATATATATATATATATACATGGTTAGACCAAAGAAACAAGTAGAATCAAAAATCAAATGAGCATGCTGATGCAGAAATGGCATCAGACCGTCAAATATACCAATCTTCGCACACTTCAGAGCAAGTCTTTGAGAATGTAACAATAGATGACAATTTCTTACCTGATATTCCAAGCGATAATGAAACTGAGGAATTGTCAACATTCCTGCAGTCTTTAGAAGTGAATGATAATATTTCTACCGGGCAAGGGGCAGAAATGAGCAGTTCTCAAGCTATGCCACTACAGGATAAGCTAGTATTATTATTTCAAAGTTCAATGACATGCAGAAGGAAAAGCGTAGACAAGAAAAGGCTATAGAAAAACAGCAACTCGAGCGAAGGGTGCAGGAGTGTGAACAAGAACGCAAACGCAGGGAGCGGGATCGTGAAAAGGAAAAGGAAAAGCGTTGACAAGAAAATGCGATAAAAGAACAACAATGCGAGCTCAAGCAGCAACAAGAAAAGACTATAAAAGAAAATCAACGTGAGCTCAGGGAGCAGGAGCCTGAAGGAAAGTAATGGAACAAATAAACAATATTTTCGTAGAACGAGATAAGGAAATTGTCCAGAGAATTAATCAGGTGTTAGTCGATCGCGATAAAGCAATTACGACTCATTTTAACAAAGAAATCAGTGCAATAAAAACTAGTATTCAACTGTTGGCAAACGTACCAACTCAAGTGGATAACCTTCAAACCGAAGTAGATAAGTTAGAAACCTAGTTCAAAGCTTTGACTACTACAGTGGAGTCAATACAAAATGACATCCCCACAGAAGTGCAGAAACAAGTCCGAACGGAAACAGCCAAGGTACTGTACATGGAAAATCACCATCTTGAAACAATATCAGCACACAGAAACGAGGACGCTGGTGTTGACAGGCAAGGGAACAATGAAAATTTGCCGACAACATCTATTTCAGTGCATAAGACACCAAGTTTCTGTAATTAGTCTGCATTATCTCAGCAATGTGTTTCACCAAGAAACCACAATAATGAAGCAGAGTGTGCTTGCGATACAGTCAGTACACCGCCTGCTAATGACAACTCCATGCACTTAAGTACCTTAATGAATGAAGAGAGCTTAATGAAACACCGTCAATTCCAAGTATTCAACGAGGAGAGTAAAAACAATAATCATCCCGTAGTTTATATTACCAACTTTAGAGGTTTTCTTCCAAAATCTTGGACGGAGAAACAGAAAATTCAGTTTGTGGTTTCACACATTTCCGGTGACGCATCGCTCTGGGCGTTGAACGCAGCAGAAACATGCAAAACATTTAAGGAATTTGTGAAGGCGTTTCTCGACCAGTTCTGGTCAGCGTCGACTCAAAAACGACTAAGAAAGATTTATATAATGCAGAAATATGTAACCCTAAGACAGGATCATTGAGAAAATACTTTGAAAAATACATGAATATGACACGGTACTGGGATGAACCAATAACTACACAGGACTTGTTACGAGTACTGATGGCTAGATTGACAATAGATATTAGGGAGAAACTGTTTAACGTCACATATACTGATCTTAAGGAATTTTTATCTGTGATAGATCCGTTAGACTTAATCCAAGAAGACGCCAGAAAGAATTCTGACGCAAAAATTAATGCCAACTGTTCTAATGGAAATAGGGGCGAATGGATTCCCAAGAAAAACAAAAGCAAAACCCATGACAATGGAGAGTATAGTAATAGTTAAAATCCCTACAATAAAAAACATGATTACTTCTGTAATAATAATAATGATAATAATAACTACCAGGAAATCAATGACTACCAGCATCCGAATGGTAATCAAAGGCAGTATAATAATGAAAATGTCAATAATAATAATAATAATAATTCTAAACGTAAAAGACCAAATGAAAGGCATTCGGACAGGCCGTACAAGGTTAAACCAAAAAACATGCGTAGTGACACTGCACATTGGCGACAACCAGGGCCAAGTCATTGGCAGTCGTCATAAAATTGTATGAATTCGGGACAGCGAGTAGATTACGTACAGGCTATACGTATGTATAACCAGTATCCACAATGGTAGGACCCGAGTAGACAACCTCCGACTGTAGAATCACAAAATGTGAAAATAGTGGAAATATTCTCGGAGCCGAAACATAATAAACCAAAGTCAACAAACAAGGCGCTACAGTCTGGAACCGCGTGACCGCTACGGTCTCAGGTTCGAATCCTGCCTCGGGCATGGATGTGTGTGATGTACTTAGGTTAGTTAGGTTTAATTAGTGCTAAGTTCTAGGGGACTGATGACCGCAGAACTTAAGTCCCATAAAGCCAAAAAAAAAAAAAAAATCTCGGTCCCTGTAGGCTTTCTCCAGGAGACGGCGACTAATAATGAAGGCAATAGGTCTAATGTTAATATAATTCTCTATCAGGATGATAAGAAAATAGAAGATGAAATCTATTAAGAATCCGGTGTCGCTGATATGGAAGAAAAAGTAAGTATTCAGGCAAGTGTCAATGGAACCGTCAATGGTGTAGCAACCATTATCCTTCTCGACACAAGTGCGAGTGTATCGGTGATGAGCGCACAATTTTGTCTGTTACAATTTGCAAAGTTATAGGAGCGCTGGGAAAGAGGACACAAATTATAAAGTACCAGACACGGGTAGAAGTTTCATTTGGAAATGATAGCGTTTTATGCACATTCCCATTAATTTAAAACTTATCAATACCGATGTTACTCGGCCTCGAGTTTTTACGGGACAGAGAGGCTGTAATAGATCTCGCCCGGGGAACATGTGTACTTAAGTACCGGCAGCGACCAATAAGGTTGAAACTGAAGCGGGAGTTCGGTGCGAGCCTTCCGCTGACAAGAGGATTAGATGTATGTGTCGGCAAACAAAAATTGTTGGTGTTACGATATGATCACCCACAAAAGTGTCATACTAACCGAAACAATGATGAACCCAGTATCGTGAGTGACATCTGCGCAACTATAGACGAGAAGGTGAAAGATGAATCTTGCATTGACGCTTCACAGGCTGGACAATTAATAAAATTGTTATCCAGATACCATGAAGTATTTATTGATCTACCAGGTATCATAAAAGATTATGTTTATGATATGAAAGTCTATCCCCACAAGACCTATTGAAGATCTTCATACTCGGTCCCCTAGACAAAGAAAACGGCAATTGTTGTATGAATGAGCGTTTAAAATAATCTCAGTCTCACATGACGGATGTTATGTACTAGAAGATGTACTAGAAGATGTCAGTACAGGGGACATAAAAGGACTGTATTGTCATAGAGACATTAAGAAACATTTGCAGTAGGAACCGATTTTTATGCCTATGTAAGGAAGATGATATGTCCAGTGCAAATGCACAATTGCACAAATGTAAATATGTAAATAGTAGTTAGAGGGAAAATGTTATCATAATTTCATGAATATATATGTACTAGTCTGTAAGCTCACATGCCAGTAGTTACACTATAGTATTCATGAAGCATAAATCCCAAAAGGGGAGTATGTTTCTTATGATAATAATTTTAATTATTCTGAAGGGGTCATTTACTCGACACAAGTTACTGCAAATCCTATCTCAGTAAACATAAATTTTTTATCTCTTCTACGTAGGTTGTATAAATTACCAATATAAATATGTATATGGACAGATACTGTGTTTACTCACGTACGAGGGTAAATGAGTCATGAATGTTTCTATGAACATCAGCTATGTAAACGCACACACTTAGCGAATGGCGCATGTTAATCGTGTGTGAGTTGCGTGCTTGTCTGTATCCGAATTCACTATTCATGGAACATTGTCCTGTCATTTACCGCTGAGGGTACGTTTTCCCTTACGCAGTTATATTTGCCGTTTGCTCTAATGAGCTTTTCTGTGGTTAGGTGAACCGAACAAGGACATATGTCCCATAATTTGATTATAATTCTAACAAAACTACGAATGAATGAGTATACAAATGAACATAAATAAAATGTATGGTATCTACATAATTAGTTCTGAGTTCTAGGGGACTGATGACCGCTGAACTGAAGTCCCATACAGCCAAAAAAAAAAAAAAAAAAAAAAAAAAAAAAAAATCTTGGTCCCTGTAGGCCTTCGCCCAGGAGACGGCGACTAATACTGAAGACATACTATAAATGTACTGGTATCTACACAGTTTAATGATGATCCTGTGGTCAGAGGAATGTAGAAGATTCTAACAATGTTGTCTCATATTTTTTAATTGTATATGTACTTTGTTATCATGTTATTAAAATATGAAACAATGTGCACATGAACAAAAATTCATTATTTTGTTAAGTCCCATTTGTACAGAAGACTGTCTGTTTTGTGGTTTATGAAACACTAGCAGTAATCAGGACAGTGAAGCGTGTGTCACAAGAAAGTGGAAGTCTAGTACACGCGTGAAAAACTGTGTTTTCTTTGAAGAAAAGTGATGACAGTTATTATAGCAGTTATTATAAAACATATGAACGTTCATAGAGTGTTAATGTTAGCAGCAACGACATGGACGTTAAAAAAATGTTAACAGCATGAAGATCGATGTAAAACTGTAGACCTCAAATAAATGTGTTACGAGTCATCTTCGTGTGCCAAATTTTATAAGACAAACCGTACAGCCAGCCGCGAGGCAACAATACAGTATAATGCAACGCTGGCTATGCAGCGCCGCGCAGGGAAGTTTGCTTACCGCAGGAGATAAACAGAGCACACGATGGACATCAAAATGAAAAACGGTGCAGTGTCGTACATGTGCATAGTTAATTAAAGTCGACTATGAATCACTACATTCAAATGAACAGTGTCAAGATGCCGGGCGTCGTCCGAAAACAAACTGTATGAATCCGTGTGAATGAAAGGAAATTTGAGACTAAAACTTCTTCCACAAGATAAATATAACAATTACCTTGTTACTGAGCCCTTTTCTATATTTCATGTACCCACGTCGTACGAGAGGTACGTGGAAGGAGAGAAGCAGGACCTGCTGCAGTAATACTTCCAGACAGCAACAGATCCAGACCAGGGTGCTGCCAACGGCAGCCGACGCTCCATCCATGCGGTCGGGGGCGTTCCAGAGCGGTCTCTACCTGCCTGCGATCCAGCGACTCGAAGAGGGGGCGGCTACGCGATGTCGTCGGGAAATCGTTATATGAAATTTATTATCTGAGCTACATGAACTTTTAATTTTCATGTTAAACTTCCGTGAAAGACTCCTGACTTCTGATACGACTAAACTGAAATATAAATTCGCGGGCCCGCATCTCGTGGTCGTGCGGTAGCGTTCTCGCTTCCCACGCCCGGGTTCCCGGGTTCGATTCCCGGCGGGGTCAGGGATTTTCTCTGCCTCGTGATGGCTGGGTGTTGTGTGCTGTCCTTAGGTTAGTTAGGTTTAAGTAGTTCTAAGTTCTAGGGGACTTATGACCACAGCAGTTGAGTCCCATAGTGCTCAGAGCCATTTGAACCATAAATTCGCGTGTTCAAAATATTTCCTGTTATATTCATGTCAAGCCTGACAAATAAGAGTAGGTAACTGTATTTTCTTGAAGCCCCTAGGACGGTTTTGTTCCCGGTTTTCCTAATCCAGTGGACCCAGATTTGGTGGCGGAGGGGGGGGGGGATAAGTTAATCCGGGAAGTCCCTACCGCATTTTCCAAGATTTTTCAGTTACTGAAGCCATTTTCATAATCACACCAACATTAATTGTGTCATATGTTACTCAATGCATATTAGAGCCTTTGCATGATGAGGACAGTGTGTTAATGAAGTGAACTGAAACGATGAACAACGTGGATATGATACATATACAGGGTGGTCCATTGATCGTGACTGGGCCAAATATCCCACGAAATAAGCGTCAAACGAAAAAACTACAAAAAACGAAACTTGTCTAGCTTGAAGCGGAAAACCAGATGGCGCTCCCGTTGACCCGCTAGAATGCGCTCCCGTAGGTTCAAATGGTTCAAATGGCTCTGAGCACTATGGGACTTTACTTCTGAGGTCATCGGTCCCCTAGAACTTAGAACTACTTAAACCTAACTAACCTAAGGACAGCACACACATCCATGCCCGAGGTAGGATTCGAACCTGCGGCCTTAGCGGTCACGCGGTTCCACACTGAAACGCTTAGAACCGCTCGGCCACTTCGGCCGGCGCTGCCTTAGGTCAAACGGATAACAACTGCGTTTTTTAAATAGGAACCCATATTTTTATTACATATTCGTGTAGTACGTAAAGAAATATGAATGTTTTAGTTGGACCACTTTTTTCGCTTTGTGATAGGTGGCGCTTTAATAGTCACAAACATAAGGCTCACAATTTTAGACGAACAGTTGGCAACAGGTAGGTTTTTTTAATTAAAATACAGAACATAGGTACGTTTGAACATCTTATTTCGGTTGTTCCAATGTCATACATGTACCTTTGTGAACTTATAATTTCTGAGAACGCATGATGTTACAGCTTAATTACCTGTAAATACCACATTAATGCAATAAATGCTCAAAATGATGTCCGTCAACTTCAATGCATTTGGCAATACGTGTAACGACATTCCTCGCAACAGCGAGTAGTTCGCCATCCGTAATGTTCGCACATGCATTGAAAATGCGCTGACGCATGTTATCAGACGTTGTCGATGGATCACGACAGCAAATATCCTTCAACTTTCCCCACAGAAAGGAATCCGGGTACGTCAGATCCGTTGAACGTGCGGACCATGGTGCTTCGACGACCAATCCACCTTTCATGAAATATGATACTCAACACCGCTTCAACCGCATGCGATCTATGTGCCGGACATCCGTCATGTTGGAAGTACACGCCATTCTGTTATGGCAGTGAGACATCTTTTAGTAACATCGGTAGAACATTACGTAGGAAATCAGCATAAATTGCACCATTTAGATTAACATCGGTAATGTGGGGACCAATTATCCTTCCTCCCACAGCGCCGCACCATACATTAACCCGCCAAGGTCGCTGATGTTGCAGTCAACGTGGATTTTCCGTTGGCCAATAGTGCATATTATGTCGGTTTACATTACCGCTGTTGGTGAATGACGCTTCGTCGCTAAATAGAACGCGTGAAAAAAATCAGTCATCATCCCGTAATTTCTCTTGTGCCCAGTGGCAGAACTGTACACGACGTTCAAAGTCGTCGCCATGCAATACCTGGTGCATGGGAATATGGTACGGGTGCAATCGATGTTGATGTAGCATTCTCAACACTGACGTTTATGAGATTCCCGATTCTCGCGCAATTTGTCTGCTACTGATGTGCGGATTAGCGGCAGCTAAAACAACTACTTGGGCATCATCATTTGTTGCAGGTCGGGGTTCACGTTTCACATGTGTCTGAACACTTCCTGTTTTCATAAATAACGTAACTATCCGCGAACGGTCCGGACACTTGAATGATATCGTCCAGGATACCGAGCAGCATACATAGCACACGCCCGTTGGACATTTTGATCACAATAGCCATACATCAACACGATATCGACCTTTCCCGCAATTGGTAATCGGTCCATTTTAACACAGGTAATGTATCACGAAGCAAATACCGTCCGCACTGACGGAATGTTACGTGATACCACGTACTTACACGTTTGCTACTATTACCGCGCCGTCTATCACAAAGCAAAAAATGTGGTCCAACTAAAACATTCACATTTATTTACGTACTACACGAATATGTAATAAAAATGGGGGTTCCTATTTTAAAAAAACGCAGTTGATATCCGTTTGACCTATGGCAGCGCCATCTAGTGGGCCAACCATAGCGCCATCTGGTTTCCCGCTTCAAGCTAGACAAGTTTCGTTCTTTGTAGTTTTTTCGTTTGATGCTTATTTCGTGAGATATTTGTCCCGGTCACTATCAATGGACCACCCTCCATATATTTGCCTCCATCTTTTGTTATATATGATTCTTCTAGAATAATCCTTCTTCTTGTTCGAACTGTTGTACTGATCCGACGTGATTGATGTCTTGTAGCACTGAGGTCTGTAAAAACTGTATTATGTTGTTAAATAATATTTGAAAATAGAGTTTCGGTGTCGTGGAAATCAATACGTGTGTTTAAAATTTTATTTTTATATGATTCTCGTCCTATATAAAGTTGTTTTGTTCAGCTACAATGGAGCGCAGCCATTAGTGGCTATTGATCTACAGCGCAGTTTATTGGTAAAATGCTGAATAATAAGCGACTAACATTGAAAATTACTGTTAAATGTTAATGTACATAGTAAAGGTACCGAAATGATATATATTATCTGTTAATAGTAAACCAATGCTTGAACCAGATTCGATATGTGATTGTTTTATGTTCGCTGTTATCTTAGTGAAATATTGCAGCGGCAGTTTTAAATTGAATTTTTAAACAGATATAAATCTTGATAATCAGTTATTGCGATAGTAATTGCGTATTGGTGGCCCAGAACCCACTCAGAGGTAACAAATTCCACTTGGATTGTGAATAATCTTTAAATACGTATAATGCAAACAGCATCTTACGTGATAAAAAATTGTTCTCTGCTAATGTATGAAGCATAATAACGAGGGTAATCTCAAAAATAATGTCTCATATTTTTCTATAAGTACAGAACTCTGTTTGTGTGGCAGTTGGTCACACTTCTATGAAGAGTGCTTCACGCGGTGTGTGTAAACATGCGCATGCCGCGCTGAGGCGCTCAGTCTTGACTTGGCAGCCGTTGACAATGTTACTGCAGTTATCGGTTTTTGAACGCAAAAGGTACTGCGCCATTGAAATCCATTGCCAACTAACGGAAGTGTATGGTGAGTCGTGCATGGATGTCAAAAATGTTCGTAAGTTGTGTAGAGAGTTTGCAGCTGGTCGGACCGAAATTCACCACGAGCAAAGGAGGAGACCGTCAATTTCTGAGGAGATAGTGTTGAAGGTTGAGCAAAGCATGCGTGAAGATCGGCGGATCACCCTGGATGATCTCTGCACGTTGGTTCCTTAGGTTTCCCGAATCATCGCTCACAGAATTTTAACGGAAACACTGAACTACCGGAAGGTGTGTGCAAGATGGGTGCCACGAATGCTGACTGAGGACCACATGCGGCAACGAGTTGATGCTTCCCGCGCATTTCTTCACCGCCATGCAGCCGTACAGGACAACTTTCTGGACTCAGTTGTCACGGGTGACGAAACCTGGGCATACCACTTTACACCTGAGACGAAGCAAGAATCACGCCAGTGGCGGCATCCTTCTTCGCCAGAGCCGCGGAAATTCAAACAAACACAGTCTGCCGGTAAAGTCATGACAACCGTTTTTTCTTTTTTTCTTTTTTTTTTGGATCGGAAAGGAGTATTGTAGGTCGACTTTATGCCCACTGGGACCACAAGTAATGCTGACAGGTACTTTGAGGCTCTGAAAAAACTCAAACGGGCAATTCAGAACCGGAGAAGAGCAAGGGCGTACACATTGTCCATGACAACGCTCGCCCACACATCGCTCGGCAAACCGTTGCTGTCCTGCAACAGTTTCAGTGGAACATAATCACCCACCCACCCTATAGTCCTGACTTGGCCCCCAGTGACTATCACCTGTTCCCTAGGTTAAAAGAACAATTGGCCGGAAAGCGATTCAGCTCCGATGACGAGGTGAAAGAAGAGGTTCATAACTTTTCTGAACAGCATGGCGGTGAGCTGGTATGACATGGGCATACAAAAGCTGCCAGAAATTGTGATTATGTCGAAAAATAGCTAAATGTTCAAGCTGTAAACTGATGTAAGCCATTGTAGAAATAAACAGGTCTATGTACTTATAAAAAAAATAGGAGACCTTACTTTTGGGATTACCTTCGTATTTCGTAAAGACTTTTATGAAATATATTTGACAGGAAAGAATACATTAGTATAGCGCGCGTGTGGTATTGTGAGTAAAAACTGTTCATTTAAAGAATAACAGTAGCGGTAAAATGTATAAGATCACTCTTGGGCATGAACTTAGTGCCATTTACACCGCTTGACAGACAACATTGCTGCACGTTCCCAGGTCGAGATATCTTTAACAGAATAACTATCTCTATCCGGGAGAGGTAGCTATTAAATGAAACCTCATGTTGCGCTAATAATAAGTAATTGGTTTTGTTGTAGTCCTGCCCACAATTTGTAAAATACCGCAATCCACTGCACGCCACAACAAAATCATTCAGTTCACAATACAGATTGGTAATAAATCCTTTAACTTCCTGGATATAACCACTGACATCAGCACATAAACACATCGTTTCAAAAGTTATAGAAAAACTATGACTACTTGCACAGTAACACCTTCTTGCTTGCAACATTCAGTAACACACAAACATGGAGTTTTCGAATAAATGGAGCATTGGCTCTTAATTGTTTCCACGTTCGAAGAAGATATTAAAACAGAGATACAATAAAATTTATTACCACAGCAAATGGCTACAGCTCGATTTTGAATGACTACATGCATAGGGTAGCAAAACTAGAAGCTATATCCCTCCCCTGTGCTCCATCTGCTGTTCGTTTCAATGTGTGCAGGAAGTAGTGTAGTATTTCATACCTAGGACAGATACCACAGAGTCTATCCAGACACTGAAAATCCAGAAATAGGATTTCCTACTATCTGTGCATCACCAGAGTCCAACGCATTTTGGTAGTAAAGATAAGCACCAATTAATATCATACTGAGGGTTGAATAAAATTATGTGCCCTGTATTGTTCAGTCAGCCGCAGACGTAGAAACTCGATTGGCTGAACATGATTACTGTTGGAGGTTGCAACATTACCACTCTAAATTTGCTGAGTGTGTACCAAATGAGGACCACATTTACCAGCAGCCTGGTTGGGCCGAGGGGTCGAAGGCGTCTTGCACGGTTTGCGGGGCTACCCCCATCGGAGGTTCGAGTCCTCCCACGGGCATGGGTGTGTGTGTTGTCCTTAGCGTAAGTTAGTTTAAGTTAGAGTAAGTAAGTCTAGGAACTGCAGCTATTCTAAGTAACTTGGCCAGCCCAGTGCCAAGGGCACGCCCACTGGGATTAGCTCGGTGGGCAGGTCATAAAGAGTAGTCTTGTAGCTTAACTGGCACACCTGTAACGCTGCAGAATAGATTAGCATTAGTGTATCTTAATAGACTAGATTAACATTGTCCACCGAATTGTGTCAGTTTTTATAACTTAAGTAGAAGCTGCATTTGATATTGTAATAACTAAAGACCCACTAATTAGTTTAGGTGGTGGGTTATTTTGTATAATATTATTATATTGTATTATAAAGAATTAAAAAAATAGTACTGTGTAAGCCTAGTTACCGATGACCTCAGCGGTTTGGTCCCATGGAACTTACCACAAATTTCCAAAATTACCACAAGTACCAGCCACAGCCCCAGTTCCTCCAGTGAACGGACAAATGCCAGTAACTTAATCGGTTGGATGACTTAAAAATCAGCGCCTGATCCAGAGTTCAGATTTACTGTTAATGACGAAACAGCATACTTTCCACATTCTACGCGTTACTTAATTTATTTTTCAAGTCTTCCCACATTCTGTGTTCAATTTTATTCTTCCATAACTCTTCTATTTATTTTATTATGACTGCCTATCTATTCTCTGTCTTCTGTTCTTATAATTACCAATTCTATCTTTTACGCTGTTTCTGTATCACATTCTGTACTAATATCCCTTCAAGCTACTCTTGGTTTTGTTGTTGCACATTAATTTTATTTTATAGGAATTTTTAATTTAATTTAAATTGTTATGCATGTATCGTTTATTTGTTTTAGGGTGGATATATTTCTGATTTCTGTCATTAAGGTTTTTCGTATCTAACTTTGGCGTTTTAATTACTTTACCACTACACTGTCGAAGATGACATTTACTCCGTGTTTGTACTCTTGATGTGTAAAATCTATTTCTATGTTCTTCACGAATAGTGCACCTTCATTGGTGACGATAGTCAGTAAAAGATTGATGATGACCTTGTAAGCTGAAAACTGGTTGGCAAAAATAGATTTACACGGTATGGTATATACAATATTGTGCCTCTCATTTATAACAAATTTCTTCCTTTCTTTCTCCTTCCACTACTTCTTTCTTTATTCCTTCTCTGTATTTATTATTATTATTGATTTTTTCTAAAGTGGAAGGCAATTTTAATAGGTAATTTTGATGGCTAAGTTATTAATAGCTTACTTTTAGGTAGTACTTGGAAGAAGTAAGTGCAAAGAAACGCATACTGCCGAAACGGTCATCCACCGGCACGTAACGAGCTCACCAGAATAAACCTGATACTTTAAGAAACAACGCTAATAATATATTTTCATAGAGCTTGTTTCAAAATGTAAAGAATAACCACCAATAACGATAAATAAATGTAAAATAAAAATATCTCAGTCATAAGCATGCAAGCCACAGACTGAAAGCGAGTAAGAAACTGGACCTTTCACAAGAACGATGGAACGGATCTGAAAAAGGAAGACAAAGCTGCAACTTCTTCCCAAATATCAAATAAAGATTTGCAATTCGACACGCAGAACCCTCATGAGGGCACACACAGTACTTGATGGATCTCAGTTAACACGCCGTGTACTTGCATCGAATCAGGTGAAAACACTCTGGACAGATCTTGAAAAGTACTTTTAAAACTAATATCAACTTATTAAGAATGGATGAAGGACAGTAGTGTAATTACATGAAGTGGCGCTAGGTAAATACATTAGGACACTTGGGAAGTAGTAGATAACATTTGCAGTTTCAACAGGACAGTAATTAACGATGGCCAAAGTAGAGAGGACATAAAATGAAAACTGGATACAGCAAGAAAAGCGTCTCTAAAAAATAAATCTGTTAAAATCTAATGTAAATTTAAGTGCCGTAAATTTTTTTCAGAAAGGTATTTGGTGTGTAACCTTATACAGAAAAGGCATCATCATTTCCTTTTGGGTCTTTGTCCCACTCCGCCATGGGGTCGGAGGGTAACTATGGAGTTGACAATGTTAGTGTGAGAGGGTAGCTGGATGCCCATCCTGCCGCCACCCCATGCCCCCCAGGACGGAATTAGTGTACCCCAGCTGTCTGTGTCTGCTGTAAGCCATGAAATATTGCGATTGTTTTGAAATGTCTCCGAATCGTGTAACTGAGGTGGGACGTGGGGACGAGCCCCATAGTCACCTAGTGGGATGTGGAAAACCTCTTAAAAACCAGTTGCAGGCTGGCCAGCACACTGTCCTCGATGTTAAGCCACCGGGCGGATTCGATCCGGGGCCGGCGCGCCTACCCAAGATCAGGAAGAAGCGCATTAGCGCTCTCGGCTACCCTGGCGGGTCTTATACAGAAAAGAGACGAACGCTTAACAGTCCAGACTGGAAGAGAGTAGAAGTTTTGTAACCTGGTTCCGTGGTTATTATGTGGGTAGGTTGGATAACTAAGCCGGCCGTGGTAGCCGAGCGGTTCTAGGCACTTAAGTCCGGAACCGCGCGACTGCTACGGTCGCAGGTTCGAATCCAGCCTCGGGCGTGGATGTGTGTGACGTCCTTAGGTTAGTTATGTTTACGTAGTTCTAAGTTCTAGGGGACTGATGACCTCAGATGTTAAGTCCCATAGTGCTCAGAGCCATTTGAGCCATTTGGATAACTAAAGAAGAGGACTGAATCAGATTGGTGATATATTTATAGCACAATGTAACCGGGAGGAGTGATCGGTTGACAGGACTCATTTTGAGGCAGCAAAGAATTGTCAAACTAGGTAAAGGAAGGGTGTGAGTGTCTGTGTGTGTGTGTGTGTGTGTGTGTGTGTGTCTGTATGTGTGTGTGTGTTTGTGGCAGTATGTATTTTTCACCTTAATAACTGCTTGGTCAAGATGTCTGACAGCCAGGTGTTATGGCACAAAGTTTTCGAACAGTCACGCAACGTAAGTAAATTCACAGTAGTGACCTACCCTTGACTTGAATAATTAATAACAACTGGAGAAATGAATTTATATTAAATGTCTTGTCTGTGTCTGTATTGACCTAAAACATATTTGCATGTCAGATGGAAATGAGGGTATGTTTTGGAAGAAAACTGGGTAACATGGGTGGAGAGCCAAGCGCCGGATCAGTCAAGGACCGTGTTGAGTATATCTTCGAAGACCAGCGAGGACAGGCTGTTATTGACACGGCCAAGCACAGCACAAACCTTTGTGAGACCACACGGCGCCCCGTGCGGGTGGTCCCCAGCTGAATGTCCCGTAGCGATCGCTCGCAAAACGTTTTCACGAGGTGTAGTGAAGAGAACGCTATTGTTAGCCGAACGTAGAAGGCTGACTTTTGGATGGACGGTCGAGATAGCTATCGCGCAGGTGAAAGTAGATCCCCACGCTACACCTTTGAAAACCATAACACGCCTCCAAACGTGTATCTCTTACACAAGCTTTGATCTAAGGACGTGAGACCAATGAACAATGGTTCATCTAGTTTCTGCAGTGACAGTGCCAGAGGGAAGTTGCCTCTATGGCTGAGGAGAGAGGAATAGTGAGGAACGACTGTTTCAGAGGAGAATAGTAAAAAGGAAAGCATTAGTTAATAGAGTTCAACATAACTCAGAGAAGGTGACCCACGCTCTCCGAGGAATATTTTGATAGGTAAGTTCTCAGAAGATCAGTGCCTAGCCAATCAAATTAAGCATGTATCGAAAAAGTCGGCGAAGACAGATTTCCTTGTCAGACGCTCCCACACAAGAGTTACTTCTCCTACTCGTTTCTCGTTAGTGAACTTCAGAACTTGTCATTTTGCATCTAAAGCACTGCTACCGCTCCGCCGTCTTTGTCAACTTCAGCCACCAGCTTATCTGATGCGTTTGGAGGACTTACAAAATTTGCTGGCCATCCAACACTTAGACACAGGAGACGTCCGCTGGTGCAGGTCACGGTACTGAATCACCAATACCTACGCTATGGTGAGAGCTAGCTGCTTCTGAGTGAGATGTACGGAATTTCAGTTTATAATTTTAAAATCTCAGAACCTCCGAAGATTTGCCTGGTGAAGCCACGAACAGTTTGCTTCTAAACTCCACAACAGCTGTTACGTATTACCACGAATATTTCTACTTACAATATTACCTTCAGTACTTCTGTTCTACGCTAGCCAATTTCCTTACGATCACTCAGTACTCGCGCGATTTATTCTGAGTTTTCCCACTGACATTCATATAAGATCAGATTTGCATTCGCATAGGTTGCCATTATTAATTGTTATTAAGAAGTGGCCACAGGTTACAATTATCGTGTACGAAGCATTAACTGACAATGAGAGTATTTTAATAACGTGAAACGTGTATGTACTCGGTAGCAGCGATGGTGAGGCATGATAAAATCTTTGACCAGAGTTCCTAGCCTGCGCTTGACCGCGCGAGAGAGCAGTTCTGTTGCAGTCGAGTTACGAGGCAGTTCAGTTGCGAGCTAGCGGTTAGAGAGTAGTAACGCATGCGAGATGACATAGTCTGTGGTAGTAGCGCGCGAGAGATAGTTGCAGTTGTGTGTAAGGAGTCGGCGGGCATCGACATGGCACACTGGTCAAGATTCAGGACGAGGTATATTATTTTTAAATAAGGTAATGAAGCAGCATTGCGCTCAGCTAATAATGTAAATTAACTGTAACTAATTTGTGCAAGAATCGCCCCAATAATAATTCTGTTTTCAAAGTAATTTTTTAACAAAGAATCCTTTAATGAAAGAAATATTCCTTTGCTATTCCTTAAAGAAAAGTTTCTCTTAAATTCAAAATTTTTGCAATGAATTTCCTCCAAGCTGTAGCGAGAAATAAGAGCAGATGCAGTTTTACTAGGGTAAGAATTTCTGTTTAATTAATGAACAGGACCTAAAGATCGACATTTCGGTCTATTTGCATTTTCATTGTCACTGAGATTTCATTATCACTGAATTGACTTTCATTTTTGTGAGGAACTTATACTTGGGTCAGATTGCTAATTTTTATTTAATTGTCATTGTCATTAAATTTCTCTGGGGAGGTTACACTTGGTTCTATTCCGATTAACATTCAAGTATTGTCTTTAAAATTTATTTGTGGGGAGGTTACAAACGTTCACTTTAATTGTTAGTTGTCTAACCTTTGATATGCAAATAAACCCAAGTAATTAGAATACGTGCATAACGTAGCATTTTATCATTACCTTACCCACCTTATACAGGCAAAAGACACAGATTTTATTGCCTACACTGAGAAGTAGTAAGCTTGGTGGGAGAGGTGCACTCATCATTCTGATGCTAATCAAGGTGAAACGTAAATGAGTAGCAATTTCGTGTTAGGAAAGATGACAATAGATTTGGGACCAATGAGCTGATCAATGCTCCTTCACATCGCATCTAATGACCACGCTAGTCACAGAGCTTGGTTTTGTGGTCTCCGCATAGCGGACTTATGTTAGCGCGTCTTATTACACCGGCGAAGGCGATGATGAGTCTTGATAGGCATTCTGACGGGCGTCTCCCATTCTCATCAGAAACTTACCATGGTACACTCGCTGATGGTGCAACCTCATGATTAGGTTGCTACTTTTAGGTACTGCGATCGTCATGCAATCACGAATAGTTACTCGTCTGTTGCGGTAGTCCAGACGTAACCCTACTCGCTGCTGCTGTTCGAAACAAGAATGACCATGAATTTCATCGTAAGTGATCGATCACCATCTGTACGCGTCATCTCTGGACAGTCAGTCACGTAAAAGACGTACTTCATTCACATTCCTTACGCCCAAAGTATGAATTTTTAGTATCGATGATTATGCGTGAGGCTTGCAGTTTAGTGTTGGTAATGACAAAAGAGAAAAGAGAGAGAGAGAATGTAAGGCTCAATGCCAAAATCATAGCGTAGTACCCTTGAAGAGCACGAAGGAGGCCGTAAACCCAACGCCTTCGTGCGACGAACTGAGTATAGTCGTCGGTGTCACAAGCCGATCCTTCATGAGTAACTATGTCGAGGTCTCGAGTGTAATACAAGACACTGACGTGATAAGGAGATACGCAGCACTAACTCTGCTCCTCTTGTCAGCCGAATAGCGGCGATCACTCCTCTGGATGAGATCTACATGGTCGAGACATGGCTTTCTGACCAACACTAACCACACGCCAGTTGATGTCGATGGAGAGCACCTGTGTATGGTGCCATTTCCTATGCAGCCAGTGGTAATACATCCACTAGCCCAATGATAAAAAAAAACTGTCTGAAGATGAGATTTTCTGGGTCTGACTGACAGCTGCAAAGATATAATTCCTACGCTGACACAGTAATCATTTCTAGATAGAAAATTTGCCATGAGCAATTTTCAAGTTAGCGAATAATGTAAAAGTAGTTGGTCTGGAATTTTGTTATTTTGAAACGTATAAACATAATAAAATTTGGCTGTGGTATACAGTGATCCATGCCATATATGTAGCTACGTGGAGATATTGTGGGTAGCCGTAAGACTAGAGACGTCTTATCTCAACAAACATTTAAAATGATGACACAAATGCAATTATAATAATTAATGAACACTCAAAAACCCTATCTTGTAGTATAGAAATGGTTGTGGGAAAGACCGGTTCAGAGTACAAAAAAGTCAAAGCAAATTTCGACGAAATTAGCAGTAGATGTCAACATCAAGTTTGCAATTGGAATTCTAGTGTTAAACGCACGGGAGAGAGCGGATAGATAGAATCTGTGCACTGAAGTTGCGTCCTCGGAGGAACGGAACTGTCTGTCGAAGTGGCAGTACAAAAAATGGGATTCTACATGGAAGATACAGAGGATCTAGTTTAAAAGGGTTAGAGGAGTGGAAGACCTGGAAACGAATGCGGCAGATGCGATAAACAACATTCCTTCGGTACTCCTAAAATCATTTGGGAAGGTGGCAACCGAATTACTATTCAAGATTATATGTAGGAACATAATAAAAGACTCTTGTTTTAATTTCAGAGAATATTCATATGATTAGTGCAAGCGAACAGTTCAAATTTCTGGGTGTTGAGATAGATAGTAAACTGTGGTGAAAACCCTAAATTCAGGATCGTGTTCAAAGACTTAATGCTGCTATTTTTACTATTCGAAAGTATCTCAAGTAAGTGATAGTTCGACACGAAAAGTACTCTACCATGCTTATTTTAATTCGCTTATGATGTATGGTACTATATTTTGGGGTTACTCTTCGCATTCTCAAAGGATATTTTAGACCCAGAAACGGGCAGTTTGGTCAATAAGTGCTCTTGTCGCCCCTGTTCACGATAGTCTGGGTATATGGGTATACTGACACTGGATTCTCACTACGTATATTCTTTACTGTCGTTCCTGGTTAACAATACCAACTTATTTCCAGGAATTATCAGTTTTAACTCAGTTATTATTAGGCATAAATCCAGTCTGCGTTTGAATCGCCCTTCCTTGACTCTTGTACTGAAAGGCGTACAGTATACCGCTGCGTCCATTTTGAAGACGCTATCACAAGAATTCAAAAATCTTAGCAGTAATCCATGCGCTTTCACATCGAAACTGAAAAGTTTTCTCATGGGTCACTCTTTCTATTCTGTCGAGGAGTTCCCTGAAAAATTAGGCTGATTCCTGTATTGCACTGTTGACTGCGTGTACATAAACCTGTGGCTTGTCTTTATTTCGGTTCATATTGTGTAAAATAAAAATAAAATAAAATCATCAACACAATGTCTTAATTGTTTCAAATTATATTCGTGATGTCTCCTAGGGAAGTGGGTGTTACAAATAGAAGCGATTTCTGGTACAATCCAGAAATCGCTTCTATTTGTAACACCCAGTTCCCTCCCTCAGCTGCTTTGAGAAAAATCATTTTTATTTTTATGTATAGCAGTAAAAAAAACAAAAAACGAAAAAGAACTGATAAATTCCTGATTGTGCTGAAGCTTGTTTCGGCTTTTTACGACATAATCCGGAAAATTTTAGTCGCTGAAGTGGTGTGTACCAGATGTACATTATTGATAAACATAAAACAGCGCTCACTAGGCGTTAAACATATTAACAGCACTAACTACATATGTAACTATTTTACAACAATACACTTGTAGTATTCAGCAACGTAAACGTTGTAGATCGCCAGCCGCTGATATAACTTAGTGACACGAGTTGCAGTATAACAAAGATTTGAGCAGCTTCTTGGTGATATACATAAGAATAAAAAGTTTTTCTGCTAAGCCTCCATCAGATGCGAGATATGATCCAGACAACTGTGTAAGCATTTGGTGACAATATTCCGAGGGTTCCCCAAAAAGTAATGAACCGCAGTTTTTTATCTGATAACAATGCTACGAATACGAAACATTACGTATGTATTGCTTGAAGCCTCCCGAGTGAGTGCGCCAAGTTTCCATCACTTCCAACAGATAGTGCAGCTGCAGGACAGTTTCAAAATGGCGTCTGTAAGTGTTATACTTTACAAGCAATGTGAGGTCATTGAATGTCTCACCGCGGAGAAAAACTCTGTGGGGATTTTTCACAAACACCTGTGGAAAGCCTACGGAGCAACTGCTATCAACAGAAGTACAGTTAGTCGCTGGGCACAGAAGGTGAGGTCATCAGAAGGCGGTTCGGTGGAGCTCCACATTTACAGCGGTCGGGGCTGTCACACCTGACCTAGCCCCATAGGACTTTCACTTGTTTGGACCATTAAAGGATGCCATTCGTGGGAGATATTTTGATGAGAGGAAATTCACACAGTGAGGCACTGGTTTCGTCACCAGGACAAGAATTGGTGCCGACAGGGCATACGTGCACTTGTTTCATGCTGGAGGAAGGCCATAGAATGGGATGGATATTAAGTGGAAAAAATAAGTGTGCAGATAAAACACCATTAATTCGTGTGTGTAATTCTCATTATGTTCAGTAAAGAACTACAAAAAAATTCGGTGCTTGATTTTCTGGACAAACCTTGTATGAAAAAGATAGATTGCTACCCACCATATAGAGGAGGTATTAAGCCACAGACAGGCACAACAGAAAAACAGCCAAACATTCAACCTTTTGGGCAAAAGGTCCTCTTCTAAAATAGAAAACGCGGACACATTCACACAAGCACAACTCACACACTCACACATGACCACTGTCTCTGGCCATTGGTGAAAAGCTCTAGATAATTCTACTCTTTAATAGTTACTGAAACGATATTTCAATTTTATTACGTTGATCAGCCTTAATTCAAAACTTTTCTGTCTTGTAATCTTCAGTTGTATTTATTCGTACACTACTTGAATCATCCTTGTTTCTTGATCCGCTGGCACAGTATTTGGCGTGTACTTTCAGCTAGCCACCTGCTGAATCCTAACTCACTATTCCCCTTGTCGCATCTCTGCTTCCATACAGATACCACAGTGAGGTTGGATCATGAGTAACGTTTGGAAAGCTTAGCCCACGAGAGGTAAGCTTGCAGATTGTAGTTATGGTCCAGCACACAGCTTTGATCTTCCAGGAAGTGACAGTGAGCTAGCTTCGTTCACTTGGCTACACTCTGGTCTGTGTTTCTGTGGTACCTAGTGAGAACACGTCATCTGGCAGTTCAGAACCTTGTGATCGGTGTCCACTACTCTGTAGTTGGAGACGTTAAGTTCGTGTGCCGTCTACCTCACATGCATGCCATGATCGGCTTAAGTCATACCTTCGTTACAACACACACTGCATACCAAAGTGGATGTACTTGTCAGCCTTGGTTTTACTGCCTACAAACATAGTCTTCATCAAATTCGTGGAGCCAAAACCATATGTTTTTTATAATGTTCACTGTTTAATCTTCCACCAGGTGGCGATAAGTTACATCTGAGGACCTTTACTTTTAAACATAAATTATTACAACCTTTTTACTTGCTGCCAAGTCCACAGGAGACTTCTACTGGCCAATATTCAGGGGTACGACTAGGGGACTTTATAGAAATTAAATGGGAACTTATTATGGTATACCATGTTACTTTTTAAACTACTACGCCACAATTCATGGAGACACAGATATAGATAGTTTTCAACATTGAAAGTTGTCTGTGACGATGTGGATAGGAACTAAGGAAGCTGTTGCCATATGTTTCATTATAAGGGTCCCCAGATGCCTCAGCATTAATGATCAATGTCCTGAAGGCTGGTCGGAAACTGTCTGTTCTTTGAAAGATTTGCACCACAGAACTGTCATAAGGAACAAATTCCAACAGATATAAGTATTTATGATGCCCTTAAGTCGATATTCAAGCTGAAACACTCCCTTATCACCGTTATTGACTAGTGAATTTTAGCCTAACAGTTTAGAATATTTTGACGGTGTGCAACTGATAAAGGCAGGTCGGTTAATATGTGCTCGGGAGTGGTTTTGTATCAAATCCAACTAACATGTCAGGCGGCAATAATAAGTGCATACTTTGTTGTTAATATTCTATATCTACTGTTTAAACAGCACGAATGAGGCAGTTACTCCCTTTTCCTAACAAAGTAATAATGGTTAACTCATCGCAGGTCGCCTATTAATGTCGTCACACGCCATTATTCCTCATATAGCACTGAATGCACAAACCTCACTGCAATCCAAATCGTGGGTGCCCAGTGCAGTTGTTGCGTAATCACGGTGCACAAATGAACACTTAAATACATCAAATAATGACTCCATTAATGCCATTTACGTATTAGCAGCAGGTCATGCCCACAGTAGTGGGTGGAACACACAGTCATTAAACAGTTGTAAGCGCCATCGGCTGTCCTGCCCAACCCACCATGCTTGCTTATCAGCCGCCAGCTTACTTACCTGGAGTCCCAATACTGACTATTTTGGCGTACCAGGAGCTCAACTATCGATAGTACCTACTGCGACCTGTGTGATTTATTGTTCTCAATACACAAGGGGCAGTTGACCCCTTACATCCCCCTGCTCCCCCGACTTCTTTGAAACTGGAGGTGGAAAAGAATATAGACAGAGTTCACAGTGATAGAAAGAGAGTAAACGTACAAACTGAAGTACAATGATATCTAAAAATTGAATGACTCCAGTTGTAAACTACCTCTACAAAACAGATTACATCTAAATTACAAACCATCCTAATGACACAACTCAAAATTGTATTTTGTTGAAACACTACTATCACATATAGACCATATTAAAACTCCTCAATACCGCAATTGATGAACTATACAACGATGGATATCTATTGAATAATATTTTAACAAAAGTATTTTCATTTCGTTCATCTCATTGAGGTTTGCCGTCAAGAACAGAACCAGAATCCTACTATAGTATCACCACACATCACAGGAAATAACTGTGTATAATTAAACTAATACCTGTTTAACTTTATACATCAATGACCAAAGACATAGTACATAACAAATAGTACTTAATACAAATGCAGATAAATAAAAATAATTTACTCCTTACTCAATGATGCATATATGATTCTATCTTCAGTGTCGTCATTACAAGACCAATCTCTAAAGAAATGGTTATTGGTTAGAAACTGTGTTTCCTGCTTTTGAGCACCTATTATTAACACAGTGCACAGAATGGTCCATATGTAAGTCATATTAATACACACAACAATATTCTAGATACTAAACTTTGAACACTATAAAGGGTAACTATATCTCAGTCCTTATTTGCAATTCATCCCTTAAATGTGGTTAAGTCTTTTCTCACCTTGAAAACCCATAATCATAAACAGCTACAAATATAGCGACTAACAGACAACAACCGACACTTTAACAACAGTTCTCATGATCTTTACTCTCCAAATACACATAATAACCCAAAAAACACAAATACACATTTCTTTGTGCCTGGCTAGGCCCTACTTCAACATCCAGATTACGTCTCTTGCTGCTCGGTGTAGCTTTTTTATGCTGTCGAAGCTCTCAGGTTATTGTAACTGGTGATGTGTCGAAGTACTTCGTGACTGGTATTCTTTGCACAATCCTTACTGCAATCCAAATCGTGGGTGTCCAGCACAGTTGTCGCGTGTTCATGGTGCACCAATGAACACTTAACACATAACAAATCACTAAGTTAATGCCATTTATGTATATGCTGGAGGTGAAGCCCACGTCTTAGGGTGACACACACAGCCATTAAACAATGTTAAGCGCGGTCAGCCGTCCTGGCGAATCCGTCCTGCTTGCTTAGCACCCAACAACTTACTCGGAGTTCCAACACTGACTACTTTGGCGCACCGAACGCTCGACTATCGATAGTACGTACTCCGGCCTGCGTGAGGCAAAGCTATGTTTTTCTCAATACGTAAGGTGCGGTTAACTTCTTACAAAGTGACAGAGAATTAACTAACTACCAAAATGACATCAAGAGGAATTCAATTACTACACATTCATTTTACAAAGATATACACACATGGGAAAACTAAACATGGACTAACTCTTCATTCATAATAACAAGAAATGCGTGATGCATTAAACTGTCTCACAAGTAATGCACGAATGGATCTTCAATGTATTGGGGAACACAGTGTAAAAGGGGTGCTATTTCCTGAGGTGGCGGCTCAATCGACTTTAGATGGTGTGGCAAAAATAATGTCGTGCTCTTAGTATTGACGAGATGTAGGACCTGCACCAGAATTAATACGTGCACAAGGAAGTTAAGGAGCAAATCATGGTAACTAAAGATTCACTGTAACATACTATGAGTCCCGAATCACGAAAGAATTAGAACGATAAACTGAAGGATCATGACTGAGCCTGTAAAACGACTCTCAATTGATCGCAAGGTTCCTAAACTTCGTATGATACTAATCTCATTGAACCCTAATACTGCAGCAAAAACACCAACCACTGTGGCTGCCGTCTTGGATCTCGAAGGAACATCCACTGCTCCTCATAGATCTCACAACCAGAGAGCAGCTGATGTACCCATCTCTGACACTGCATTTTCTCTCACCACTCTCCCAGACAGAATCTTCTCTCTGCCATTCTCTGAAACCGGTATGTCCTCCGTACTTTTCGTTTCTCTTGCTCTGTCATCTCAACAAAGATAATTACACCAGAAACTGCGTCAGCCAAACAGACCTATCGGAAGAAAGAAAATTTCCCACACGAGTCCGCTCCTCTCGTCTTATGTGTCTCAGAAAGGTGCACACCACGTATTACCGGCCAATAGGAGCGCTAGTCTTGGCGTTAGCCTACGATACACGAGCAAATTCTCGTTTCTCCCTCTAGCATTGCGATCTTTTTTTGAAAGCGTCTTAAGTCTTCCCTCAGTTTTGATAGCACCTTTGGCGTCGGATCGTTTGCCAGGGGCGTAACTTTCTACTTAGACTTTCCCCTAATTGGGGAATTGGCGCCAGGAGGTCGCTTGAGGGTGTAGTGGTCTTCATTTTCTCAGCTGTCTCCTCTGGACTGGTGCCATGGTGTCTGCAAGAGGCGCAACATTACTGTTAATCTGAACAAGGGCGCTCATGTGATAGGTTTTAGAGGGGCAGGTCATTGAGACCTAGAAGTATGGAGTATTTTTAATATTTTGGGAAACGAATGGCGAATTGCAAAAGAAGCCATAAAAAAAGTTCCAGTTCCAGCGCTCTTAAAATCCAGCAAAATACAGACTTTTAAACTGAAACACGTATGTATTCATTACCAGCGATGGCGACGCATGACAGAATCTCTGACCAGAGAGTTATTTATCGTTGCTAGTCTGCGATTGACCGCGCGAGAGTTCAGTAGTGTGTGGCGAGTGGGCAGAGAGAGTAGTCAGTTGGATAGTAGTAGCAGTCTGGTGCAGTTGCGTGTAGCGAGTCGACAGGAACAGTAGTTGCACTCTGTCTGTAGTAGTAGTCAGTCGGCAGTAGTTGTAGCGAGTGGACGGTTGCACTGAGCGGGCGTCGCCATGCGTCGACGGCGTGCTGTTCTTCCGAATCTGGTCAGGATTGTGGTGGACGATGTGTATTATTGTAGAAGGTAATGAAGCAGCTTTGCGCTCAGCTAATAATGTATGTTAATTGTAATTAATTTGTTCAAAAAATGCCCCAATAATAATTTTTCTATAAAGTAACTTTTTTAAAGAAAAGGATTCATTTCAAGTTAAATAATATTTCCCATGCATTCCCTCCAAGAATCAAAATTAAATATGGGCCAGCATTGCACGTAGCTGTGCCGAAAAATAAGAGCAGATATAGATGCAGTTTTATTGAGGTAAGAATTTTGGGTTTTCTATTCAGAGTACAGGGCCGAAGGTCAGCGTTGCTGCCCTTAAAAAAAAATTTATCAGGTTCAATTATTTGTGTTGAGATGTTACATTCATTTCATGGTTCATTATTTAATTAATATTATTGTGGGTTTAATGATCAATCATCATTCCTTAACGTTAATTTTGTGGGGAGTTTACATTGGGCCATTGTTATTCTTTAATTTTGCAAGGAGGTTACGCTTGGCTCATTTTTATTATTCGGTTTTGTGCGAAGACAACATTTGGCACATCATTTTTTATAATCATTGGCTTTCTAAATTTCTCACGGGGAGGTTACACTTGGCGACATCCGGACCAGGATCGTATTTCTTTGTGAATCTTCTGATAAGTAGTCAGATATCTGCTCTTATTTACTTAATATAATTAGCATTTGGCGCAACGCATTTTCTAATTTGTCAATCTTTCTTCCACAGATCATCGGCAATTTTGTTTGCTCTTTGTTGTACTTGTGTTTGTTGCATTTTGCATTGTGTTTGTTTCATTAGTGAATAATCTTGATTTGTGTAAAAATGCCGCGAAAAACTGTTAATAGTACATGGCGATGTGTAATGAATGAAATAGCCGATTCTAATAATTTGAACGATAGTACTTGTGACACACAGTGTAATGATGACAATCCTCCGTTTACTGACAATCAGTGCGTACCGACCATTAATAATGATTTTTATCTTAACGTTGAGCAAACGAATTCAATTGTGTCCTCTGTTAATTTGACGAAAATTGATGACGCGGGGCGTTCTGTTACAATGAGCGCTGCCCAGCTTAACACACCCGGTTTGCAGGATTTACGTGACGAACAGACAAATTTTTCTAACGAAAATGAACAGTGTAATCAGAGTACGACAAATTTATTTAATTCCGAGGTAGTGACTAACAGTGCACATCCGATTGGCAAACATTTTCAAGAATCACAGAATAACCAAATGGTTACACAAAACGTGACAATTGCAGGTACGTCATCAAACAGCACAGAGAATAGAGCCGGTAATATTGACTTGGAACAAATTATGGCAAGATTGCAATTTAGTGAAAATTTCAAACAATTTAGTGAACAGAACAAACAACAACTTAATGAAATTAATAAAAAACAAGACAATCTTAAAGAAGATTTCAGCATATTGGTCAAAGACGACACAGCGCGTTGCCGATTCGCCTTCCAAAAAATTGCAAATAAATTCAAGTTTGTGCGTTACAGGCCAAGTCGGTGGTAAGATTAAAAGACCGGTACTGTCGGAAGAGGGTACCTAACATGTTGTAGGGGCCTCCTCATCGACAGAAGAAGGAAAACAGGATAGAACAATGACCACGGCGGTAGAGTAAAATAAATGGGGAGGGCAAAAATAACTGCGTAGCAACCAAGGAACAATCGCCTACCGATATACGGCAGCCCGGACGATTGGTCGTTTGTGCCTCGTCAGTAGCGTGAAAAACCCGTGGCATTGCATTGGTTTGCCCATATCTGGCCTTGTCCAAGGCAGATAACGTTAAATGTCATCATAGTTCGATGTGTAAGAGGGTTAGGGCTGTAGTTTGTAGCTTATACAATGAATCAAAGCAGTAGTGAAACTTCACTTATAGGATTGGCAGACTAAGGTATGCAGAATAATGTAAATCGTTAAGAACTTCGTGTGATTTATCCAGCTAATCTGAAACAAAACAAGGAAAAGAATTTATACAATGAATCACATCTACTTAATATTTATGTTAAGATTTATTGGGATGTTTGAATTAATTTTGTTTGCCGTGTCTTCCGGCTGCATGAAAGAAACCAGTTTGGAGCCGTTAGCGTGCGCGAAGCGCACGCGTAGGTGCGGAGTAGGCACCGGCACGTCAGCGGTTATGCGAGACGGCGTGTAGCCGCGAGAGACCGGCCGCTACTGCAGCGACAAATATCACGCGCTTAGCGTGTACAGGAAATAACGATGAATTAGAAATTGCTAATTATCTAGAATAAGAGTTTTTTTTAAAAAGGCTGTTAGTTATATAAAATGATGGTAAATGCATTGTAGTCTGTCATACACGGAGGATAGGGCAGTAATTTGCGGTTTGTTTTTGTAACTACTAGGACGCGCCGCGTGTTGAGACGCTGGAGGCGGCAGCGCTAGTGGTGAGAAGATACGTCATCGCGCGGAGCGCTGTTACTGGCTGAGAAAAAATGATGGCCGCTGGCCAGTTCTTGGCGAGGAGAACGGACAGCGCTGAAGAGAGGAGGGGAGGCGACAGCTGATGTGTTGCCCCGCCAACAGCTGGTCCCGTAAACAAAGCGTACGAGGCGTATGCATTTCAAGTCCTGGCTTTATCTGTTCCGATTACTTACGATTAGCTGCAGCAAATACAGAACTACGACATATAGTACAATACACTAGACGTCAACGTAACAAGTATTAAGAAAAGCTCGGAGTAAAAATACTCCACATGTACTGGTTTGCCAAATCGATGGCAATAGAGGACATTGAAGAATATTACGCGGAGTTAGCAGCCGCGGTACTGCCAACACCAAGTGTAATGGTTGCATTTGAAGCAAGTCAGTTGCGTGACGTCTAATGCGTGGCATTGCTTGCAAAACATAAAACATAATCATACATATAAAAATGAGCAAAAATACATGACAGGACTGGATATTGGCAATTGAGAATGGCTGGGAACTCCGTGGTGGCCAGGCACGTCTTGCTTCCAAGTCCCTGGAGAAAATGACTTAAACTAAGCTGCAATAAAACATAACATAAAACTCTAATTAGGTGTGATTAATCACGCGACCTCAACCCATAAGGGTGTCGATTCCGCAAAGGGTATCTACAACCCTGTGGAGGTAATCTCCTCCGTGACGCGGCTGGCACCCGCGCGGTCCCTTAGCTGTCTGTGTCGTTTCTTCTCTTTTCCATTTCGCGACATAGTCCAACCTACCCACTTTCATCTTTCCTCTCTCAACACAACACATGAAGAGTCATACACCACCCAGAAGGGCACGTATCTTACGTGACGCGGCTGGCACCCGCGCGGTCCCTCAGCTGTCTGTGTCGTTCCTTCACTTTTCCGTTTCGCGACATAGTCCATCCTACCCACTTTCATCTTTCCTCTCTCAACACAACACTTGAAGAGTCATGAACCACCCGCAAGGGCACGTACCTTACGTGACGCGGCTGGCACCCGCGCGGTCCCTTAGCTGTCTGTGTCGTTTCTTCACTTTTCCGTTTCGCGACATAGTCCATCCTACCCACTTTGATCTGTCAACTTTCAACAGACACAAAACTATTCACCCCAGTCTTTAATCTTTCATGTCGAAGAAGAACTCACGAGAACAGTGTTCCGTGCTCTCTGACGACAGCTGATCAGGCAACATCAGACGCGAACCGCGTCTAGCCCGCAGACAAACCGCCAGTAAGTGGAAATCTCTGTTCAAAACCTTGAGCCTTCTTTGACACTGTTTCCCGTTGTATTTTCCGAAGGAATACCGACTACTGAAGTAGTAGCAGTTAACTGTATAACGTGTCCCAGGACACTGCGAGATAACCAATGATAGACGGAGTTTTAAGCAACCAGCTGGGCCCAATGAGGCCAGCACCATGGAGTTATAGAGACGGCGAATTTAGTCGCAAGATGTTGAGAGGATAGAGACGATGAGTTTAGTCGCAAGATGTTGAGCGGATAAAGACGACGAATTTTGTCGCAGAGTGAAGTTTTTTTTTATGTCGGAGAAGTCGAGTTTGACGAAGAAGTATGTAGCAGCTATCTTGGAGTCGCAGAATTGTCATATACACAGTTAAGTAGGCGATAATGTCGTGTCAACGATGCGCCGTGCACTATACCTTCATAAAGGAAAAGTCCCTCAGAAATTACGCTCAACTTAGTCTTTTCTAATTCAAATTCTTACGCTTTCTGTTCCCACTATAGAAGTCTCTAGCTTCTCTTCGAGTTTTATTTTTATCCTCTTGTTAGCAACAGCCTTGACATCCAACGACACAATCTACGCCCCACCTGCACCAAACTGGTGTAACTTTTTTTTCTCAGTTTCACTTGATGGTGTTTTGCAAATATATTGACGCATGAGAAACTTCCTCTCACATTGTGAACGTTATTGCAGTTAGATGGTCAGCCCACAGTTACATGTAACTTTGTTTGTTTAGTGATATGGTGTATACAACAATTTAATATGATACTTGTGTACCTTACTTTTATATTTTCATGTTTTTGTAACAATTATGTTTGGGCTAAAATGGATTTCATAGGACCTATGTTACGGGGTTGTGACCTGTCACTTATGAAGTAATTTACTATGGCATAATGTAATTTTAAACAGAACCCGCTGTAACAACGCATCTAGCGTGATGTCACGAGTAATCCCACTTCTGACACCATTTGTTCGTCAGGATAGAAGTCAGGAGCGGAGGGCGTTGTAAAATGACAATTAATTGAGTGGAATGGACCCAGTTTATTCTTGTAATGATGGTACAGTGGTGCCTACGTAGGGCTGAGCAGCCCCAAGAGGGGTTGCCGTCTGCTCATCAGAGAGGCAGAGGCTAGAGGAGCGACTACTCGGGGCCGAGGTCAGAAGCTAAGAGAGCGCGGAGCTGTTTCCAAGCCGCCCTCGCCGCTCCCGGCCGCGTCCCCACGTGATCACACGATTAGTCTCTGATTGGAGGATTGATTCCGCCAACGCGCCTTGCTAGTAGCGTACCCCCGGCAGCGCAACCAACCCGTGGGACTTGAGTCTGACCGAGGAGCACGTGGCAGGAATGTGCCGACCATGGTCTACCGGCCAGCACCTTCCACCACAGTATGCCCAAGTATGTTCGGACTACGGCCCAGTATGTTCGGACTACGGCCGAACATTATGCGTGGAAAAATTTAATTTAATAAAATTTTGTCGGCAATGATCCCTCTTTGGGGGTCTCCTCCCTGCACAGTATGAATTTCAAGTCAAACAGCACGACACATTTAAAGCCAAACATTATCCTATTCCGTATATTCATAGAGAGCAAGTTAAGAAAGAATTGCAAGATATGCTTGACCAAGGAATTATTGAACCCGCAGTTAGTCCGTACATAAACCCGCTCCACATTGTTAAGAAAAAAGATGGTTCACTTCGCCTTGTACTTGATTCGCGTCACATCAATGACATTATTATAACTGAAACAGATCGCCCACAGACACTAGAAGAACTACTACAGACATTTCATGGTACTGCTATTTATTCCACATTAGATTTGAAATCGGGATTTTGGCAAATTCAACTCCATCCGAACTGCAGAAAGTACACAGCATTTCTCTGTTTTGGCGACTGTTATCAATTTTGTAAATTACCGTTCGGTTTAACTATTTCTTCAGCAGCTTTTATTCGCGGTTTGAATACAATACTTCCGACAGAACTTAAAGACAGAATCACAACGTACGTAGACGACATTCTTATTGCAGAAGCTAACTGGTCTGAACACAATCTGATTCTTCAACAACTGTTGCAAACTTTTCGTGCACAAGGACTCACAGTTAATCTCAGTAAATCGCATTTTGGCAAAACTTCAATAAAATTTCGTGGACATGTAATTTCAGCAGAAGGCATTGCGCCTGACCCGGAAAAACTTCAAGCTTTACGTGACATTACTGTTCCTACGACGAAGAAACAACTACGCAGCTTTTTGGGTTTAATTAACTTTTTTCGTAAATTTATTCATTACTCTGCTTTAGACACCCCCAGATTATGTCAATTGACAGGTAAAAACACTATTTGGTCCTGGGATAAGCAAGCACATTCTGAATTTATGAACCTGAAACATGCTTTTTTTTTAATGCACCACTTTCATCGCACCCAGATCTTACTAGAAATTTTTCCATTGCCACCGACAGTTCTAACAACGCTTTAGGCGTACATATTTTCCAGGAAATTGAAGAAGATGGCTCTACAGTAATTAAAAACATCGCATTTGCAAGTCGCATTCTGTCACCTGCTGAACGAAATTATTCTGTTACAGAACTGGAAACATTATGTGTTGTTTGGGCTTTTACGAGATTTAGGCATTTTCTTTATGGAAGACACACCACCGTTTACACAGACCTTTTTTTTTTCCTTTATTGAATTTCGATTCCCCCCGAAGGGGGCGGGCTCGCAGCAGCTTAGTACACTGCTCTTCAGCCTACAGAATTTTTAAAACATAAGAAGATAAGAGACAATAAAAGCAAGCGATAAATTGTAAAACGGAGGAAAATTGTGGAAAGTTAAGACATAAAACAAAGGGTGGCTAATAAAATACACCGGAAGCAGACAGGTGAAATATTACACAGACAATTAAAAAACACAGCGATAGTGTGGTTTCTGTTCGCAACAGATATAAAAATGACACCCAGTGACAGTATGATGTCCGTTTGCAACACTTCTGAAAGGGGGCACAACACTTAACAATCACTGGAAACACTGCACTAAAAAGTCGGTGCGAAGATAACACACCACAGCTAAGGGTACACCTGCAGAGGGGTAGGTGTGGGAAAAAGCGTTATGGATGGTAACATAGGAGAGGCAGTGGGAGAAGAAGGAGGCAATCAGACATACATAGTTGACAGGTAGGGTGTAGGTCTGGAGTTTAAACAGGAGACCGGGATGCCAGACATGGTCATAGGCCTTTTTGAGGTCGAGGGACACAAAAATGGTGGAGCGATGGGAGTTAAGTTGGAGACTGAGGAGATGAGTGAGGTCTATGAGTTGGTCATCGGCAGAAAAGGAAGGTCAAAAGCCACATTGGGTGTTGGGGAGGAGGTGGTGTCGGTGGAGGTGGTGATGGATGCACCAGGTAAGGATGGATTACAAGAGCTTGCTGAACACTGAGGTGAGACATATAGAGCAGTAGGAAGAGGCATCAGATGGAGGCTTGTTGGGTTTGGAGAACATGAGGATACGGGATGTTTCCCACAGGTCGGGGTAGAAGCCAAGGGCAAGTATTACGCTGTAGAGGGTGGCAAGGACGGCAAGGAAGGAGGGAGGGCAGTGTTTGAGTTGGAGGTAGGTAACGGGGTCGTGGCCGGGAGCAGTGTTGTGTTCAGTGCACAGTGTGAGGCTGATGTCCTGTGTAGTGATGGGAGTGTTAAGTTCAGATGGTGGTGTGTGGCCCCAACCACTAGGAGCAAGGGGAGGAACAAAGGTATCCGCACAGTCGATGACGTCAGGGAAGAGGGAATAATCAAATTGGGGATCATCTCGGACGGAAAAACATCAGATAGGTGAGAGGCAAAGTGGTTGGCCTTACTGAGGTTGTCAGGAAAGGGACAGTCATCAAGGAGGAGAGGGTACTGGGGGGTGGGGTGGTTCCCAGTAGGACGGTGGAAAGCAGACCAATACTTGGAAGAGTTTATTGGGAGCATGGTGTTGATTTGTGTACATGTCTGTCGCCATTCTCGGCATTTCTTGGCATTAAGCATCCCAGTACAGTAAAGAAGAATTATTTACAGTAACAGAAAACATGTGAAAATCTTATAACACAATGTGTCTGAAATGTATTCTTATCTATATTTAACAATAATTTTTACTGTTTTTATTTTGAAAAATAAAGAAAATGAAATTTTTTACGTAGAACCAATTTTTTTTGCAGATCCTGAAACTATTTGTAAATGCATCAAACGGCTGGAGTGGCCGTGCGGTTCTGGGCGCTACAGTCTGGAGCCGAGCGACCGCTACGGTCGCAGGTTCGAATCCTGCCTCGGGCATGGATGTGAGTGATGTCCTTAGGTTAGTTAGGTTTAATTAGTTCGAAGTTCTAGGCGACTGATGACCTCAGAAGTTAAGTCGCATAGTGCTCAGAGCCATTTGAACCATTTGAGCCAAATGCATCAACTTTCTAATTTATCGTCTTTCATCTTTGTGTATGCTACCTTTACTTTGGCTGAAGAGCGAGTTGATTGTCCTCACAGCTCAGATCACCCACACCGTAATGAGACAGCGCACTAGTAGTGCACGAAACAACAACAAAGGAAAAAAAAATGACACGACACTCCGCTGGGTTCCGGAGTGGCAGAGCACTGGAAGAGGTTATCCGAGGTGCTGTCCTATCCGCGGCGCACGGCTGGCCGTGTGGTCAGCTCCGCGCCACGAGAGGCGGCTGCCGCGCCGCCTTAAATCAGGCTAATGCCCGTATAAACGTCGCCGATTCAAAGCTGCCCGCGGCGCGCGACAATGGAGGCGCCTCTCGCGCCGGCGGGCTCTCTTTCTGCGGCGCCAGCAGAGGTCTCTGCCGTCAGCAGGGGCCGCGGTCGTTACCTGTCCGCCGCCCTGATGAACGGCCGCACTATATTTTAACGCCCCACCAGTCGGTGGTCCGCTGCATCCACACAAGGGGGTGGTGGCAGGGGGTGGGGCGGCATCGGCCAGAGTAAATGCCACCCTTTTTCCTCTTTCCAAACGTTTTTGCAGACAAGTACCGTGTGGATGTTGAAGCTTCGTGGTCCACGTTTAAAACCCGCTCAATGTGGCAACAGCGTCTGACAGAAATTCTGGCACCTGTTCCTCAACATCACGACAATGTCATGCACCAGCGTCAGCCCTCAAAATTGTACTTAACCCTCTTAATACCAAGGAGGAGGGGGTACCATCTGTTTAAAACTATTGTAATCTGGTCAGTTGCTTCATAATTTTAAATCCTGAAATAATATTTATTGTTTATAATGAATCGTACTGCCTAATTCAATTATTGTTTAAATTTTTCAGTTAAACGTAACCCAAAGGATTTGAGTCTTACTAGTTGATCTCATTTCCCCCACAAATGTGATACTCAACATTTTCAGGCCCATTATCTACTTGCACACTAATATCTCTTTAAGAAATATTTTGCAAGTAAAAGTCAACAACAGTTAACTTATTTTGACTTTTTAATTTTCTTTTCTTTTTTACAGTGGCCATGAAGTACTTCCGCCCTGCCCCCCTTCCAGAAAATGTTCAAATGTGTGTGAAATCTTATCGGACTTAACTGTTAAGGCCATCAGTTCCTAGCCCCCCCTCCCCCCCCCCCCTTTCCCCATCATACGAAGTACATGTCACTGGAAGTTCGCTGATATTAGCTGATATTACTAAGAAGGTGCGAAAAGATATTATCAGGTTCTGGACCCTAATTACACAACAGTACCTGTTCAAGAAGTACGTTGTTAGAATAAGGATGGCGACGCAAACAAACGCATAAGTCAAAAACAGTTAACGAATTTAGTTTTCCTTTTAATTTCCTTTTAGGGTAGGTGTAAAGTATTTTCCTTTTTAAAATTGAGTCTTGATCGCACTACGTATGCTACAAGAACGTTGGTTACTGGTTTCGGTCATATCACATGACCGTCATCAGACCCAAGGTATCCTTCGAAGATTGTAGGTGGAGGACTCTTCTCAGCTGCTACCATCTTCGAAGGATACCAAGGAGGAGGGGGTACCATCTGTTTAAAACTATTGTAATCTAGTCAGTTGCTTCATATTTTTAAATCCTGAAATAATATTTATTGTTTATAATGAATCGTACTGCCTAATTCAATTATTGTTTAAATTTTTCAGTTAAACGTAACCCAAAGGATTTGAGTCTTACTAGTTGATCTCATTTCCCCCACAAATGTGATACTCAACATTTTCAGGCCCATTATCTACTTGCACACTAATATCTCTTTAAGAAATATTTTGCAAATAAAAGTCAACAACAGTTAACGAATTTTGACTTTTTAATTTTCTTTTCTTTTTTACAGTGGCCATGAAGTTCATCCGCCCTGCCCCCCTTCCAGAAAATGTTCAAATGTGTGTGAAATCTTATGGGACTTAACTGTTAAGGTCATCATTTCCTAGCCCCCCCCCCCCCTTTCCCCATCATACGAAGTCCATGTTACTGGAAGTTCGCTGATATTAGCTGATATTACTAAGAAGGTGCGAAAAGATATTATCAGGTTCTGGACCCTAATTATACAACAGTACCTGTTCAAGAAGTACGTTGTTAGAATAAGGATGGCGACGCAAACAAACGCATAAGTGAAAAACAGTTAACGAATTTTGTTTTCCTTTTAATTTCCTTTTAGGGTAGGTGTAAAGTATTTTCCTTTTTAAAATTGAGTCTTGATCGCACCACGTATGCTACAAGAACATAGGTGACCGGTTTCGGTCATATCACATGACCGTCATCAGACCCATGGCATCCTTCGAAGATGGTAGCAGCTGAGAAGAGTCCTCCACCTACCATCTTCGAAAGATACCTTGGGTCTGATGACGGTCATATGATATGACCGGAACCAGTAACCAATGTTCTTGTAGCATACGTGGTGCGATCAAGACTGAGTCACAGCAGTTGAGAAGAGTGCTCCACCTACCATCTTCGAAGGATGCCGTAGGTCTGATGATAGTCATGTGATATGACCGGAACCGGTCACCTATGTTCTTGTAGCATACGTGGTGCAATCAAGACTGAATTTTCAAAATAAAATTTTTTTAAAAAGTTTTCGATCGCTGTTCCAAAAATGTTTATTAAAATTCTTAGGCGTAAAGTACTCTCCCCTCCCTTGGTAAAGCGCGTCGTGGAAAATACGTTGGTACTTCTGGGGTTAATATCGTGTTTCAAAAATGTTCAAATGTGTGTGAAATCTTACGGGACTTAACTGTTAAGGTCATCAGCCCCTAAGCTTACACACTACTTAACCTAAATTATCCTAAGGACAAACATACACACCCAAGCCCGAGGGAGGACTCGAACCTCCGCCGGGATCAGCCGCACAGTCCATGACTGCAGCGCCTAAGACCGCTCGGCTAATCCCGCGCGGCTAATATCGTGTTTTCCTGGCTATTGTATCCACCAAGCACTCTTGGCATCCCATACAATGGGGTTGCTAAAGAATTCCCTACCACGAGACCAGTGGCTGTTACTTAGTAGGCTTGTTTGCTGCAGAAGCGGTATAGCTTAATCACAGAATCACGGTGCTTTATGCATTCAGGAGAACTATGATAAAATTGAGGCGAGGAGATTAGCAACAAATTACTATAATTTATTTAAGGAAGGTACACATATGCAACTAGAGTGTAAAAATGGTGTGCTGAGATACAGTTAACTTTTCATTTATGTTGATCAGTGTTTCAGCATAGTACTGAATCCAGTAAATGATGACTACTGTAACTAATAGAATCTCCAACTGGATCCTGGGGGTTCCGACTGCAGATAGTTCCTCATGCTGTCTTGATGGATAGTGCTGTGTGTGATTTCGTACACAATGGTATGGAGAGATGAGCTAGAGAGCGGTGTGGTAACTGTCGTCGTGGCAATGCTGGAGAGGAGCAGAAATAATTACCAAACAAGTTAACACAGAAAACAGAATATGTATTTAATTTGTATTTGTCTACGAAATGTATTCACAGTTGCGATAAATATGATACTACAGTGTCTGTGCTATTCTGATTACCATGCCGAGTTCCTTTGAACATGTATGCATCTCCAATGGATCAGGCACTGCCGCGACTACACCCATTACGAAACATTTCAAAAGAATTCGCAGCTGCGAATAAGGACTATCATCAGCTGTATAATGGAAGGACGACAGTGAAAATTCGTACTGGACCGGAACTCTAACCCGGCTTCCTCACTTATTGCTAAGCGTTCGCCTTACCAGTTGACTATGCAAGCACGACTTACGACCAGACCCGAACTTACACTAAGTGATCAAAAGTATCCCGACACCCACAAAAACATACGTTTTTCATATTAGATGCACTGTGCTCACACCTACTGCCAGGTCCTCCGTATCTGCGACTTCAGTAGTCATTAGACATCGTGAAAGAGCAGAACGGGGCGCTCCGCGGAACTCACTGACTTCGAACGTGGTCAGGTGATTGGGTGTCTCTTGTGTCATACGCCTTTACGCGAGATTTCCACACTCCTTAACCTCCCTAGGTCCACTGTTTCCGACGTGATAGTGGAGTGGAAACGTGAAGGCACACGTACAGCACAAAAGCGTACAGGCCGACCTCTTCTGTTGATTAACGGAGACCGCCGACAGTTGAAGAGGGCCGTAATGTGTAATAGGCAGACATCTATCCAGACCATCACACAGGAATTTCAGACTGCATCAGGATCCACTGCAAGTGTTATGACAGTTAGGCGGGAGGTGAGAAAACTTGCATTTCATGGTCGAGCGGCTGCTCATAAGCCACAAATAACGCTGGTAAATGCCAAACGACTCTTCGCTTGGTGTAAGGAGCGTAAACACTGGACGACTGAAGAGCGGAAAAACGTTGTGTGGAGTGACAAATCACTGTACACAATTTGGCGATCCGATGGCAAGGCGTGGGTATAGCGAATCCTCGATGAACGTCATCTTCCAGTGTGTATAGTGCCAACAGTAAGATTCTGAGGCTGTTGTTTTATGGTGTGGTCGTGTTTTAATGGAGGGGGCTTGCATCTCTCGTTGTTTTGCGTGGTACTATCACAGAACAGGCCTAAATTGATGTTTTAAGCACCTTCTTGCCTCCCACTGTTGAAGATCAATTCGGGGATGGCGACTGCATCTTTCAACACGATCGAGCACCTGTTCATAATGCACGGCCTGTGGCGGATTGGTTACACGACAATAACGTCCATGTAATGGACTGGCCTGCACAGAGTCCTGACCTGAATCCTACAGAACATCTTTGGGATGTTTTGGAACGCCGACTTCTTGCCAGGCCTCACCGACCGACAACGATACCTCTCTTCAGTGCAGCACTCCGTGAAGAATGGGTTGCCATTCCCCAAGAAACTTCCTGGTACCTGACTGAAGTATGCCTGCAGGAATGGAAGCTGCCATCAAGGCTAAGAGTGGGCCAACACCATAATGAATTTCAGCATTACCGATGGAGGGCGCCAGGAACTTGTAAGTCATTTTCAGCCAGGTGTCCGAATACTTTTGATCACATAGTCTACATATATCGTCAACTTGTAGCTCCATTATTTATATTCCCATACTTGATGTGAAAGTCATTTGCCCAGTGTGGCGGGCAAATATGATATTGCAATGGCTGTGGTAGTTCAAATCACTATGGAGTGTTCCTTTGGACATGCATGCATGTCTACAGGAACACTGTATCATTATTCGAAAATAAACACACTGCAACATCGTATTGTATTTTTCCAAGGGTACAAAGACTCATTACAAATAATGCACCAAAAAATAAATCCAGCTATCAGTGTCAAGAAGGATGAAAACATCTGAGCTAAGCACAAACAATGGAGGCAGAGCTGCGAATATATGGCGTCTTCGTAGCATCACGTAGGAGACAGGCTCCAGGTGTGAGTGGGGAGTCTGGCTGTAGCCGGTGATCCTACATTGCGGCAGCAGAGGGCGCTCGTGGTACCGAGCTGCTGGAGGCATGGCTCAGCAGGTGTGCTCCATTGGGTCTGCCAGATCCCACGTGATGGAAACTTGTGGCTCCATATCAGACTTTTAATACTCATAGGGTGGTACTGATGCGTGATACCACACACAGCGCTGATAATGTCGAACTAGCTGTCAGTACACTCTGAATGGATCTGTGTGTCTGCTTATACCCGCATTTTGTGGATTGATGTCCATTTGGGAACAATTTGACTGAAGTGTAGCAGAAACATAATGTAATTCATTTTGGTTTGCCACCTATGTCATATTACGGTAACTATGTTGCATGTGTCCTGAGCTAGGTCTTGCTGTTTGCCACCCTCTCTTACCTTCTTGGATTCACAGCATTCCCTCTCCAGTCCTCCTCCCTTTGGATGGGGTATAGGTGTGGAGAGTAGAAGAAGCTTGCTCCATTAGCTTGATACTTATCCATGCGAGCCAGCATGTGAAGTGTACTAAGTGAACACATACTGCTAGTCCTGGCTTTATCCCAAGGCACCTGAGAAAAATTGTATCCAGAGCCTGCGCAGGGGGGGGGGGGGGGGGGGGAGGAAGAGGGGACAGTCAGTCAACATAATTCGCGCTTTGTCAACGTCCATATCTCTAGGGTGAGGCATTACCTCCACCTCCTTTGGGATGCCATCATTTTGCTGCAACGGGACCCTGCTACTGGTGGCGAAGATGGTAGCTGCTTCCAACTGCAGCTGTACGTCCTTGGGTTTGAGCGTTTCCAGAAGCGCCAGTCCTGTCCTTCTTCATTATGAGTGTACCAGAATGACAGATTTGAAGACAATGAGAGCATGTCTCATGTGCCTGTGTGATTTTTTGCAGTCCACTCCACTTAAATGTATTGTTTCATTTTGAATAACACTGTGGAACATGTTTAATCCTCTCATTTTATAAATTAATTGGATTTATACCCTTTTGGTGCAATCAGAATAATATATGTCGATTTAACCCTAGAGGAAATGAATGTCAAACCCTAATCAACAATGTACTGTGGAACCAACAGCCTGTACCAGCAAGCTGGAGTCCAGCTGGGCTGCATCACTCAGTTGCAACATAAACCTACCTGTTACCGAGCGAGGTGGCGCAGTGGTTAGACACTGGACTCGCATTCGGGAGGGCGACGGTTCAATCCCGCGTCCGGCCATCCTGATTTAGGTTTTCCGTGATTTCCCTAAATCACTCCAGGCAAATGCCGGGATGGTTCCTCTGAAAGGACACGGCCGAATTCCTTCCCCATCCTTCCCTAATGCGATGAGACCGATGACCTCGCTGTCTGGTCTCCTTCCCCGAAACCAACCAACCAAACCTACCTGTTTGCACTGCGTCGTCGAAGTCCATCCACATACGCTCGACATGTTGATCTCACCTGCCCTTACCTGTACTGCAGTCGTTAGTACAGTGCAGTACACCATATGAACAGTGATGATGGAGCACTGTATCATAACAACATTCTGGATGTGTCTAGTACAGGAGCAAATGAAGTGCAGCAGAAACATAATGTAGTTCTTTTTGGTTTGTCACCTATGACGTCTGATGGTCCTCCACTGTGACACGTGTACAGTCGTTAGAGCAACTATGAAAAGTTATGAGCGTATTTAACAGAAACTGTGAGGTTCACACGAGAGAAACTACTCCCGTATCAACGTGGCACTGCCGCCAAGAACGGAACCATTATTCAGATATGAACTTACAATTCGAAACCGCTACGACACTCTGCTATACGGTGTGGCATATTTTGTGTCCTGTGCCACGGGGGCCTGAAGACCACTATGTCATGATAGTTTTGGACGTGCTGGCAACAAGATAAACGATGTTTTAGAAGACGCAAGATGACCGTTGTGACCAAGAGGCCGTCAGTAACAATACAGTCACAACACTGAAGCAGTACACAGCTAGTTGGTCCAATCATTACACTTACTAATGAGCACTGGAGTGATGGCGTACTACATGACATAAGCTAAGCTTTTTTACCTGTCATGATCTAACTGAATGTAGGTTGTGACAATCACGATTTACTTTATGAGCACCAATCAGAATCAGAGCCTACGCAGCTATACTTGATTGGACTTCGTTAGCTCGACTTGAGCAACAACACGGCTTATTGTGCCATACATTTCGAACTCCAGCTCTCCACAGGTCCAGCCTCGTCCAACAACTGGCACTTTGCCTCTGAACAATGGATTGTCATCCTCACACCTAACTTCTCTGTGCTGCATTGACGTCAGACGACGCATCTCAAAAATAGAATCGTTTCTTGTTTTTTGAGTCATGAGTCTTCTGACTGGTTTGATGTGGGTCAAGACGAATTCCTCTCCAGTACCAACGTTTACATCTTCCAGTAGCCCTTGCCACCTATGTCCTCAATTATTTGCAGAATGTTCAAATTCAAATGGCTTGGAGCACTATGGTATTTAACATCTGAGGCCATCAGTCCCCTAGAACTTAGAACTACTTAAACCTAACTAACCCAAGGACATCACACACATCCATGCCCCAGGGAGGATTCGAACCTGCGACCGTGGCGGTCACGCGGTTCCGAACTTAAGCGCCTAGAACCGCATGGCCACAACGGCCGGCTATTTGCTGGATGTATTCCCATCTCCGACTTCTCTACAGTTTCTGCCTTCAGCTCTCTCTAGTACTATGTAAGTTATTCCTTGGTGTCTTAACAGAATATGTCCTGTCAACCTGCCCCTTCGTCTTGTCAGTGGTCTCGATATATTGCTTTCCTCGCCAATTCTGCGGAGCACCTCCACATTCCTAACGACATCAATCCACCTAATTTTCAACGTTCTTCTGTAGCGCCACATTTCAGATGCTTTTAGGTCCTCTTCGGTTCCAGTTTCCCCACAGTCCATGTTGTATTACCACACAAAGCTGTGCTGAAAACGTACATTCTCAAGAACGATGTTTGATACCAGTAGACTTCTCTTGACTGGGAATGCCAGTTTTGCCTGTGCTAGTCAGCAGTTTATCTCCTCCTTGCTCTGTCCATAGTGGGTTATTTTGCTGAATCGGCAGAAGATTTCCTTGACGTCGTCTACTTCGTGATCCTCAGTTGTGATGTTAAGTTTGTCGCTGTTCTCATTCCTGCTACTTCTCACTACTTCCATTATTCTTCGATTTACTCTCAATGTACATTCTATACTCATTAGAGTGTTCACCATTCCATTCAGCAGATCATGTAACCCTTTTTCACCTTAAATCAGGTTGGCAATGTCTTCAGTGAGTATAATCTTTGATATTTTTCACTCTGAATTTTAAAATCACTCTTGAACCTTCTTCGATGTACAGATTAAATAGTCTTCAACCGTTTTTTTATCCGAGTCCTACCGAGCGAAATGGTGTAGTGGTTAGCATTCAGGAGGACGACGGTTCAAACCCGCCTCTGGCCATCCTGATTTAGGTTTTCCGTTACTTCCGTAAGTCGCTGCAGGAAAATGCAACGATGGTTCCTTTGAAAAAGGCACGACCGATTTTCTCTCCCATCCTTCCCTAGTCCGACGGCACCGATGACCTCGCTCTTTGGTGCCCTCCCACAAGTCAAAGAACCAACCAACCAACCATTCGTGTCCTTGGTCTACCAGTCTTATTCTTCCGTCTTCATTCTTGTACATATAGTATATTACCCCTCTTCCCCTATATGTTACCCCCATTTTTCTCAGAATTTCGAACACCTGGCGCCATTTTAAGCTGTTGAACGTTTTTTCCATGTCGAAAAATTCTGTGAATGTGTCTTGTTTCCCTTCAATACTGCATTATCAACCGCAACGTCCTATCACCCTGTCCCTTCATCTTGTCAGTGTTTCCCATATATTCCATTCCTCGTCGTTTCTGTGGAGAGCTTCCTCATGGCTTACCTCATCAGTCCATCTAATTTTCAACATTCTTCTGTAGCGCCACGTCTCAGATGTTTCGGTCCTAATACACTCTCTTGACTTTACCTTTCCTAAACCCAAACTGATCATCATCTAACAGATGTTCGATTTTTCATTCTTCCATTCTTCTGTATGCTATTATTATCAGCATCTTGGATGCATGGGCTGTTTAGGTGACTATAATTCCCGCACTTGTCGGCTATTCCTGTCTTCAGAATTATATGGATGATGCTTCTCTGAAAGTCTGACGGTATTTCTCCAGTCTTATAAATTCCACACACCAACGTGGTCGTTTTTTTGCCATTTCCCCCAATAATTTTAGAATTATTGATTCTGATACTAGTCCTAGAGCGTCTGTCTATTTCCTGCAGACTCCTGTTTCTTTTATCTCTTCACCAGACGAGGCCTCCCCCTCATAGAGGCCTTCAATGTATTCTTTCCACCCATGAGCTTTCTCGTCTGAATTTAACAGTGGAATTCCCAGTGCCCTCTTTACATTAAGGCCTGAGGCGTAGCGTCCTGCGTCGTGTGTCTTGATATGGTAGCAACAGTTAACAGTATTGAGTCACATGCAGGACAGGTGGCATTAGATGCCCGCGTGACGTAGTTTCTATGCGGTCTGCTGACGGACACTGCTTGGGTGCAGTAAAAATAATGACATTTTGATTTGTAGTTATGTTTATTAATTACTGTTATGATGGTGCTTAGCCATGAGAGTGAATGAAGGTGTGAATGTGAAAGAATGTTTACGAAGGTTTTGTGCTGCACTTTTAAGTAACTCGTCTCCTGATTAATGTTCGAGAGCGACGATTTTGTTTGTTACTGACAGTGGGGAATTTGTTATAAATTATTTCGTTAGTTTTTGCAACTGGAGAAATGAGATTACGATCTCGGTAAAGTAGCTTTTAAAGAGAGAGTTAATTTTATATTTTGGGTTTTCAAAATTTATTTATGTTAATTTACTGTTCTGATTCAGTGACAAATTGTGATTGGTTCTGTATATATGCGTGGGCCTGTGCGGGCTTCATTCTGCTTTCCGATTGGCTGCAATGTTTCTCTGCCAATCAGAAACTAGCATATTCGCGCGTAGTTTGCGATCTAGAAACTTTTTTTGAGTAAAGAGATGAGCAGAGTTGGCGTTTGGTTCTCATAGTGATCAGCCCTACTGATAGGAGCACAGATGAAAATGATTAATATTATGATATTTCTCTACCAAAATGTTCCAAAAGCGCGGTAAAGTGTGGAAGAGAATTCGATTTGACGCACGATATGAAATTCAGAACTTTTGTGACATTTTAAACAAATAAATTCCACGTGGCGTGTTGCTTACTCGCGAACGTGTACTTTTTGTCACGTAAGACTGATTATATCAACATTTGAGAGAGCTGTTCTAAAAAAACAATACGTTTGTAGACTTTCGGTGAAGGATAATTAATAATTACCATAAACTGGCTACGGTTAGGAATGGTGTGTACGTGTGGCCTATTCAGACTTCGTACAGCTTAGAGGGAGGTATGGTAGTAATTGATGTCTGCAAGCTTATCGTAATAGAGTGAAATTTTATCAACTTAGATACTTTAATTTAACTGTTACTAACCTTCCACCGACAAAGCCATTTTAGTGCGATTTGTGGTTACTATGCGTACATCTCTTTTTATTGCTGTTTCCGGCTTAGAACGACATTTCAGTAACTTCAAGGAGGCGTGTGTGTGAGAAGAGATTCACCATATGGTGAAGGAACTTCATCCACAGCAGAATCGCACCGCGTCGCTGCACCCTCTATCATTTCCTTTCGCCCATGGTTGTTTCAACTTTTCTAGATTTTGAGTCACTCCTTCCGACAGTCATTTTTTTCGATTTTCTCACATTCTTAATGCAGCCATTTCGCGTTAGCTTCCCTGAACTTCTGATTCAATTCATTCTCAAGTGACTTGTATTTCTGTATTCCTGAATTTCCGAGAACACTTTTGTACTTCCTTCTTTCGTCCATCAAGAGAAGTATTTATGATTTCTTCGCAGCTAACTTCTTTATACTATGTTTTCTTCCCAACGTCAGTGATTGGCCCGTGTAGAGATGTCCATTCCTCTTCAACTGAACTGCCTACTGAGCTATTCATTATTGCAGTATGTGTAGTCTCGGATATCTTAAAAGCGTATATCCTCATTCTAAGTGTTTCTGTATCGCTCTTATTTGCACACTGACTCTTCCTGACTAGTCTGTTAAGCTTCAGTCTGCTCTGCATCATTGCTAAACTGTGATCTGAGTCTGTATCTGCCCGTGGGTACGTCTTAAATCCAATATCTACTTTCGAAATCTCTGCCTGACCATGATATAATCTAATTCAAACCCCTCTTGTGAATCTTGAACAGAGTATTCGCTGTTACTAACTGATATTTATTGCACAACTGAATTACTCTTTCTCCTCTCTCTTTCCTAGTACCAAGCCCATATGCTCCTGTAACCCTTTCTTCTACTCCCCCCACACCTGCATTCCAATCCCCGATGACTATTAGATTTTCTTCTCCCTTTACGTACTAAGTTACCAGTTCAATATCCTCATGCACTTTCTCTCTCTCTTAATCCTCTGCTTGCGACATCGGCATGTATACCTGGACTACTGTTTTCGGTGTTGGTTTGCAGTTGATTTTGATGAGAACAACCCTTTCACTCAACTGTTCACAGTAACTGACTCTCCGCCCTACCCTACTCCCGTTACACCATTGTTTGCTGCTGTTGATATTACACCACACTCGTCTGTCCACAAAACGTTGTCATTTTTCCACTTCACTTCACTGACATCCTCAATACCTACAATTGACCTTAACATTTCCCCTTTCAAATTTTAGAGCTTCCTTACGCCGTTGAAACTGATGACATTCGACGTCCGGACTATGAGAACTTTTTCAATTACAGGGCACATGTCCTAGAGCTATACATTACTTGTTTTTAACACAGTGGCTTCCATTGCCTTCTGCATCCTCATGTCGTTTGATCATTGCTGATTCTTCCTTCTTTTAAGGTAAAAAGAGTGCTCTGAACTTCTGTCCGCTCCTCCGACTTCTTTACCAAGACCGTCGTCAGAACGACGGTGAGTTCTCATGCTGAAAGTCTTCAGCCGCCTTTTCTGGTGACTTGTATTCGAAATTTATGCAACAGCGAGGTCCGAACCCACACCGACAACATTTGGTTACTTGACAAACTGGCCACCCTCTTTATTTTTTAATGTATACCTTTTTTTCTTTTAAACGAAATGTATGGCGTCTCACAAATGTTTGGCGTCTCACTTATCTTTAACCATCGCTGTAATGTTTGGGGAGGCAGAGTGAGCCAGGAAGGATCTCAACGTCTGGCTAGGGTGTGTACCCCCACACTCCGGCGCCAGCTGCCGCGACTGACTGAAAACGAAGAAAGGGAAAAGCGTATTAAAAATATAGAGAAATGAGATATTTTCAGTTTTTTATTGGAGCGGCGAAAAGCTAAGTAGGTAAATGTCGACAATGAAAAGCAGTCCACGCTGCGTCGTGCATCTGGACACAGACCCAACAGGTAGGTTTTCGAGGAAAGATGTGTTAGTATGGTTGTGTATGGTAGGAGTTGGTAGACGGCTGTCGTCTCCTACACGGTAGGTTCCAGCTACGCAGAGGGTTGCGAAGAAATCTCCCTAGGTAATTTTATAAGGACTGCTGATACTTCAGGTAGCGAATGTTTTTGGCATGCCTTTCTTGGAAGTAATTCCAGAAGTCCAGGGCGTCTTAGGTATCGTTCCGAAATAAGTAATGAACCGCGTCTCCTTTCATCCATGCAACGGTATTGACTTTCATACCAGGGCAGCAGATATCGTCCGGGAAACAGCGCCTTTGGATCAAAATGTGCCGGCGTCACTCGGAGAAAGTAGACCATTTTTTGTCGAACCAGGGGGCACAATGCGCTCACCTCCCCACAGCAAAGGTGATGTTCATCCATGTCCACCATTCCGCAGGCGTTCCACTGCGGTGAGCCTGCGCTGCTGATCTAGCGAAGCCTTGATTGTGTCCATGTTCGCAGTTGACCGTTACGTACCACTTAGACTGAACATCAGTGTCCATTGGGTGCGTCCGTATCGTGTTACACACCACCTACCATCGGACTTGTGGATGTTTCGCCTCTACGGCGTTTCCGAGTTGAGCAGTTTTGGAGGACACGATAAACGTCCCGAGTCGTCGTGTGATATGTTGCCAGTGCGGCCCAATTCGACGTAAAAATGGCCAGGAAGGTATAACGAGGGAGGAACGTTTCGTGTCGACAGCGGGGATGCCAGAGATGGTGGCTTAAACGAATCTAGGAGGAGGCCCGTCAGATTTTATGTGCAAGTCGTTCTTAGCTTGAGTTTGTGTATTCAGGAAGAGTGCCACTGTCCAGTCATGGACATGAACGAGCCGGAGCCCACTCGATTTTCGGGGGGGGGGGGGGGGGGGGATGAAGGCGAGGTATCCGGTATGCGTAATTCACCTTCAGTAACATACCAGTAGTGACGAACGATCCGAAAGCTGCTAATCAACGCCGCGCAATAGTGGCTGGCAGAGGTAAGACCAGGATCTGGTGAGGGAGAAGAGAAGCAAGGTAGGTATTGACAGTGCGTTTACATTGAATGTCGTCCATGGCTCGAAACCGTTAGCTCACAATGAGAAATTACACATGTTGCAGAAGGCGCCAATAGTTTAGGACTACTCCTCCGCGTATGTCGCTAGTGAAATCGTAGCCAAGTTGAAAGGTAACTTGTTTGGACTATTTAATTAATTGAGAATGTTGGCATTATTTAGTGCACTAACGACATTTATTATACTAAAAAACGAGTAAGTGTTCCCTCGGCAAACGAGTCGTCCGAGACGTTTGAAGTCACACTGTCGGTACAGTAAGAACTTCATCACAGGTTTCCTAGTCCAAACTACTTGCAAGTGAAGTCAGTCTCAGGACTTGTCAGAAGTACCATTCACACATGCCAGAGCTTCGACAAGAAGTGCTTACCAGACCAAAGTCCTGCACCTGAGAGATTCCTACCTGTCCAGTAGCTGCGCGAGATTAGCCGAGCGGTCTCAGGCGCTGCAGTCACGGACTGTGCGGCTGGTCCCGGCGGAGGTTCGAGTCCTCCCTCGGTCATGGGTGTGTATGTTTGTCCTGAGGATAATTTAGGTTAAGTAGTGAGTAATCTTAGGGACTGATGACCTTAGTAGTTAAGTGCCGTAAGATTTCACACATATTTGAACATTTTTTGAACCTGTCCAGAAAAAAAAATCCGTTTTCTCCCAAAGTGCACGAATGACACCGCTTTCTCACCATCTTGAGCCAATCACAAGGCTCTAGAGGCGCTAAATCTCCCCTCCGACAAGACAGCACAAATTCATGTCTAACCAGGGCAAGATTTAAGAAACCTGCGTCTCTGAAAAAAAAGGAAAAGAAACCGTCATTTTACTGACTTCTTTTTTAAGTTTTCGCAGAGAGGGAAAAGATGATTTTCTCTGAAGTCGTGTATCTTTCCACGGCAACAAGCAAACACATACAGTCTAAAAGATCTTTATCTAAATCGCCTGTGCCTTGAAGCTTGTTAGTCCTAGCTACGAGGTGTAACAAAGATTACATCTCTAAATGATCCTCAGATGCTGGAGTTTTCTTATGCAACAGGGGCGGCCAAGGGAAGTGGCTCACTGGCCTTCTTGCAATATCGGCGAAAACGAAAACACGTGAATTTTTGTTACATGTGGCTCTGCACACAATGCCCGGTCTATGATTCCCCTTTGTAGATGCGTTCCTTTAGACCATCGCCAATGCCCAAGCTTCTGCTGGTACCACGTCAGGTATCATGACACTGTTATGCTGCAGCCATGTCCCAAAGAGGGGCTGCCCTGTCTGCTCTGTATGGCTGTGGACCTGTCCAGCAAGATTTACTAAGGGATGGGCTCGCCGCCAATTGCTTTCAACTCCCTACATGCTGTTTCTACGAGCTAAGAATAATAAAAATTCCCCATGATATTAGCGCCCTACCAGGGACCATCAATGTCTGTTCAGGCCGTTAACTTTCCGGAGTGTTGCTCAAGATGTGTCAGGTTGTAGTAAAAACTTTAATAATTTTCTGTATGCGCAAAGTAGGTGAGAGAGTAACTTGTCCTCTCTCACAGTCATTTCATTGTGTCACAATGTCGGAGGGTCCGCCTGCAGCTACATGCACGGTAAGTGCGCTGCCTTAGGCCGTACTGAACGCATGTATTAAGTTCACTACTTTAGAGACATCATCGCAATTTTGGAGCACAACCACCAGTTCGTCAGTCTAGGCCGTTCATCGAAACGTAACTCACGGAGCGTCATTCCCACTATTTTCAGACTTGGGCCGCATAATATAGGTATACAGTATTGTCGGTCTCTGCTGCACCAAATATGAGACGGAAATGGTGAGCATTGAATTGCTGTTGAACAGAACTTTCGCGGTCGACCCTCGAAGGAGACATATGACCACAGTAACTAAGGGCTGCAATACTCCATGTTCAGGAGAGAGTGCGTCAGTTAAATGTGGTCGACTCGGTCAAAGGCTTAGCTGAAGTCCAAGGATGCCACAGCACACGCTAAATAATCCATCTTCGCAAGTGCTATAACACTGCCCGTTTTTTCTTTTCTTGAGCCATCTGTCTTTTGACTGGTTCGATCGCGCAGGCCAGAAATTCCTCTCCTGTGTCAACCTTAGATCTCAGAGTAGCACTTCCAACCTACGTCCTCAACTATTTGCTAGATGTATTCTGATCTCTGTCCTCCTCGACAATTTTCTGCCTTCAACCGCTCCCTCTAGTACCATGGATGTCATTCCCTGCTGTCTTCACAGATGTCCCATCATCCTCTCTCTTCTCCTTGCCAGTTTTTTCCACATATCCGTTTTCTCTGCGATTCTGAGCAGGACCTCCTCATTCCTCATCTTATCAGTCTACCTAATTTTTAACATTCATCTGTAGCAAATGCTTCGATTCTCTTCTGTTTCGCTTTTCCCTTAACCCATGGATCACTACCATACAATTCTGTGCTCCAAACGTAAATTCTCACAAGTTTCTTCCTCAGACAGTCGTTTTTCCCTCGCGCGATCCGCGAGTGGAACAGAGGGGAGGAAATATGATTTTGGCGCGAATTGTGCCTCCGCCACACACCGCTTGGTGGCTAGTGGAGTATATATGTAGATGTAGATATAGAAATTAAGGCCAATGATTTATACTAGTAGACTTTCTGCCAGCGCTAGTCTGCTTCTGGCGTCCTCCTTGCTCTGTCTATGGTCATTTTGCTGCCTAGGTAGCAGAATTCCTTAACTTCAACTACTTCGTGACCTTCGACCCTGATGTTAAGTTTCTCGCTCACTTCTGCTACTTCTCATTCTCATTACTTTTGTCTTTCTTTGATTTACTCTCAAAACAAATTCTGTACTCACAGAATGATCATTCCGTTCACGAGATTATGTAATTCTTCTTTACTTTAAATCAGGATAGCAATGTCATCAGCAAATCGTATCATTGATATCCTTTCACCTTAAATTTTAATTCCACTCTGGAACCTTTCTTTTGTTTCCATCATTGCTTCTTCGATGTACAGACTGAACAGTAGGGGTGAAAGACTACATCCTTGCCTAACACCCTTTTTAGTCCAAACACTTCGTTTTTCGTCGTGCACTCTTATTATTCCCTCTCGGCTCTTGTGCACATTGTATGTTAACCGTCTCTCCCTACAGATTACGGATATTTTTCTCAGAATTTCGGAAGGCTTTCACCATTTTACATCGTCGAACGCTTTTTCCAGGTCGACAAATCCTATGAACGTTAATTTCTTAGCTTTCCTGCACTTCCTATTTATCCCGATCCTCAGCGACTTGTATTTCTGTATTCCCGAATTTCTCTGAACGTTTTTATACTTCCTGCTTTCATCGACCAACTGAAGTATTTCTTCAGTTAGCCCTGGTTTCTTCGCAGTTACCTTCGATGTACCTATGTTATTCTTTCCAAATTTCCTTTCTAGAGATGTCTATTCTTCTTCAACTTATCTAGTCCTTATTAGTATCTACAGCCTCCTAGAACTTCTACCGTATCTCATCATTCCTTAGTACTTCCGTATCACACTTCTTTGCGTATTGATCGTTCCTTTGTGGAACCCTAGGCTCTCCAGCCTGATGTGCTGCATTTGCTACACCACGATAACTGTAGCATCATTCGCACCAAGCAGTTGGCGTTACGTCATTGCACTTACGTTTGTACGGTTCGTGTATAATCAACAACAACTGCTTAAGATGTAAATAACTTTGGTTTAATGTTGCAAAATTATCACAGAAATACACGCATTTACACAGTGTACAATGTGACAATGTTACAAAAGTTGCCAAACGAACGCATCTCGTCCTCAGAAAGTGAAATAATCCTAAACCCAATAATGATAAATTTTAACTAGGGGTCTCTTCACAAAATTGTTCTTACGACTACGTCATGATGTTGGCCAGTACTGCAATAAATCATTCGACTTCATTTCAAAGTTCGGCACCATTTAGGATGTCAATCAAGTCTACGGAGGATGGTTAGTTTTGCGACAAGTTGAGCAACACATTACCGAAGGTCCCTCGAGATTACAGTGGACGCAAGCTGGTGAACCATCAAATTTATGCCTCCGTGCGCGGTATTTACCTTAGCTGCGATGAGCTGTCGTCTGCATGGCTGCTCTCGCCCACTGAAATTCGAATAAAATCTAATGAAGCCTTTGCTGAATTTTTCAGCAGAAATTCTCCCTAAGTTTCTCATGATGCAAGAAAACATGTAGTAGTCAGTAGTCTTGGAATATGGTGATATGCAAGCGCGTGGCTGGAGCAGCATGCATATTAAAATGCTCTCTCAGTCTTTGGAGGAACAATTAACTAACTGACTGATTCGTTTCTGCACAGTTGGAGTTCAACAACGCTTCAGCAAATATCTAACTGAATGTCAGCCCCAGTGAATGCAGTGTTCACTCAAATTTCTCCTCTACATCGTACAGTCCATTATGTGCCCTGTTCTGCACTTGACGCCAGGTCAGAGAAGAGTCCCAGAAAATTTATCTCTCGTCTTTCTCGTAGCTGAATTCTCTTCCCACTTGGGTTCTTTCATTCTTCATGTCCACCTTAGACAATGAACAGCTGACTTCTCAGTGCTAAGCCTGTGCTGAACATTAGTCAGCCCCAGCTCAGCAGTTCTCACAATGGCCCAAATCTCAAGTGCCTTGCCAACGTTAGCACTTAGATTTCGTGAGTCCTTTCAGCAAATTTCCCTTCGTGGTTCCCTTGTGCTGTACAAGGCGCATTCCACAACCCTAGCCTCATCATCAGTCTTTGGCCTCAAGCAATTGCCTGAAGTGATTGTGACTGACAACAGACGTCAGCTTGTTGCCTTCGAGTTTGAACAGTTTTATACTGTCTCCAGCGTCTACCTCAACTGCATCATGAGTGAACCATTCCATCTAAAATCCAACATCAAAGTTGTACACTTTGTACGCACATTTAAGTTACATATGGTCGAACTTCAAGCCTCCCGTACACGGGATCAAGCTCTGCTTCTCTTCTTGTCCTCCTACCGCTCCCAACTGTGTAACAGATCATGGGCAACGAAGTTAATACATAGACGGTGTCACTCTATCTTGCTTTAGTTTCTGCACCTGCATGGCGATCGGTTGCACAATACCACAATACCTCGCTAGGAGCGATGTGGCATTGTATGATTTCTTGGATATTCTATGTTTTCATTGTACGGGCAGAAAGGATTGCCGAGATGTCACCATATTGAAATTCTTCCATGCAAATAACACGAACCTGCCCTAGGCTATCAGATTCCTTGCCTGCCTAGACGCATCAGCTCTCGCTGCATCCAGCTCCCAGGAATCCCATGCCATCGCCACCAGTCCTGGTCCCGATGGAAGTCGACACACTTTTATGGTGGTCGTCCTCTCGACAGCCACCATCATCTGAGGATGGGACTCTCTTCCCGGCGGCTGTCTGGCATGCCGCCTTGGATCCCAATGCAGTCATCAAAATACCTCCATCTTCGATTGCTGCTCCGCCTCTGGTTGTGGGTGCACTTCCTCTGCCTGGTTTTCCAGCTTGTGTCTGTTGTTGGGCTCAGGATGTATGCCACAATGAGGGTAGGAAATGATCTCCCATCTCCTCCTTGCGACCTGGAACCAGCCCTTCTCCTCGTCGTCGCTCTGTCAGAGTGATGAGTTTTGGGGGGTTGGTCGTATCACAGATCGATGCCATATGCACTGGCACCTCATAGTTGGCAACAGAATCGCCCATTTCCAACTGACGCCGAGAGTGGTCGTGTGGGGACCTGGTGGAGCGCGCCCACTGATCCATGGATTAAGAGTGCCCTCCGTCACTGAAATATACACACATCAAAGAAAGTTTTGCATCACCTCAGATCTGAGAGTTCTGGAATCTGTACAGAAAATTGGAATAGATATCAACACAAAAATAATTTCTATCCTTTTTATTGCTCATGAGAATCACACATTGCATGTTGTACCGTCATACAGCGAGACCTTCAGAGGTGGTGGTCCAGACTGCTGTACACACCGGTACTTGTAATACCCAGTAGCACATCTTCTTGCACTGATGCATGCCTGTATTTGTCGTGGCATACTATCCACGTGTTCATCAAGGCACTGTTGGTTCAGACTGTCCCACTCCTCAACGGCGGTTCAGCGTAGATCCCTCAGGGTGGTTGATGGGTCATGTCTTCCATAAACAGCCCTTTTCAGTCTATCCCAGGCATATTTGATAGGGTTCATGTCGGGAAAACATCCTGGCCACTCTAGTCGAGCTGTGTCGATATCCTGAAGGAAGTCATTCAAAAGATGTAAACGATGGTAAAGAGAACGTGATGCCAAATCTGAGTGGTCCATTCGGCATGTCATTGGGCACACCTGTACCGCGTTGCATCGTGTCATGGTTGCAAAGATGGACCTCGCCATTGACGTCGGGAGTGAAGTTCCGCATCATGCAGCCTATTGCGCACAGTTTGAATCGTAACACGTCATCCTGTGGCTGCACGAAAAGCATTATTCAACATGGTGTCCTTGCTGTCAGTGTTTCTTTGAGCCATAATTCGTAGGTACTGGTCATCCACTGCAGTAGTAGCCCTTGGGCCGCCTGAGTCAGGTATGTCTTCGACAGTTCCTGACTCTCTATATCTCCTCCATGTCCGATCAACATCGCTTTGATTCACTCCGAGACGCCTGGACGCTTCCCTTGTTGAGAGCCCTTCCTGGCACAAAGTAACAGTACGGACGCGATCGAACCGCGGTTTGACCGCCTAGGCACGGTTGAACTACAGACGAAAAGGGCCATGTACCTCCTTCCTGGAGGCATGACTGGAACTGATCGGCTGACGGAACCCCTCCGTCTAATACGCGTTACTCATGCATGGTTGTTTACATCTTTAGGCGGGTTTAGTGACGTCTCTGAACAGCCAAGGGGACTGTGTCTCTGATACAATATCCACAGTCAGCATCTTTCTTCAGGAGTTCTGGGAACTGGGGTGATGGAAAACTTTTTTCGATATGTGTAGGATGCCTGGCGACATCTACAAGGCCTATCTCAGTCGTAGTCTACCAAAATCTTAAGTCATAGTCAGTCTATGACAGTTTCCTCCTTGTAGGAGCCTCACACAGCACGACTCTGTTTAGTTTGCTTCTTGTAGTAGCTGAACTTCTGTAACGTTTGTTCCCAACTCTTTGAGACAGCTATAAGTTTAGTAAAACTTCGGTTTACTGTATTTACATGTTCACTGATGATGTCTGCTCCTCTCCAGCTTTCCTAAGACGACAGCTGCTACACCACTCTGTACCCCACCTCAAACTACCGCTGTGCACGAAGCAGAACAAAACAGAGAGGATCCAATACCATGACAGATTTATTCATAAAAATACGAGTTAAATGGAACTTAGGCCAATATAACACAATGATTATATTCTACCCAATGTTCATAAAGAGTTTGATGCACAGTATTGAATCAGTAGTGAGGACTTTCCTTATGACTTTTAAAAAAATGGATAACATGATGTGATTGTGATTAATACAAATGGCGGTGATTGTCAACTGAACCCTTAAGCAAACTGCAACAATGCACTCAAATCAGACAACAACTGCTGAAATTCAGTGATCGCGCAGTGAAGTAAGAGAAATTCGCCAGCACACCACTGTGCCGGCCGTATGTCAGTTTACGAAACCGGAGCCTCTACTCCTCAATCACACAGTTCCTCAGCTTTGTCTCACAATGACTGTGTGTACCCCGTTTGCCAATAGCGCTCGGCAGACCGGATGGTCGCCCATCCAAGTGCTAGCCCAGCGCTTAACTTAGGTGACCTGATGGGAACCGGTGTTATCACTGCGGAAAGGCCGTTGGCTAATCTTAGAGGAAGCTTCCCAGGAATAAAATATGGGAGGGGGGGCCTGCTGAAACGGGGAATGTGCTTCGCCTGAGCCGAGAACAAGTGCCTCATAGCTCCAACACCCTACCAAAGACTTGTTCAATTTGTGTAATCCAGATTCGCTGCTGTACTTTTTCGCGCAGGTGGACAAGAACGCTGTTCAGCACATGGTCGGAATGTTGTCACTTATCGCTGTACGTGCCATTAGAGATAAATAAGTCACGAAAAATTCTGAACTATTTTAGAAGTCAGTCTTCCAAGATAATATTCTTTGAAGATAAAACTTCGGGTGTATGTAGGCCTACTTTGTTTATAAGCACGACCAGTTTCGCAGCATTTGATCTGCATCACGAGGTTCAATGAAATCAAGTCATATTCTGATCGAAAAAGAGAATTTGGTGACCCATCACTCATAGTCAACATTTCTCGCTGTGTGAAAGACATATATTATAAAATAACATAAAAAAATTGCAGGCAATGAACGCTGGGTCATCCCATTCTCTCTTTTGTTCAGGACATGACTTGAACAGTTTTTGATGTTCCTGAGCAACAGTTACACAATTTTTTTAAAGGAACACGCCGCCATTTGACTTTTTTTTATTATTTATTTAAGTAAGACAACACAGGTTTCAACCTTCTATACCAACTAGTCTTTGATTTTATACCTTCAACAGGTATTGCAGGACACTTAACGTGCTGTAAAGCTCAAAGTGGGCCATAAATTAAATAAAAGGTATTGGTTCCACACGAAATGCCACATGCAAACTCACCATTTTGTAACAGATCAGTGAATAATCGTGGGAGCACGTCATAACTTGACAACATGTTAAGTATCCGGAATATGTGTTAAAGATACAAAATAAAATACTTGAAAATGCATGAAAGGTCAAAACCTTGTTTAAAGGCACATTTGCATGCTGAGCTTTTATTAACAAAAAATAAAAACGTAATTGTAAGGGGTAGCCGTGCGGTCTAAGGCGCCTTGTCACGGTTTTCGCGGCTCCACAGTCGGAGGTTCGAGTGCTCCCTTGGGCACGTGTGTGTATGTTGTCCTTAGCGTAAGTTAGTTTAAATTAGATTAAGTAGTGTGGAAGCCTAGGGACCGATGACCTCAGTAGTTTGGTCCCATAGGGACTTACCACAAAGTTCCAAATTATTTTTACAAGTAATGAAATAAAGAAAAATTCGAGCCATAGATATAGTGCACAGCTATATAAATATTGTATGCAGCTGCTGAAAACATTTGAAGATTTTTGATCGTCATATTATTGGCGCAAGAGGAAGAGTCACCTTTTGTTTTCTAGGCCTTGTCAGGATCGGACGTATGTAGCACACCGCCATTAATAATACATTATTTTATTAATACTTGAGAGATGCAAGCAAATAACACTCGAAATAGCATAATGTAAGTGGACTTTTAATTGTGTTTTTATTGCAGGATTTATTGTTATTACTAACCTTTGTATGTCTTTAGTCATTGTAAGATTGTTAGGTGACTTGGAATGGCGAAAGGTTCCGTACTTTTAAGCAAAACGTCGTCCAGGTCGATCCACAGTCGTCTTCAGGTGCTGTTTCTTTCATGAAGTCCGATTCACCACAGAGAGAAGAAACACGATTAAAAATACATGAACGGGCCTTCAACAGAAAAAGCCGTGCTCAAGCGCCGAGAGGTTGTATGAAACATATTTTACCAGTCCGTAAGCTTCATTTATATATATTTAATATTCTTTACTATAATTCATTGTATGGTCTCGATCCAGGAACGAATGAGCCAAAAAAAATTAATTAAACTGGTTTGTACTTAAATGCACTATAAAGCAGTTAAATGGCGGTTTGTTCCTTCAAAGAACATGACTCGATTTCATTGTGCACCTGATGATGCTGCTAAAATGCTGCGGAACCAGTCGTCCTTACAAATAAACCATTTAGAGTTGAATCAATTTTATCTTCAGACTGATATATTCAGCCGATGGTTTCTCTGAATACAAAGTCTTCTGCATTTCAAGAAATCATTAAGGTAATACATTGTAACGTGAATGGCTTTTGAATGACAATAGTGAAATTTTGAAAGATGGAAAAAAAATGGTTCAAATGGCTCTGAGCACTATGGGACTTAACATCTACGGTCATCAGTCCCCTAGAACTTAGAACTACTTAAACCTAACTAACCTAAGGACAGCACACAACACCCAGCCATCACGAGGCAGAGAAAATCCCTGACCCCGCCGGGAATCGAACCCGGGAACCCGGGCGTGGGAAGCGAGAACGCTACCGCACGACCACGAGATGCGGGTGAAAGATGGAAAGCTGTTAACTTTTTCGTAGGTGTACTTGCAGAGATGCATAGCGCGGCTATCGCCGCTCTCGTGGGGGAGAGGGGGGGGGGAGACTTAAAACTGTAATTCCCATCAGTAAAGATCTGAAAGTTATTAGTCACTGCTCCTTTAATAAAATTATATCTCTATTTATGAGAAGTAGGCGAGGAAGTCCAGATCTGTGTCTTGCCCGAGCTGATTAGATAAAATGTATGGGCATTAGCACTGGAGGTATCAGTGCTCGTAATACCGGCTCGCGCCGTCCGGACAACACCGACCGGGTATTAGGGAGTAAGCTGGCCGCGGACCACACGGGGGCAGCGGCACAGACTAGCAAAGGCACGGCGCGGCCAGCGCTTGATGTATGGCTCACTCGGCGGCAAATGCTAGTGCTTTATGTGACCGCGCTGGAAATGGCGTATGTGTGTGGCTGGGGGAAGGAGCAACACACGGAACTCTCATAAATACTGCGCCTTATCCCCTCACAGAAGATCACAGCCCCCCGGGTGTCGCACACAAAACGTGAGGTCGCTGTGGCGTCTTTGTACGAGCGCTGCCGCGTCTTGGTACCTACTGAGTCGTCTTTCATCAACAGACACTTCCGCCTTACTGATCTAACCGAACCAGAGTAACAGGGTAGCGGGTAACGATCTTAAGCCAAACGAGATGTTCGAACGTTGTAAGAGGTCCATGACTAAGGAATTTATTGCTAGCGCAGTCGAGCAGATGTAATTTCGAAGGATTGCTCACGCGCTGCCTACGATATGTAAGGTATAAGAGAATCTCAGACCAGAGAGCAGTGTTGTCAGCAGTAGGAACTGTGTAGCACTTGTAGTTAAGTAGTTGCGAGCAGTTGTGTGTATCGAGTTGGTTGGGCCGGTCATGCGGAGCGATGGCGGAGCCTGAGGGTTCTTACAGTGCGTGTGCACTTTATTTCACTCCTTGATAAGTTTAATTCATGTAAAAATTTTAAAGACTTATACAGTGCTTGTGCACTTTATGGCATTTGTTAATATATTTTGTACTCAGTGCGTGTGCACTCTATTTCGTTTCTTAATATGTTCTGTACTTATTTTATTTATCAAAAATGTTATATATACGTCTATACTCTTGTGACTGTAGACCTAGTAAACTAAATACACTCCTGGAAATGGAAAAAAGAACACATTGACACCGGTGTGTCAGACCCACCATACTTGCTCCGGAAACTGCGAGAGGGCTGTACAAGCAATGATCACACGCACGGCACAGCGGACAAACCAGGAACCGCGGTGTTGGCCGTCGAATGGCGCTAGCTGCGCAGCATTTGTGCACCGCCGCCGTCAGTGTCAGCCAGTTTGCCGTGGCATACGGAGCTCCATCGCAGTCTTTAACACTGGTAGCATGCCGCGACAGCGTGGACGTGAACCGTATGTGCAGTTGACGGACTTTGAGCGAGGGCATATAGTGGGCATGCGGGAGGCCGGGTGGACGAACCGCCGAATTGCTCAACACGTGGGGCGTGAGGTCTCCACAGTACATCGATGTTGTCGCCAGTGGTCGGCGGAAGGTGCACGTGCCCGTCGACCTGGGACCGGACCGCAGCGACGCACGGATGCACGCCAAGACCGTAGGATCCTACGCAGTGCCGTAGGGGACCGCACCGCCACTTCCCAGCAAATTAGGGACACTGTTGCTCCTGGGGTATCGGCGAGGACCATTCGCAACCGTCTCCATGAAGCTGGGCTACGGTCCCGCACACCGTTAGGCCGTCTTCCGCTCACGCCCCAACATCGTGCAGCCCGCCTCCAGTGGTGTCGCGACAGGCGTGAATGGAGGGACGAATGGAGACGTGTCGTCTTCAGCGATGAGAGTCGCTTCTGCCTTGGTGCCAATGATGGTCGTATGCGTGTTTGGCGCCGTGCAGGTGAGCGCCACAATCAGGACTGCATACGACCGAGGCACACAGGGCCAACACCCGGCATCATGGTGTGGGGAGCGATCTCCTACACTGGCCGTACACCACTGGTGATCGTCGAGGGGACACTGAATAGTGCACGGTACATCCAAACCGTCATCGAACCCATCGTTCTACCATTCCTAGACCGGCAAGGGAACTTGATGTTCCAACAGGACAATGCACGTCCGCATGTATCCCGTGCCACCCAACGTGCTCTAGAAGGTGTAAGTCAACTACCCTGGCCAGCAAGATCCCCGGATCTGTCCCCCATTGAGCATGTTTGGGACTGGATGAAGCGTCGTCTCACGCGGTCTGCACGTCCAGCACAAACGCTGGTCCAACTGAGGCGCCAGGTGGAAATGGCATGGCAAGCCGTTCCACAGGACTACATCCAGCATCTCTACGATCGTCTCCATGGGAGAATAGCAGCCTGCATTGCTGCGAAAGGTGGATATACACTGTACTAGTGCCGACATTGTGCATGCTCTGTTGCCTGTGTCTATGTGCCTGTGGTCCTGTCAGTGTGATCATGTGATGTATCTGACCCCAGGAATGTGTCAATAAAGTTTCCCCTTCCTGGAACAATGAATTCACGGTGTTCTTATTTCCATTTCCAGGAGTGTAGATTATACAAAAATTTGTTGCTCATGGCAAGTCCAATTGACTCACCATCGCTGCCAAATTTTTGCCCCTCCCCCCTCCTCCCCCCAGTGGAGGGTTATGTAAGAGGTCCATGACTAAGGAATTTATTATTGCTAGCGCACTCGAGCAGATGTAATTTCGATGGATTGCTCACGTGCTGCCTGCGATATGTAAGGTATAAGAGAATCTCAGACCAGAGAGCAGTGTTGTCAACAGTAGGAACTGTGTAGCAGTTGTAGTAAGTAGTTGCGAGCAGTTGTGTGTATCGACTTGGCTAGGCTGGTCGTGGGGAGCGATGGCGGAGCCTGAGCGTTGTAGTATAAGGTAAAAGCAGCGTCGCGCATATGTAGTATTGTTATATCAAGTCCCATGTAAATTCTTTTAAAGAGAAATCTCTTAATAATAATCTTTCTTATAAAAATTAAATTTTGACAATCATTCCAATCCATGGTCATCCTTATTGTTGTAAAGAAAAATCAGTTGATTCTTTTTATACATGACAAATCTATCGGCCAGCATTGCACTGAGCTGTGCCAGAAAAATTTCTTATAGGAGCAGATATATATGCGTTATCCGGCGACCTTATTTAGGTAAGAATTTTCAATTTATTCAGAATGATCTTTCAGGGCCATGACGCAGCGCTACTGACGTCCAAAATTTACCAGTTTAAATTCACAGTCAGTTATTGAAAGGTTATAAGTGAGCCACAATTTTATTGACAGGTTAGTCTCATTGTATTATTGGTAGGTTACGGAAGTTTTCTGTTGGGGAGGTTACAACGTTTGAAGGTTTTCTTTTTTTTTTTAAGTCGATTTATTCATTCATTCGGGAGAATCCAGACACCACTTGTAAAATTTTCTTATTCTTGACCGTTTATCTCCAAACAGAATCTAGTCACAATTCGTGAAGTATCGCGAGTTCGCTCCATCGTTTTTGACAGTTAAAAGGAAGCTCTAGCATAGCATACGGCTCTTAAAGATGAACCACTTGAAGAACGCCCCAACACTGTAACCCAGGGCTTCACAACATACGTGCTCGCGGAGCAAGCTGTGAGCAGCAAGGCGCGAGCACGGAGCAACGCGAGGACGCTACCCCCACTACCGGACCAGAGCGGAGAGTGGGGAAAGTCACGTGGGGCACACAACAGCTGCCGCCAATCAATGTTAATCCGCGGCCACCTGCAGGGATATCACTCACGAATTATTACTGCGACAAATGAAACAAATAAAGGAGAATGTACACATGCCACATAATTTTATTAGCTTCGCATTAATTTGTGAACTGTTACACAATAAAAGGTGTCACTGAAGTGTGTGATTCTCGGTTATCTTGTACTTTTTGCCCTTTACAATTGCGTCTATGTTCGGAGTAATTGTTCTTGTGCATTTTAGGTGCAGTGTGCAGTTTAAATTTCGAGCAGACAATGCGTTTCTCAGGTGCGTCTTGTTACATTTCATTGCAGAGAACAGTTGTTCACAAACATATGTGGAACCGAACATTGATATTATTGTAGCCGCCAGTTTGTGCAAACGAGGAATTCTATCCTGAGGGAAGTGTCTGTAGAATTCCAAAATGTTTTTCTTGTTCTGAAATTTGTCTCTGTATTCTTTGTCACACTGCAGGTCAATAATTTCTTGCTGCAGCTCAGGACAAATCTCTTCAATATTCGGTGAATATAGAGAGGAGAACAGATCAAAATCACTGTCTAGTGGTGTCAGATCTTGAAAGCGCTGATCAACTAAACTACGTGAATAACGTCCACAGTCTTTGTGAACATCTTGCATGGGTGATAATTTAGGAAAATGAGCTAGGTTTCCTGTTTCCAGCTGACTCACCCAAAGTGTCAACCGAGCGAGGTGGCGCAGTGGTTAGCACACTGGACTCGCATTCGGGAGGACGACGGTTCAATCCCGTCTCCGGCCATCCTGATTTCGGTTTTCCGTGATTTCCCTAAATCGTTTCAGGCAAATGCCGGGATGGTTCCTTTGAAAGGGCACGGCCGATTTCCTTCCCAATCCTTCCCTAACCCGAGCTTGCGCTCCGTCTCTAATGACCTCATTGTCGACGGGACGTTAAACACTAACCACCACCACCACCACCACCAAAGTGTCAATTTCATTTTAAAAGCTCGTGTTCGATCTATGAAATGAGTAATCAGCAGATCTTTACCTTGTAGTGAAATGTTCAAAGCATTCAGATGGCTAGTTAAATGTGCTAAGAACGCGAGATGACATTCAAACGTGCGCGCATTTCCCCTCCCTCCCTACTCCGCGACCTTGCAGCTGCTCGCGAGCACGTGCCTGAGCAGACGCGAGTACTCGCGCTCAAAACCGGCCAGTTGTTAAACCCTGCTGTAACCAATGATATAGAAAAAGTCCTGTATCTCAATCACCCTGCTCTGCTGTTTGCCGTAGTAGCAGAAAACGAAAAACTAAACAACTAGAACAAAAAGTAAAGGGCTGAGTGTACTTCTGCCAATGAAGACAGCACTTCTCTTTTAACATCAGGCATCAACTTAGGAAGAACTGTCAGGTAATTTTCCTGTCGCCAGCGCTTATGACGGAAGTCAGCAGATAAAATTTGTCGTAAGTGTTCATTCAGAAGTCGTCAACATAATGCAGAAGTGCGTGTTCTCTGGTAGCTTTAGAATACTCTACACGGGGTGTGATGGTTCAAATGGCTCTGAGCACTATGGTACTTAACATCTGAGGTCATCAGTCCCCTAGACGTATAAATACTTAAACCTAACTAAACTAAGGACAGCACACACATCCATGCTCGAGGCAGGATTCGGATCTGTGACCGTAGCAGCAGCGCAGTTCCAGACTGAAGCGCTTAGAACCGCTCGGCCACAATGGCACGGCCGACCTACACAGTGTGTGACATGCATTGATATGGCGACCTTGCCTACTCCCCTTTTTTTTTCTAATTGACATATTGTCAGCTGTAAGCATGCGAACTTTCTAAATGAAGCGCGATAGAAACTGCTATAGCCATGCGTATTCAAATACAGAGATATGTAAGCAGCTAGAATACTGCTGTGCGGTCGGCAACGCTTATGTAAGTCAACAAGTATGTGGCGCAGTTGCTAGATCGTTCACTGCTGCTACAATGGCAGATTATCAAGATTCAAGTGAGTCTGAACATGGTGTTATAGTCGGCGGACGAGCGATGGGACACAGCATCACCGAGGTAGCAATAAATTGGGCATTTTCCCGTACGGCCATTTCACGAGTCTACAGTGAACAACAGGAATCCGGTAAAGCATCAAATCTCCAACATCGCTGTGGCCGCAAAAAGATCGTGCAAGAATGGGACCAACGATGACTGAATAGAATCGTTCAGCGTGACTGAAGTGCAACCCTTCCGCAAATTGCTGCTGTTTTCAATGCTGGTCCATCAAGAAGTGTCAGCGAGTGAACGATTGAATGAAACATCATCGATATGGCAACTCAGAGCCGAAGGCCCACTCGTGTACGCTTGATGACTGCACGACGCAAAGTCTCGCCTCGGCCCGTCAACACCAACATTTGACAGTTGATGACTGGAAACATGTTGCCTGGTCGGACGAGTCTCGTTTCAAATTGTATCGAGCGGATGGACGTACACGAGTATGGAGATAACCTCATGATTCCATGGACTCTGCATGTCAACAGGCGACAGTTCAAGCTGATGGAGGCTGTGTAGTGGTGTGGGGCGTGTGCAGCTGGAGTGATATGGGATCCCTGATACGTCTAGCCCGCATCTCGTGGTCGTGCGGTAGCGTTCTCGCTTCCCACGCCCGGGTTCCCGGGTTCGATTCCCGGCGGGGTTTTACTTAAAAATATATAAAATACTAATATTACCGGTTCCGGCAATAGCTGCCATCTTCAGACGTGACAAAATCGACTAGAAAGCTTCGTGAACATATGTATCAGAAACAATTACGAAGTTAAAACGTCGTGTGACGATTTCATGTACATTACTTGAAATATTTTGATTGAGTATAAGATGTTTAAAGTGCCCAACCTGTTTTGTTATACAGGGTGTCAAAAAATTGTGAAATTTTTTGAGAGGTGGTTGTACCCACCGAAACAAGAAAAAATTTCCATAAGTAGGTACTCTCAAATGCATAACTTAAGTGTTGTGACAGATTATTTGTTTTTGATACTATGAAATACGTATGTAGTAGTGCAAGCTCTTTGATTTCCATATTTTAGGAGGAAGTAATATTTAAAAAAATAAGAAAGATAAAAATCCAGTAAACATAGGTTCTAAAATCGATACCTTAAGAGCTCTGAGCATTGGTTTATCTTTTTCGCTACTGTGAAACACATTTCTGCAATTGAACACTAACTCATAGCCCTTCAGATACGCATTTTAGAGGCCATGTTTACAGGACCTCTTTGCTTGCTTTGGTGGGTTCTACCATTTGTCGAAATACTCGATCTTTTTTAACACTTAGTCTGTGGTGGATTTTATCGCATCTGAAAGTGGCAGCTTTTCTTCGAAACCGGTAATGTGAATATGTTATATATATTTAACCGATCGTGACGTAATGGATTATTAGACAAACATTTACAGTGAAGAGCCTGGTACACCTGCCTAATAACGTTTATGGCCCCCGCGAGCACGAAGTGCTACAACACGTCGTGTCATGAACCCGATTGATGGCTGAAGAAGTGCTGGAGGTAACTCACACCATGAATCTTGCAGGGATCTCCATAAATTCGTAAGAGGGAGTGAAGATCTCTACTGAACAGCTTCAGACAGGATGCGTACGTATGTGTCACCTGTCAGAGTCGTATCTAGACGTATCAAACGCGTTCTGGCCCCAAACAGGCCAATCAGTGCCGCTGCGTTGTCGTCTGGCAGTGTAGTGATTGAATTCAGTGTGGAACTGCATGTGGTCAGCGCACCGCTCTCCCAGGCGTTCACGGGTCAGCTGACTTTAGAACCTCTGCTGATAGTCGAGGAACTGCTCAGCTGCCCTCAGAAAGACTGAGTGCACGCCGTACCAGTCCTCCCACCAAGGAAAAACCCCTGACTGTTCAGGAAGTCGAGCTCTGGTCCTCCGTAGGACAGTCAAACGAGCTGCGAGGGGCGGTAGTGCATTTAAGTGACATAAAAAATTATTATTCAGACACTGTCTCCTCAGTCCCTATAATCGAATTATTACGTTGGACAACCTGCAGCGGAAATGCATCTCATAAAAATGTTTTCCCACGGCCAACATATTTCTCTCGGGAGGAGATCATTGGGGTTATTAAGTTTACAGTGCGATGGGACTGGAGTTCCGGCGCGCCAAACAGCGAGCTCATCAACGCCCATTGAGATTGTAACCACAGCATTTAATTCAGGGCAGCTAGCTGCAGTCGCGATCTGCAATGCGTTTACTGTGTCCATTTTGTTGCGGCATCAGCGCTAGGCAGGTCTTCGCAAGCAGTAAAAGTGTATGCAGTATAACAATCGACTCTTGGATGAATTACTAACGCTTCATGCATGCATTTACAGTGAGTATCACCAAGTATTTACTATTTAATACTCCACGAGAAGATATTATACTTAACCTACCTTAGCGTCAACGTATAGGAGATGTTTCAGATAAGTTTTGGTTATAACAAGTATCATCTGGAAGACCACAAGCAACAAATACGAATTGCAGAAAGACTGGTTCCGAACTCCCGACTGATTGTAATTGACTACTACTGGCAGTTGGCTCATTCGGCACGTAGTCGCGTGTTTACAGGGTGTTACAAAAAGGTATGGCCAAACTTTCAGGAAACATTCCTCACACACAAATAAAGAAAGGATGTTATGTGGACATGTGTCCGGAAAAGCTTAATTTCCATGTTAGGGCTCATTTTAGTTTCGTCAGTATGTACTGTACTTGCTCGATTCACCGCCAGTTGGCCCAATTGAAGGAAGGTAATGCTGACTTCGGTGCTTGTGTTGACATGCGACTCATTGCTCTACAGTACTAGCATCAAGCACATCAGTACGTAGCATTAACAGGTTAGTGTTCATCACGAACGTGGTTTTGCAGTCAGTGCAATGTTTACAAATGCGGAGTTGGCAGATGCCCATTTGATGTATGGATTAGCACTGGGCAATAGCCGTGGCGCGGTGCGTTTGTATCGAGACAGATTTCGAGAACGAAGGTGTCCCGACAGGAAGACGTTCGAAGCAATTGATCGGCGTCTTAGGGAGCACGGAACATTCCAGCCTATGACTCGCGACTGGGGAAGACCTAGAACGACGAGGACACCGGCAATGGACGAGGCAATTCTTCGTGCAGTTGACGATAACCCTAATGTCAGCGTCAGGGAAGTTGCTGCTGTACAAGGTAACGTTGACCACGTCACTGTATGGAGAGTGCTACGGGAGAATCAGTTGTTTTCGTACCTTGTACAGCGTGTGCAGGCACTATCAGCAGCTGATTGGCTTCCACGGGTACACTTCTGTAAATGGTTCATCCAACAATGTGTCAATCCTCATTTCAGTGCAAATGTTCTCTTTACGGATGAGGCCTCATTCCAGTGTGATCAAGTTGTAAATTTTCACAATCAACATGTGTGGGCTGACAAGAATCCGCACGCAATTGTGCAATCACGTCATAAACACAGATTTTCTGTGAACGTTTGGGCAGGCATTGTTGGTGATGTCTTGATTGGGCCCCATGTTCTTCCACCTACGCTCAATGGAGCACGTTATCATGATTTCATACGATATACTCTACCTGTGCTGCTAGAACATATGCCTTTACAAGTACGACACAACATGTGGTTCATGCACGATGGAGCTCCTGCACATTTCAGTCGAAGTGTTCGTACGCTTCTCAACAACAGATTCGGTGACCGATGGATTGGTAGAGGTGGACCAATTCAATGGCCTCCACGCTCTCCTGACGTCAGCCATCTTGAATGGTTCAAATGGCTCTGAGCACTATGGGACTTAACATCTATGGTCATCAGTCCCCTAGAACTTAGAACTACTTAAACCTAACTAACCTAAGGACAGCACACAACACCCAGCCATCACGAGGCAGAGAAAATCCCTGACCCCGCCGGGAATCGAACCCGGGAACCCGGGCGTGGGAAGCGAGAACGCTACCGCACGACCACGAGATGCGGGCAGCCATCTTGACTTTCATTTATGGGGGCATTTGAAAGCTCTTGTCTAGGCAACCCCGGTACCAAATGTAGAGACTCTTCGTGGTCGTATTGTGGACGGCTGTGACGCAATACGCCATTCTCCAGGGCTGCATCAGCGCATCAGTGATTCCATGCGACGGAGGGTGGATGCATGTATCCTCGCTAACGGAGGACATTTTGAACATTTCCTGTAACAAAGTGTTTGAAGTCACGCTGGTTCGTTCTGTTGTTGTGTGTTTCCAGTCCATGATTAATGTGATTTGAAGAGAAGTAATAAAATGAACTCTAACATGGAAAGTAAGCGTTTCCGGATACACGTCCACATAACATATTTTCTTTCTTTGGTGTGTGAGGAATGTTTCCTGAAAGTTTGGCCGTACCTTTTTGTAACACCCTGTATATCATAGCATTGTTTTCCATAATGGCCTATACCGTCTGTTGTCTTAATAATATCTTACTGTGGCATCCGGTTTTGTAAACTGGAATCATCTAACTATAAATTATATCTTTTTTTAAATACAGGGGGTGATGAATAATTAATGAAACTCATTTTTTTAGCTAGTTTCGGTTAAAAAATTACGGGATTTGTTACGGGACATCACAAAATATTCCCTCTTCAGTTCGGGTATCTTCATGAAGTTACTACTGCTGGCGGCACTATTCGTAGCCTTTAAAATGTCGGTGACGGAGGTGCGTTCCAAGCAGAGAGCTGTTATTGAGTTTCTTTTGGTGAAAGCCGGAGCATCGTACATATCCGTAGGTGGTGAACAAAAGAACGACGAGTCGTTAGGCGATGCGTCTGTCATGATCGCAACAACGTTGCGAAAACCTGTCCAATCTCCTGCGCGCCGGCCGATCGCACACAGTTGTGACTCTTGCAGTAATCGACGGATAACAACGAAACACCTCGCTGCGCTACTGCACGTCTCCGTTGATAGTGCTCGCACTGTCGATCACCTGTTGGGGTACTCAAATGTGTGTGCCTGTGGATCCTCGCCGTCTAATAAAAGACCAGAAACAGCAGCGAAGGACCATCTATGCGGAATTTCTTGCGCATTGCGAGGCTGATCGTGACTTCTGTCGAACATTGTCACAGACGATGAAACATGGGTTCATCTCTTTGAACCGGAATCAAAATGGCAAATCATGGCGTGGCGACGCACCATCTCTCCTCCGAAGGAAAAGTTCTAAGCCGCATTTTCAGCCTCCAAAGTCATGTCGATAGTCTTTTGGAATTCTGAAAGGGTTATTTGTTTGATGCCCTCCATCATCTCTGCGTCTCTGAAGTGTATTGTGCTACACTCAGGATATTGAAGAAACGACTTCAGCTTGTTGCTGCCACAAAAAGGCAAACGAACTACTCCTTTTTCATGACAACGCAAGTCATCACACAACGCTGCGCATCCGAGAGGAGGCCGGCCGAAGTGGCCGTGCGGTTAAAGGCGCTGCAGTCTGGAACCGCAAGACCGCTACGGTCGCAGGTTCGAATCCTGCCTCGGGCATGGATGTTTGTGATGTCCTTAGGTTAGTTAGGTTTAACTAGTTCTAAGTTTTAGGGGACTAATGACCTCAGCAGTTGAGTCCCATAGTGCTCAGAGCCATTTGAACCATCCGAGAGGAACTCACAAAATTTCATTCGATATTCTTCCTCATCCACTCTACAGCCTGGGTCTCGCACCTTCCGACTTCCATCTGTTTGGCATCATGAGGAATGCACTCCACGGGAGGCAGTACGTGGGTGGGTGAAGCGAAGGTGGAGTGGTACCTCGTGACCAGACAGACTCTTCAGATTGAACCGAGAGTTTGTTGAAAATAGGGTTTTCTAGCCAAATGAGTGGGGAATGATATAGTATACTAGAATCCTGAATACAATCAACATCCTCTCAGAAAAAAAAATTGTTGCATTACTTACAGAACCAACCCTTGAGCAACAGTGGTTCTTTGTCTACTGAGGAATGAATTTCTGTTTGCTATTGCTAAAATTTAATTTTGAAAATATCCAAGTCCATGGGATTTGTTATAAATGATATATAAAACTGAAAACAGATTTCATTTCTCATAGACACACCATCATTTGACTACAACTTTTTTTAATGTCAGATCTATATAAGGATCAAAATCACATAATAGTTCGCAAAAATGTGTTATAATATAAAACTGAAGAGCTAAAGAAACTGGTACACCCGCCTAATATCGTGTAAGGACCCGCGAGCAAGCAGACGTGCCGCAACAAGGCGTGGCAAGGACTCGACTAATGTCTTAAATACCGCTGGAGGGAAATGACACCATGAATCCTGCAGGGTTGTCCATATATCCATGAAAGCACGAGGGGTCAAGATCTCTTCTGAATAGCACGTTGCAAGGCATCCCAGATATACTCAATAATGTTCATGTCTGGGTAGTTTGGTGGCTAGTGAAGTATTTAAACTCAGAAGAGTATTCCTGGAGCCACTCTGTAGGAATTCTGGACGATTGGGCTGTCACATTGCTCAGCTGTAATTGGCCAAGTCTGTCGGAATGCACTACGGACATGAATGGATGCAGGTGGTCAGACAGGATACTTACGTATTTGTCACCTGTCAGATTCGTGTCTAGGCGTATCAGGTGTCCCATATCACTCCAACTGCACTCGCCCCACGTCATTACAAAGCCTCCACCAGATTGATCACTCCCCTGCTGACATGCAGGGTCCATGGATTCATGAGGTTGTCTCCATAACCGTACACATCCATTCCCCTAGTCCGACCAGGCCACATGTTTCCAGTCATCAACAGTTCAACGTCGGTCTTGTCAGACCCAGGTGAAGCGTACAGCTTTGTGTCGTGCCGTCATCAAGAGTACACGAGTGGGCATTCGGCTCTAAAAGACCATATCGATATGTTTCGTTGAATCGTTCGCACGTTGACACTTGTTGTGGCCCAGCATTGAAATGTGCATCAATCTGCGAGAGCTTTACACTTCTGTCATATTGAACGATTCTCTTCAGTCGTCGTTGGTCCAGTTCTTGCAGGATCTTTTTCCAGCCGCAGCGATGTCGGAGATTTGATGTTTTACCAGATTCGTGATATTCACGGGACACTCGTGAAATGGTCGTAAGGGAAAGTCGCCACATTACCGCTGCCTCGTAGATGCTGTGTCCCATCGCTCATGCGACGACTATAACAACAATTTCAAACTCGCTTAAATGTTTGTAGCCTGCCATTGTAGCAGCAGTAACCGATCTAACAACTTGTTGTCGTATACAGGCATTGCCGACGCCAGCGCCGTATTCTGGGTGTTTACATATGTCTGTATTTGATTACGCATCCCTACACCAGTTTCTTTAGCGCTTCAATGTAGAAACAAATTTGGAAGCAAATATAATTTCGTGAATATCTTAGAGTGTAGCGTACTTATGTAAAGACCATGAATCACTGACTTTAAAACCGAAATCAGATCAAACATTGCCGAAGAGAAAGGTGGAATCGTAGTTTTCCGAAAGCTCAGGATGGTACATGTCCTATGCGTGTGGTAATTCCCGTCGATGCTATGCGTACAAAATCCATCGACATCATGAACTGTTACCTGGCGATTTAGTGAAGTGGAGGGCATTAGCGCTGATGGCGAAAGATGGTGAAAGATGACGACTGGGTGAGAGACGTGTTGTGCACCGACGAAGCTCATTTCACGCTCCCAGGGTCTGTCAACGCCCAAAACTGCAGAATTTGGGCTACCGGAAATCCGAGAACTGTCGTGGAAACTCCATTGCACGACGAGAAAGTCACGGTATGGGTTGGATTTACCACATCTACCGTTATGGGATCTTTTTTCTTCGAGGAAATGCGTTATTCTGGTTTTGTTACTGTTACCGTGACGGGTGAGAGGTACACCGATATGTTACAGAATCGCATCATCCTCAGCCTGGCTGATAAATACCTGCTGGAACGTACGATGTTTATGCAGGATGGCGCTACCCCCTGTATTGCTAGACGCGTGAAAGATCTCTTGCGCGCGTCCTTTGGTGATGATCGTGTGCTCAGTCGCCACTTCCGTCATGCTTGGCCTCCCAGGTCCCCAGACCTCAGTCCGTGCGATTATTGGCTTTGGGGTTACCTGAAGTCGCAAGTGTATCGTGATCGACCGACATCTCTAGGGATGCTGAAAGACAACATCCGACGCCAATGCCCCACCATTAACCCGGACATGCTTTACAGTGCTGTTCACAACATTATTCTTCGTCTACAGCTATTGTTGAGGAATGATGGTGGACATATTGAGCATTTCCTGTAAAGAACATCATCTTTGCTTTGTCTTAGTTATGCTAATTATTGCGATTCTGATCAGGTGCAGCGCCATCTGTCGGAAATTTTTTGAACTTTGTGTTTTTTTGGTTCTAATAAAACCCCATGTCATTCCAGGCATGTGTGTCAATATGTACCTCTCTATCTACATTATTCGGTGATTTATTCAGTTTTCAAATTTATACCGACTTTTTATCATATATATATATATACACACATATATATATACACACACACACACACACACACACACACACACACACATATATATATATATATATATATATATATATATATATATATATATATATATATATATGTGTGTGTGTGTGTGTGTGTGTGTGTGTGTGTGTGTGTGTGTGTGTGTGTCTGCGTGTCTGTGTGCGTATGTGTGCGTAGTGCGTGTGTTCCTTAAACAGCTATCCGTTATTTCTGTCACCTAACTGTACGTCACTTGCTGCCTCCTAGCCTCGTCCACCTTATGGGCCACTGATATTGGAGAGCTGCATGAAGGGCTACTAACAAATGGTCCGTTCGGGACACTGCATGGTACTGATATGTTCCAAAGGCCCGCATGCGAAAATTCTGTTTTTCAGGGGATCGTATTTCGGGTTATTTTAGCACATATATAAGAGATCAAGTGTTTTGGATAGTCCTTGGCCTAGCGACCATTTGTATCCCTATTGGAAGACAGGCGTATTGCAGGTATCCCACACTACAGGATCGAAATTTAAACATTACACACTTCATCCTGCAGCCAGGAAAATCGAACAAACAGGTTTGTGACTTTGCATTAGGTGTGTTCTAGGATGTATTTTAGGCGTCTTGTAAACGCACCATTTGTTCACGGGCACTTTACGCCTATACAAATGCGCACAAATCTGTACGGCAGTGACACAAAAGATGCCCTAAAATGTGTCCTAACGTGGCTGAAAAGAACTTAAGTCTACTGCTGAATATTGTGTAAAACTGGAAAGACTGCAATTGAGTACGATATTTTTAATAACATTTTTAAACTTTTTAAATACAAATCGTAAGCCAAGTATTTTCGAAAAATCGCAATGGATGTGCGAAGTATGTAGAAAAAAGTAAAGCAAACGATATTCTGTTAATCTTATATTGTACCTGCTTATTTGTTGTTTATATGTTTCAGAGTGTATCAATGTGTGTACATACATAAATACGCTGTCAAAAGGTTACTGACCGCTAGAGTTGGATTTATACAAGCAGCACGCCCTTCTGTAGCAGGCAAAAGAGGGGAACCAGAGGAAAAATGCTCCTGTGGTAGGACGCGTGTATTTCTATTGTCTATTGTCAAACCACAATTTATGAAAGATGTTTATATTTTATTAATAGGATTAAGTAGGAATAATTAATATTTGTCATTTTGGAAATAATTATGGTAGCAGTGTATGTCTGCCCCAAAGTATTGTTGGCGGGAGGGACTACACATTGATATAATTTTAAAAAGGGCGGGAAAGACCGCGTATGGATACATTTTAAGAAAAGAGCGGGAAAGGCCGCGCATTGATACACTTTGTAATGGTAGCAGGGATTGTCTGCACCAGAAACCATTGTTGGCGGGAGAGATCGCACATTAGCGTTCGTAGGAAGTCAGTAGTAAGCGAGATATGAAGCGAGTCGGTAGCAGGTCTGAAGCGAGAGGTTGAGAGGAGCGGTGTGCCTGCCAGCCACCAGCTGTGATTTACAAGAGATTATAAACGGATGTACAGAGACATCAGCTAACTATTATCATAAGAGGAACTAATATTATTGATTTTTTTTATTTTTTTTTATGAGAAACTCAAGACTACTGAAGGTTTGTTTGCGCAATGCTAGCTGTTAGATTATTGTAAAAAGTAAGTCCCATTTGAACGTTTTCAAAATCATTGCATTATCAACAGTAAATATTTGAAGAACGGTTTTCAGAATATTATTAATTTTTGCCAGCAGTATTGCATTACTGATTATAAAGCACCCAAAAAACCATCAACGCAAAAATTTGCAAAATTTTATTGTTGTCAAGAAAAAGTTTTACTATGAATTAGGTAACTTCAGTCAAATTAATTAAAGAATAACGTCAGTTTTAGTAATAAATACAGCCACTTATTATGACAGCCCACCAGCAGCTAATAGAGTATAGTAAAACAGAGTAAGTATATTCATGTCGCAGTTCGATGTAGCAGTCAGATAGCGACCCATTAACAGTAAAAAAGGTAAGGAACAGTTTTGGGTTATTGCAGTTAACGACTGAGGGCCACGACGTTGACACATTCTATGTTTCGTCGAAATAATCAGCAAATCACTTTTAATAAGCAGCATTTACATTTGTATGCGAAGATTGCACTTATTGAGAAAGAGAATTAATTTCAAAAGGGAAGATTTCATTTGTTATTATTAAGCAAGAGATAGAAGTCCTAAGGAAAGGTTTCATAGGTTATTGTAGAAGGGAAGGTTGCGAAACAAAAGAGATATGGAGGAGATGGGAAGGTTTCACTTGGCGAGTGAAGCAATTAACAGGACTACTTTCAATGTAAATGTATAACACATACAAATGATTTTCATCCAGTAGTAACAATTAGATGTATCCTTTAACCCGTGGATGCAGCATTGTTGTCATAGTTCACCAAAAAAAACGTAGTTTTATTTATAAGTATTGAATATGGAGAAACACAGATAAATGCTTTACGGGTCATGCCGAGAGCTGACTCGATTTTCCAGATGCAGAGAGATGTTGAAGTCATGCCTTTCACTGACGATTATTAACAATCAATATTTTACTATAGGCTATGCAGAGAGTAGACACAAGGTACGAAGGAGAGAGGAGAATGAAGATGGTAGTATGTAAGGAATATAATTAATGGTTTATTTTGATAACAGTTGACACAGTGCAGCGCAGCACTACGGATGGAGAAACCACATTAAATTGCTTACTATATGGACTTTGCTATTCGAAAAATTTTTTCTGCATTGAGCATGATATCTTTTACATGATATACATACATAGGAAAAACACATCACGCCAAATGTCAGCATACCGATTCGCACTGTGCGTAAAATGTAAATGTCTTCCCTTAAATAACAATGACGGTGTGTGCTACACAACTCAAACATAATTTATAGTCGACTGGCAATATGACTCGTAACTGACGACCACATTATCGAACGGAACACACAAAAGGAAATTTATCTACTGAAGTGACAGAAAGTGACATAGTTTGTCAAAATGTACTTGCATACTTCAAAAACTGTGAAGGCTCTTATAAAGAGACTCTTGATGTAAATGTTTATTAAACACCAAACTATAATTTATCTAAAGGAAATTTAACTACTAAAGTCACAGAAAGTGACACAGCTAGTCCAAATGTAGCCGTCCGGGGTGGCCGAGTGGTTCTACGCGCTACTGTCTGCAACCGCGCGACCGCTACTGTCGCAGGTTCGAATCCTGCCTCGGGCATGGATGTGTGTGATGTCCTTAGGTTAGTTAGGTTTAAGTAGTTCTAAGTTCTAGGCGACTGATGACCTTAGATGTTAAGTCCCATAGTGCTCAAAGCCACTTGAACCACTAGTCCTAATGTATTTGTATAATTCACAACCTGTGAAGTAATATAGCAGTGTCTTTATGTAATTATTTATATTAGCAGCAGATTATGATTTATTTAAAGGAAATGTATCTGCTAAAGTCACAGAAAGTTACATAGTTTGTATAAAGGTACTTATCTATTTTATTTAAAATGTTGATGCCTAAATGTACTACTAAATTCCACTTACAGGAATATTTTTTTACCTTATTGACCGTCACGTAATGTCATATGTACTGTAAGCTGTATTCACTACAGATGAAAAATTTGTTTTGTATGTAGTTGTTTAAAACTATAAACTTTTTCTACAGTCACACAAGGTGACATATTCTTTCCTTTTAAACGTAAAATAAGAATACGGTAAAGATAATTTTTATGAGCACCGAGGAAAGAGATGACGTAAAATTTGGTAATAACGGCATCAACCATATCCATGAACCTTTTGACAAAATGCTTATACCTGTATCTTAATTCCTGTTCATCCCCATGCGTATGGAGCACAAACAAAGTGAATAGTGAACCACGTTACTTCGAGCTACAATGTTTTCTATGAGGTGTCGGCATACCAAGATGCACACCACAGTCATGATGTACGTCAGCAGGTGCTTGCATACCAAGATGCACACGGTCACTACTAATGGACAATTGGAGTTGGAACTTGTACCTGATGTAGCTGTGGCAACTTAGGCAATTCTATGGTTAACTTAGTGTTTGGTTACACTAAAACTATGGATCAAAGAGTCGACGGAATCACATGGCGAAACCTGGTGTTGTGCTATGTGAGGCAAAGAAACGGACTTTTGAGTGCATTCACAGACAGTTGCCAGAGCTTTGACCATGCTATCCAATTCCATTTTTTTTCCTTCTCTGAATATGGTACTAATAGATGCCAATTTTACCAGTGAAACAAATTTATAATGAAACATAAACTATGTTCTAATTTTTTGCCATTCATTACTATCAGAGATATAAATAACTTTTACTACCTGATGTACACTTCCAACTTACTGGCTCATATTATTTGTATATTTTGATGTGTACTCTTTTGAATATTGTCTTTGTTAGACTTAGCAAAGCAATTTCGTATGACAGTATATACAGGGTGAGTCACCTAACGTTACCGCTGGATATATTTCGTAAATCACATCAAATACTGACCAACCGATTCCACAGACCGAACGTGAGGAGAGGGGCTAGTGTAATTGTTTAATACAAACCATACAAAAATGCACGGAAGTATGTTTTTTAACACAAACCTACGTTTTTTTAAATGGAACCACGTTAGTTTTGTTAACACATCTGAACATATAAACAAATACGTAATCAGTGCCGTTTGTTGCATTGTAAAATGTTAATTACATCCCGAGATATTGTAACCTGAAGTTGACGCTTGAAACGTCCGACGTTCAGTTGCGTGTTGTAACAAACAGCTGTAATATACATCGCGTTTCTACAGAATGATCTGCCAACGTTGCTCGAAAATGTCCCACTGGAAACGCGTCGACGTATGTGGTATCAGCATGATGGTGCACCTGCACATTCCGCAATTAACACTAGGCTGACCCTTGACAGAATGTTCGACGGGCGTTTCATAGGACGTGGAGGGCGCATAAATTGGCCAGCCCGTTCTCCTGATCTTACACTTCTGGACTTCTTTCAGTGGGGTACGTTAAAGGAGAATGTGCACCGTGATGTGCCTACAACCCCAGAGGATATGAAACAACGTATTGTGACAGCCTGCGGCGACGTTACACCAGATGTACTGCGGCGTGTACGACATTCATTACGCCAGAGATTGCAATTGTGTGCAACAAATGATGGCCACCACATTAAACATCTATTGGCCTGACATGCCGGGACACACTCTATTCCACTCCGTAATTGAAAACGGAAACCACGTGTGTACGTGTACCTCACCCCTCATTGTAATGTTCATGTGCGTCAGTGAAAAAGACCAATAAAAAGGTGTTAGCATGTGGACGTAATGTGCTGTTCCAGTCTCTTCTGTACCTAAGGTCCATCACCGTTCCCTTTGGATCCCTACGTAATTCGGTGCTCTCCGATACACACGATCGAACAGCGGAGGAGTGGTACTCAAGCGTCAACTTTAGGTTACAATATCTCCGGATGTAATTAACATTTTACAATGCAACAAACGGCACTGATTACGTATTTGTTTATATGTTCAGATGTACTAACAAAACTAACGTGGTTCCATTTAAAAAACGTAGGTTTGTGTTAAAAAACATACTTCCGTGCATTTTTTTATGGTTTGTATTTACCAGTTACACTAGCCCCTCTCCTCACGTTCGGTCTGTGGAATCGATTCGTCAATATTTGATGTGGTTTACGAAATATATCCAGCGGTAATGTTAGGTGACTCACCCTGTATATGTGTGGGAGAGACTACACACTGATATAATTTTAAAAAGGGCGGGAAAGACCGCGTATGGATACATTTTAAGAAAAGAGCGGGAAAGACCGCGCATTGATACACTTTGTAATGGTAGCAGGGATTGTCTGCACCAGAAACCATTGTTGGCGGGAGAGACTGCACTTTAGCGTTCGTAGGAAGTCAGTAGTAAGCGAGATATGAAGCGAGTCGGTAGCAGGTCTGAAGCGAGAGGTTGAGAGGAGCGGTGTGCCTGCCAGCCACCAGCTGTGATTTACAAGAGATTATAAACGGATGTACAGACATCAGCTAACTATTATCATAAGAGGAACTAATATTATTTATTTATTTATTTTTTTTTATGAGAAACTCAAGACTACTGAAGGTTTGTTTGCGCAATGCTAGCTGTTAGATTATTGTAAAAAGTAAGTCCCATTTGAACGTTTTCAGAATCATTGCATTATCAACAGTAAATATTTGAAGAACGGTTTTCAGAATATTATTAATTTTTGCCAGCAGTATTGCATTACTGATTATAAAGCACCCAAAAAACCATCAACGCAAAAATTTGCAAAATTTTATTGTTGTCAAGAAAAAGTTTTACTATGAATTAGGTAACTTCAGTCAAATTAATTAAAGAATAACGTCAGTTTTAGTAATAAATACAGCCACTTATTATGACAGCCCACCAGCAGCTAATAGAGTATAGTAAAACAGAGTAAGTATATTCATGTCGCAGTTCGATGTAGCAGTCAGATAGCGACCCATTAACAGTAAAAAAGGTAAGGAACAGTTTTGGGTTATTGCAGGTAACGACTGAGGGCCACGACGTTGACACATTCTATGTTTCGTCGAAATAATCAGCAAATCACTTTTAATAAGCAGCATTTACATTTGTATGCGAAGATTGCACTTATTGAGAAAGAGAATTAATTTCAAAAGGGAAGATTTCATTTGTTATTATTAAGCAAGAGATAGAAGTCCTAAGGAAAGGTTTCATAGGTTTGTGTAGAAGGGAAGGTTGCGTAACAAAAGAGATATAGAGGAGACGGGAAAGTTTCACTGTTCAGCAGAAAAACTTTAAAGGTTGTGACAGAAAATTAAGGAACCACTTACCTTAATCCTCGTTCAGCCATCCTCACCAATAATTTGGGCATGCGTACTCGCACTTTTGGTGATGCAAGAGAGTAACAGACATTCGGTGGTGGTGGGACAGAGAAAAAGCAGGGCCATTGGGAGAAAAAAAGAAGAATGAGGAGACAGTGACGGTCGGAGAGTGAAACTGGGACAGGGAGATGGATGAAGACAGTAGCAGTGGGAACCAAAGAGAGAGGATATATTGATGGTCAGTGAGAAATACTGCCAGTGAAAGATAGAGATGTATCGAGATACAAGCAGCGAGAGCAAAAGGAAGACGGTGGAAATGAAAAATGGGGGTGAATGGAAACCGTACGTGGGCTAGGGGTCTGAAACCTCCTACATAGGCGAACTTTAGTAAGTAGTTGTGTACATGTTATAGTTAAATTTACCCTGAGATATTTAAGTCTTATTTTTATCTACGATCATGTTGGAAGCTGAAAAAATGAATTAAAATTTGTGTCTCGGCCGGGACTTGGACCCAGGTCTTCTTGATTGCTAGGGAGTTATGTTGACCACTACACCATCGCAGCACTATGCCAACAGCGCTGTATGAACTACCCAAGTCGAATGCTCTCCGCAACACAAACTCCAGTTCACATCTCCAGCTTATTTTCCCCTTACATTGTCACTAGGAAAAATTTTATTATACGATCTTATACAGTCACATGTAGTACAGGACTTCTCCAGTACGTCGAACGCTGGGATGCTATTCCAATCTCGAAGAGCCCTGGTAATAGGGACGATGTAAGGCGAAAATAAGCTGGAAATGTGAATTGAAATTTGTGTTAGCGAGGGCATTCGACTTGGGTAGTTCGTGTAGCTATTTTGGCTTCAGTGCTGTGGTGATGTAATAGTCAGCATATTTCTCTAGTAAGCAAGAAGGCACGGTCGCAGCATAAATTTTAATTCATTTCTTCAGTTTCAAACATTATCGTAGTTTAAGAAGTAGGTAAAAGGGAGGGCCAAGGGAAAATAATAAGTTGGACCCCCAGAATTTTTGGCTTCCGAGTAAGTGACAGTGGGAAAGAAAGACAAACGGAGGCTGTGTAAGTGAGAGAGGAGACAATGGCGACAACATGTACCATAAATCTATGGGAAAAAAGGAGACAGTGGGAAAGAGACAGATAAAGTCTGTGGCTGTAAGGGGTAGATGCTGAGTATGAAGGCTTAACTACAAATAAAGGGTGAGGAAGAGGATTTAGAATGTTTTGTGTTGAAAGAGCGCGAATATGCAAAAGTATTTTTCCGCTGACAAAGAATATTCCTATTAAGAAAGCATTCTTGAGTTCACGCTCGCCTGGTAATGGATAACCCAACCCATAGCTTCCTAACACATGTATCATCACCGGCAGAAGTGACCAACCGAGAACACTGCTGCCAACCAGCAGTAACAACTGGCAGCAATAGGTGTCCAGTGACGTGCGCCAGCTTCACACTGGCTATGATGCCACTCAGGCCGTTTCGGACAGCTGATTCGTCTTTCTGTAGGCATGGAACCCCCTGCTTCAACAAAGATATCACACGCTGAATGAGCTGTGGTTTTACATCGCCGTATCAGAAATGGGACAGCAGTCAAAACTGTGAGTCACTCGTGGCTTCTCATCCAACAAGGTGGGTCGTTTCATCTGACAAGGAAGTGATACAGAAGTAAATATTGTTATTTGTATATTCCTGACATTGTCAGACAGGTGGCGATCTGTCATCATCGGATCTTATTCTTTAAAACTATATATATATATATATATATATATATATATATATATATATATGATGACACCATAGCTCTGTCGATATCGGTCACCCAGTAATATGCTATCCGATGATGACAGCGTAGCATTGTCGAAATCTATCATCCAGTAAAATTTTTTTTAGTGATTTTGGCTTGTGAAGTTTGCTTCAGGTAGAGTGTTATTTAATACATTGGAAATATAAAACTGTCATTGGCAAATGTATCCATTACATTTAGATAAAATGAAAGTACGTTTATGTAAGATGTGTCATGATCTGCATAATAACATCACCCTTCACCTAGAAAATGCGCTAGTCCATAAACATTGTTTGTCAATAACAAAACAGAAATCTTTGAAAAGCGAATAACAGAAAAATTCATACTTCCTCATATATGGCACAGGCTTCCTTTCATTACCTTCCATATCTAAAGGAATTTGTTACTGTAAAATCTTTCGAGTTCCAGGAAGGAATTACGGCAGTCATTGATAAGTAATTTTGCAGACAAATCAGTGATGCATTCTACTACTTGTAAACAGACGAACAAGCTTTTTAAACGTAAAATGAGACTGGCTGTGTATTTCAACTGATATTAATAACAGTCACAGAGCGCCTAACCTGCATCGAACATTGGCATTCTAATTTGATGTTATATCCATTTTGTTTATTTCTAATACTATTTTACTAAAGATAGCAAAATCTACGCTGGACAGCTAAAAATTTAATTGTCAGAACGTAACGAAATCAAACTCACAGTATATTTACGCGGTGACATTTATTGAACTAAATGGAGAAAAACGTAAATTAGTTACAAACTATTGCATGCACACACTTTATTCACCATGTAAACGTCACTACAGATATTCGGGTTTAGGTTATGGCATATTCGATATGTCTGCCACCACTGGTGATGATGTGGTGCAGACGAGTAGCGAAATTCTGCATGAGACGCTGAAGTGTCGGAACATCGATGCTGTCGATGACCTCCGGAATGGCTGTTTCAGCAACATGGCGTTATAGCATTACACTGTTCACAAGGTTTACTGAATGAGCTCAACACGGATCAAAAGTGCTCCAGGGTTAAGGTCTTTAATTCGTTCTCGAATAGTATTTTTCTCTTACATATTGCCACTGGTGTAATATCCTTGCCGTCACATATTTTTCTGAGCTTTTTCATTGCTGCACACCTCGTCTTTACTATAGCCCCACAAAAATGAGTCGCATTTGTTGCGATCCGGAGAACATGGCGACCTGTTGAGGCCCATGCCAGTGGCCTCTAGGCATTCCACAGCCTCCACGACATCAATCACTCTCCTGCTTCGATGGGGTCGACCTCCGCCTTGCGTGAACAACATCTTGTCGAAATCAGGGTCGCTTTGAATAATGGGGACGAAATCGTCTTCCAAAACCATTAGGTACCGTTGGTAGTCACCGTGCCAATATCACACCGATTATTCCGTAACTGGACATTGCACACCACACTGTCACCTGTTGAGAGTGAAGAGACTCCTCTTCGCGAAACACGCCAATTTTGCCTACTGACAAACCCATCCAAATGAAAGTGGGCTTCGTCGCTATAGCAAACCATTCTAACTCCCATCTGGCCCCGCGACCGACCGTGCAGTTTGAACGTCCTAACGCAACCTGTTCGGAAGTTATGACGATTTTATTTCACATAATTCAATAATTGTCACCTTGTAGTTGAAATTAAAATAACAGGTTGTGTAGTCACGAGATATCGGAAGTCCTCGGCAGTTTAGATGCCGCGCCAAGATGGGCGAGCGGGGCCAATGGAACTTGCCACCGATGAGTGCGGTCGTGCGGCACGCTGGAAGAACTCGCCTCCAGTAGTGGGCTCCTAAGTGCAGGGGGACTTATAGATGCACGACAAGCACTATGCTGGACCACCAGGCGTCAGCTGCGCCATTGGGATAACAGCGATTCGACAGTCGTAACGTGACGCCGGCGGCCTGTAGAAGGTTGATCTTTTGCATATCGGGACTACTGTATTGTGGGGCTATCTTATGGGGTCGGTGTATTTCACAGACGGCCGAAAAACAGTGAACGTTGATGGTTAATCGAAATATACTTCTATGAAATATTAAGTGCTACCGGATAGCGTTTCTGCCGGGAGCGCAGGTTTGGATCGAGCCAGCGCAAGGCCAGTGGTGATTCTTTTTAATGAGTATCACAGGGGACAGTACGCAGAAAACGGTTCTGCAATTACACCGTGTTTCTAAGGTTGACTCGATTTGGTCGTCAATTTTAATGCTTCTAGTGCAGGTTGTTGGCCGGCCGCTGGTGGCCGAGCGGTTCTGGCGCTACAGTCTTGAACCGCGCGACCGCTACGGTTGCAGGTTCGAATCCTGCCTTGGGCATGGATGTGTGTGTTGTCCTTAGGTTAGTTAGGTTTAAGTAGTTCTAAGTTCTAGAGGACTTATGACCTCAGCAGTTGAGTCCCATAGTGCTCAGAGCCATTTGCAGGTTGTTGGCTTGCGAATCCAGTGATATTTAGGTGACGAGATGAATTGAATGATATTGCAGTGAGTATATCATTCCGTAATTACGATGCAATGCTCGCATGTCCGAAGGAATAGCCCCTGCGGCGATAAAATCGTAGTGAAATACATAAAATGTATTGACAGTCGCGAATAAGGACTACCATCAGCTGCATAACGGAATGACGGCAACGAAAATTTGTGCCGGACCGGAACCCGAACTCAGATCCCGATGTATCTCGACCGGTCGCCTTGCCATTGCACTATCTATTTTGTTTTTTAGACGCTACCCCCCCCTTTTTTCATCTCTTGCTTACATGGCAGCCTCTTTATTATGATTTTTTAATTTTTTTTTTTTTTTTTTACGAAGACTGTCAGCACCAGCAGGCGGAGGCAAACAGGGCAGGGGTCGAAGATCCGAGGCCTGGCCATAATGCCTCTCCCATACCTGTCACTAAGTAGCTCCGTTATTTCCATGTATTCCCTTAAATGTCTTAAACTGTAGAACAAAACTGAAGTAGTAATTAAAGTAAATAAATAACAGATTGCCACTTCCAATGGCGTGAGCACTTTGTAGGACGTAACTCATAACAGGCAAGAAGGTGACGGACAAATCCATAACAAGAATTCATTCCAAACATTTCACAATGTAAGTTATTATGCACTGGGGACGTATGATACCTGTAAGGAAGCCATATATTTTTTCCAGGTGTCTTGCTACCGTCTAAGGCCTGGGTATTAGTCTCTGATAGAGAGGCCTGATTCGAACATTTTGGCAGCGTACCGTTGAACTCTCTTCAGTTGTCAATACGCTACGTGCAGGCGAATGCTGATTTCCTTCATTTTCTCCCTGACGTGATATGTAAGGGCCTTGCCCATTTCCAGTTTCCTGTGATGAGGCTGACAAGATCTCCGCATGCAATAGTTTTTGTTGATGACGCACATCGCCCCCGTAGGTGAGTGTCAGGTGTTTCCTCGGTAAAGATTTGACACGGGGACAGGTTGCCTTAAGATGAACCGGGGATCCACACACTACGCAGGTTCTTGGTTGGCTATCACAAACAACTAAGGCTCTGAAGCCTTGAACAATAATATACAACGGGATGTGTTTATGAAGATCAATTCTAACATTTCGCACACCACTGTCAACATTAAAATGTTTGTTGCCCGTCCATTTCTCACCAGTAACCTGCAAAACCGTTCCATAAGGCGTTAACGCTTGTTTAAAGAGATCGAACTTCATTTCAAATGGGAGGTTCAATATGCACACAGATCGCAACCCTAAACCAGCGTAACTGATCGCTATTGAACTTGATTCACCATTGAAATGAAGAAAGTAGGCCACACCGCCTGTTTCTGTCATAATCCGGGTACACGTTTCAACATGTCGCAGTCTAACATACACTGCATTGTCAAGGGAATCTTACGCCAAACCGTGAATGTCATCATCTTGTAATCCTATCTTTTCGAACAACCAATCGTCGATTTCATAAACTTTCGGCCTTTCATACCAACAAGGGAACGAAAATTTCAACGTAGACTTCCGAATCTGAGTTTCCGTCACAGGATGGCTGTGCTGTACTCGCAAGCTGCAGGGACATCCGGCCGACGACGTGCCCCACTCACGGCGAGCTTCGCACACGACAGTGGTTAGGCCAGCACGACTGCCTGAGCACGACTAACGGGCACACCCAAACTTCCATGTGTCGTCAGCCATATCAGATGTCCCATATCACTCCAACTGCACGCGTATCGCACCATTACAGAGCCTCCACCAGCTTGCACAGTCTCCTGCTGACATGCCGGGGTCCATGGATTCATGAGGTTGTCTCCATATCCGTACACGTCCATCCGCATGATACAATTTGAAATGATGCACGTCCGACCAGGCAACATGTTTTCAGTCATCAACACTCCAATGTCGGTGTTGACGGTCCAGGCGAGGCATAAAGCTTTGTTGTCGTGCAGTCATCAAGGGTCCACGAGTGGGACTTCGTCTACGAAAGCCCATATCAATGGTGTTTCGTTGAAAGGTTCGCACGCTGATACTTGTTGATGGCCAAGCTTTGAAATCTGCAGCAATTTACGGAAGGGTTGCACTTCTGTCATGTTGAACGATTCTCTTCAGTCGTCATTGGTCCCGTTCTCACAAGATATTTTTCTGACCGCAGTGATGGCGGAGATTTGACCTTATACCGGATGCCTGATATTCACAGTACACTCGTGAAATTGTCGTACAGGAAAATCCCACTTCATCGCTGCCTCGAAGATGCTGTGTCCCATCGCTCGTGTGCCGACTATAACAGCACGTTCAAACTCGCTTAAGTCTTGATAACCTGCCACTGCAGCAGCAGTAACCGATCTAAAAAGTGCGCCAGACCCTTGTCTTATTTAGGCGTTGTATTGGAATATGCATGACTACAAATTTCGTTGGCGCTTCAGTGTAGAATTACGTCAGGGCTACTGCAGTTATCTTTGATATTCTTCATGCAGTCGTATTGTGTTACTTCTTTGACATGCAATGCCTTTAATATTATTTGAAGAATGTACTGTGCTTTTAATTCTGTGAACAATGGGATATCCTACATAATGAACTGACTGATCAGCAGCATTTTTTTAAAAAATGGAATCTCCGTTTACCCCCTCTTTCGTTTATCATTTTATGTTCATTTCTTTTGTGAGAGACGCTAGATGCAGTGGAAAGTTTTTATAGGGTCGGATATTGAACTAGTTCTAATTTTTATACTGATAATTTAGGTTTTCCAGTCCCCTTAATGCGGTGGTACATCCGAGCAAAATGAAAAGAGAACATAAGCTTAGGCCCAATGGCAACGCTCGGAAATGCAGGAAAGTCGTAGCATGATTTTAAATAAATTCTACTGTCATTTTTAAGAAAGGCTGCGGACTAACTTGTACTGCACCGTTTTTAAAGACTGGCTCTACGTTAGTAGTATTCAAAAGACCCCATTCTGTAGATATTTTGAGAGTCATGTTGTTCGCCATGACAATATTGGATTTTGAACAGTTGTGTCTGCAAAGAGACACAAATGCCAAATTCCGAATTACAATGGAAATCCATCAATTGCCTGCAAAACGTGTAATGTTCATTTAAGCACCGAGAAACAAACAGTTTTCTGAGTTTTATAACATGCACACACAATGGATGACCAACCAATAATAATAAAAAATAGCACAATATGTGTTCTAGTGAATCATTATTATTTTGCACCATGAATAATAATAGTAGTAATAATATTGTATGGCTGCTGTATGTTTACGTCAGTACTTATATTTTGGGATGGCTGCTGTCGTCCAGGGGTGGTCTCAGTTTCCGCAATATCTGAAATTAATTGGTACGGGCCGTCATCTCGGAATGACGGAGGGCGCTAGTGCCATTTTAAAATCGCTGACTTTTTAATAATATCGGATGTCACTTTCAAACCCAGTTCCATGAAATCTGGCTCTGGATCTTATAATCTTCTAGCAGTGTTTAATTGCAGAGTGATATCTACAACTTCCTTCTCTTTTGAAAACCAAATTCCAACTAACTAGTAGCGGAAATGGCACGAATAACATCTCAAAACACTCCACAAGTGAAATGTATGTGCCTGAGTATTTTCAGTAAAATAAATACTCTCTGTATCTTTGACAACATAGATAGAATTCTGATTTCGTGTGATAGTTTGTTACATTAAAATATGTTTTTCCCTCATAAACTATCATCTTGTTCATTTTTATGTATCGTGATAAATAACAGGGTCATTAATTTTTTGGAGTCAACCTGTCTTTAATGTAAGTCATATTACAATGTTTTTCATAATTTAAGAAACGGACAATCAAGTAGCAAATCAGGTCGAAAGTAATGAAAAACTGAGTTTCTGATCAGAAATTGAAAATCGCAAGAATTGGATCAAAAGAGTATCAGTCGATTCATCTTCCAACAATCCAATATTTAACTTCCTGGCAGATTAAAACTGTGTGCCGGACCGAGACTCGAACTCGGAAGGCAATGGTTCAAATGGCTCTGAGCACTATGCGACTTAACTTCTGAGGTCATCAGTCGCCTAGAACTTAGAACTAATTAAACCTAACTAACCTAAGGACATCACACACATACATGCCCGAGGCAGGATTCGAACCTGCGACCGTAGTGGTCACTCGGTTCCAGACTGTAGCGCCTAGAACCGCACGGCCACTACGGCCGCCGAAGGCAATGGTCCCGAGTTCGAGTCTCGGTCCGGCACACAGTTTTAATCTGCAGGAAGTTTCATATCAGTGCACCCTCCGCTGCACAGTGAAAATTTCAGTTTAAAAGAGTGGACAGCTTTGGGTTGTAACTTCAACAAACAATACGGATCATACAGGTCAAAAATATCGTTTTTATGTATTTTCATGCATGCATGTATCTACAGGGTGTTTCAAAAATGACCGGTATATTTGAAACGGCAATAAAAACTAAACGAGCAGCGATAGAAATACACCGTTTGTTGCAATATGCTTGGGACAACAGTACATTTTCAGGCGGACAAACTTTCGCAAATACAGTAGTTACAGTTTTCAACAACAGATGGCGCTGCAAGTGATGTGAAGGATATAGAAGACAACGCAGTCTGTGGGTGCGCCATTCTGTACGTCGTCTTTCTGCTGTAAGCGTGTGCTGTTCACAACGTGCAAGTGTGCTGTAGACAACATGGTTTATTCCTTAGAACAGAGGATTTTTCTGGTGTTGGAATTCCACCGCCTAGAACACAGTGTTGTTGCAACAAGACGAAGTTTTCAACGGAGGTTTAATGTAACCAAAGGACCGAAAAGCGATACAATAAAGGATCTGTTTGAAAAATTTCAACGGACTGGGAACGTGACGGATGAACGTGCTGGAAAGGTAGGGCGACCGCATACGGCAACCACAGAGGGCAACGCGCAGCTAGTGCAGCAGGTGATCCAACAGCGGCCTTGGGTTTCCGTTCGCCGTGTTGCAGCTGCGGTCCAAATGACGCCAACGTCCACGTATCGTCTCATGCGCCAGAGTTTACACCTCTATCCATACAAAATTCAAACGCGGCAACCCCTCAGCGCCGCTACCATTGCTGCACGAGAGACATTCGCTAACGATATAGTGCGCAGGATTGATGACGGCGATATGCATGTGGGCAGCATTTGGTTTACTGACGAAGCTTATTTTTACCTGGACGGCTTCGTCAATAAACAGAACTGGCGCATATGGGGAACCGAAAAGCCCCATGTTGCAGTCCCATCGTCCCTGCATCCTCAAAAAGTACTGGTCTGAGCCGCCATTTCTTCCAAAGGAATCATTGGCCCATTTTTCAGATCCGAAACGATTACTGCATCACGCTATCAGGACATTCTTCGTGAATTTGCGGCGGTACAAACTGCCTTAGACGACACTGCGAACACCTCGTGGTTTATGCAAGATGGTGCCCGGCCACATCGCACGGCCGACGTCTTTAATTTCCTGAATGAATATTTCGATGATCGTGTGATTGCTTTGGGCTATCCGAAACATACAGGAGGCGGCGTGGATTGGCCTCCCTATTCACCAGACATGAACCCCTGTGACTTCTTTCTGTGGGGACACTTGAAAGACCAGGTGTACTGCCAGAATCCAGAAACAATTGAACAGCTGAAGCAGTACATCTCATCTGCATGTGAAGCCATTCCGCCAGACACGTTGTCAAAGGTTTCGGGTAATTTCATTCAGAGACTACGCCATATTATTGCTACGCATGGTGGATATGTGGAAAATATCGTACTATAGAGTTTCCCAGACCGCACCGCCATGTGTTGTTGAAAATTGTAACTACTGTAATTTCGAAAGTTTGTCTGCCTGAAAATGTACTGTTGTCCCAAGCATATTGCAACAAACGGTGTATTTCTATCGCTGCTCGTTTAGTTTTTATTGCCGTTTCAAATATACCGCTCATTTTTGAAACACCCTGTATGTATGTATATATTTTTACAACCTATTTTTTATGTAAACCATATTAAAATGTTTTCTTCATTTATGAAACCGAGAACAAAATAGCAAATCTGGCCGAAAGCAATGAAAAACTGAGCTTCTGTTGAAAAATTCAAAATAGCGAGAGATAGACCAAAAGTGTTATCGGTCGATTCATGTACCAAGAATCCTGCATCCAAGGATTCAGTTAAAAAGAGTGAAACAGCTTTGGGTTGTTATAACTTCGATAACCAATACGAATTACACGGGTTAAAAGTATCCTTCTTATGTACTTACATATGTGACAAGATTATGTCTGTCATTATTCAAAAGCCAACATTTAATTTATCTGTTGCCTCAAAATCCAACTGCAACAACTGTGTTACTCAGTAAAATGTATTGCACAAAAATTACGTATATGTATCTTTCATCTAAATTTCATTGTAACCCTTAAGTAACACTAATATAACGCTTATAATTTTTTGTCTCTGCTGGTTAATAATTCTGTTTCGGTACGGGATCCCCACAGAATCCCACTTCTCTGTTACTCTGGAGGGGTTGTGCAGATACAAAGAAATCAAACCTCTGTTGTGCGACTCGTCAAACATCACAGAAGAATCAGTGACTCATTGCCTGCTCGCGAGGCCCGTTTCTGTAAGACCTTCTGCTTCTGGAGTCTAGAACTCAAGGTAGGACGCCGGGTCAAGTTAGTCGCGCAGCAGCATTCGCTTGTTTCGCCACACGTCGGAGGCGCTGCCTGGCGGGGGAACTGGGAGTCGGGTCTCTGGGCCGATAAAGCTCCAAGATGTAATTAAGATAATACATATTAACCTAGCTGTTTGTCTCTTTAATTTAAGTCAATTTAAAGGTTAATTTGGGCGGGATCGCGGTGTGGGCTCGGTGGGGAGGAGGGGGGAAGGTACGGGGAGGAAGTTGGACCGCAGTTTGCAGCCGCTAATGCCAGACCTCGCCGTCTTCCCTGGCCCCCCTCTCCCCCCCTCCCCCACCATCAACAACACCCCTCGCCCTCACCCCTCAAACGGCGCTACTGACGCTACCTCGGCGCATCGATCTGCGGAGCTCAGCACATAGTTCGTCCCGTGGACCTCTTTCTGCCGCCAGGACGGATGCTCTGCCACTAGAGAGAGACGGCAGACGTCGAGGGGCAACTGCCGAGTTACGTGAAGAAGAAGTTTTTAATTTGATATTTCGTCTAAAGTCAAAAATAATTTCTTGTCAGTGCTTCTAAAACATAATCCGGTGATACAGCTGCCAGTATTTTTTGTTTTGTTTTATTTGTCTATCTATTACCTAATATTCAATGTGGTGACTGTACTAAAAAGTACAGGATATAAATGAACAAAAGATACAATGTGTAACACGCCCGGGAGTACGAATGGATGAGGGGTACCTTAAATTGACTTCTCGTTTCGTGACCGTGCGCCCCGTCCACAGCACGTACCTGGTAATCCCGCGGCGGTCGTACTGTTCTGCTCCACACTGCTGTTGGCTTGCCTGAAATTATGTATCGAAATATGCAAGCGGGTTTAGGGGAGCCACTCAACGTTAAAACACAACACTCTCCTATGTCTGGTACAACCGTCTGTATTCTGAGACGATATGGAAACCACAGGTTGCACTGTTTACACTCGAAATCGTAAATGTTTATTGCAATTAACAATCTTGATGATTAACAGTCCAAAATATAATTCAGACGAGCGTACGCGTAACCGAGACGACGCAGGTGATTGTTGATTATGCGGAAGCCGAATGATCGAACGAAAGTTCTTACGCTCGTCACACATACAGATATCTGGTAATAGTCCTCCATGTCACTAGTAATGATATAACACTGTTCGTAAAGTTAATTTTTCAGTTCTCAGTTCTCACTTGTACGAGCGTGGGCGTAACTGTCGCGGCGCGGCTGGTTGTTGATAATGCGGAAGGCGATGATCGAACGCACGTTCTCATGCTGGCTACAAATCACTGGCACTTGATTGCACACTTTTGTGGTAAATAGTATTACTGATTCACATTTGTTCATTGTTGGAGACCGAACACGGCGCGGATGATCTATGTTATGCGACACGCAACGAGAGGATACATAAATACATTATTAACGCATCTGCGCATTTTCAATTACTTCTTGACGCACTTTCCTTTGAACTATTTCCATATGTCATCACTTTACTATAATAGCACTTGTAGCAACACTTCAACCTGAATACCAACAATGCTTCTACTTGCAGAGCTACACACTACACAACATAACAGTTTCGTGTCCCGTGCTCGACTCTCTAGATGCGACTGCTCGCAAAAGTACTTCACAACTAAGAAAGCGATACGACAATACGCTTACAAATGAGCATGTCATTACCAACAGGAATAATCAGTGGACCTTTATTACGTATCTTAATGATGAATATCACTCCGTAGCTAGCGTGAATGTCGAAAAAAGAAATTATTGTCGGGAGGACTGACTCGGCATGTAGGAAAGCCAAAACAACATTCGGTGCAATTAAAAGTCAGGGTAGTAACATTAAGAGTACAAAGGGGATTCCACTGTTACATGCAGAGCAGATAGCGGATAGGTGGAAGAAGTACACTGAACGCATCTATGAGAGGGAAGGTTTGTCTGATGTAATAGAAGAAGAAACAGTCGATCTAGAGGAGATAGGGGATCCAGTATTAGAAACGGAATTTAAGACAGCTTTGGGATACAGAACGTTATATCAGAATTTCTAAAGTCATTGGGGAAGTGTCAACACAAAACGACTATTCACGTTGGTGTTTAGAATGTACACTCCTGGAAATTGAAATAAGAACACCGTGAATTCATTGTCCCAGGAAGGGGAAACTTTATTGACACATTCTTGGGGTCAGATACATCACATGATCACACTGACAGAACCACAGGCACATAGACACAGGCAACAGAGCATGCACAATGTCGGCACTAGTACAGTGTATATCCACCTTTCGCAGCAATGCAGGCTGCTATTCTCCCATGGAGACGATCGTAGAGATGCTGGATGTAGTCCTGTGGAACGGCTTGCCATGCCATTTCCACCTGGCGCCTCAGTTGGACCAGCGTTCGTGCTGGACGTGCAGACCGCGTGAGACGACGCTTCATCCAGTCCCTAACATGCTCAATGGGGGACAGATCCGGAGATCTTGCTGGCCAGGGTAGTTGACTTACACCTTCTAGAGCACGTTGGGTGGCACGGGATACATGCGGACGTGCATTGTCCTGTTGGAACAGCAAGTTCCCTTGCCGGTCTAGGAATGGTAGAACGATGGGTTCGATGACGGTTTGGATGTACCGTGCACTATTCAGTGTCCCCTCGACGATCACCAGTGGTGTACGGCCAGTGTAGGAGATCGCTCCCCACACCATGATGCCGGGTGTTGGCCCTGTGTGCCTCGGTCGTATGCAGTCCTGATTGTGGCGCTCACCTGCACGGCGCCAAACACGCATACGACCATCATTGGCACCAAGGCAGAAGCGACTCTCATCGCTGAAGACGACACGTCTCCATTCGTCCCTCCATTCACGCCTGTCGCGACACCACTGGAGGCGGGCTGTACGATGTTGGGGCGTGAGCGGAAGACGGCCTAACGGTGTGCGGGACCGTAGCCCAGCTTCATGGAGACGGTTGCGAATGTTCCTCGCCGATACCCCAGGAGCAACAGTGTCCCTAATTTGCTGGGAAGTGGCGGTGCGGTCCCCTACGGCACTGCGTAGGATCCTACGGTCTTGGCGTGCATCCGTGCGTCGCTGCGGTCCGGTCCCAGGTCGACGGGCACGTGCACCTTCCGCCGACCACTGGCGACAACATCGATGTACTGTGGAGACCTCACGCCCCACGTGTTGAGCAATTCGGCGGTACGTCCACCCGGCCTCCCGCATGCCCACTATACGCCCTCGCTCAAAGTCCGTCAACTGCACATACGGTTCACGTCCACGCTGTCGCGGCATGCTACCAGTGTTAAAGACTGCGATGGAGCTCCGTATGCCACGGCAAACTGGCTGACACTGACGGCGGCGGTGCACAAATGCTGCGCAGCTAGCGCCATTCGACGGCCAACACCGCGGGTCCTGGTGTGTCCGCTGTGCCGTGCGTGTGATCATTGCTTGTACAGCCCTCTCGCAGTGTCCGGAGCAAGTATGGTGGGTCTGACACACCGGTGTCAATGTGTTCTTTTTTCCATTTCCAGGAGTGTATGAGTCTGCCGACGCACCATCTGAACTTCGGAAAAGTATCATCCTCACAATTCTGAGGACTGCAAGAGCTGACAAGTACGAGAATCATCGCACAATCAGCTTAACAGCTCATGCATCAAAGTTGCTGACAAGTACGATATACAGAAGAATGGAGACGAAAATTGAGGATGTGTTAGGCGACGATCAGTTTGGCTTTACGAATGGTAAAGGCATCAGAGAGGCAATTCACACATTGTGGTTGATAATGGAAGCAAGACTAAAGAAAAATCAAGACTCTTCCATAGGATTAGTCGACCTGGAAAAAGCGTTTGACGATGTAACATGGTGGAACACGTTCAAAATTCTGAGAAAAAAAGGGGACAGGGAGGTAATATACAATACACCAGGAGTGGAATTAAAATTCAAGGTGAAAGGATTCATTGATACGATTCACTAATGACATTGCTATTATGAGTGAAAGTGAAGAAGAATTACATGATCTGCTGAATGGAATGAACAGTGTAATGAGTACAGAATATGGACTGAGATTAAATCGAAGAAAGACGAAAGTAATGAGAAGTAGCAGAAATGAGAACAGCAAGATGGATTGATGGTCCCGAATTAGATGAAGATAAGGAATTCTGCTGTCTAGGCAGAAACATAAACAATTACGGAGGACATCAAAAGCAGACTAGCACTACCAAAAAGGGCATTGCTCATCAAGAGAGGTCTACTAGTATCAAATATAGGCCTTAATTCGAGGAAGACATTTGTGAGAATGTATATTTGCAGCACTGAGTGGTATGGTAGTGAAACATGGACTGTGGGAAAAGCGGAACAGAAGTGAATCGAAGCATTTGAGATGTGGTGCTACAGACAACTGTTGAAAATTGGATGGACTCATAAGGTAAGGAATGAGGAGGTTCTGTGGAGAATCAGAGAGGAAAGAAATATGTGAAAAACACTGATAAGGAGAACGGACAAGGTCATGGGACACCTGTTAAGACATCAGGGAATAACTTCCATGGTACCAGAGCAGCTGTAGAGGGCAAAAACTGTAGAGGAAAACAGAGATTGGAATACATCCAGCAAATAGTTGCGGGCGTAGGTTGCAAGTACTACTCTGAGATGAAGAGGTTGGCACAGGAGAGGAATTCGTGGTGCGCGGTATCAAACCAGTCAGAAGACTGATGACTCAAAAAAAAAAAAGTACGCGAGGTGGGAAAGGAATGACACATGGATATATTGGAAGAAATATACGTACATTCATAAGTAAATTTTGAAAACTCGAAATGACGTACTGAATGATCGGACTGAACTGAGGAATAAAAAATTACCAACGACTTCAGTGATATTCTCATCGTGCTGTTTTCTTTCTCTCCCGCTATTGTTTTTTTTTTTTTTTTCATGAACCTTAACTGAGGCCCGGAACAGTTTATGCTTGTGTTCTGACGCCATATTCACTAATACAATAAATATCCTGATAGAATGAACCAATATATATAGCCTAGTCTCCTAGTCTATAGGTTCTCATTATACCTATACTTTACTGCATTTTATGGGTTCTCATTATACCTATACTTTACTGCATTAACATCAGGTCAATGAGTATTTCTCGCTTTCTGCATTTTCTAATCTGCCGTGGAATCTTTTATAGCAATTTAATTGACTTTTACGGACGTACGTATGTACATTGCTATTTTGTAAATTGAGATACTGCCAATTTCAGGTGCAATGAAGAGGTAAGACTAGTAACTGCATGTTCTATTTCAGTTGTAACACAAAGAGAAGACTAAAGACTTGCTTTACTGCGGCAACTATATTATTACGATTCTTATAAGAGGATTGACTGAAAAGTAATGTGTCCACCTTCGTAATTCTTCAAAAGTTGGCAGAATTGGTAAGTGGCAGGTACTAGCGTGTTCCGTAACAGAAGTTCAGAGACTGAATCTCACCACCGTACTGCATCCTACATACAGTCCAGATTTAGCACCGTGTGACTTCCACCTGTTCCCGATAATGAAAGACGATCGGCGGGGACATCATTATGCTTTTGATGAAGACGTTGAGAGAACTGTGAGACTGTGATTGCGGAAACAGAGTGTCGACTTCTTCCGTGACGGCTTCAGAAAACTTGTTCATCGTTTTTAGAAAGGTATCCAATTGGCTGGTGATTATGTGGAAAAGTGAATATTGATCATTAAAGATCACATTCTAAGGATGATATCTGCGTTTGATTAATTAAAAAATTCCCATCCAAACCCAATTAACGAAAGTGGAGTCATTACTTGTCATTCAACGTTCGTATTATCTACATCTGAGGCCACTCTGAAATGGTTCTTCGTGTACGCGTTTTATTCCAATTAAATATAAGAGTGGAGTAATATTGGTTTAGAAGACTATACTCTTATACGTGATATAACCAGTTTCGTACACCACCTGTTTTTGTGATGTTAGAAAACTAGTGTCTGCAATGCTGTGTTTATGTAAATATTTTATAGATTATCTGACATGTCCGGCTATAATATCCCGGGGGCTGTCTAGTGTAAATAATAATAGTTTGTTGATAATGATATCATGAAATCTTATACAAAAGGTAGAACATATACAGCGTAGGTAGTAACATAACCGATAAACCGCAGGGTCCGCTGTTATCCCTATCACCTGCAGTCCCGTTGGGACCACTTTGAACATCTATAGTGACGTGGATGCGATGCAGCTCTGTACTGTATTCCAGGACGATTTGTTGCCGTTGCACGCAGTCCATTTCTGGACACATGTTCATACGACCTTTTTTCCTCCATTTCCAGTCAGGAATCAGTCCCAGCAGTTTGTCGGTTTTATTAATGCTCACCCTGTTTATGTCTTTGGCTACCCTAACGTTCCGAGATGGCAGAATCACTATCGCCAGTTCCGTATGTAAACAGGTATCAGCTGATCCAATCTCTAGTACCGCTGCAGCCATCATATGTTAGTACTGACTTGGTAGCAGTAATGTCTAACGCATGCGATGATATTAACACACAGTCACTTTGTACAAGTGACAGAACACGATTTCAGAAGTATAACACTAAGATTCTTTCACTTTTTGACTCGAAGGATATCATGTTATAAGCTTCGCAGGAAAACCTCGTGTTTATAGTAGTAACTGATGGATTGGTACTCTTTCTGACCACTTTTACTCAAATTTCAAGCAGTGGATAGACTACAATGGGAACACATGATGTTCTCGTTAGTTTTCAAATACGCTACCCTGAGACTATAACGGTAAGCAGCATACAAAAATCTTGCACTCAAAGATTACCATGCGGCATGACGGATCCCACATTCGTTATACCATTTTCAGCTACTGTTTATCTGACTCTCTACTCGAATGACCAGACGACTGTATCTTTTCCCCAAATCAGATAAGTGCCCCCCTACCCCCTTTTTCCAATATCTAGGTCGAACCTATGCGTTTGGTTCAAATGGCTCTGAGCACTATGGGTCTTTACATCTGAGGTCATCAGTCCTCTAGAACTTAGAAGTACGTAAATCTAACTAACCTAAGGACGTTACATACATCCATGCCCGAGGCAGGATTCTAACCTGCGACCGTAGTGGTCACACGGTTCCAGACTGAAGCGCCTAGAACCACTTGGCCACATCGGCCGGCCCTTTGTGTTTCAATTATTATTATTACAGGGTGTATTATTACAGAGATCATTAATAACATTTTGTTGTGTTCCTGTTATCTTCTGCCAAGCTCTCTATTCAGGTCCTCCTTCTTGCGTATACCGCGATGCTCCATTATTTCGTTGATGTGATCATTCCGAGAACGTCGTGGTCTCCAACGTTTACGACTGCCAGGTGGTTTCCATTCAAAAAATTTCTTTTGTAATCGATGATCTGGCCTTCTCAACAGATGTCCATACCACTTTAGAGATTTTCTTTCCATTCAGTCTGTCAGTGTTTCATCTGCCTTCATTCGAGGTCTCGCTTCCTCAATACTTCTCGTTTCGCTTGTTGACATTCTGGCACTCCTTCGTAAATAATCAATTTCCACGATGTTATTCTTCCTTTGCGGTCAACATTTAAAATCCATAGTTCTGACCCATAGCGTAGAACAGATTCAACCATTAGCCTACCCACTCTTTTCTTATTGTTATTAGAGATGTGCTTGTCAGAACAGAAGAATTCATACACATTATTACCTTTCTGCTTTGCTGTTTTCTAAATTTTATTTCTGTGGTACCCAGTCCGTTTCTGTCAATATATTCCCCTAGATATTAAAATTTTTCTGTCTGTTTTATAACTGCTTCTTCACAGATATGAACTTCAAATTTAGTGTCACTATTCACTAACCGATATTCGGTTTCTGTCATATTCATTTCCAGTTCCTATTTATCGCATTTCTGATACAAACGCCGTGTAATGAACTCAAGATCAAATTCATCTTCTGCTAGAACAGCTTAATTATCAGCAAAACTTAACGAAAACAGCCGTACGTCGTTAGTAATAATTTCCATTCCTCCACGGCAGTTCATCCACCTTCGGATAACCATTTCTACATAACAGTTGAACAAGATGGATGACATACTGCAACCTTGTCACTCAGCCCTTTTGTGACATTGACATCTTCACATAGTTTTGACCCTCTTTTAATCTGTACCTTATTATCTCCGGACATTTCACTGATAATCTGTAAAAAAAAATGGTCATCCATATCTAAATTTTTGAAAGCTTCCCAGAGATTTTCTCTAGGAACCTTGTCATAAGCTTTAGCTAAATCTACAAAGGCGATGTGTAGCTCCTTCCCTACTACTATGAATTTCGCCATGAGCTGTTGTAAAATAAAGAGGTTATCTGTACACGATACGTTCTGTCTGACCTTGTTCTGGTCTTCTCCAAAATGGTATCCAACATTCTGTCTTATTTTCTCACACATAATTTTGCCAAATAAGCCGCTCATGGTGCAGTTCACACTGACGCCTCTGTAGTAATTAGTGTCTCTTCTGTTTCCCTTCTTGAAAATGGATACTATATACGATATTTTCCTCTCCGTTGGACTTTCAATCCGCTGACAGCAGTTTTCCGCAAGGCGTAGTATTCTTTTCTTAAATTCCACTGGAATAGTTCCAGGACCAGGTAATCGGCCACTCTTCATTTTAGCTAATGCGCTGTGTACATCTTCTATCGTGATGGTCATATTTCGAACTGTTTCTGCAGTCATACTTTCTACGTCTCTAGTGTACTGAGGCCTGTCTTCAGTTACATCTATATTATGCTTTTTACATTCGCTTAAAGGAATTAAATTGCTTACTGCTTTGTTTACTGGTGTTTTCTTCATACCACTGACTGTTCGCCATACTTCTGTAGTTTGTGATTCATCTCTTAATCTCTCAATTTGGATGCATTTCTGTTCCCACATCTTGTTCTTTTCTGATTTAATTCTGTTTCTTTAATCCAGATTTATTGCCTTGTAATTATGTTTCTTGATGTTATTTAGCTGATAGCCATTTCCGAATAAATTTTTCATTTCCAAAATGAACTTCTTAAGTTTAATTGACATGTATGGAGTATCCTATTGTCTGCATCGTTACTCTCAGTCCCCAGTACCTCTAGAGCAATTCCGAACTGCTTGTTTAATATTCTCGTATTCCCTTTCAACATTGTGTTTTCTCGTACCATTTGTAATCCACATTGTAATATTCGTTGAAATAAATCCTTTATGCTGAAATACTTTAGGAAAAAGAGTTTTTACCATGTCTGTTCTAGTTTCTTTTCATTACACTCGATAGCCACTTGTCCTCCTTTTGATGAAATCTTTGATAAAACTAAGTATCGATTAGATTGGTCTACCGCATGGCTCCACAGTTTTGAACTACCAATTTGGATCTTTGCGTAGTCATGATATAATCGATTAATGATTTCTGTTGCAATGATGGTTTTTTTCCACATAAATCTGTGAATATATTTATGTGAAAACTGTTTATTCAAATTTCGTAAGTTTTATTGGTTGGAGAATTCTATAAGAGTTTCTCCAGAACTAATAACAACACTTTCTCCTTACCTTTTTATCATTGCATCGTTTACTTGTGAGCCCACTCTTGGATTAAAATCTGCTTCTGTTGTTATTTGTTGGTGGCTTTTAACTTGGGTGAGTAGGTGGTATAATTTCTGGTAGAAATGATCTTTGGTTTTCTGTGATATACTCCTATTATGGCCATTTCAGTTCCATATACTTACTGTTGACAGTGACAGTTCTTACATATAAAAATGTGTAGTCCTTGATGAAAGTGCTTAGAGTTTTGTTAATTAGAATGTAAAACCTTGCTTTTTCCCGTTTATATCCTCAACTCCGGACGAAAAGTAAATAAAATTTCCAAATTAAAACAAAAACAATTATGTCCATACTCAGTCGATACAGTTCATTCCCTGTCTCAGTGTATTTTTTTGTTATGGTCTGAACGTTCCATGTACTCACTTTCATTGCCCGTTTCCTTGCCAATAGTTGTCATCCAAGTTCCGAGGCTTCGCTTTAGATTCTTGAGAATTGGAGAGTTTTTATGGGTAGTGAAGTGCTGGCCCATTTACCTAACCCCCAACCTAGTGGACCAGGATTAGACGTCAGGGTTTACTCACCTAGGAGGGTTGGGTTCACTATGCCTATGATAAGGTTATAGAGTGAAAACGAAAGACACCTTCGGGCCTCACAACCTAATACCGTCAGGGTCGAAAGAGCAAAGGTTGACCAAGAAAGGCCTACAGGAAAGGTGACATAAGAAGTCTGAGACAAGCAAGTCGAACTAATATCAGACTTAGCAAAGGTTCCATGAGATGGCTACCTACATACTCCCAAGAAGGCAGCTCCCTGAACGACTTCCGTCTGGTTTCTCACCATCAGACTAATCTGGTATATATGGCTCTACCAGGAGCATAGCTCCCTCCAGCATAGCTCTGTTGATCATTGAGACACACTAATCTCCTCACCACGGTAAAGTGGTAATCCACGAGAAGTGCCTTAGAATTTCCCTTTTCAAATTTTCTCTCTCCTACCACATTCAGACTTCATATATTCTACGTTGCGATTCGTAAAATGTTACCCTTTCATTGATTATTCAATCTTTCTTTCTCATGATCACCTCACCCTTAACAAGACATCCGAAGGGAAACTAATCCGGAATGGCTTGCCAGTAGAGAGATCATCATGACAACTTTTTTTTCAATTACACACCACATGTCCTGTGGATACACAGTGTGTGGCTTTAATGCAGTAGGTTCCACTGTCTTCTACATCCTCCTGCCGTTGATCATTACTAATTACTCCGCCTTTTAGAGACAGCCTCCCACCCCAAGAGCGAAAGATTCCCCTGCAATTCTGTCCGTTCCTCTGCCCCCTCTCAGCAAGGCCATTGAAAGAACGAGGTGGACTTCTTATACCGTATATCTTTTGCCAGCATTGCTGATGATTTTTATTCAGTATAAGCACTGACCTGGTTTGGACCCGTGACATTTAGATTATTTGCCAGAAACAATATCTCTTTTTTATGTTTCTTTGTCGTTTTTTAGTCAGTGGATCGGTGTGGATGTCGCATGACATATTTCAGATTCATCATCAGTGATAAAATCACCTACAACTGTAAACGTTTTCTATTTCTAAAAATGGAAAGCAAAACCCGATTTCATGCTTCAAATGGCTCTGAGAACTATGGGACTTAACTGCTGAGGTCACCAGGGCCCTAGAACTTAAAACTACTTAAACCTAACTAGCCTAAAGACATCACACACATCCATGCCCGAGGCAGTATTCGAACCTGCGACCGTACGGTAGCGTGGTTCCGGACTGTAGCGCCTAGAACCGTTCGACCACTCCAGCCCGCCCGATTTCATGACCTTTGTCCCATCTTCTGGTGCATATTAAAATGTGAGTCCAAAAAGAATTTATAAATGAGGATAGGCTACAGTATGTTGAAATAGTACGTCCCTGGTACATGGCATGTATCTTTCAGATTCTGTTGATGATGACCCGACAGCGGTGGTCTAGCCAGAGGTGGTGTTCTTCACAAAATGGTTGGTTTCAATTCATTTCGGGTGCGTAGGAGGTTAAATCTTTGTCACTTGGTGGCACTTTACGTGGGAGTAAAGGGTTCGAGCCCCATGTACTTTCACTGCTAGAACGTCCCTTGTGAATGCCACAGCGCTCCAGGACGGCATCCGATTTTTATCTATCGGTACACTAGGCATAGCGAATTGTGTCATGTTTACTAATTACCAGACTCTAAATCAAGCACATCCATTCATTCCAGCTATCTTGAACGAAGCTTAGCGTCCTCTCAGTTATTTGAAGTCTGAAGTATCTTGTCATGCGAAAGATCTGTACTGCTTAATAACTTCGAGTATTTGTGGCGCCGATTCTCCTCACCCGGGATTCTGCCGGTACGTCCTTCTAATTCTCTCTTTGTATCTATCGCTTTCACTTTCCTTTCGTTTGCCGCTCTCGTTCCCTCGTTTCCTGCTGCTCTCCTTGCAACTCGCGCGCGCAAGCATAGCCCTCTGACCGCTGTTCGCTCGTCAGATGCGCGCCAGCGAATTAATTGATCGATGAGCAGCGCCAACGCACGCGGACAAAGGTAGTGTTTAGTGTATTAATTTGTATGTAAATCAGCAATGCGTTACGGTAACAGGCCGTGAATTGACGGCCCCGACGGCTGTCTGCGCAAGTCCGTGCGCGGAATGAAAGCGCCGCCCTCCAGCGCGCGTAATGCACGCTAATTCGGGAACAGGTTTCATTACTTGCTGCGCACGCCACAGAGAGCCGCTGAGTGACTTCCGCGTTACGTTTCGGAGTGTAATTACTGCGCGAGGGTCGGTGAAGCAGCCGATTGTGCTGATGAATGACTGTTATGCACCATATTTGTGGATATTAACGGGCCATCGAGGCTGTTACTCATTTCCGTCACAGGGGACGTTAAATCGTTGTGATATAGTGCTGCTACACGTGCTAATAAAATGTTTGAGTTCCAGTACTAGAAGAAATACTAGTTTATGGCGTACGGGCGACCAAATGAGCGAGTGCTGCTATTGTTTGATTTCGGATATAACACTGCTTTCCGATGTTTCCAACGGAATTTCAGAACTCTAAGGGATAAGAGTATTTGACAGATTGGTATTGATTTATTCTTCTGGAAGACGTCATAACGATACCGTACTCCAGGCGGGACAATGATTTTGCATGCCCTGGTGAAAGGCATCAACCGATCCCGTTTAACGTCGATGTGCACCACCAAGGAACAGAACAGTACAATAGTCCAATGCACCATCTATTGAGGTCCTTTTATGAAATTTCTAAATACGTCTGCAAAACACTTTTGAAAATGATTGTGAGCCAGCAACCATGCAAGAATATGATTTGTATAAAACAGCCAACCAGTTGCAACAAGACTTATCTCGACCTGGTTTGGAAACCGACAATCAGTACCAGCAATGGAAAAAGCGAAAAACAGTTATCTACAAAAGATTACAAAACCACTTACATAGAGAAAAGACCGAGAGTAGATGGTTATTCTACTGAAAAAATTTATGGGGTGACTATATTCACTTGTCTTCGTACATCCATAGTTGAAATGGAGGATAGTGGGACGTCAGCTGGTATAAATTTATATTAAAAATTAAGAAATTCTTCCAGCTGTATTTAAGGTGTTGATTTTATTTTGGCAACTAGTCATCTTCAGGCCCACACAATTGTTGGCAACTGGTTTCAAAGTTGTAACATCGTCATCTTCAGGCCCATACACTTGTAGACGTCAACTGCGTGCGGCTGATACTAGAAGTCAGTGGTGAGATATGGACGTTCTCCGTGTGGAAGGCGGTTAGTAACTAGCACGCAGTTGACGTCAACAACTGTATCGGCCTGAAGAAGACGTTGTTACAACGTTGAAATTAGTTGCCAAAATAAAATCGACACCTTAAGTACAGCTGCAGGAATTTCTTCATTTTTAATATAAATATATTCACATATATCGACAGTTGAAAACGGATTCACAAGCAAACTGCTCCCGACGTATAAAATAGCTTCTTAATACCATATTTACAAAATTCCAATGGTTCAAATGGCTCTGAGCACTATGAGACTTACCTTCTGAGGTCATCAGTCCCCTAGAACCACGTAAATCTGACCAACCTAAGTACACCACACACATCCATGCCCGAGGCAGGATTCGAACCTGCGACCGTAGCGGTTGCGTGCTTCCAGACTGTAGCGCCTAGAACCGCTCGGCCACCTCAGCCGGCCTATATTTACAACAATATAAAAATTACAGGTGTTGTAACTGACGTAGCAGAGGCAGTGTCAGAAAAAATTATAGTTACATGACTTACTATACCTGCAGTCCCTGTTTTGTCGTACGGCCCTTAGCGGCGTACAGTGTGTTTGTTAGCAAAACTTAAAGCTACTTGACGTAACGCACTGATACCATCTCCAGTGGCTGTTTGCTCGTACTGCCTTTAGTACTGTACATCGTGCTACGTCATGTAGTTTTAATTTTTACTAACAAGTAGTATTGTCATGTCAGTTCCAATACCGGTAATTTTATATGGTTTAAGTATGGTTTTAAGAAGTTATTTTATATAATGAGAGCATTTTGCCCGTAAGTCCATTTTCAAATATCACTACAAGTGTGTATAGCCACCTTATAAGCTTTTTTCGGTAGAATAACCATCTACTCTTGGTCTTTCCTCTATACAGGGTGAAGAAAAATTGTGCCACGAAATTTTAAGCCTAGATAGCTGACGCCAGAAAGAACCAAAATTACTAATGTAGGTCGACAACGCAAAATTTTTTAACTACGGAAACTTGGTGTAACTCGCTCCGATTGCCCGTGGGATTGCCCTGTTACCGTTCGTCCGTTGACGGGCAGCGCTATGGTTGTCGGTTCACGCATTGGAACGTCCCTCGCCCCGTCGCTGCCCCAAAGTGATACGCACACGTGTCGAATGGGTCTTGCTGTTTGTCTCCACCTCACGTCAGAGGCATTCACACGTAAGCTTCGCTTCGGAGCACACACATGTCACCTGCGATTTAGTCATACAGTATGTATGACGGCACAGTATTCGTTTGAAGAACCACAAGGTATTGTTTTTGTTTATAGACTAGCCGATGGTAAGGCGCCTGAAGCTCGGCGGTTATATGAGGAACGATACCCAGCAAGACGTCATCCACACCTGCAGACGTTTACAGCAATTAACCGACGACTCGGAGAAACAGGCTTGTTAGCGGGATATCATGGTGATAATGGAAGACCTCGAACACGACGGGATGCTACATTTGAAGAGACTGTTCTCGAGCGAGACAAGTACTCGAGCGGCTGGGCACAAGATGGAAGCCACTCACTGGTTAGTCTGGGAGGTTTTGAGGGATGACGGCCAGCATCCATTTAGTTTCCACCCTGTCCAGGACCTAAATCCTATGGCGGACTGTTAACACAGGCTAAGGTTTTGCTGGTGGTTTCTGCGACATGTTGCACGACATTCCGACTTCCCCTCCATTTTGTTATTTAGCGACGAGTGCACCTTCCATCAGGACGGCTTTTACAACACTCGAAACGTTTAATACTGGGCACATCACGTACGTCCACGGACACCTGGAACGATTTTCGCTCAACATTTGGGCAGGCATTGTGGGTGACCGTCTGACTGGGCCGGTCCGTCTACCTCCTCGACCAACTGGGGCAAATTACCTTCACTTTTTGCAAGAAACTCTACCGAGCCTGCTGGAAGATATTCACCTGCACATACGTCTCCTCATGTGGGGCACCCGCACGTAATATGCTGCGCGCGGATATTTAAAGGATCTCTTAGACGGCAGGTTAATTGGCAGAGATGCTCGTAGGACATGGCCACAACCATCAGCAGACCTCACGCCACAGAACTTCTTCAAGGTTCTAGTACACCCACCGGGACGCGAACAACCTAGAAACGGAGTTAATGGATCGCATTCAACATGCCGCCAATCTCATCAGGGCAATGCTAGGAATCTTTGAAAGAGTTCGGCAAAACACGGTTCGACGTTACGAAGCCTGTGTCGCGTCAGAGTGTCGCCAGTTCGAGCAGCCGCTTTAAGTAAACAATGTCTTAGTTACGAAAAAGACCCTTTTCAGGGCCGACACAATTTGTAAACGACTTTCTGGGTGGGAGTTAACAGCTGTCGACGTGTTTGTTCTCGGTACGTCTCGTCATGAAACTACAATGGATGTGTGGGGATCCCTGCGGGTCCAGCCCAAGGTACTGAGAGTGGAATGCTGGTGCGCTACCACCGAGCGCTGAGGCCGCCTTGTATACATCGCCATCTCCGGCAGGCAAAGCATTCGTATTCATGCGTTGTCCAGAGCATCCCGCAAACCCGCGGCCAGTCGGAGAGCGTGGCGCAAGTTTTCCGTAGTGTAAAAATTTTGCGTTGTGGACCTACACAACATTACTAATTTTGCTTCCTACTGGCATCAGCTATCCAGGGTTAAAATTTCGTGACACTCTTTTTCTGGGCGCTTCAGCCTGAAACTGCGCTGCTGCTACGGCCGCAGGTTCGAATCCTGCCTCGGGCATGGACGTGTGTGACGTCCATAGGTTAGTTAGGTTTAAGTAGTTCTAAGTCTAGGAGATTGATGACCTCAGATTTTAAGTCCCATAGTACTTAGAGCCATTTCTTGAACAGTTTTTCTCCACCCTGTACGAATGGTTTTGTAACCTTTTGCTAGAATTTTTTTTTCCCCCTGTTGAAGACACACATTGTCGGTGTTGAAACTAGGTCAGGTTAAATCTTCTTGGAACTGGTTGGCTGTATTGTATAAAACACAGATGTAAGAAATTGTTTTGTCTTTCCTACCTTCGGATACATTTTTCTTCCATAAATTTATTCATAAGCGCATTTATATTTGCATGCGTTAATAAAATTGAGCTCATCATAAAGTACTTTTGGTGTCTGTGGTTTTAACAGTCTCGTGATGCCTTTAAGCGATTTAGAAACTGGTCTTCCAATGGTTCAAATGGATCTGAGCACTATGGGACTTAACATCAGTGGTCATCAGTCCCCTAGAACTTAGAACTACTTAAACCTAACTAACCTAAGGACATCACACACATCCATGCCCGAGGCAGGATTCGATCTTGCGACCGTAGCGGTCACGCGGTTCCAGACTGAATCGCCTAGAACCGCACGGCCACACCGGCCGGCTAACTGATCTACTTGCGTTCTTTCCTTGGTAAAGAGGATAAAAAGCCAGGTTACAGAAACAAAAATTCTTCTTATCAGTAGAGAAATCCAGCTTAATTTGTAGTTATGATTCGTTACCACGAAGCTGGACATCTGATACTGATTAAACTGTAACGATGTTAGCTGGGGCTATGACAGAGGCGTACATTTGACTAGATGTGGCTTACGATCGAGTGTTAGGGCAGAGGAGTGGGGAGTGTTGTAGAACGTCAGATTCTTGGGACAGGAAGTGGAGCGAGGCCGGTACACTCACAATCGGTGGGGAAGACATTCCGCCGGTCTCAGGTCTCGTGCAAAATCGACCTTACCATTATGTAAGATTAGGTGACCGCATAGGGCGGCAAACATTTTAGGGGTGGTAAAGGGCGGAAAAAAATTTTAATTCCAAATCAAACAGAAAAAACTGAGCAAATGGGGAGAAAAAAATAAAGAAGAAGAAACTTTAAAACACCGAATTGCTTTCAAAAGCCTACGGAACAGTTAGTTTAATAAGTCTTTACATTCTTTGACGTAAGTGAAGATATGGCCTCTACCTATCTCAAAACTAACGCAGCCGTCACTGAGTACGAAACGGAAACGGACATGACCTGGATTCACCTCTGTCAAGCGCTGGAGGGGGCATGTCCGCTGACTGGCGATGATGTTGCGACTTGTATACCATGTCTCCCTCACTCCCTCTTTTTGTTTTTCCCACTGCAGATTATTTGTCAAGTGTCAGGTGTATTGAGAAGTTATATTAATGTTTTTAGCTCCACTATTATTTCCTGTGAATCATGTATCACATGTTCACAAGTTTCTCTTTCAACATAACTAAATGGTGTAAAAGGTTAAGAGCAGTTCGTCATACCAACCCATAAAACTGAGTTGGTGTGTGTAAATCTATTTCTGAGTGCCTTAAACAACATTGCATTTTCTCAAACGAATCCCATCTAGCATGTGTGGAATGCGTTGGGGAAACTTACTACAGCACGTCCACATGCGCCACCGACCATCCAACAGTTCTCAGTCGCGCTCGTGGACGAATGGAACACCTTACTACAGGAACTCCTTACCAACATTGTGGCCGGCATGGTAGCACGTTGTGGAGCATGTTTTGCCATCCATGGTAACGACACATCCTATTAAAAAACATGTCCCGCCTTATGTAACGTTCAAGTGACCATCGTAAGTCCGGTGACTTCAGTGTAATTGTCGTCTTTGAATAAGAGTGTAATTTCTGTTCATCTCGTTGCGTATTTCTTTCAGTTACCATCTGTACCAAATTCACATCTGTACTGTACAGTAGTAGTTCTTTCTATGCATGGTGAATGTTTCATCCAGCTACGTTACTTGACAGTCACTCGTCATGCGAAAGTTACCTTCGTTCTTAAGTTTCTTACATCAGTCTATATTGCGGACAATGGAGTCCTCCATTGGGGTTTTTGACGACCATTTCGCCTGAGTAAGAAAATATGTTGCGTTCTGTCTGTCACACTGTTCCGAATGGCCATACTTTGTTCACTAAGAGACATTAGAGAACTTTCAATTGAACTGAGTTGGTATGTCGGTATTGTTGACGGTCAGCACAAACATGACCAATCATCAAAAGTTTGAGTCAGTAAACATCGCTTCTCAGAGATTCAAAATATTATCATGCCGCTCAGTGTTTCATCTCCCAATACAATGTAATAATCACAAAAGAGTTTAGAGAAACCAACATCGACAACAACAATAATACCCATTCTTACGATCCTCAGAATAAATGTCCGCATAAAAACCCACAGGGTGAAGCAGAACACCATCGCCAAACTTCAGACTCTTCAGGGTTACCCGACTGTTTAGGTACAAACAACACATGATTCCAGAGTAATGTAGGGTTGTCCAAAAATATGTTACTTTATTGTTTTTATTGTTTATTATTATTTTATTCTTACTGTACATACTTTATTTATTTTAATAAAAAACACACTATGTACTCAAGCCGAAATGAAGCTAGTACGCTTCTTAGACCTGTTCTCCTTGGTTCTCAGTGCATGTCCAATGTCTTTTCCCTACACAGTCCATAGCTCATTCACACTGTTCCGTAGGTATAGAGCGTACAGCCCCTTATTATGTGTTTCTAGTCATTACTGTCTTGTAGCATACACGCGTTCTTTCAAGACTTCCCATTTCCAGAAATCATTCCCCATATCCAGAAATCATTTGTAGTAAAATCGGGTGAAGGTGGTGGTCACGCCAAAGGTCCAACTCTTCCAATACAGCGTCTACCAAATGGTTTAACCATTTAATCTCGAACCTTTAAGGAATAATGCGCTAGTGTGCAATCTGGCTGGAAGTAACCTGATATTAGGATACGGAGGAAAAGATTACCAACAACAGAATTCTGCAACACCTCTAGATAAGAATCATATGTTAAAGTCCCGTCATTAATGAAATATGGACCAATTACTCCAAAAGTCGAAATACCGCACCGTAGGTGCTCTCTTAGTCTATGGCGACTGTCTGTGCCCAAAATGACGCAATTATGCTTACGCACGGTGCTTCTGACATGAATGTGGCTTCACCGAATATAAAGCACACAACATTATAATCTATATGCGTCATTTCTAATGACACTTCAAGAGCTACTAACTGAGAAGTTATATGGGTGCCACACAGTGCCTTCATCACTTGAATGTGGTACGGCTTCATTCCCAGAGATCGAGGTGAAGTATTCTTAAGCCACCTGTCCGCTCGATTGCGGTTTCCCATGCCTAGGTCGTACTTGAGTTTTCTGGAATGCTAATCGTCGTTCCTTGAACATTTGTGATATTATCTTCATTTCGAATACAATTTCGGCTTGCGTTGTTTCCTTTACCGTCACTGGTCAGTGACCCGGTGCACACACATTTCTTATGAAGTCGACTCAGAGCTAAACGACTTGAAGGATCCTTAGGGAACCATTGCTGAATTTCTTTTCTTACCTTTGAGGGTTGTAACCTTCACCTTCCTAATCTGTCTCCTGGATTGCGATACAACTGACCGTGATCGCATATGCCTAATGAAATTTTATAGTGAGTAAGGGTGTCGTTACCGAGGGAAAATAACACAGGATAGTTGGAGGAAAATGTACAACAGACCATTCTGAAGGAAGAATCTATTCTAAATCCAATCTAAATACAGATGATAATTTTGAAGTGGGTGGAATATACTGTAATCGCTCACGAACCACACACGAGGGAAAAGGATACCGCCTAATATTTACTACAAAAATTACTGATAGTACAAAGAAAACACTGATTAGCTAAAAAGGGCCTAATTAAACTGTCGCCAGCCCACTAGAGCAATGAATTTCCTTTGGCTTAAGAAAGGTAATGGCAAAGAAATTTAAGCAAATAATCACTGGCGTGGCAACAAAAGGTTGTCACGCTTCCCACAACACCACAGCTCACGAAAAATAAGTGAATCAGAAAGCACTCGTGGTCGTGCGGTAGCGTTCTCGCTTCCCACGCCCGGGTTCCCGGGTTCGATTCCCGGCGGGGTCAGGGATTTTCTCTGCCTCGTGATGACGGGGTGTTGTGTGATGTCCTTAGGTTAGATAGGTTTAAGTAGTTCTAAGTTCTAGGGGACTGATGACCATAGATGTTAAGTCCCATAGTGCTCAGAGCCATTTTTTTTCAGAAAGCACTGAGTTTGCAGTTACTTATTCTAAAATACTAAATTTTGAAAGTAAACTTAAATGGAGTTACTGGTTACATAAATGTAACTGAAACTTCGTTATGTAAAAAACTTTACTTTCACTAACCTCAATGTAACATAATCCAAAATTTAGGAAAAGGCAGGGAATTTAATTTTTATTATTGAAAGATTGAATTAAATTTTACTTTAAACAACTGATCAACTGATTTTACTTTTAATATAACAACAATAAGATACACACCAAGCCAGCGAAATCACTCGATAATCTAAATACAGAATAACTGAAATGTGCACTGTCACTTTGTGCTGTATCTCTAGTTTTTAGTTTTGCCAGTGAAATTTTACGTTACTTTTAGTGAATGAAGTTAATAGTCAAAATTGCAAATTAGTTAAGCCACTGTTATGCAATACAGGGTTGAGCAGTTACTGAGACGTGAAAATTTGGACGGAAACTGGTCATTAGTAAACACACAAAACTGGCAATAAATAGTTAATTTTCATATTCTTAAGACACTCGGTGATTGCATGAAAAGGGACCCCGCCTGGTAGTAATATCTGAGGACAGTTACAACACAGTTGACCTACAAGTTTTAACTATTGCAGGTTTTTATTCAAGATAGTCTCCTTTGAGAGAGATATTTCACTGGGTATTGCCTACGTAAGTTTATAATTTTTCACTTTTACGGTCTTAGACGTCGAAGCTGTGCGGACGACCAAGAATGTAGCCAGCGACAATACTGAGCTGCCATTGTTGCTGCTGCTCTCCAGAGCCACGGGTAGTTATGGGATAGGCAACAGTTAGAACCGCAGCTTCCTCCATCTGTCGACTCCTACCGTACTCTCAACACTCGCGAGTTAACGAATTAGGTGCGCCTACACTGGCGCGATAATAGCTGCACCGCGCGTCTGCCGGAGTCTCCCAACAAACACTTCCGCACTCTTTCATCACTCAAGCAGCTCTGCCCAGTGTTGCCAACTCTAAAAAACCCGAGTCGCTAGATTCAATATTAAAAGTCGCTAAAACTGATTTTACTAGTACTATACTGAAAATTTCGTGCTTTGAATGGTGCAATAAGCCAGTGAGGGGGGGGGGGGTTATTAAAATATGAATAAAAATTGTCTCATAGGTAATTGCATTATTGTCTTAATTAAATGACGCATCGCTTGCAACAACATACATATAAAATACGCTAACGTTTAATTAAAGATGTTATCATAGTTGACGCAATACATAAATTGTTGTTTCAATCACAGTAGTCAAATATACTAAAATGCACAACAATATTTGCAACAAAAGAAAGAAAGAATTCAAATTAGGTTACAAAATATATACATACCGGTATGTGAGCTATTCATCGACGTCACTCAGAAGATCGAATAACTCTTCTGTTTCATGCTCTGACAGAACTGTAGTTGATGTAGAGGGCTGAACGTCGCTCAAAAGATGATGTTTCAGTTCGACTGGTTTTGTCGCAAAAGAGTAACTTTTGTTCGTTCCAAAAAGCTCCAATACGTCTGACGGTATGTCAAAAGATGCACAACCTTTATTTTGTTTCTTTAGCTGGTCTCTCAATATGATCAAAGCATTAATTGTCTTTAACGATAACCTGTTACGTTGTTTAGTTTTTATAATGCTCATAGAACTAAATATGCTTTCCACTTCTGTATTTGAATGCGGTAGGCATAGAACAGTCATTGATAGCTGTGAAATCAAAGAAAAAGGATTCTCCCCTGCGGCATTTTTATACTGCAAAACCTCACTCCAAAATAAAACAGTGTTAGTAGTGTTATTCCACCTAATGAAGTTGGTATTATGCCATTCTTGCAGCATACCATCTATCAAATCGCCACTAAAACCCAATTCTTTGTCTACATCCGCTACAGAATTATTTTTATTCACTTTTAGTATTTCTTCAACATTCAGGATTGACTTTTTTTCAGGTAAGGTGGTTTGTGTTTTTTTAAATCAATTTTTTGTTTATGCTTAATAGTTTTCGAGTGCTTTCTAATATCACACAATTTAGCATAAAACTCTGTTGCACATACTTGGCATATTGCCTTGGATAAGTCTCCAACGACTCGTTTCAGCCACCCATTGAATTCAGGTTCTGCTTCCCACGCATCCCGATATTTTTGAGCGTACTGCTTCTTCTTCTTCTGCGGTAAATCCACTATGTAAACCACCACAACATAAGTTTCACCAATTTATAATCACTGAAAATACATTAAAACTCAGGCGAACTAGAGGTCATGAAACAATTGAGAGGTGGCATGAGCCCCCTCTCATATTTCTATCTTACGACTCTCCTCTCTATTTGCATGTGGTGGAGGGCTGCTATTCCTTCACACGCGGACTTCCCACGCAGCGTCTCTCGTCACCCGGGTGGTCCGGTGACAGGCGGGTTAAGCCGACGTGTGTGAGGCAGTCGAGTGAATGCTTTGCAGACGCCGACATTGTCAAGAGACACGCCCGCTGGGGTGTGAAGTAGCGAGTGGGCTAGAGGTTCCGTTACTTCGGAGAAACTTAGCGAAAACACTTTCTGGCGGGCTACCAGCGAGGCGTGGGAATGACTTGTGTACCCTGGCAGTTGTGGCTGGAAAATTCCCGCACTTTCTGCAAAATAGTAACGGTGATTGGTTTGCTCAGGGCATAGCTCCGTGACGGAGCAAAATCAGCACAGAAATTGGCGCCAAGAATCTCCATTGGTGGAATGGTAGTGCTCCGGCAATGGAGTGGAATTTCCGCCGGTTTTCGAGTTGCTGATTGGAACGTAACCACGGCCACTGTCGTGGGGGCGGGAATGTTGTGTGTTCGGCCTGTACGGGTGCTCTAGGTGGTCGGCAGTCGCCTTTCGGTCGAGGACGTCGAAGCAACCAGCCAACAGCTCCGGTACGCCAGATCGTGTCCTGGCAGTCAAGAAGACAGTTTGGTAATGTATGTCCGCAGCACCGGCAGACAGGGAGTTTCCTAGGTGATAATCAGAGCTCAGCAGAGCGCGCCTGTTCGTCTTTTTCTAACTTTGTTCTGTCTTGAGAAGCAGCAATTACTGTTGGGTTAGCTGTGTGTCTCTCTTGAGATTTGAGTGGCAAGGAATTGGCTCCACATACCACCTCGTCTTAATCCTCACGATCTAGTTCAGGGACAACTTCACCTTTACAGTGTTTGTATGAATCTCCAAATTTGAGCCAATTTGATGTATTATATTTCCTGTGTTTCTTTTACTATTCTGTGTTTAGTCTTAATAAATCATATTGTTATTTTGGACAGAACTTTCATTCTGTTAATCGATAGAGCAACCCTATCATTCCTCACTATGCTAATGAAACCTTTGTTTATTTAACTTATTTATCAAATTAAATTATTGCAGGTGCCAAACTCTCTTCTACTCCACTGGCAGGGTTGATTAGAGTCAGTTCGCGTATTTTTTTTTATCCTTGTGCAACAGCAAAAGTCGGAGTTAGAATAGGGGGGGGGGCTTAGAGCATGATTTACATATGTGGATTCTAGTAGAATTTAGTGATAAATACACTGCTAGCCCCGGCACCTCGCATAATATGGCGACCCTTAGCCTCGGATCTTTCCTGAGAATCACTGATTAACCAACAGTATTCTTAGTACGAACATTCAAATTTTTTTCTCTAATTTTTTTATTGATTAATACCCAAGTTTTTTTTCTGGTAGTTCCGCGTTTAGTTTTAAGTAGCGGCGCATAATTACAGTTTTTGTTTTCAGTGTATATATTTTTGTTTGTTCATTGTTTTTGTGTTTCGTTGATGTGGTGTCCGTACCACATCGCACTTTGTCCGATTTGTCTGCGGTTTCTGTACCACATCAAATTGCATTTGTGATTACAGCGTTGGAACAGCGTTGTTGAAATTTTATGTCTATGTGTAAAACTACAGTGAGTAGATAATTTTTACTGTATATTTTAGATAAATTTGTTTTTCATGAATGATAACGAGAAGTAAGGCACGACTATTATCGAGCGACGCTAAAACAAAAGAGGATAGCACAATGGATAAGGGGCAGTTTACCGACGGGAATAGGTTCGGAGATGAGATGGGCACATTTTTAGCAGGACAGGACGCCAGGGTCATTGATGAGGAAGGTGATATGGACGCAATCTTAGAGCAGCGTTGCGGCCGTGATTATGATAGTGAGGTAGAGGATGGAACAGAGACAGGCACACAGGTCGAGACGGTAGCAGAAGTTTATAGTCAAACGAACGAGTGCAGACAGAGGCCAGCTCGGTCACGTCAGAGCTCTAGCGGCCAGGTGTCCAGAGTTACATCGCCCATGTTTGAAGAGGATCAAGAAGATGACGTAAACCCAATACTGAGCTTCCTACGATCAATGAAAGAAGAAGCTGATGAACAACGTAAGAGCCGGCCGAAGTGGCCGCGCGGTTCTGGCGCTGCAGTCTGGAACCGCGAGACCGCTACGGTCGCAGGTTCGAATCCTGCCTCGGGCATGGATGTGTGTGATGTCCTTAGGTTAGTTAGGTTTAACTAGTTCTAAGTTCTAGGGGACTAATGACCTCAGCAGTTGAGTCCCATAGTGCTCAGAGCCATTTGAACCATTTGAACAACGTAAGAAGGAGAAGGAAGAAGATGAGAAACAACGTAAGACGGAGAAGGAAGAAGATGAGAAACAACGTAAGAAGGAGAAGGAAGAAGCTGACGAACAACGTAAGAAGGAGAAGGAAGAAGCTGACGAACAGCGTAAGAAGGACACTCAGGCAATAATTTCGCATATAGGGAAAATTCGTGGGGAATTACTAACAATAAAGAAAGAATGTGGAGAAGCAAAACAGATGTCACTGGTAGCACAAAAAGTAGCTGGCCTGGCCAAAACGGCAGCAATGGGGGCAATGAAAGTTGCAAAAGCAACTTCTCAACTCGCAGGTCGCTTGCGACGTGCGACACAAGCCCACTCAAAATCCCTAGCGTTCTTAAAAACCCAAGGTAATATTGCGGTTACGAACATCACCAAACAAATGAAAGAAGTAGAGAGTCGGATAGCAAAACTAGAGCGAAACGGGCACACGAGCACTGCGCGTTCGGATACCAATGATGGAGTACACAGAATTGTGTCTCCGAGGAAAAGCCCGCCGTGCTCCAGCCCAGTGACAGAGTGCGGAACTAACAATGCACACGCAGAAACACCTAGTAATAGTTCAAATAATGGTAGTCCACTTAGGAGAGGGAATTCGGAGTGCCACTTCCACTGTGATACAGAGGTAGCACATCACAGTTATCAGCAAGATAGATCAGGACACTCAACAGACGTGCAAGTATCGGAAACGAGTGACAACACCAGTGCGAGGATCGGACAGGATTTTGATCACAATCACTTCCTGTCGATACTAAAATTACAAAAGTTCAGAGATAATGGAGGGTCGATGCATCCGAAGAGCTGGGTGACGCAGTTTACTAATTCGTTACCGTCATCATGGCCAACCCACGCAAAATTAGAATTCATGTGTGGACACATCGAAGGCCAAGCCGCGGAAAAGATGCGGGGTGTGGCAGCGACGTGTCGGACCTATCAGGAATTTGTTGGTGCATTCCTGCGTACCTACTGGTCAAAGGAAACGCAAGACAGGATTAAAGAGGAAATAATATTTTGTCCTGAACTGGAAGTGTCCGGGCATAGAAGCGCAACCAAATTTTTTGATGATTTACTCAAGAAGAATCAGTTTTTAGATAGTCCATGTAGCAACGGAGAAATCATTAAATTTTGCTTTTCCAAATTGCCAGTTAGGTATCAACAGACACTTGTCGGGAAGTGTGGATCTGACATAGATGCATTCAAGAGTCTACTGCGCGAACTCGAAGTAGTCTTCGATAAACAAGACGCAAAGGACAGGAAGAAGGCGCAAAATAACAAATACCACGGGCCAGCAAGGGAAGACGACAACAGATCGCATAATCGGACTGGTCAGTTAGGAAACCAGGGTTACGGAAATCAAGGTTACGCTATTCAAGGTTATGGAAATCAGAGACACGGAAACCAAAACGTCAGAGAACAGGGTCAATCTAGACAAGCAATCTGGGACAGGAGGAATGACGAACGGCAAAGCGACCGTAATTGGAGAGAGCGAAATCAAGGACAACAGGAGAACCGGGAGATAGAAATTAGACCTCCAAATCCTAATGCACGTCAGAGGAGGGGGAGTCTAAGAAGGAATTGACGCTAGTCCATAGGACTCCACCACTTCTCTCACACAAAGAAGTTCATGGAATAATAGTAGTTTAAGTGGTGTACATATTAGAATAGGCAAATGTATGAACCTTTCTTCGGGGAACAATAATCGTTACATTAATAGATTAAGATGGCTAAAGTATTAACACGCTGCGTTGTCTTGCATAAGAATTTACTGCTGCTATCCTCTTTTTGTTTATGTTCGCGATCTCCAATGTCGATGGAGTAGGAGACACTACCTTTTCATGAGCAATGTTTTTGTCCCTTCCTATCTGGTGTCCATGTTGAGGGATAATGATGAGTGACGAGATGTCGCACAAACGGGCGCATACAAGAACGTGCTCTTAGAAGCGTTCTGAGAAGTCGTGATACGCTCCATAGCGGCCACAACCAGTTCGTGAGTCGTTCATACCAATGCTTGCAGGCACGCGTCAGTGCACTGCAAGATTGTGGTATATTGCGTGATTTCGAGGATGAATATGGGCAGTATAGTTTTTTTTTTTTTTTGCAGAGCTGCGCCAGCATCGTTGTCTTGCAAGTCGGGGTGATCCTGTGAGCGTTTGACTCCAATGGTGCCCTAGACGAGAGAAATGCGAGCATAAAGCCTACCATGCCAATGTGCTGGTTGGGGATTTAGCGTGCTGCTCGTGACTGTCACAGATGAATAACCAGGGACTTATACTTGGATATTCGTGACATACTGTGTAGCTGGCGTGTGTTGGGCGACTGAATCCTCAACAGGAACCACCCCTGGCTTGGTCATATTACATTGCTTCTGGAAAGGTGTGCTTTGATCCCGAAAACCGCATCAGATAGAGAAGGAAGTTGCAATTATAAATTTATTGTCGTGTATAGCCATGGCTAACCCAGTCTCTGGAGTTTCAGTGAGGCGGAATGAAAACTCGGAGGTCATGTCGTACGGCGCGCACATCACTGTCGGCAATAGCGGCGAGCAGCGAGACATCTCAACGTAACAGGAATTATGTGAGAGTATTGTATAAAAAAAATAAAAAAAAGGTAATAATAATAATAATAGAGTACCATATTCTAGGATAAATTAAACTTTAGGATTTTTACAATAACTAGATTAATATTGTGGGGGTTTTCTACCACAAGTGTTGTGTTTGGCGCGCGACTGTTGGGATGTTATTTTTCAGATCATGAAACCACAGACCCGAGATGGAGGGACGACCGGCGAGCGAACGTACAATAGTTGCATGTTCGAACGTACAATAGTTGCATGTTCTTTATAGCTCAGTAAAACTTCAGCCTGCATAATAATATAATTTATTTAGAAGACATAGAATGTAGATCGTTGGCATATGGTAGTTAATTCTTGAGCATGTCTACTGTCGATCTATATAATTAATAGTAATATTAGTGCGGGCCCGCACATTTAGTTGTTCATCCATTACAAAGCATCAGTTATCACACACCATGTACAATACTGAGATCGGTCTCTACACATATATCAAAATAAATTATTTCCATGTCTAGATTAGATGTTATAATGATTGCCATAGATTAATAACTATAAAAGTAAAATAAGAGTGTCTGAAATGACAGACCATCAATGTTTCATTATGTAAATTTATTATAACATAGAAGGTCATGGGAAAAAGTTAGGCATAAGATTTTTGTAAGAATTGTGCAGATGACGAGGATCGTGGCAATGCGGAGGCCGGCCGGAGCGGGAACAAGAGGTCTACGGCTACCTGCAAGAAAAGAGCGTCAGCACCCCACCTGACGTGAAGGGCGAGAACATCCGGTCCACAGGCTGACGGTCACCCGGCCGCATACCTGAGGGATTACGCGGGACCCTCGCCAGGCCACAAGCGAAAGTGAGGCTGGCCGTTGACACTGACACGCGACCCACACGCGACAGCCTGCTAGCTCTCCGGACGCGGCAGCCGTTTGGAGGGATTCCCTGCGGCAGACCACGTTGTCGTGAGTACACGAAGAAGATCACATATCGTGTCAGAATCTGCGCCTCATGTGCCTCAGGACAGAAAGGGACGCTATATACTCACCTGTTTGGGTTTTTACAACTCACTAGCATTGGCCGATCTGCATACACAAAGCAGTATCGTGCCACACTAACAAATGTATGGTCTCATTTCTAACTTCTCCTCTCTTTTAGAGAGCAGTTTTAGCAATCGTCACTCCTAGTTCGATCCTGTATGGATGACCTCACACACTTGTGGAGTCACTCCACGTGCCATCATCCCTTGTCGAACTGCAATATTGGGAAACGTAAAGTACTGTCCAGCGAGAGAAGAGACCTAGACTAGTGATGTATCCCAACAAATAGACCTCAGAGACAATTAATCGACGTGAGGAGAGCCTATCACTGTGTCTTCCTACCGTACTGCCGTGATCATATGCGTGGGTCTGACTACAATCTCAACAGCGTACTGCAGACACTCCAGAACTCCCTATTGCTGTTGCCACAACGTAGCAACAACACCCGACGTTTAGCTTTATGTGATGTCAGTACTGTGTAATTAGTGAAGTGCTACAGATATTTCTAACAATGTGATTTAGTGCCTCATTCTCAGCACAGTCGTGAACTTTGTGCAATGTGCATGCACAATTTGATGCCCCATGAAACTTTTTTTTTTTCTTTCTTTCTTAAATTTCTTTCTCTAGTGTTGGTTTTGTAATGTATGTTATACCTTGTATGTGTTTGTGTTTTACACTGTAATTCTTATTACAAATTACTGTATTGTTCTCCACACCATGTTTTTTTTGTATTTTGTATTTATTGTTGTGTGTATGCGAACAGTGTGCCTGAAGTCCCCATAAACTGAAGCAGATACCACCACTGTCATTGTGAATGGACCATCAGTTCAGGGAACATTTTGTAAAGGTTATTCTTGCTGCAGGGAGACAGAATGAATCGGAGGTTGTAATTAGATTCTGAAAGCTCACAAAGAGATTGTTAACTTAAATAGTATCATGTGTGAGTGAGTTCAGGTTAGTTTAATGATTAAAATTGTTGTAACATCTTGGGCATTTAATTGCGGAGCACTCCAACTCTGATTGTAAAGAATAAACTGCTCCATATTTGGCTCAGATGCCCGGGCCATATTTAGAGCGTGAATGTCTGCGTGAATCGGTGTTTGGAAGGGGCTCCCTGGGTATGGATGTGTGATGTGAGTGTTAGTGTTCCATATTAAGAAGGTGAAGTTGGCTACATCATAAATAATCCTCCCTCTATGAGCAGCATTTTTCAGTTGCAGTGATTTTCTTTATAGAGTGCGGCATGTGGAGCCAGTTGCGAGATTGTTCTTGGGCGATTGACTCACTACCTTGCTCCTAAGTGAGCCAACCGCTCACCAATTACAATCTAATATGGCGTAGGGGCTATGAGAGGTGGCATGAGCCCCCTCTCATATTTCTATCTTACGACTCTCCTCTCTATTTGCATGCGGTGGAGGGCTGCTATTCCTTCACACGCGGACTTCCCACGCAGCGTCTCTCGTCACCCGGGTGGTCCGGTGACAGGCGGGTTAAGCCGACGTGTGTGAGGCAGTCGAGTGAATGCTTTGCAGACGCCGACATTGTCAAGAGACACGCCCGCTGGGGTGTGAAGTAGCGGCTGGGCTAGAGGTTCCGTTACTTCGGAGAAACTTAGCGAAAACACTTTCTGGCGGGCTACCAGCGAGGCGTGGGAATGACTTGTGTACCCTGGCAGTTGTGGCGGGAAAATTCCCGCACTTTCTGCAAAATAGTAACGGTGATTGGTTTGCTCAGGGCATAGCTCCGTGACGGAGCAAAATCAGCACAGAAATTGGCGCCAAGAATCTCCATTGGTGGAATGGTAGTGCTCCGGCAATGGAGTGGAATTTCCGCCGGTTTTCGAGTTGCTGATTGGAACGTAACCACGGCCACTGTCGTGGGGGCGGGAATGTTGTGTGTTCGGCCTGTACGGGTGCTCTAGGTGGTCGGCAGTCGCCTTTCGGTCGAGGACGTCGAAGCAACCAGCCAACAGCTCCGGTACGCCAGATCGTGTCCTGGCAGTCAAGAAGACAGTTTGGTAATGTATGTCCGCAGCACCGGCAGACAGGGAGTTTCCTAGGTGATAATCAGAGCTCAGCAGAGCGCGCCTGTTCGTCTTTTTCTAACTTTGTTCTGTCTTGAGAAGCAGCAATTACTGTTGGGTTAGCTGTGTGTCTCTCTTGAGATTTGAGTGGCAAGGAATTGGCTCCACATACCACCTCGTCTTAATCCTCACGATCTAGTTCAGGGACAACTTCACCTTTACAGTGTTTGTATGAATCTCCAAATTTGAGCCAATTTGATGTATTATATTTCCTGTGTTTCTTTTACTATTCTGTGTTTAGTCTTAATAAATCATATTGTTATTTTGGACAGAACTTTCATTCTGTTAATCGATAGAGCAACCCTATCATTCCTCACTATGCTAATGAAACCTTTGTTTATTTAACTTATTTATCAAATTAAATTATTGCAGGTGCCAAACTCTCTTCTACTCCACTGGCAGGGTTGATTAGAGTCAGTTCGCGTATTTTTTTTTATCCTTGTGCAACAGCAAAAGTCGGAGTTAGAATAGGGGGGGCTTAGAGCATGATTTACATATGTGGATTCTAGTAGAATTTAGTGATAAATACACTGCTAGCCCCGGCACCTCGCACAATCTACTCATTCTGTAACTCGATATCAGTCCTATTGTTCATTGTTTAAAACGTAATAATGTCTGAGATACCCCCCGAATTGTTCTTGCATCACCACTGTGCATGTGGTAATAATTTGACTGCGAGTTAACATTTAGAAAAATTAGAGAGACAGAAATGTATTTTATTATACTTAATATTACGTATGTTTTTTGTCAATTCGAAAAATAAAGGGAGATCAAAAGTTGAATAATTATAGATCGATACGCTATCGACGACAACAGGCTAGTGGGTAATGAATAATGAATTATTCTATAGTCAAGGTTTTCTTACTCTGTAAGCAGTTCCCACATTCAGGTTTACTAAATGCTGAACAATGCTACATAATCTGCTAAGAACTTAATTTAACTTAGTAATCTAGAACAAAGTCAGTGTAATATCCATTCTGTAGTTAAAATCTTAGTTTTGTTAATGGAAATACTGGCCCAAAATAGTTTTCATTTGTACTTCAAAAGTCGTCAGTACTCCAAAAGTCACCAGATAAGTCGCTAAATAGTTTTTGTCGCTAAAAAGTTTTTTTTGTCGCTAAGACGGGGGCAAAAGTCGCCAATTCTAGCGACAAAGTCGCTAAATTGGCAACACTGGCTGTGCCTCCTCTCTGCTCGTAACGCGTCAGAGGCTCTCCATACGCAAAGATAAGCAACGGCACAGCTACTGCCGTTTCGTCTTTGCTATCGATACATTTAAATAAGGTTCCCTTGGCTATTATGCAGCAATTTATAATATTTTCATTATTTTTACAATCAAATACATACAGTCAGAAATAAATTCACTGTTACTTCGATTATGTATTAAATATAGTTTACGTAATAAAGCTTACAGATTCAGAATTAGAAGTACAGTACAAGTTATCAACGGATATTAAACGGCGAAAAATTTTGAATGGTGCAGAAGGTATTTTATGTGCATTTTCGGTGTTACAGGGTGATCCAAACACTTCCATCCAAGCTGCTACCTTCCTTCTCTCTTCGAAAGAAAATCGGGTAGCTATCTCTCGTCTGTAACAAAATAAAATATAAATTTATGTTGCACCACATGAGTGGTAACATATTTTTGGGCAACGGTGTAATGTAAATAGGATTTATTTAGTTTGTTATGTGGCTTATCTTTGTTTCCCAGAAAATATATTAAAAACAGTGGAAAATCATGTAATGTGCACTCGCCAAAACGCACAACACTGAACACAGGATTTGGTGTCTCGTAGGCGGCTGCGTACAGTTGACGTGGTCTTTGCTTCCGCTACGGGAGCAGCTCAAATTTGCGCCGCTGTGTCGCTCTTCCGCTGCATTCAGTGAACCCATACACCAGGTGCGTATCGGCCAACTCGTCATTGGTAAACCTATTCATAGTGTTGCTGTTAGTACACAACTAACACTGCTGGAGAACAATACTCTGGACAGAACAGGGCAGCGCTGAATGCAAACTTCAGGGCAACGAATGAAACAGTACATTGCTGTTGGCAACGGCAGGTACTGCGAGCGAATGGAAGCACGAAATGCAGTGCATACCGTCGACATTTGCTACGCTATGCATTGTTTTCTGTGAAATATGAATACAAAGTTCATTGGGGCAAGAAACCAAACGTAATGAATAACTCAGTAACAATTTTCCGACAACTGAGAGACCATAATTCCAAAATACTCTGAATCTATCCCTGACCACCTGAGTTGTTGACGGAGTACTAGTTCACCCTGTATACTGCTTCAGTAGCTTATCCTCTCAGAATTAAGTAAGTCGAATATATGCTGAAACTGACCACACTTTTCGTCTTCCTACTAGCGTATCACAGAAATAGATCTAAAAACATCAGGAACGATTTCTAGTGTTTCGTACGGTAGCAATGTTTCAAGTTTATCCCTGAAGAAACAAATGTGTAGCCGCATTTGTTGTATTGTAGTACAGTATTAGGCACCCAGTGGTTTCCGTAACCGATGTCAATAGATATATAGCAGCTTGTAGGTTTCGATCACAGATTTAATCTTATATTGGAATTTTTCACTTGCCATATGTCTACAAGTGAAAAAAATGTTATCTGCATTTAGCGTCGGAGCTTGACAGAAGGTAACAACAATATTTAAGAGGAAACACGTTCCTGGTTTCCTGTGAAATACTATTTCTCTCGTCAGGAACCAGCTTTCGGTTTCGTAGGCAATCGTAATATCATCTGAGTTTGCGTCCTTGAGTAATCACCTGAAGATGGTGTAAGAACACGAAAGCCGGTTCGTCACCCGATAATTAGGCTTATTCCAGAACATCAGTAAACAGTTTCTATTTAAAAATATTATGAAAATAATGCTTGCCGAATGTGGATCTAACATTGGGTCTCGGGACACAGATATAGTAACAACTCTGGTTACACACACGAGAAATTAGACATTCGAAAAAAATTAACACTTTTGAAAATTAAAGACATATTACTCTCTCACCGCGGAGTCCTAATCGTCATAGCATTTTTGCTATTCTAAAACAGTTCACACTTACCCACTGTATTGGAAGTTGTATATTGTCTCTTCGAAATTGCCCTACTTTTGCTACCAGCTGCGATTTTTTAACAGGATGTATTGTAATCGTATATCGTTACTCAATCACTTTATTCCTTAATCTGGTTATCACGTAATCAAAGAGCAACTGTATTAAAGTCCCATATCGAACTGAACTATTTCCATTTTCTTTTACGGTATCTTGAATCTACCTAGTTCATTTCATTATTTATCTCTGCATTGTTAGAATGTCTACAGCGGAGATGAAGAAGGATACCATTTGCAATCACTGCTGAGTTCCTTACTATTGGTTTTACTGTAAGCACAATCTAACAAGAATAACCAGATGTCAGAACGTAGTTTATTGCGACGACAGTCTTGGATAAATGTTTCTCGGATTTCATGACGCGTTAGATTTGTTTTTATACTCAAGTTTTCGTCGACTTCCTCTGTTGGTATCGCGAAAAGTGGTCATACTGATTGACAGGGCCTGTAAAACGATAGTTGTGTTAAGATTTTCCCAAAATACTGCAACCCCGCTGCAGTATCGAGTACTACTCTAACACTCACATGACATTTGATTCGCAAGCGCCAGTGCAAGGGTTACTCGAGAAACGACGAACTAATAACAAAAGACTACAGCCCTATTACAATCTGACAATTTCTGGAAACACAGGAGATAATATTCAGTCCTACCAATATGTAAACTCCGTCGAATTTCAATAAATTTGAAATAGGAGTTCTCATGTAGTAGCCGATGTTTTAGTATCTAAACACTTCTGGGGATTTTTGCGTAACGCTGACAGTCAAAGGCAAAAATGCTATCTCTGAAAATATATTACTTTATTCTCAGTCCTGTACAACACTTTGCCGGCCGGTGTGGCCGTGCGGTTCTAGGCGCATCAGTCTGGAACCGTGTGACCGCTACGGTCGCACTTTCGAATCCTGCCTCGGGCATGGATGTGTATGATGTCTTTAGGTTAGTTAGGTTTAAGTAGTTCTAAGTTCTTGGGGACTGATGACCACAGATGTTAAGTCCCATTGTGCTCAGAGCCATTTGAACCATTGCAACACTTTATTTGGTTATTATAGACTATAAATATTTACCAAATGGACTGAAATGGGCCTTTCGGCAGTTATTCACATAACAGAACAGCAGATAAAAAGTTACCAGCTTTTAATCAGGTTGCGGCTGCCCCCCTTTGTAGGTTCGCGTCCTCCTTCGGGCGTGGGAGTGTGTGTGTGTGTGTGTGTGTGTGTGTGTGTGTGTGTTTTGTTCATATTGTAAGTTAGTTTAAGGTAGATTAAGTAGTATGTAGGGTTAGGGACCGATGACCTGAGTAGTTTGGTCCCATAAGACCTTACCACAAATTTCCAAAATTTAATCAGGTTGAAAACAAAAATTGTCACCCAGAAGAAGCAAGAAAGTAAATTAGAGTGAGTTATTTGTCTAATAAGCAAAATAAATTATATGTTACTAAAGAGACTGTATTTCACATTCGTCAAAATAAATTAGAGCAATAAATACGTCGTGGAGATAGTAGAGACTGGCCTCACCTTATCATGAGATAAGTGAAAACTCAAGAAGTGGACTCAAAAGTTTTCATGATCCTTTATTTATTTATTGGATGCTGTTTCCACAATTGCCTTGCACCCTCGAAAATGTTACAGCCCGTGTTTCACAGATACAGCGCACTGTTTGGAATATGTCCAACATATGTCAATAATTGTGCTGTTGTCTACCGTGTTTCTATGATGCAACAAGCAACTGTGAGCAATACGTATATGAACATGGCCAGGTGCACAAAGTGCTTCATGATTTTAAACATTTTAGCGATGACGACCCTTTTATAATTTGCTACTTTTATCCACCTGACATCGTGTGCGTGACGTCAGCGTAAAAAGAACGTGGTTCACAGCAGAAGTTTTAAGACCTGAAGATGACAGCGTAGTCTGTTGAAACCGGCTGTCTTGAATAAAAAGTGTTTTATGCGATCTTGGTTGTAGAATAGTTTTTAACAATTAAACAGCCGGCCTGTGTGGCCGAGCGGTTCTAGGCGCTTCAGTCTGGAACCGCGCCACCGCTACGGTTGCAGGTTCGAATCCTGTCTCAGGCATGGATTTGTGTGATGTACTTCGGTTGGTTACGTTTAAGTAGTTCTAAGTTCTAGGGGACTGATGACCTCAGATGTTAAGTCCCATAGTGATCAGAGCCATTTGGACCATTTTTGAACAGTTAAACAGATGGCCCTTCAGGTCTCTCAAAATGAGAAAATTCAATAACATTTGGAATCTACATTGTCTACCTGTGTCTCCTTATTACTACAGATCCAAATTATAATTATATCTAACGGCATGCACGTAGCTTTATATCACATTATAACACGAAACAAGTCACTGCGAGGCGTGCTGAATATTCTTTCGCTAACCCTACGGGTCTCTCCCACAACACATAAAAAATATAGAGAAATACATGTGACAGCGCAAGCAACCGGAAAGGTCACATTTCTCGGTAAGGATTATGTTTTCATTTTTTCGTCACACGCCAGAGCAATTCCTTCTGCCGCGAATACCAGGAAACGGAAGCGGCCGAAATTAAATTGCAGTTCAACGTAGCTAATATCAGCGCTCGTGGAAAGGGGTGACGTGTTAGGGGTGAGCAGGGGTTGAGGAGTGATGCTTGCGCGGGGAGGGGAAGGCGGGTGGGTTTGGCTCGCACGCGTCGGAAGCTGTGACAGTTCGCCCCCCCTCCCCCCCAACCCACCCACTCCTCACGCGCAGACGTCAGCCGCAGACACAGCCGGCAAGCGGAGCGTGCGACGCGGCTTGGCGCGTGCCGCTAGTTCCACGAAATGCCACCGGCGGCGCGTCAGGACGCTAGCAGCTCCACGACTGCGCCCGGCTTCTAGTTACCAGCTACGACGCGTGCCTCCCAGAACGAATATATCACTGACTTCGAATAACTCGTTCGGCACACAGACTTCTAGTGTGTGAAACTTAATTGAAGCTATTCCAGATCCACAACTGCGGAAGGAAAAGACAGGTAGTGTAAAACTATTTGTTCATGGTTAATCTAAATTTTTATAATTTTTTGCCTTAAAATTTTCGCATCTTGGTAGTATATTTTCTATACATGTAAAGTAAAGTGTGCTGTACTGAAGGTTGTTCTTTGCATTGTATGTGAGTAACGTATGTAAATTGTTTATTATGTTAAATAAATTTCTAATGACATCTTGTATTTAAAAATATTTGTGTATACAGGGTGTTACAAAAAGGTACGGCCAAACTTTCAGGAAACATTCCTCACACACAAATAAAGAAAAGATGTTATGTGGACATGTGCCCGGAAAAGCTTAATTTCCATGTTAGAGCTCATTTTAGTTTCGTCAGTATGTACTGTACTTACTCGATTCACCACCAGTTGGCCAAATTGAAGGAAGGTAATGTTGACTTCGGTGCTTGTGTTGACATGCGACACTTTGTTCTACAGTACTAGCAACAAGCACATCAGTACATAGCATCAACAGGTTAGTGTTCATCACGAACGTGGTTTTGCAGTCAGTGCAATGTTTACAAATGCGGTGTTGGCAGATGCCCATTTGATGTATGGATTAGCACGGGGCAATAGCCGCGGCGCGGTATGTTTGTATCGAGACAGATTTCCAGAACGAAGGTGTCCCGACAGGAAGACGTTCGAAGCAATTGATCGGCGTCTTAGGGAGCACGGAACATTCCAGCCTATGAGTCGCGACTGGAGTAGACCTAGAACGACGAGGACAGCTGCAATGGACGAGGCACTTCTTCGTGCAGTTGACGATAACCCTAATGTCAGCGTCAAAGAAGTTACTGCTGTACAGGGTAACGTTGACCACGTCACTGTATGGAGGGTGCTACGGGAGAACCAGTTGTTTCCGTACCATGTACAGCGTGTGCAGGCACTATCAGCAGCTGATTGGCCTCCACGGGTACACTTCTGCGAATGGTTCATCCAACAATGTGTCAATCCTCATTGCAGTGCAGATGTTCTCTTTACGGATGAGGCATCATTCCAATGTCATCAAATTGTAGATTTTCACAATCAACATGTGTGGGCTGACAAGAATCCGCACGCAATTGTGCAATCACGTCATCAACACAGATTTTCTGTGAACGTTTGGGCAGGCATTGTTGGTGATGTCTTGATTGGGCCCCATGTTCTTCCACCTACGCTCAATGGAGCACGTTATCATGATTTCATACGGGATACTCTACCTGTGCTGCTAGAACATGTGCATTCACAAGTGCGACACAACTTGTGGTTCATGCACGATGGAGCTCCTGCACATTTCAGTCGAAGTGTTCGTACGCTTCTCAACAACAGATTCGGTGACCGATGGATTGGTAGAGGCGGACGAATTCCATGGCCTCCACGCTCTCCTGACCTCAACCCTCTTGACTTTCATTTATGGGGGCATTTGAAAGCTCTTGTCTACGCAACCCCGGTACCAAATTTAGAGACTCTTCGTGCTCGTATTGTGAACGGATGTTATACAATACGCCATTCTCCAGGGCTGCATCAGCGCATCAGGGATTCCATGCGACGGAGGGTGGATGCATGTATCCTCGCTAACGGAGGACATTTTGAACATTTCCTGTAACAAAGTGTTTGAAGTCACGCTGGTACGTTCTGTTGCTGTGTGTTTCCATTCCATGATTAGTGTGATTTGAAGATAAGCTCTAACATGGAAAGTAAGCGTTTCCGGACACATGTCCACATTACATATTTCTTTCTTTGTGTGTGAGGAATGTTTCCTGAAAGTTTGGCCGTACCTTTTTGTAACACCCTGTATAAACTGTTCATATTGTGGTAAATTTGACAATTTTAAGAAATGTTCAAGCGTAGGAACGCTGTAAGAAATTCGTGTTATGTGAAAGCCAGTGTGTTTTTCTTTGAAACGAAAGTGACCCTGGGGAGCGGAAAAGGTGGCAAGGGCGAATTTGCGCGCTACCTACAGCAATGGCGGAAAGTATGTCACACAGTCTGTAGGGAGCAGTGATTGAGGCAACATCATTGTGGAGCAGGAGAAGCTTTGTCTGCGCCGGACGCGATGGACGAGCAGTTCTAGGCGCTGCAGTCCGTAACCGCGCGACTGCTACGGTCGCAGGTTCGAATCCTGCCTCGGGCATGGATGTGTGTGATGTCCTTAGGTTAGTTAGGTTTAAGTAGTTATAACTTCTAGGGGACTGATGACCTCAAATGTTAAGTCCCGTAGTGCCATTTGAACCATTTGAAGCTTTGCCTGCAAATTTGTACAACAATGCCTCGGATGAAGACTGCAAACGGCTTAAGGCATAGCTGCGAGTTGTTGGGCCACTGTTAGTAAAATTGAACGACGTCTAGAAGAGACATTGAGCCCATACAGCAAGATACTTCAAGGCCGTACTATGGGCACTGTAGCCGTCATAACTGTTCGTCACACGCAAGCCCACTTCCACCAATTTTTTTTTTTTTTTTTGCATTTTACTTTTGTACAGCATGAACCATTAATTTAAAGTGTGTTTTAATAATCATTCCTGAAGTGTCAAGTTAATATAAACACGCACAATTTCAATTGTTTTTGTGTAAACAATTAGATATATCCTCAATGAGGAAATCAAAGAAAAACTGGGAATGAACTCTATAGATGTAACAGTCATGGCGAACAGGCTTAGATGGTGGGGTCATGTTACACGCATGGGAGAAGCAAGGTCACCCAAGAGACTCATGAGTTCAGCAGTAGAGGGTAGGAGGAGTCGGGGCAGACCAAGGAGAAGGTACCTGGATTCGGTTAAGAATGATTTTGAACTAATTGGCTTAACGTCAGAAGAGGCACCAATGTTAGCACTGAATAGGGGATCATGGAGGAATTTTATAAGGGGGACTATGCTCAAGACTGAACGCTGAAAGGCATAATCAGTCTTAAATGATGATGATGATGATGAATTAGATATATGTAAGGGACTAAATTTTGTAGTAATGACATTACGTCTCAGTAGTGGAAGAGTGTAAACTGATTAGAGTGAATTTAAATGTAATTTTGCATCATAAAGTGAAAGAGTTCGTAATTATTTAACCCTAGAGCAATAGTTAAAGAAAAGTTGTCTTAGTTCAAATGGCTCTGAGCACTATGCGACTTAACTTCTGAGGTCATTAGTCGCCTAGAACTTAGAACTAATTAAACCTAACTAACCTAAGGACATCACACACATCCATGCCCGAGGCAGGATTCGAACCTGCGACCGTAGCGGTCACGCGGTTCCAGACTGAAGCGCCTTTAACCGCACGGCCACACCGGCCGGCAGTTGTCTTAGTTGTTTCACTGAAAGGCGTAATGAAAATTTTAGTTAGAGTAATAATATGTCCACGCTTTAGTATATTACTGAGAAATAAACCCAAACTGTTCTTGTTTTTTTTTTAAGAAGTTTCCTCAACTATTGCAAAATGTTATAGTAAAATTTTGCTTACGTAAAATTCAGCGTGAAGCAAAGTTACTTGAAACTGTTAAATGACTGTACAGAGTTAGTTCAAAGAGTAACAGCTTTTGAAAGTATATTCCAGTAAGAAAGAGGTTTTCTTGAAGTTAAATGTTCAGTTTAAAGGAAAAGTCTGCTTTAGTATCTAAGAATTTAAGTATTTAGATTTTTTGGTTACGGAAAGCGCTTATCTAAAGGTCCTCTGGGCCCAAATTTTTTTTTAGCATCATTGAAGTTATCTACTGGACATTTTCTCTTTTAAAAACATAATGCATAAGGGTGTAATAGTCAAATAATTCCAGTGTCTGCACTAACATTGTTTAATTGGAGTAATATTTACTTGAAGAAGCAACTTAAACAGTAGCAGTAAAGTAGGCAAAATACATACTTATGCTTTTCCAGTACTTCACTGTTTCATTGCCTAGATAGGCTGACGAGCGTTCGTGCATATTTTAAACCAATAAATGAGCTTGGAACTGAGTTTTCCTAGCTTAAGTATATTACTATTCATACTGTGTTTCCTTCTAACCGCTCTGTAAGATCTTAGGAAAAGAATTAAATAGTCTGATTTATTTATCCATTAGACACAATACACAGTCAAATCCTGTAAAAAGGGTAACTGTATTGATTAGCTTTTCTAATTAATAGGGCTATCCCACCATAGAAACTAAACTACATTTAGTAAGAGCGTTATAGGTGGTAACATAGAAACAGGGTTTACTATTAATTAGGTGAAAGAGAAACCATAGCTGAGCTGAAAAGAGCCATTCAGAAGGTCATCGACAGCATCGATGTTCGCACACTTCAGCGGGTCGCTATTTGTCTGCGCCACAGCTTTGTCAATGATGGAAGGCATGTCGAACATGTCATAACCTAAATTCAGATATCTGTAATGACGTTTACATGTTGAATAAAGTGTGTGCACGCCGTGGTTTGTAACTAATTTACGTTTCTTTCATGTAGTTCAATAACTGTTACCCTGTATTAATTCTGTTAGGACGTTTATTGTATTAAAGGTAAACATTAGGCTATGCTACAAGTCCGTCACCTACCAAAACTTCTACTGAGCATTCACTTTCGTAATTGTAGCCATATCACAATGAAATTTGCCCCTTTCAACCCTACGTAGACTTCGGGCTGCCCTACTGATCGATCTGTCACCACCACCACCAATTCGACCGATATCGGAAGAACGACAGTTACGCATTACTTATTTTAGTTGGTTGTCTCAGCCTTCACAGGAAGAAGGTAATACTCCGTCGTCGGAAAATACTCAACTCCACAATAATCTAATATCAGTTTCTCCAATTTTCGGGGCGGATAACTAGAATATCCGAGTCCTCCAAAAATTTTAACTTGTGGTTATAGTGTTGAATTTACGTAGCAGAGTTTTTTTTTCCTTTATTGTGTTTCAATGCCCCATCTGGGGCGGGCTGGCAGCAGCAAATGCGCTGCTCTTCAGCCGAAAGACAGTAATTATACAAAGAAGATAATTAAAATAGCAGAATGGAGAAAATATGGCGTACATCGATACAAAAAATGGGGAACAGTACGGAAGAGAACGAAAGAGGATGACTGTAAAATGGAGATAAAAACAGTAAAAAAAAGTAATGCATACAAAAAACCACACTCTGGGACAATTAAAGAACGCAAAGTGAAGTTACAACTGAAAGAAAAAACAGCCCTCAGTCACTAGTTTTAACAAATTAACCTGGTTTCAACACTGGTAGGAGTGTCTTCCTCATAATTTAAATCAAAGAATGGACTTTATTCTATAACATGGTCATAGAATTATGACTAAAAATGTATGATAGGGTATAAGTACGGAATTATCGTAAAAGACTGGCAGTATGTATATGTCATATATAAAATAATAAATATGCAAAAAGGGCATTAGTCACAAAGATATTTAAGATCAAGAAAACTGTGATGGCGAGCCACTAAGGGCTGCTCGTTACTTGCGTGCTGTAGGTTGCAAAATGGACAGCGCTGAAGAGGGCCAGGGAAGGAGTGACATGGTTACACCAAGTGGCGAACTGGTCAAGGAGGATTTGGAGGGTGCATTGGGACCGTTGAAAGGTAGGATAGAGAGCCAGGAAGGTGGTGTCATCAGCATATTGGAGACAGGTGGGGGTGGTTTGGGCATGTCAGCGCTGTACAGGAGATAGAGGAGAGGGGAGAGGACGGAGCCCTGGGAGATGCCAGCCGTGGTATAAAAGAGACAGGGGTTGGTGTTGTGGAGGGTGACTCAGGAAGGATGGCATGAGAGGAAGGAAGCGTCCAAGCGGACAAATAGGCAGGGCGTAGTTTTGGAATTTAAAGAGGAGACCGGGATGCCATACGTGGTCATTGCATTTTGTAAGTCGAGGGAAACAAAAATGGCAGAGAGAAGGTGGAGATGGTTAAGGACTTGGTATCTGGAGGAGAAGGAGGATAGGAAGCCACACTGGGTAAATGGGAGGAGGTGGTGTTGATTAAGGTGCTGATGGATATGATGGGATATGATGGATTTGAATACCTTACTGAAGATCGAGGTAAGGCAGATGGGGCGATAGAAAGAGGCAATGGAAGGGGGGTTTGTTGCGTTTGATGAATAAGAGGATGCGGGAAGTCTTCCACAGGTCAGGGTAGAAGCCGGTAGAAAGGATGATGCTATAAAGATTGGCAAGAACAGTCAAGAAGGAGAAGGGGCTTTCTCTAAGATGGCGACAGGTGACACAGTCATGGTCAGGGGCCATGCTGTATTTGGGCTGGAGGATAAGTTGCTGTGACTGGAGTGTTGATGTCAGAGGGGAGCAACTGCTACAAGAACTGGAGACTAGGAGCAAGTGGCCTGACTGAGGTATTGGCACTTTCCATGACGGTGAGGAAAAGAGGATAATCAAAGTGGGGATCATCAGGGACAGAGAAGACCTCGGAAAGGTGGGAAGTGGAGTGGGTTCAAATGGCTCTGAGCACTATGGGACTTAACATCTTAGGTCATCAGTCCGCTAGAACTTAGAACTACTAAAACCTAACTAACCTAAGGACATCACATACATCCATGCCCGAGGCAGGATTCGAACCAGCGACCATAACAGTCCCGCGGTTCCGGACTGCAGCACCTAGAACCGCACGGCCACCACGGCCAGAGGGGGAGTGGTTGGCCTTACTGAGGTTGTCGGAAAGGGGGAGGTCGTTATGGAGAAGGGGGTAAAGAGGTGTGGACTGGGAACCAGCAAAGCGATGGAAGGCAGACGAGCACTTGGATGAGTTGATAGGGAGGGTGGCGTCGAGTTGTGTACAGGCTGACGCCAGTCCCGGCGTTTCATTGCTGTAATAAGGTTCCATATTTGTCGCTGTATTTGCCAGTGGTGTTGGAATGTATCGCTGTCACGAGTGCGCAGGAGGGAGCGATAGAGGCCGTGGAATTCGCAGAGGAGGAGGACAGCCCGTGCAGGGAGAGTGGGACGATGGGGATGGATGGTTTTAGTAGGAACATGGGCCTCCACGGCGCTAGTAAGTACCTTCTGAAGGAAGGACGAGGCGTGGATGATGTCATCAGTATGGTGATAGGTAATAGGGTGGCTTTAGACCTGCGTGGCGATGGATTCCCGGTAGGCATCCGAGTTGGCACAACAGTAGTCATGGACGGCCTTGGGAGGAGGTGCGGGGTGGGGAGCCGGAGGAGGGCGGTGAGAAGACGCCACAGTGAGAAGGACTGGGAGGTGGTCGCTACCTTTGGGGTCAAGGATGTCGACGGCGATACACCGAAGGAGGTTGGCGGAGGCAATAACAACATCGGGGGTGGTGTCACTTTTGGGATGGGTGTGCTGGGGAAAGGGAAAAAGATCACCTTGGATCGTGGAGAGGAACTGATGCCACCGCCGAAGGGCGGCAGGGGAGCAGCTATGGATGCTAATGCCGGTAGCAATCACATAGGTGCAGAAGGTGCAGTCGTTGCGGGAGATGAAGTCGTAAGGAAGAGGAGCAGTGGAGCGGACGTAGGTGGCGGTGCAGGTGATGATGTGCCCCAGATGTATAGCGAAATTCTGCATTACCAGCTGTCGTGTCGGAACATCAATGCTGTTGATGACCTCCTGAATGGCTGTTTTCAGCTCAGCTTGGTTTTCGGGTTGTTGTTGTAGACCTTGCCTATAACACGGCCTCACAAAAAGGAGTCGCATGTATTCAGGCCCGGAGAATATGGCGACCAATCGAGGCCCATGCCAGTAGCCTCTGCATACTCCAGAGCCAGAATGCCGTTCCCAATGTGCTCCTCCAGGACATCACTCTCCTGCTTCGAAGGGATCGAGCTCCATCTTGCATGAACAACATCTTAGTGAAATCAGGGTCACTTTGGATAATGGAGATAAAATCATCTTCCAAAACCTTCACGTATCCTTCGGTAGTCACTGTACCATCAAGGAAATCGCACCGATTATTCTGTGACCGGTCATTGCGTACTACGCTGTCAGCCGTTGAGAGTGAAGAAATTTCCCGATCGCGAAATGCGGATTCTCGGTACCTAAATGCGCCAGTTTTGCTAACTGATGAACCCATCCGAATGAAAGTGGGCTTCGTCGCTAAGCCAAACCATACACGCGCATACTAATTCCCATCATGCCTCGCTGCAGGCCGTGGTGGCCGAGCGGTTCTAGGCGCTACAGTCTGGAACAGAGCGACCGCTACGGTCGTAGGTTCGAATCCAGGGCATGGTTGTGTGTGATGTCCTTAGGTTAGTTAGGTTTAAGTAGTTCTAAGTTCTAGGGGACTGATGACCTCAGAAGTTAAGTCACATAGTGCGCAGAGCCATTTGAACCACGCCCCGCGGCCAGCCGTGCAGTTTGAACGTCCTAAGGCAAGTCGTTCAGAAGTTATGAAGATTTTATTTCATGTAATTCAATGTTTTTCACCCTATATGTACAGCATATATCCGGAGCCGGCCGCGGTGGTCTAGCGGTTCTGGCGCTGCAGTCCGGAACCGCGGGACTGCTACGGTCGCAGGTTCGAATCCTGCCTCGGGCATGGGTGTGTGTGATGTCCTTAGGTTAGTTAGGTTTAAGTAGTTCTAAGTTCTAGGGGACTTATGACCTAAGATGTTGAGTCCCATAGTGCTCAGAGCCATTTGAACCATATATCCGGAATTCATTCAAAAATTATAGAAGAATGTATTTCGCTGCCTACCTGATAAAACGTTCCTTTCACTACACTGGTGAATCTTACTCTGCGTCGTTCAACGACGCAGGTATCAATAAATGTATTATTGTTAGCGGGTATTGCTATTTCTGCTACACTGGTTGCTCACTGGCGACCGTATGGTGGAAAATCTGGAATGACTTCTGATGTACAGTTTCAGATCTGTTCCTACTTATTGTGGACTTCCAATAGTCCTCACAGGTGACCAATAGCACAATGTCGCCATCCGACTGCTGTCTCCGTTACAAATAAACCTACCAAAGTGATAAAGTTCGATTTTCATCGACTTTGATTAAGTGGAGCTAGTGTAGATTAAAATAAGAGACACATACTTATTTTATACGTGATAATACTGCAGTTAATGTGGTGAAACTCACCTCCCCCCCCCCCCCCCACCCTTGCAAAAGAACTGAGTTCAATATTTCTAAGTGAATAGCGTTGAAAGCATAATAGATTAAAAAAAATTCAAATAAAAGTTCCATGTACGTTACAATGGTGCACTCAGATTTGTCTAAGAAATAACTTTTTTCGAAATCTCCTCCTGTCCACTTTGTTTCTCATTTCGACATTTGACTAATAGCAAAACGCATAGCATGGTTAATAATAAATTCAATTACGTATGATGAACTGGTACTCCAAAGAATGACTCCTGTCATGAAACTGTTGCTGTCAGATGTGCTAGGTGCGCAAAATAAAATTGCATGCAGCATTTTTGTCCCGAACAATTCTGCACATCCTTGTTCCTGTGCCGTGCTACTACTGCCGTCGTTGGAATTAGTGACAGCAGTGTTTCTAAAGAATCCACCGAAAATTGCGATGCTGCCAGAATAGAGATGTTTCTGATGGTAGAATCTAAAATTGCACAAAGGCGAACATGAAACATGAAATTCGTAAGTTGGATGTGCCACCGGAGTGAGTCTTGCATTAAACTTTGACAAGCTAAAATTTAAATACGGAGATTTCACAATTACCATGAACGAAATTTTAGTACCGAAGATGTCTGCAGATGCCTTCAAGAGTACCCTGGATCCAATGTTCTCATTATAATCTGTTTGGCGGTTTCCGTTCCTGGTACTACAATCCACAGCAGCCGATCTCCTTCTCCTCGCTTCTTCCCTTGCCTCCTAGCTCAAAGAGGGGTCGAAGAAAAACGCAGCTCTCCCCTCGTTATTACTTTATTATTCTACTGTTTGTGTAGCAAATTGCTTTTCAGAATTATAGCCATATGTACAACGAGAAACGTAACAGCTTGCTGTTGTAAGGAGGAAGGGCTGTTGCAGACGTTGTTGATGCAGTGGGGGGATATTACTTTTGCCGTTACAGATGTAATATCAGCACAGTCTCCCTCTGTGGTAGTTAAGACGGGAATGAGCTTATGGGTCAACTAACAGCGATGAATATTGCGTTCCACTTCGGAGTGGCAATTACAAGTATTTCTGATACGAGGTAAATGACCTATGCTTGCGAATAAAATATTCTGTTGCTAGGAATATAACGAGGTATAATCCAGCGACCAGTTCAGTTCATCGGTTTAAACTTATTCATTATGTATTGTAAGATGACAGATTCTGGTGCGGGCGGTTTCCATGCTGAGGCGGTGAATTCTAATAAGATTGAAACAGATGGGAGTACCCGGTTGGACGGCGTGTGACTGCGAAAGGAAAGGAGGCAACACTAATAGGAATGACGTCAAGGAAAAATTTTTGGAGACCAGTTTTCTGCAGGTGCGAAACGGCTTCAGTTCTGAGCTCGGGATGGTATGGCAGAAGATGTACAATACACGTGTTGAGGGACTAGGTAACTATAGGTGTCAGACGAATTAAGAAATAGACAATTACACAAACATGATGATAGTAAACGAACACAATAACGAGAACATCTTCAGTTTGGAGCTATTACTCTAAAAGATGTCCTACGAAAATTACACTTATATAAACTTTGTATCTTCTTTAATATTAATATCAATGCGACAAACAGCATGTCGTTGATTAGATCTTGTTAAGAGCAATTTATTTAGCTGCACAGAAGTTACACGCCACACCCGACACAGGCACGAAGCGCATGGTAAAGGAATAGCAGATTAGTGTATACACATTCAGAAGTAATATAAAGACCGGCACACAGCTGTATGCCTTCCTAGGATCACATTAACAGTATAATTCAAGATCAAAACAAACAATGACGCATAATTTGGTAGAAAAGTTGGTGATTAACTACGACACAATTAAAAAAGGAAGTTGGGAGAAAATTATGAAATCCAATGGATTATAAACAGGAGAAAATTTTCTTTCAGGGCAATGCAGATTACTTATGCATATCTTGTCATGTACGTCATTTGTTTTGTACTGTAAATTAGGTAACTTAAAAGCAAAGCAAGATGCTTGTTCTGGCTGAGATGGGCCAATCCAGATCGACCGAGTACTGTGTCATTCTCTGCCAATAAAATCATTAATGAATTATGAACAATGTGGGTACGAGGGGAGTTCGTTAAGTAAGGAAACACTTTTTCTCAGCCAGTTTCAGTTAAAAATATGCAGAATTTATTGTGGGCCGTTGTGCAATATTCCCCCACCAGCCCTTAAACTTTCATGAATTTCCTGTAGCTGCCGGTGCTATACGTGAACATTCTCAGTCGCATGACTACGCAGCATGGCAGTGAACAGAACTACGGTGAGTCGTTGGGCGAAAAATCTGTTATGATCGTAACAAGGTTGCCATTCCTGCCCCATCTGCCGCCTGCCGGCCGACCGCTCACAGCTACAGCTCCTGCAGTTTTGGAACGTGCTGACACTGTCACTCGATATATTCAACGGATCGCAATCAAACACCTCGCTGCAGAACCAGACATCTCTGTTGATAATGGTGACACACTCGTTCACCGCTTTAGGTGCTCAAAATGTGTGTGCTCGTTGCATACCTCACCGCCTAACACAAGACCATAAAGGGCAATGAAGGACAATCTGTGCGGAACTGCTTGCGTGTTACGATGCTGAGTGTCACAATTCACTGCGGATCATCATCGTAGGCGATGAAAGATGCCGTCATCACAACGAACTTCAACCAAAACGTCAGACTATGGAGTGGCGTCACACAACCTCTCTTCCGAAGACAGTGTTCAAACCCGTATGGGACTTTGAAGGGGTTGTTCCTTTTGATGTCCTCGCTCATGGTGTATCGATCAACTTCGAAGTGTATTATGCTACATTCAGGCAACTGAAGAAACGACCTGAGCATGTTCAACGCCACAAAAATGCAAACGAAATACTGCTTTTTCATGACAATGCGAGGTATCACACAAGTCTGTGCACTCAAATGGAGCTCACAAAACTTCATTGGACTGTTCTTTCTCATCCACCCTACAGCCTGGATCTCGCACCTTCCGACTTCAATCTGTTTGGCATAATGAAGAATGCACTCCACGGGAGGCAGAACGTAGATGATGCGAAAGTACCCCGTGACCAGACAGACCTTCCCAGTAAGGTGGCGTAAGGTCTTCGTGCTGAAAGAAGAGTTTGTTGAAAATAGGATTTTTCAGCCAAAATAATGGCGAATAATATAGTGTATTCGAATCATGTATAAAACGAAGTTCCTTTCACAAAACATGTGTTTTTCTTTACTTACTGAACTCCCCTTGTAGTTTACTTTGTACCTGTGAGATACGTTCCGATTTCGATTTCTGACGTTAGGGGCCAAGGACACGAGTCCATAGAAGATAAGGAAACCAGGAGCGTAGATAGTGGAGGTTGTGGGGCAGTCAGCGGAGTTGCTCGTTGATGACGAGTCATGTAACTGGAACGGTCAGTGGTTCTGTTTGGCAGAAGTGGCGGTAAGGAAGAAGGACGGAAGGAAGAGTGGCTTTAGGCCCCCGTCGACATCGACGTCATTACAGGACAACAATCTCCGGTTTTGTCAAGGATGGGGAAGGGAACCGGCCATGCCCTTTCAAAGGAACCATCGCGGATTTGCCTGGAACGATTTAGGAAAATAACGGAAAACCTAAATCAGGAGGCCTGAGCGAGTTGGAACCGCTGTCTTTCCGAATGCAAGCCCAGTGTGCTAACAGCTGCTCCACCTCGTTCGGTGCAGAACTGGCGGTTGAGTAGCATGTGGTAGCCAGCAACTGTCGGACAGCATCTCTAGTGGCGGATCGGCTGCAGGAATAAATAGCAGGAAATTTACACAGTTATTTAATTTGAACCTCGAAGGGAACCTCGAAGGGAACGATCTATTGATACGTAATCAGCATGGTTTCAGAAAACATCGTTCTTGTGCAACGCAACTAGCTCTTTATTCGCACGAAGTAATGGCCGCTATCGATAGGGGATCTCAAGTTGATTCCGTATTTCTAGATTTCCGGAAAGCTTTTGACACCGTTCCTCACAGCGACTTCTAATCAAGCTGCGGTCCTATGGGGTATCGTCTCAGTTGTGCGACTGGATTCCTGATTTCCTGTAAGGGAGGTCGCAGTTCGTAGTAATAAACGGCAAATCAACGAGTAAAACTGAAGTGATATCAGGTGTTCCCCTGGGAAGCGTCCTGGGACCTCTGCTGTTCGTGAGCTATATAAATGACCTGGGTGACAATCTGGCCAGTTCTCTTAGGTTGTTCGCAGATGATGCTGTAATTTACCGTCTAGTAAGGTCATCTGAAGACCAGTATCAGTTGCAAAGCGATTTAGAAAAGATTGCTGTATGGTGTGGCAGGTGGCAGTTGACGCTAAATAACGAAAAGCGTGAGGTGATCCACATGAGTTCCAAAAGAAATCCGTTGGAATTCGATTACTCGATAAATAGTACAATTCTCAAGGCTGTCATTTCAACTAAGTACCTTGGTGTTAAAATTACGAACAACTTCAGTTGGAAAGACCACATAGATAATATTGTGGGGAAGGCGAGACAAAGGTTGTGTTTCATTGGCAGGACACTTAGAAGATGCAACAAGTCCACTAAAGAGACAGCTTACACTACACTCGTTCGTCCTCTGTTACAATATTGCTGCGCGCTGTAGGATCCTTACCAGGTGGGATTGACGGAGGACATCGAAAGGGTGCAAACAGGACAGCTCGTTTTGTATTATCACGTAATAGGCGAGAGAGTGTGGCACATATGATACGCGAGTTGGGATGGAAGTCATTAAAGCAAAGACGTTTTTCGTCGCGGCAAGATCTTTTTTCGAAATTTCAGTCACCAACTTTCTCTTCCGAATGCGAGAATATTTTGTTGAGCCCAACCTACATAGGTAGCAATGATCATCAAAATAAAATAAGAGAAATCAGAGCTTGAACGGAAAGGTTTAGGTGTTCGTTTTTCCCGCGCGCTGTTCGGGAGTGGAATGGTAGAGAGATTGTAGGACTGTGGTTCGATGAACCCTCTGCCATGCACTTAAATGTGAATTGCAGAGTAATCATGTAGATGTAGATGTCGATGATTGATATTGCGAGTAATGCCGAGATTTGCCGCTGGTACCACTGGTGAACTTGGACAACGGAACCTTAGAAACAATAATTATCGGTTCGCTGAATAATCTGGGCTTGCAATTGAATGATTCGTGCCTATTTTGAGCTGCCCCCGCCCTAATATAGATCAATCTTCCACAGACTAAAGGGACACGCAGTTGTAAGAGGCGAACACGCACAACAGCGAGACCATGGAATGGTTCGATTCAACATGGGTTAAGACATCTATCCCACTGGGAGACGAGATGATGAGTTCGTGTTTCGTAGAACTCGGTCGGCCGTTGACAGGTCCACAACCACACCATCTATTACACTTCTTCGCCCGACTGAAACCGACGTTCACGCACGCCTTTATTCAGGTCACCAACGATATGAAACTCATACGGTGAACGATTCGTGCTGCACAGGGGATGGTACTGTGTTTCCCAACCAAATCCCAGAGGCGTAGCCTTCGTATTATTGCCAGGTTGGGAGCGAGTTTTATTATGCAAAAGCATGATTCTGTCCGACAGCATTCCTGAATGTTCTGACTTTATGGTGCGGCGCAGTTTCTGCAAAGCGTCTACGTAACACTGTGCGTTGATTGTGGTCCCATTCTCGAGGAACCCTTAATGCAGAGGGCCCTTGCAGTCGAATTTCTACGATAATAAGTCGGGCGAAGGCTATGCTTCACCAATTTGGTTGCGAAACACTTCAACATCCTCCACACATCTCGGATCGTTCAGGGTGCGATTTTCAAATCGTTGACTCCTTGGAGGAAGCCGTGCGTGGGCGGTGGAGTCTGTCGGCCGAAGAAGTGCAAGAGTGGGTGCCAGCGTGGATCCGTCAGTGGCCGACCGTTTCCTACGAAACAGGAACTGGTCATCTCGTTTCTTACAAGGATGGCGTGTGGTGATTACTTTTGAATGGAACCATTCCATGGTCTCGTTGTAGCGCGTGTTCGATATTTCATTAGACTGCCCCTCGTAAGATCAACTTTAAATTGGCACAATAAACCTATATTGAAACGTAGACGATGTCGTGAGCCAACTTAATTATATTTTTGAACTGGTACACATCTGTGACGATGTGTACCTGTACTTCAATGCAACAGTTATTTACGGCGATGTGCAAATTTCCCTAAAAGCCATCGTAGTATTCAGCGGACTTACACGTACCAGTCGATGTGGTGTGTCGTCTCGTAGTACCGATCTGTATCATATTTAGATCATTTATGGGTCTGCGACATGAAACACATAACCACAAAAACGAGCGTTTTTTTTCAGAGAGATAGGGTTCTTTTGTGTAATTTGAAAAGTTCAAAAGAGCTTAGCACCATCTGCGTATATACGAACGTATTTGAGCTCAGATTCAGGGGGAGTTATGAATGAAAGGATAAGCCTTACTAAACTAGAAATAGCGGTAACTGTACTATAAAATAAATGTAAATAACTAAAGTAAGCCGGCCGGTGTGGCCGAGCGGCTCTAGGCCCTTCAGTCTGGAACCGTGCGACCACTACGGTTGCAGGTTCGAATCCTGCCTCGGGCATGGATGTGTGTGATGTCCTTAGGTTAGATAGGTTAAGTAGTTCTAAGTTCTATGGTACTGATGACCTCAGATGTTAAGTCCCATAGTGCTAAGAGCCATAACTAAAGCAAAGGTAGTATATTCGGAAGATCATCATTTTCGCATCTGTAAAATTCAAATCTGCTGCCAGTTAACACCTAACACTGTGTTATTCCACCCCGCGCTTGTTTTCTCCTTGGCATGTTGTTCCCACCTTAATCCCATAAAAAATATTTAAGAATATTGGCTGAAGCGTAGAGGTCAACATCCTCGCAGGCTGGTAACTCAATCGGAGCTATTCAATGAGTGTCTCAGCCTGGGAATATAATGCTTGAAGATACTTGCGGGCTCCCTTCCTCACCGAATACGGAGAAGTGTTTCTTCTGGGAGTGGCTAATGTTTGTCAGGCGTGATTAAAAAACTCATTCCGAAGGTACTGTGTCCAACATAACCGCAACTTTTCCAATCAGTAGTCCTCAAAATATGGTCTCAGAGAATTATCATTTCGTGGATGAGAAAGTAATATATGTCTCTAAAAATTGGTGCTTGTATTTGTAATAGGACCAGTAATATAGAAGTTGATGTGAGGCGAAACAGTGAACTAAACCGCAATTTTCTACTCCGAAACCAAACAGTGGTAAAGATATTTGTTTCTCCACATATAGCTGCTGTATATACATCTCATTATCCGAATATCTTGAGGGAAGTTCAACAACTTAAGCAGCACATTATTTTATCCCTTAATTTCAGTTGAAAATAATGCGAAATTTGTTGTGGGACATGGTGGAATATTCCACGTTCAGTGGTAAAGATATTTGTTTCTCCACATATAGCTGCTGTATATACATCTCATTATCCGAATATCTTGAGGGAAGTTCAACAACTTAAGCAGCACATTATTTTATCCCTTAATTTCAGTTGAAAATAATGCGAAATTTGTTGTGGGACATGGTGGAATATTCCACGTTCAGCCCCTGTTCTTTCATGCAGTTCCTGAAAGTGGCGAGCCTATATGGAAGCCTCAAAGTGGCATCCGTGAGAGAGTTGCATTCCAAACAGACAGCTGTCACTGAGTTTCTTTCGGCGGAAAACCAGAGCGTTGGAGATATTCATAGGCGCTTCATTGTCTACAGAGACCTGGGAGTGATCAAAAGCAAGGGTAATCGTTGGGGGAGGCTGAAACGCGTACGTTTCATATGTATTTAGTACAGCGATGGCGAGGCATGACAGAATCTCTGACCAGAGAGTTGTTTATCGTTGCGAGTTGTCAGTTGCGTGTAGCGAGTCGGCAGGAACAGTTCAGTTGTGAGTTGTACTCAGCCGACTGTAGTTGCGAGTTGGACTCGGTCGGAGTTGTGTGTGAGGAGTCGGCAGGCGTCAACATGGGTCTCTGGTCACGATTCGGGACGAGGTATATTGTTAAATAAGGTAATGAAGCAGCATTGAGCTCAGCCAATAACATCTGTTAAATGTAATTAATTTGTTCAAGAAATGCCCCAATAATAATTTTATTTTCAAAGCAATCGTTTTTAAGAAAAGAATCATTCCAATTGAAACAATATTTCCTATGCTTTTCCTCCCTGAATCAATTTATCGGATTAATTATTGCACAGGGCCTAAGGTCAGCGATGCTGCCCTATTATTGTGGGTTTAATGATTAATGTTCATTTCTTAATTTTTGTGTCGAGTTTACATTTCGGTCATTATTATTCTATAATTTTTGTGGGGAGCAAACATTTGGCTCGTTTTCATTATCATAGACTTTTCTTTTATTTCTGCTGGGAGGTTACGTTTAGTACGATGTCTATTCACATTTAAGTATTTTCTTTCATTTTTGTGGGGAAGTTACACTTGGCTCGATGCCCATTTACATTTCATTATTGTCTTTTCAAAATTCGGCGGGGAGGTTACACTTGGCGACATCCGGACCAGGATCGTATTTCTTTGAGAATCTTCTGAAAAGTAGTCAGATATCTGCTCTTATTTACTTAATATAATTAGCATTTGGCGCAACGCTTTTACTAATTTTGTGACTTTCTTTCCTCAGATCATCGGCAATTCGTTGCTCTTTGTTGTATTTGTATTTGTTGGATTTTGCATTGTCTTGTCTCATTTGTGAATAATTGTGTTAGTGTAAAAATGCCGCGAAAGACTATTAATAGTACATCGCGAGGCGTAATGAATGAAATTACCGATTTAAATAACTTCACCGATAGTACTTGTGACAGACAGTACAATGATGACAATCCTTTGTTTATGACAATCAGCACGTACCGACCACTAATAATGATTTTTATCTTAATGATGAACAAACGAACTCAATTGTGTCGTCTGTTAATTTAACGACAGTTTTTGTAAATTACAGAATGACCAAATGGTCAAACAGAACGTGACAATTGCAGGTACGCCGTCAAACAGCGCAGAGAATAGAGCCGGTAATATTGACTTGGATCAAATTATGGCAATATTGCTACAACAACTTAATGAACATTTCAAACAACAGAACGAAATTTTCGACAACCATTTCAAACAACTTAGCGAAACAATTGATGAAAATTTCGAACTCACGAACGAAAAACAAGACTACCTTAACGAACAGTACAAACAAGTTAGTGAACAGATTACAGCCGTTACTGTGCAATGTCAGGACACTAAAGAACAATTACGTGAGGATACTAAGGCTTGTGCTAATAACAGTAATGAAGAAGTTTGCACTGTTGCACAAGAATTAAGTATTGCACGTGTAGGCACAACAGAATCAAATAAAGACGAAATTAATGCAGTCACTGAACAATGCCCTAAAAACGCAGTACAGATACGCGACGAGTTTAATTTAGAGTCACTGGAAGTTTCACACACTCTGAATACGGATGTCGATAGTAAAAGTGAACGACACAACAACCAAATTGACGAAAGTATTAAAGTAACAGAATTGAAAACTATTTCAGTCACCAATACGTCACAGAATCCGCCACGTTGCGAGCATTTGTCACATTCACATAGCCAGTGTAACTTAAGCAATTTGCAGAGACTACGCAACTTAGAATCCGAAAAACTACGCGACTTGAAATCTAAAAAGCTACGCAACTTGAAATCCGAAATGACACAAACAAACAGATTCTCACACAAACCTGAACGTGTTCTCAAATTCAGAGACGAGAACGTAGATTACGAGCAATTTTTATCTATAAGAAAATCTAAGGAATTTAATAATGACAGAGCACAGATACACGATTGGAACCGTATACGACAATTTATTTTTGTACCTTCGCCGGTATTAGCTGTAACGCAGGAACTAGCTTTGAACTGGATACGACAATTTGTTCTTGAATTTTTACCAACATTTCGTGTAATGCAGAAACTACAATTAGCATGGATACAGCAATTTATTTGTGAATTTTTACCGCCATTGCCTGTAACGCAGAAGTTAAAATGTATTTACAGCGCGTAATAGACCTCAGGGGATTCATTACGCTTTATTGAATATGTGCCGTAGCGTGCATAGGGCCCCGAGCTGTAGTAGTGCTGTTTCATCTTTAGTTTTCTGCACTGCTGCCTTCTCTTCTACTATCCTTTATATCTATCAAAACGGCTCTTCAACTATTGCTCTACCTAGTATTAAGAAACGAGTAAAGAAAACCTGATAAGACAAAGTTATACCGAAAGTGATTCATTAGGCACTCCAGAACCACGAGAACTTTAATAACAGATAAAATTTTAATCATCAGTATGTGTAAAATTAGCAGTAACAGCGAATGCATTTTGGTAACAATAGATGTTTTCCACCACAACAGCATGAAAGTCAGCCGGTCAGCATACCTAACCAACAATGTAATGCACAAGGTCAACCAGGGTTTAATGTTTCGCCGCGTGCACGTATAGTCTCAGCTCCAACAAATAGTAACGCACGGCAGCAAGGAAACAACTACGTACAGAAAACACAGTATTTTAATTCCTATCGCAATGCGCCGTATAGCAATGACTATCACGACAGACGTAAAAACAATGAGCACAATTTTCAGCGTACATTTAATAACAGTCTATCTTATCAGCAGCAAGAACATCCGCCACAACAAATAATCATGAATGAACCAGACAATAGGTATCATCCAGAACGTAATACGTCAGGAAGAAATAACAGAACAGTACAAATAGTGGAAATGCCGCAACATCCTCTTGAAAATAATAACACGTCAGATAGAATTTGAACAGATACAGTACAGGTTGTATATTCCAGTAACGCAAGCAATACTTTTGACACACAGTATCTTGTTCACGAAAACGTTATCTGAAACATGCTTTGTTGAATGCACTACTTTTATCACACCTAGATCTTACCAAAAATTTTTCCATTGCCACCGACAGTTCTAACACCGCTTTAGGCGTACATATTCTCCAGGAAATTGAAGAAGATGGTTCTACAATAATTAAAAACATCGCATTTGCAAGTCGCATTCTGTCACCTGCTGAACGAAATTATTCTGTTACAGAACTGGAAACATTATGTGTTGTATGGGCATTTACGAGATTTAGGCACTTTCTTTATGGAAGACATGCCACCGTTTACACAGATCACAGAGCGATACAATATTTACTTTCGGCTAAATTTACACACGACAGACTCAGCAGATGGAAGCTTTATTTACAGGAATTTAATTTCACAATTGTTCGCATTCCCGGCACACAAAATATTATAGCAGACGCACTATCTCGTTCTCTCAGCAAAAATCAGCAAGACATCGCAACCAACTTCTGCAAAGCAAATTTCAGCGTCATGTACATTCAGCAAGTTGCATTTGAAAATTTTATTTCGTCGTCATTACAGGACATAGCTAAAGAGCAAAGTAAAGACAACATGTGGAAAGAAATTAAACACCTTTGGCAAGATACGAAAAATGTTACGATTAGAAACCATTACACTGTACGCAATTACATTCTGTTTCGCCGCTCTCATCCTGACAGGAACAATTGGTTATTATGCATTCCTGACGAGCTTGTTAACAAATTAATCTGGTATACTCATTTAAGTTACGCACATTACGGAGCTAGAAAATGTTTTCTTATACTGAGACAGAACTGTTATTTTTCGAACATGGAGAAACGTATACGACGAGTTTTAGCGTCATGTAAAATCTGCCAGAAAGCTAAGTCAGACACAACTTCACATATTCCTCCATTGTATCCCATTGTACCTGTTAAATTGAGACATATGGCCGCTGTAGACATTTTTGGTCCAATTCCGAGAACTAATAGAGGTTTTTGCTACATCTTTGTCGCTGTTGAACTCACTTCAAAATTTGTTACTTTCACTCCGTTACGCAAAGCTACTGCTAAAACCGTTTCGAAAGCATTTGTAAAACATTTTGTATTTCATGTAGGGCATGTGTTGAAAGTAATTTCCGATAATGGATCACAATTTCGATCTGCTATATGGACACGTATGTTACGAGCTAGAAACATTTCTCCGATCTATATATCCAAGTACCATGCTTCTTCGAACCCTTTTGAACGACTAATGAAAGAAATTGGTAAACTGTGTAGAATATACTGCCACAAAAGACATATTGATTGGGACACACACATATTCTCATTCCAAGATGTAATTAATTCCATTCCAAATGAATCCACTATGCTATCTCCGTCTGTTATACTGAAAAATGTTGAGCCACCTAACAAAATTACAGAATTAGTAAACTTTCCTACATCTCGTCGACTACGACACCATGAAATAATCGACATTGCGCTGAACAACATCAAACGTGCCGCAGAGCGCCGGAGAAGACAGCAAAAACAGGTTTGTACACGCCGTGACTTTCACATTGGACAGAAAATATTAGTACGTACACACTATTTGTCCAACAAAGGAAAAGGTAGGTGCAGTAAATTTGAACTTCTATACGCAGGTCATATCGGATTCGCAGCATTCCTCACCCCAATGTGGTACACGTCGAAACTTTGAGAACCAGAGCCCGCATTTCGTGGTCGTGCGGTAGCGTTCTCGCTTCCCACGCCCGGGTTCCCGGGTTCGATTCCCGGCGGGGTCAGGGATTTTATCTGCCTCGTGATGGCTGGGTGTTGTGTGCTGTCCTTAGGTTAGCTAGGTTTAAGTAGTTCTAAGTTCTAGGGGACTGATGACCATAGATGTTAAGTCTCATAGTGCTCAGAGCCATTTGAACCATTTTGAACCATTTGAACCAGAAAATCCAAAGGCAACCACCATTGGTCAAACATCAAACCTTTTGTTGAATGAAGACACTTTATGATTTAACATGTTATAATACCATTTTGCTAGTTTTATGATCACTTATGCAATTATATTCACATGACTACTTATTGATGATTATCATATTTTTTCTTGGCAAGTGCCCGGCAAGGTAAGGATAGCAGGTCGCTCTTCTTGTCGTTACACATCAGACTGTGCACATTTTTTCCAGAGAAACTTACGTATCTTATGAATAATTATGCAACATTATCTACTGACATATTAATTCTATTAAATTTTCTCTCCATTAAAGTCTTTCATTCTCGCCTCTATTAACTACACAACATACAAGCTGAACACAACGAACGTCACATTTTTTGTCTTTCTTAGGTATATACGATTGTTTCATGTTTTGTTTGTATGCACTATGAAATAGTTAGGATAAATCAAACACCAGTTGACTTTGACATTTTGCCTTATGATATCTCAACATCGTGACTACTTTACTGTTACATTGTGATACACTGAGTACATTTTTGCCTCTGAACACTATATAAGTTTTACACATATTACGTTTTCTGTCATGTTATGCTGTATGCTTAATTATGTTACCATAAACCAGTCATTATTTAGTGAGTATATGATTTAAATGCAAGACATTAATCTCTGTTCATCAATTTCAGAAAAAAATGATGCGTGAAAGGAATAAATTAAACAGAAATGGGAATTTCACCTTCGGAATGAACGAAAGAAGATGCAAATCTCGTGAGGAAGAGTAAATGGATCAGGATTAACAAGCATTAACAAGAATATACTATACACATCGTAGAATAGCAGTCTTAACTAATTTTTTCTTTCAGAATACAAGGCGATTGATGCAGGCTGTCAGACAGAACTACACATCTTAGTTTTAGTGATGGAATATGCTAGAGATAAGGAATAGTTATGTAATGAGTAATGAAGTGATTTTTTGCAGATGATAATGAATGCTGATGAATAATGATGAAGAATAATGCTACTATGGATAATGAAGTTTTTCTTTACAGGTGATGATAATAATGGAGTTATGATAATATAGATAATGAAGTGATGGATAATGAAGTTTTTCTTTACAGATGAGGATAATGTGGAAGTTATGTATTCATGCTATGTAGTTATTTAAGTATTTGTTGCAGTTCGCTTTGACAGCAGGTGTTATATTGCATAGTATAATGATTGAAGGTTTTGGAAAGGACAGCTATGGAACACATCTTTATACACATTTCACTACCTGTTAATTCGAAGTTCACTACTTTTCAGCATAAAATGCGTTTCTTCTTTCAGCTTAATAATCCATTTTTATATATATATATATTTGCAGGAGAAATTGTTTATGAAATTAATGTGCTATAAGCAGTTGTTCATTAAATCTATGTCATTTATGAATGTGATCACATATACTCTACTTGTCATAATCTTGCTACAGCTGACTCATGACGAATGACGTTACACATTTTCATTTACAGCAACAACCCAAAAGCAAATTTTTTTTCTTTTTCCCCTATAATTACCCAAAGCAATGCATTGCTAACAAAAAAATGTATTACCAATCCCAAATAATGATACCAGTTTAAGAGAGTTCTGAGTAATACTGATTAGCTCTGAATAGTATGTCACTTGAATAATGAATGCATAAATACTATGCGCATAATTTCATTACTATATTGAGATGACCAATGCTACTGATTACTGTATTGAGATGACCAATGATTAATTAATAATGCTTTGTAACTGAGAAATGAATTCCAATGTTCTCTGTAAAATGTTCCCTGTAATACTAATGACTTCTGATGATTTGTAATTAGGCAACGAATTTCAATGTTCTCTGTAAAACTGATGACTTCTGATGATTTGTAATTAGGCAACGAATTTCAATGTTCTCTGTAAAACGAATGACTTCTATGATTTGTAATTAGGGAACGAATGCCAATGTTCTCTGTAAAATGTTCTCTGTAAAACGAATGACTTCTGATGATTTGTAATTAAGTAATGAATTTCAATGTTCTCTGTAAAACGGATGAATTCTGATGATTTGTAATTAGGCAATGAATGCCAATGCTCTCTGTAAAACAATTAATGAACATTTTTCTGTAATACTACATACGTGGTACAGAAATGTTCAATAACTGGGCTATGAAAGCCGCAAACTACTAATGTAATTTCCAATGAAGACTACTATGTGACTTAATGTCCTTCACCTTCTGACCTAGCTACCCTGAATTACTGCAATATCCATTTGTCCTGTATATCCTCTTGATCATGGAGCACTATATTCGGTTTTCGCACTAATTCTACGTTGGTGTGACTTGTAAGAGCGTGGTGTTGACACGACATGCTGTCCACCACCGTGAGCGATGGAGAAGTTATTATGGTCCCACTGTTTGGTGTACCTTATGTACTGCCAAAATGATCACATGGAATATTGCTACGACATTTCAGTGTCTTGGCTACGCTGATAAACATTTCTGGGAAAAGAACTTCAGATTGTCTCACTTGGTGTTGTACTTCTGTGGAAAGATATGGACTTTCAGTGCAGCTGCGTGCAACCTAAAGTGCTACAACCATGATGCAATCCTTCCCTTTCCTATCCTAATTCTTGTAACATAGTGAAAATCATTTTTGCTAACATGATTTATATTCATGGCCTATACATTTTTTTCGATATATTCTGAACTACAGTGCGAGTGCACTTTTGTCATTTACTAACATGATTTCTACTTATTGTATATACATTTTGTGATTTGCTGATATATTCTGAACTACAGTGCATGTGCACTTATATCACTTGTCAACATGATTTTGTTGCTATTACGTTTATTTGTTGTGAAAATGCTAAAGAGTTTTTCAGTGCGTGTGCACTTATGTCTTTTGTTAATATGTTTTGCACTCACATTTTGTCATTGTCTAATATGTTTTGTACTCGGTGCATGTGCACCACATTTACTTCATGTTCTATATCTGTATATATGCTGTAATTGTAAAGTTAATTAATTATGAAAAAATTTGTTGCTCATGGCAAGTCCAAATGACTCACCATCGCTGCCAAATTTTTGCCCCCCCCCCCCCCCCCCAGTGGAGGGTTATGAAACGCGTACGTTTCATATGTATTCAGTACAGCGATGGCGAGGCATGACAGAATCTCTGACCAGAGAGTTGTTTATCGTTGCGAGTTGTCAGTTGCGTGTAGCGAGTCGGCAGGAACAGTTCAGTTGTGAGTTGTACTCAGCCGACTGTAGTTGCGAGTTGGACTCGGTCGGAGTTGTGTGTGAGGAGTCGGCAGGCGTCGACATGGGTCTCTGGTCACGATTCGGGACGAGGTATATTGTTAAATAAGGTAATGAAGCAGCATTGCGCTCAGCCTATAACATCTGTTAAATGTAATTAATTTGTTCAAGAAATGCCCCAATAATAATTTTGTTTTCAAAGCAATCGTTTTTAAGAAAAGAATCATTCCAATTGAAACAATATTTCCTATGCTTTTCCTCCCTGAATCAATTTATCAGATTAATTATTGCACAGGGCCTAAGGTCAGCGATGCTGCCCTATTATTGTGGGTTTAATGATTAACGCTCATTTCTTAATTTTTGTGTCGAGTTTACATTTCGGTCATTATTATTCTATAATTTTTGTGGGGAGCAAACATTTGGCTCGTTTTCATTATCATAGACTTTTCTTTTATTTCTGCTGGGAGGTTACGTTTAGTACGATGTCTATTCACATTTAAGTATTTTCTTTCATTTTTGTGGGGAGGTTACACTTGGCTCGATGCCTATTTACATTTCATTATTGTCTTTTCAAAATTTGGCGGGGAGGTTACAAGGCGTCTCATCACTGTAACAAGATCGCGCAGATCGATCTCCCACGAGACGGTTGATCGAACACATATGTGAATCCTGCTATGCTGGAACGTGTGGACACTCTCATTCGAGGTGAGTGACAGATTAGAGTCAAACGATTCGCAGCAGAACTAGACGTCTCTGTCGGTAGTGCTAACACACTCATCCAGTATTTGGTTCATCACAGCCTAACCGAAGACCACAAAGAGCAACGAATGGCCATCTGTGCTGAGTTGCTTGCACGTTGCGAGACTGATCCTAACAATTTTTCGTTGATCATCGCCAGAGACGATGAAACGTGGGTTTAACACTTCGAATCGGAAACCAACGGCAATGCATGGGGCGGCGCCACACCAGCTCCCTTCCAAATAAAATGTTCAAAACACTCCCTCATCCCGTAAAGTCATGGCGACGGTCTTCTAGGTCTGTGAAGATTTTATTCTGTTTGATGACCTCCATCCAGATGCAATTGTCAATGCAGAAGTGTATTATGCTGCCCTCAGGAAACGTAAGAAAGGATTTCGGAGTGTTCGTTGGCACAAAAGTGCAAACTAACCTCTCCACGACAGAGCAAGCCTCACACAAGTCTGCGCAACTGGTATGACCACACGTAACTTCAGTGGGTAGTTCCTTCTCGTCCACCCTACAGCTCGGATCTCAAGCCTTCCGACTTACATCTGTTCGGGCCTGTGAAGAACACACTCCGCGGGAACCAGTACGTGGATGATGGAGAAGTTACTGATGCAGCAATACGTTGGTTCCGACGTCGAGCAGCACAGAGGTACCATGCGAGCATACAGCTCCTCCCAGGAAGGTGGCGTAAGCTGTAGCATTCATCAGAATGTTGAAAAATAGAGTTTTGTAGCCAGAAGTTTCGGAAATAATATGGTGTATTGACATCCAGAATAAAACCAACCTACTTTCAGAAAATTGTGTTGCATTGCTTATTGAATTCGCCTCTTGTAAAAAGCATTACATTCAGGATAGAATAGGTTGAGAAAATAAAATGGTTCTCCGTTATGCGTCTCACTTACCCTAAACGTGATACCGGAGAGGGGTACTACTTTCCTCGTTGAAAAAAAGTATCGTGTGCCAGTGTAGAATGCAGGACATCGAAAGCTATTTTCGGCTGCCTAGTTGTACATACAAAGTGCTAAACTTTCGTTTTGAATGTTCGAGTTCTTTAGTGTTTCTTTTGATTCTACGCTACTCTCTCTCTCCCTCGTCCCAACCTCCCCCCCCCCTCCACACCCTCTCTCTCTCTCCCTCTGTGTGTGTGTGTGTGTGTGTGTGTGTGTGGCTGGGTGGGTGGGTGGGTGGGTGGATGTGTGACACAGGAGAAGAAGGAGCGAGAGAGGGAGAGAACGGTGAACCACAGCGCGGTCTTATAGACCGTTCCACTTAACTCAGCAGCAAGTTTGCATCCGGCCTTGCTATCTCAAGCTGACGAACAGATCACTATCAGCACCATCCACAGGTCCTCACATCATAACAGGTTGAGGAGATGTTAGTATTTTAATCAGGACTCTGGCCTCAAGCCGTCCGGTGTGGCCGTGCGGTTCTAGGCGCTTTAGTCTTCCACGGTCGCAGGTTCGAATCCTGCCTCGGACATGGAAGTTTGTGATATCCTTAGGTTCGTTAGGTTTAAGTAGTTCTAAGTTCTAGGTGACTGATGACCACGGATGTTCCATAGTGCTCAGAGCCATTTGAACCATTTTCCGGCCTCAAGTCTGCTGAACAGGAACTCAATACCGCCTCCGCTCCTCCTCTCCACCAGAAGAAACACCTGTGTCCAGTACCTCTGCACATGCATGAGTCATATCCGTCGGATATGGAGTCAGATATTTGATACATTGACAGTCTGTCATCACTCGTAGTACACCGACCAAGGTGGCACATTATCCACATTTAGGTTACCGGTGATTATTCAATGACATTAGGTAAATGACAGGATGGATTCTTTAGAAATACAAAACTGGCCATTAAAATTGCTACTCCACGAAGATGACGTGCTACAGACGCGAAATTTAACCGACAGGAAGAAGATGCTGTGATATGCAAATGATTAGCTTTTCGGGGCATTCACACGTGGCTGGCGCCGGTGGCGACACCTACAATGTGCTGACATGATTAAACTTTCCAACCCATTTCTCATACACAAACAGCAGTGGGCCAGCATTGCCTGGTGAAACGTTGTTGTGATGTCTCGTGTAAGTGGGAGAAATGCGTACCATCACGTTTCCGCCTTTGATAAAGGTCGGATTGTAGCTTATCGCGATTGCAGTTGATCGTATCGCGATATTGCTGCTCGCATTGGTCGAGATCCAATGACTGTTAGCAGAATATGGAATCGATGGGTTCAGAAGGGTAATACGGAACGCCGTGCTGAATCCAACGGCTTCGTATCACTAGCAGTCGAGATGACAGGCGTCTTATCCGCATGGCTGTAACGGATCGTGCAGCCACGTCTCGATCCCTGAGTCAACAGATGGGGACGTTTGCAAAACAACAACCATCTGCACAAACAACTCGACGACGTTTGCAGCAGCATGGGCAATCAGTACGGAGACCATGGCTGCGACTGCCCTTGACGCTGTATCACAGACAGGAGTGCCTGTGATGGTGTACTCAACGACGAACCTGGGTGCACGAATGTCAAAACGTCATTTTTTCTTACTAATCCAGGTTCTGTTTACAGCACATGATGGTCGCATCCGTGTTTGGCAACATCGCGGCGAACGCGCATTGGAAGCGTGTATTCGTCATCGCCATACTGGCGTATCACCCGGCGTGATGGTATGGGGTGCCATTGGTTACACCTCTCGGTCACCTCTTGTTCGCATTGACGGCACTTTGAACAGTAGACGTCACATTTCAGATGTGCTACGACCCGTGGCTCTACCCTTCATTTGATCCCTGCGAAACTCTACATTTCAGCAGGATAATGCACGACCGCATTTTGCAGGTCATATACGGTCCTTTCTGGATACAGAAAATGTTCGACTGCTGCCCTGGCCAGCACATTCTCCAGATATCTCACCAATTGAAAACGTCTGGTCAAATGGTGGCCGAGCAACTGGCTCGTCACAATACGCCAGTCGCTACTCTTGATGAACTGTGGTATCGTGTTGAAGCTGCATGGGCAGCTGTACCTGCACACGACATCCAAGCTCTGTTTGACTCAATGCCCAGGCGTATCAAGGCCGTTATTACGACCAGTGGTGGTTGTTCTGGGTACTGATGTCTCAGGATCTATGCACCCAAATTGCGTGAAAATGTAATCACATATCAGTTCTAGTATAATATATTTGTCCAATGAATACCCCTTTATCATCTGCATTTCTTCTTGGTGTAGCAATTTTAATTGCCAGTAGTGTATCTTGTCAGACTCCATTCCTTATACAATCTGATCTTACAGTCTATTGAATATAGATGTGGAAATGGATTAATAATTAATTGAATAACTGGAAAAATTGTTTGGAAGGAGTAGTTGAGAAAATTTGATGGTAATTTATGAATCTGTGCACAATCTCGGGTGAATTTGAACTAATACCATTATCAACAGACCTCGAATATCATTACATTCAAGGCCAATAAACATAATTTGCATTACGTACTGCGGCTTCCAGTAGTGTGAGGTACCAAATAATCAGGGACCGATGGCCTTTGAAGTCTGGTCCCTCAACCCCCCACAAACCAATCAACCAACCAAATAATCACCGCAACCGATGAAATTCGCGATCTGTCTATAAGTTCTTAAACACACGAAGCACAATATTTTTAGTGTACGTAAACCAAGTTGAGTAGTTGCCTATTAAGTCTGAGTCATTACCTTCACATTAATTCCATTGTGTTTAGTCTTGTGCGTCACAATGTCGATGCCCGGACGCTCCTCGACACACGACGTTTATTATTCTAGTCGGCACCAAACCTCCTGATGCAGGATCACGGTGGCGAGTAAAACGATGAACAGATAGGAGTTGAACTTATAACCGTGCGAATAAATATTCCTTTTCTAATAATGTTTTATAATACTTTTTACGAACGTTTAAAATACACATTTTTAACAATGCTGGTACGACGCGTCCAAGCATACGTCCGTAAGCTACCACTCCCCGAAGCAAAAGAGTGAAGATAAATAAATTACCAAATTGAAGAGCATATTTCTTACTTTGTTTCATACAGATATTTAACGATGTATGAAAATATTATCGTTACCATAAAACAACTTGTTTATTTACTTTTGGTGGTGTCTTCCGTTTGCAACTCATGAAGTTTACATATAGCTTATATATAAGAAAAGAAAAGAAGGCAAAATAATATGATTCAATGCCCTGTGCTGTTACACTTCCACTTGGAGGATGCCTGGGTTGGGTCCGCTGCAGTATTGCCCATCATATAGTGAAATCCACTGAACAGCTACATTTTTTTTTTTTTATAAATTTGCTTCCAGATCAGCTACGAAGGGTCATACAGCATTGAGAATGCAGATAAACTTTGCAAATCGGTCAATAGATAAAGTTCAAGGGAAAGTTTGAGCTGTTTTTTGAATTATTTTCCTCTACAGAATGTTATATTCTGTTCTTACTGACAACGTTGTTGGAGACACATTAACCGCTAACATTTCTTCGTTCAACTTTCCCTCCATTTCCCCTCCAAGACATCATTAGCCCAAGAGAATCGGTCACTATCCACTACTATGACGTAAGCATAAATTCACTCCGGCTGGTAGATCGATGTACAGGCCTTCAGTTCGTAGTAAGATACGTATGATACAAATAACTAGAGAAAAATGTTCTGGACAACACGTCGGTTCACAGATGGAGATTTTTTTGGAGACTGAGAACAATCACTGGTTGGGAAGATATGGCGTTAGAAACTGTTTCCTTTGATTAGGTATTAATCGCTGTAGGCCATTCACACAGACAACCAAAACTCTTCATAATGATAAGCGGACGGGTATAGAAACTATTGAAAGTTTATAGCTAGATATTGGTTTGACAGTTTTGTTCTGAACACACTGAAGCCTAATTACGCTCTCGGTCGTGCCTGAATACTCCAATCTGTGACAACATTGCCGGTGAAAATCAAATATCCAAGTTTGAGAAATGATTCGGCGAATAGTTTAATTCTGGTGGGCAGTTTTATAATTATGGAAGTACGTAGTCAGACTGCTGACTATTTACTCGTCTTCGCCGAAATTAATATTATGAAAATGTTATTCACAAATTATTTTGAACAATATTTAAGTATTGCTGATTTATTTAATATTAACACGATGACTGATTAGTGTTTACTCAGCAGTCTGGGACCTTTCCTGTTAGAACTAATTGAAGATACAGGAATGATATGGTCACGAAATGGCTTAGTGTGAAAACGTCATGGAAGTATATTCCATGCCCATTCCGGGTATCTAACACAGCGTCGTTTACTTATAGAATTCCTTAAAGTCCACACATTCGTCATGAAAAGAGCAAAAATCAAATTCCAGTTCACATGTGAGTCCGGTGTCCTACTCTCTGCACCAGAAAACTCGATATCTTATATATAGCAACTCAGCTTCTACCCACATTACCCTACATGACGAATTTGCGTATTCTCGTGGCAGTGTCAACTTCATACCTCCATTTATGGTTGTTTGGGCAGAATAAAGATAAATATTTACTCCGTGTTTAATTGCCCAACATGAAACCTTGTATTTAGAAATTTATGATATACACAACATTTCTAGTTGAAACAAAAGATATAAGCTGCTCCATTCATCCGAAAGCCTTAATTAAAACGTTTTGAGGTCATGCAGAAACTTCTACCATTGTACATGATGAAAATTATCAAGCCAAATCGAATTTATTTTTGATCTGCCAGGGGTGCCCGGTTTGCGGTTTAACATTCATCAGACCAAGATTCTGAAATATAAAAGTGGGTCATAACAGTGCATGAGATACTACCAGAAAGATTGAATCTTAAACATGAAACAACCTTAGTGCAAATTATATGATAAAGTTCCCCAGGATCAGATGTGGAGCTAATGCTCAGAGCCGCTGTTTAATGCCACAGTTTCTCAGCAACAGCTGCTGAATAGCCACCGAAGGCTAGGGATTTTAAGAGCTATAAAAGCGACATTCTGCCCATCTTTCATCAAATGATCTGTATGTAAAATGATCAGACACTACTGCCTATGTCTGTTTAAACCGAAACTGGTTAGCTCCAGTAGAATGAAAATAAACTGAGATATAATGCATTTCTTTGAATTTTTATATTAAATTTTAATTGCAATAAATCCAATCATACCGCTGGAACCTAAGACTCTTGCACACATGACGGTTAGTCAGCCGTTTAAAAAGGTAATAGCAACACCTAGTGACAGAGTCCCCATCATAGCACCTTCATTCGCAAGAGTGAATTGAAATGACTTTTTAGTCCCCAACCAATTGTCTTGTTACTACTCATACATGTAGACATGTATACACAGCAAAGGCAAGTTAGCTAAGGGTCGTTAGTTTGGACTATGTCCCATATATGTAACCCCCCTTTTTCGTGTTTATTGGGTTATTACATTACGTTAGTTGGATTACAGTTACACCACGAAGAGTGCTCTCTGGGATGAGGAAAGAAACGAAAGATACATATTTAATTTTCTCATGTGCAGAACAGTGAAATAACATTACATTGCTGTTTTAAAACATAATTCTAATTATAAAGTAACCTAAAAAATTTAATTGAATACTTTCTGTGAAAATGTTCTTCAATCGTGTAGAAGTTACTAAACAAAAAGTTCTTTAACTGCCGGCCGCGGTGGTCGTGCGGTTCTAGGCGCTGCAGACCGGAACCGCGTGGCCGCTACGGTCGCAGGTTCGAATCCTGCCTCGAGCATGGATGTATGTGATGTCCTTAGGTTAGTTAGGTTTAAGTAGTTCTGAGTTCTAGGGGACTGATGACCTAAGATGTTAAGTCCCATAGTGCTCAGAGCCATTTTTGTTCTTTAACTCTAACTTAAACTCTACTACATTATCTACATAGCATTTTATGTGGTCTGGACTCCTGCTTATGTAAGCTGTCACTCGCTTTAATCACAAATATATGTCTGAGTGAAGCTACCCATGTACCTTTACAATGATATAAAAACAGTGAATAGTGAAAGGAGTGCGAATGGGAACAGTGGCGTACTTTACAAAACAATGACAAATTTTTAAACTTCCTGGCAGAGTAAAACTGAGTGCCGGACCGAGACTCGAACTCGGGACCTTTGCCTTTCGCGGGCAAGTGCTCTACCAACTGAGCTACCCAAGCACGTCTGACGCTCCGTCCTCACACTTACTTCTGCCAGTACTTCGCCTCCTGTGAGGACGGGGCGTGAGTCGTGCTTGCGTAGCTCAGTTGGTAGAGCACTTGCCCGCGAAAGGCAAAGGTCCCGGGTTCGAGTCTCTGTCCGACACACAGTTTTAATCTGCCCGGAAGTTTCATATCTGCGCACACTCCGCTGCAGAGTGAAAGTCACATTCTGAATGACAAATTTTATTAAACATTTACTTACTACAGTTAGCTGATAAACCTTATCCACAAATGACAAACACACATCAGAAACGGGATGGTGCTTGATTTGGGTGGGAACTATAGAAGTTCTCCCCTGAATTAAACCCTTTTACACGCAATCTGTCTTTGTCTACATGAATCGACTGTGGTGTGCAATTCTATTCAGATGGAATCAACTATGGCCAAGTACACCACAAAGTATGATTCATTAGAGACCATTTAACAACGCTACGTCGGTGCAGCAGTGGTTTAACCTTTCACCTTGACGCAGGTGGCAGCAGAAAACGGAACGCTGTGGGAAAGAAGTGGTCGCTGCGGCAGCTGAATTCAGAGCGTCCACGAAAATACACAAACAACGCGGTATGGGGTTCGTTCTGATTATCAGAAACTGGGGAAACTTCCCTACCAGGGCCCTGAAAGCCAGGCAGATTTCAATGTGAGATGCACCTGTTCGCTGGTCTGACCTAAGCAATTTGACTCACAGGCAAGACAGTGCGTGCTGGATTGTCAAACGTCAGGCGACCGACTCAGGACGAACAACTTCAACCTCATGGCGCACGATACGTCCGAGATGTCGCTACAGTTGGAAACTGCCACAGACTCTAAGTCCATAACAAGATACAGACCACAAGTCTCACCCAACAGGGAAAGACCTGTGGTTCTCCAGCAGGAAAGGACCAGAAGACGAAGACCTCGAAAAACCACACCACTTTCCATCAATCCTCCGTATGGGACTGAATTAGCAAAACGAAACCGCCCCCACGTTGCACAAACCAATGGATCTCTCCTCTACTCATTGAATCTCTGCTCTTGATGGTTCTGTTGGCCTGGTAGCCAATCCAGACACAGCTTTGGGGTTTCCCAATTTCAGAAATACTTTTCATTATTCTACAATCCTTTCTTGTTTGTTTAGTAATAGGAACAAAAATAGAAAGTTATTGATTATCATACATCCCATTTCTAACACTTCTTGGGCTGAGGGAGCAAGCCTCTACTTTACATATCCTGAGGGAAGCCAGTCAGCAACTCCAAATCTCTCTTGTCAGAAAAAAGAAGATTTCAGACTAGGGAGATGTCGTTCACATGGTAAGCATGGCCATGTTCTGGCAAAAAAAAAACCATCTACCTAGATGTGACCAGAGTCCGTCAATTATGGAGTGATTTAATCTTTCCAATTTCTGAAAAAAGGCTGTTTACCTTCCCAGAAAATGTTCAAATGAGTGTAAAATCTTACGGGACTTAACTGCTAAGGTCATCAGTCCTTAAGCTTACACACTACTTAACCTAAATTATCCTAAGGACAAACACACACACCCATGCCCGAGGGAGGACTCGAACCTCCGCAGGGACCAGCCGTACAGTCCATGACTGCAGCGCCTGAGACCGCTCGGCTAATACCTTCCCAGAAAATGGGTCGGTGAAATATACGTTTCTTACAATAACTAAAAAACCATGCTCTCAACTCAGGGGGCTACAGTCCTACATCCGCTAGATACGTACGCCAGCTACTCTGTCCGTATCGTCCCAGCTTCTAACATGAGGGCGCACGGTTTTTTATGACCTTCCCACTACTTTCACAAAAGCTCATTTTACAGCAGTCTCTCTTAAATGGCTCCATCCACCCACTTTCAGCCATCTGACCAACTTTGTGTGATGGTCTGGCGCCTGGCATAAGTAAAATGTTTTGCAAATAGGTGCCCTTCCGTCCATCCCTAAGCAGAAGGAGCCGGCGGATTTGGTCAGAAGTCCCTCTGCATTTAAGAACCACTGAACATTGTTTCCCAGAATCACTCACACGGCCGGGCTCCAGTTCCACTCGTTCCCTATTCTCGGTCATCTCTGCTACGGCCTTCCAGGTAAAAGCTCTCTACAGGTTACACATGCAGCTACAAGAATATTTTGCCCACAATTTCCTCATGTAGAAAAAGTCGTTAAGCACACATGGGAGAGCATGTCCTAAATATGAATGTTAATCTCACCGACAATGTTGTTTAAGTGAGGGAGTGGCATGCCACCTCTCATTGAATACGATGTGTATTCCCACATCTCATTCCAATCTTTACCAATGTTAAACACTTGCAGCCTTTGTAGATGTCGTTTATAGACCTAGTGCTATATCTATGAGATTTACTTTTGTTCTTTTGGTGAATCGAGCTATATTAGTTATGGTTTAGTTCATTAATGAATTACATGTACTGTGAAGTGGTGTCAAAATATCCAGTTTTCTGAAGAGGCATCTGCAGGATTTTCTGTACTGAGCACCAAGTGTAATTCTTATAACGCTCTTCTCTATTCCGAAAATAATATCTCTGTCACTTAAGTTTACACGGAAAATGATTCCATAAGTAGTTGGTGAGTGGAAGTCTTCAGAATAAACTAGTTTTTTTCTTTTCTAAATCGTCTATAGCAGCAGTCATGCGTACTTCGAACATAGATGCCCCAAGGTGCTTCATTAACTATTGGCAGTGGGTTTTGCAATCGAGGTTGTAATTTGTATGTTGTCTCAAAAACTTAACACTTCTTACTTTTTGTGCCTGTTTATTTTTGTAACTTATTTTTGCAGCTTGTTTAGTTCTGTGGAACGTAATGAAGTGTACGCACTGAGTCTTGTCCAAATTCAACGACAATGTCTTTGCCATCTGTTGACATTTTCGAATATTTCATTAGCAGCATTTTCAGTAAGGGAACTGGTACTATTTTAAATTCCCAAACATGTATCATCTGCAAAAAGTACAAAATTTAAGTCATATGAAGCCGCAAGTGGAAGATTATTTAGGTATATCACAAACATTAGTGGACCAAAAGTTGATCCTTGGGGTACATCGGGTCTGAAAGCTTTAATTTCTGGGTGCCTATAGTAACGTGGTTGACACTGAACTGCTATACGTTGTTTTCTGTTCTACAGACAGGATAGAAACCATGAACCTTCTGTGCCTACTATTCTGTAGTAATTTAACTTTTGTATTTGGATATCATGTTCCATACAACCAAAAGCTTTCCCTAACAAAATATTCCTGTTGTTATTAATTTTTGACTCCTTGATTCCAGTATATCGTCTTTGAAAATAAATATAGCCTGTTCTGTGGACAGTCTTTTTTGATATCCAAACTGTTTGCTGCTGAGCATGTCTTCCTCCTGTACTAAGTGTGAATAGAGTTTATTGTACATTATGTTTTCAAAAAGCTCGGAAAATACTGACAGCAATGAGACGATTCGTCGATTATTTACTAATGATTTGTCTCCGTTTTTGTGAAGTGGCTGGACAGGAATAAGGTAACAAAGTATCTAAATCCTGACGAACCTTTCGTTGAGTTTTCCCCAGTTACTACTGTCAGTGCTTTCTGACTGCTAAACTAGGCGACTATAGTCCCGTCGATGTACCAACAGCACTGGGCTACAAGTTGAAACGTGGATTCGCTCCGTTCCGGCTTGCGTACACACTCGGAGCACGGGCCGAGTCACGTTCTCTGCGGAACAAATAATGTGGCAAATAGCATAATAATGGGATTTTGGTAGGGGATAACTTGAATTATAAACGCCATAATTGGCTTCGTTTAATTACGTAGTTGGAGCGGCTACTATTTGAATAACAACAAAACGGAACGTGCCACAGCATAAGGGCGCGCCCGAGTAACGATTACAGCGGCGTTAATTGTACATTTACAGCTCCCTATCGAATCGCACGACATCCATAAACTACTATTGCCATGAATGCTGAGTTTGCACTCGGAAACATTTACACGCAAATGAACAAGCCATAGGCAGTGCGTTTGAGTACTTTTCGATCGAAAGAAGGGCATCTGTTACTACAGCAATTCGCACGCGCCAGACACTGTACGGCGAAACGTCGACCAGTTATTCGAATTATTTTGACAAAATGGAGCACTTGTACAACGAAGGTTTTGACGACTGGTCTTTACTTCAGACTTCGAAGGTGGGAGGCCGTGGTCGACATACAAAATTATTCCTTGAAGTTCCGTCTCCCGCAGTCGGAGAAGAATCTCCAGGGAATCTTTTACAACCAGTTAACACCAGATTCTTTAAAGAGTCTAACTCTCATGTGTAAAACAGTTTCACATGTCTGATTACTTTACAAACGAGTTAACTTTCTAAGCATTTGGCGATAAGCAAGTAAGCTAGAAAAGTTTTAGAAAATAGGCGAAATTATGTTTAAAATTTGTTGGAAGTCGCTAAGTGCTCTCGTTATGAAACATTGCGTGGATACCTTGCGCTCTGTTCTAAGCAAACGCTAATTTCTCACATATCTCAATGTTTGTGACGTTATGTTTCCTGAACTATGTTTCGCATAATGATATAATTAAGCAGATAAATTCGTTGGCATGTGAGGATTCTGTCTGAAAACTATACTACGAACAGAGTTGGTTCTAAGGAAGTAATAAATTAAAATGTCGTGCCTGATGTTGAAGTTTTACTGCGAGAACAGCGAAAATATAGTAAGCGATTTAAGTTTTTCCTTTCATCATTTTGTAGATGGTGTCAACGAGAAAGAGTTTCATTGTGTTGTTGTTGTTGTGGTCTTCAGTCCTGAGACTGGTTTGATGCAGCTCTCCATGCTACTCTATCCTGTGCAAGCTTCTTCATCTCCCAATACCTACTGCAACCTACATCCTTCTGAATCTTCTTAGTGTATTCATCTCTTGGTCTCCCTCTCCGATTTTTACCCTCCACTCTGCCCTCCAATACTAAATTGCTGATCCCTTGATGCCTCAGAATATGAACTACCAACCGATCCCTTCTTCTAGTCAAGTTGTGCCTCAAATTACTCTTCTCCCCAATCCTATTCAATACCTCCGTATTAGTTATGTGATCTACCCATCTAATCTTCAGCATTCTTCTGTAGCACCACATTTCGAAAGCTTCTGTTCTCTTCTTGTCCAAACTATTTATCGTCCATGTTTCACTTCCTTACATGGCTACACGCCTTACAAATACTTTCAGAAAGGACTTCCTGACACTTAAATTTATACTCGATGTTAACAAATTTCTTTACTTCGACCATCGTCAGTTATTTTGCTCCCCAAATAGCAAAACTCCTTTACTACTTTAAGTGTCTCATTTCCCAATCTAATTCCCTCAGCATCACCCGTCTTAATTCGACTATATTCAAAAGGTTCGAAATCATGTATAATATTTTTTTGGAAATCACTGCCGGCCGGAGTGGCCGTGCGGTTCTACTGTTTGGAACGGATTGACCGCTACGGTCGAAGGTTCGAATCCTGCCTCGGGCATGGATGTGTGTGATGTCCTTAGGTTAGTTAGGTTTAATTAGTTCTAAGTTCTAGGCGACTGATAACCTCAGAAGTTAAGTCGCATAGTGCTCAGAGCCATTTGAACCATTTTTTTGGAAATTACTAAGTGCTCTCATTCTTAAATACGGATGAATAAAATCTCGATAACTGGCGTACTGTGACTTACGTTACCCCAAAAATTATACACAATTTCCACTGTGTCTTACTGCATATAATATTATACTTCTTAATTAGTAGATTACGATAGCAATTGAATGAAATGTAACATGACTGTTCAAGGACACTTTCATCTTCCTTGCCCGTGTTGTCAGGAAACTTTCTTTGTGTGTTACACTGATTCTTTTTATATTCTGCGCTATTAGGAAGAGAATACGTGAGGTACGCCAATATTTATTTTTCGTTTAACAACCAGCTTTCTCTTCCGATTCACTTGTCAGTAAAGACTAATCTTTATGACTGTGTGGGTGTAGGTAGTTTTAAGTACGCCGGTTGCGCTTTCTGGTAGTGTAGTGTAGTATTAATCTCGCTAGACTTCTCCAATCAGGTAGAAAAGGGCTTGTTTTAGAGCCAAAGCATTCTCGTCTGTTTCTTTCCTAAAAATTGGTAGTGCATTCTTCCTCGTCTCCCTCCAGTGAACAATGGTCTTCCCGGCGACCACCGCTGGCTGCCCTGTTTGACCGGCTGGCGGAGAGGCTTCACTGCGACTGAGAGCTTTCCTCGCTGTTTTGTCCCACCGAACCATTGGCTGTCCAACCCTGCCCTCTTCAAACAAAGGGATCCTGAGGGCAATAGTCATGGGATGTTCAGTCTGGGACTGGACGCTGATGGGATAAGCGTGCATGATGCTCTTCGGTGCATTTCGTGTTTCTGTTAGTGAAGACAGATACTTGTCTTTAGTTAGGTAACTGCTTCCTGGATTCCGTTAAGTGTTCGATTGTGTTTTACTTTTAGAATCTCGGAGTTTGTTCGTGTATTTTGATCTTCGTGTGCAGTAATGCTAATGGTCTTAATAGAAGTACTAAAGAAATGCCTTCAGCGTACAGAAGTAGTTAGTTTATTTCATATCGTTAGTTGTAATTACTCTGATTTTGAACAATAATTGAAAAAGTAACATTTAAAGGATATAAAAAAGTTTTTAATTATTAATTGGTGTGGTCGGTGTACCAAACTTCATGGTTAAATTGACTACTATGATCTTGCAAGGTTATGGTAAAACAATGCAATTAACAATTGATATCGTTTCTCGTTGAATAAGTTCTGCAGAGTTAGTGGCACAAGTAGAAAAGCAGATTTGTGCTTGCTGGCTTCATAATTTCACTGAAGTATAGTAATAAAATTTTAACAAAAATTCCTTTAATGATTTCGAGTGCAGATAAAATCATAATTCTTTAATTTTTCTTTCTCGACTGGTGATCGATTTCTTTATCTAACGGTATTAAAAAAACGAGAAAAGCATAAGGTAATGTTGTACTGATTCTCTTTCCATTGCTGAATACAAGCACTGTGGTTCAGAAGACGTCTTAAATTCATCTGAATAATGAATAAGTTACAGAGTGCAGTGTAGGTGTGTAAAGTAAAGAGCGTGCTGTAAATATACTACTAACGAAATGACGGATCGGAATGTGTCGTTCAGTACCCGTTAGTGTTAAATACGCAGAGTGTATTGTATAATTATTCATTACTAATTGGCCTGTAATAGGTACAACTATCTATTGAAATCATTCTTTTGGGACATTTGTTAGAAGCCACTAACTAATTTGTCGTCTGCATTGTGTCACGTTCATGTGTCGTAGCATCCCCACTATTTGCCTCTTACATGTGGGCGTTTCATTGTGTTACCTCATCAACGGTTTTCTGTTTTCCACTTAATATTGGCAATATATTTTCAATTCTCTATTGTTTTCGACTCCCTTTTTAGTCGAATAGAACTGAGGTAAAACACTGGCCACACGTCCTCACGTTGCCATCTCCAACAATTATATTTCATTCTCTTAACAACGCTTGCCACACATAAAAGTTCATTCCTAATTTTACTGTTTGAATGAATACTAGACATTTTACGTTCCACAGGTTACTTCAGTATCCATTCCGTTCTTTGCTGTCTTCTTACAAAAATACATCTCCAATTCAATTCCAAGTTTAATAAGTGACCTTGTGTAAAAGGTGAACACGAACTCAACCGACAAAATTTCGGACTTCAAATAGTTCAGATGGCTCTGAGCACTATGGGACTTAACGTCTGAGGTCATTAGTCCCCTAGAACTTAGAACTAGTTAAACCTAACTAACCTAAGGATATCACACACATCCATGCCCGAGACAGGATTCGAACCTGCGACCGTAGCGGTCTCGCGGTTCCAGACAGCTGCGTCTAGAACCGCACGGCCACTTCGGCCGGCTTTCGAAGTTCGTTCAGAGATCTTTTCTGAGAATTTTCGTATGAAAGACCCCTGATCTCCGGTGGTTCATTACTGAGAAAATGAATTTCGTTTTATTTCTTACCCGCATTAACCTGTGTTTCAGTATTGTACATTAGTTTTAAAGTCACTGACATGTAAGTTATTCCTCGCTTTCAAGCTCGCATTGATTCCTGCTCGGTTCTGTCTCGGATATGCTTTTCCAGCACTGTTAGTTGTATGTTAACGGTGGGACACAACAGTTAGGGGACGTTTATTCATGGAGAGTTGGCTGATACACATTCCTTGAATCGGTTCAATGACCTCAGTTGAATAGCAGCACTACTACGCTATGCTGATCTGTTCCCACGTCACAGTACTTTTGGATGCGTACGACAAACCGAATCCCTCCGTGTCATGGTACTACAGGCTCTTTTCTTTTTCTACTGTTATGGAGGTATTCTCACAAAAACAAAGGTAATTTAGGTTCGAACTGAATAAAACATAAAACTGCATTATAAATAATTCTCATTAAGGGATCACTTGAGGGCACAAGCTCTTTATACCAAAACCCCGATAATATACTTGAAAAGCCTCCAAACTTTTGTCTATGGAGTTCTGGTACAGAGTGCATGTAGACTTACATGTAGTTCACGTTGTTCATTTATACACGAGAAAATATTAGACGTATAAATAGTTCCCTAAAAGAATTAAGATAATAAAAGCACGAATGTGAAAAATATTGTTCTCATTACACGAAAAATTCGACATAATACTCCTAGTTTGCAGTTACTCATGGTAGTTTCCTACAACAGACTGTGAACCAATCATTCAGAAATTTAATCACTACAAGTGGTTCTCTGCTTTTCCAAGTCTCTTGTTCAGACCATAACCTTGTTGTCGCAATTTCAAAAGAACACTTGCCCTACAAATCGCTCTTACTTTTGCATCCCTTAAAACCTCTTATTGCAATCTCCACGTTATTACATCTTTGGGGAGTTGCTCCGTACTAGTGTGATGATCAAGGCATCCTTACCACTGTACAACGAATTTGCAAGTAAGCAAAAACATCGAATTCATGTGAAGTGTGCTAAGATATCCGCCGCAGGCGGTCCAAAAGTAAAGGCCCAAATATAGAATGAACACAATGTTTATTTGACTGAAGGCAACACAAATTTCCTTCCGGGAACTGTGGTGTCTAGGAAGACTGCATACTCGGTTCGCTAGACAAAAATGCACACAAATCGTATTAATGTGTTTTATTAGAAAAAGGAAATTACAATACTTAACTTTTTCAACCTCCCCCCATGAACCATGGACTTTGCTGTTGGTGGGGAGGCTTGCATGCCTTAGCGATACAGATAGCCGTACCGTAGGTGCAACCACAACGGAGGGGTATCTGTTGAGAGGCCAGACAAACGTGTGGTTCCAGAAGAGGGGCAGCAGCCTTTTCAGTAGTTGCAGGGCCAACAGTCTGGATGATAGACTCATCCGGCCTTGTAACACTAACCAAAACAGCCTTGCTGTGCTGGTACTGCGAACGGCTGAAAGCAAGGGGAAACTACGGCCGTAATTTTTCCCGAGGGCATGCAGCTTTACTGTATGGTTAAATGATGATGGCGTCCTCTTGGGTAAAATATTCCGGAGGTAAAATAGTCCCCCATTCGGATCTCCGGGCGGGGACTACTCGAGAGGGTGTCGTTATCAGGAGAAAGAAAACTGGCGTTCTACGGATCGGAGCGAAGAATGTCAGATCTCTTAATCGGGCAGGTAAGTTAGAAAATTTAAAAAGGGAAATGGATAGGTTAAAGTTAGATATAGTGGGAATTAGTGAAGCTCGGTGGCAGGAGGAACAAGACTTCTGGTCAGGTGACTACAGGGATATAGACACAAGATCAAATAGGGGTAATGCAGGAGTAGGTTTAATAATGAATAGGAAAATAGGAATGCGGGTAAGCTAGTGAAAGCATTATTGTGGCCAAGATAGATACGAAGCCCACTCCTACCACAGTGGTACAAGTTTATATGCCAACTAGTTCTGCAGATGACGAAGAAATTGAAGAAATGTATGATGAAATAAATGAAATTATGCAGATAGTGAAGGGAGAGGAAAATTTAATAGTCATGGGTGACTGGAATTCGTCAGTAGGAAATGGGAGAGAAGGAAACGTAGTAGGTGAATATGGATTGGGGGTAAGAAACGAAAGAGGAAGCCGCCTGGTAGAATTTTGCACAGAGCACAACCTAATCATAGCTAACACATGGTTCAAGAATCATAAAAGAAGATTGTATACATGGAAGAAGCCTGGAGATACTGACAGGATTCAGATAGATTATATAATGGTAAGACAGAGATTTAGGAACCAGGTTTTAAATTGTAAGACATTTCCAGGGGCAGATGTGGACTCTGACCACAATCTATTTTATGAACTGTAGATTAAAACTGAAGAAACTGCAAAAAGGTGGGAATTTAAGGAGATGGGACCTGGATAAACTGACTAAACCAGAGGGTGTACAGAGTTTCAGGGTGAGCATAAGGGAACATCTGACAAGAATGGGGGAAAGAAATACTGTAGAAGAAGAATGGGTAGCTTTGAGGGATGAAGTGGTGAAGGCAGCAGAGGATCAAGTAGGTAAAAAGACGAGGGCTTGTAGAAATCCTTGGGTAACAGAAGAAATATTGAATTTAACTGATGAAAGGAGGAAATATAAAAATGCAGTAAATGAAGCAGGCAAAAAGGAATACAAACGTCTCAAAAATGTGATATACAGGAAGCGCAAAATGGCTAGAGGACAAATGTAAGGATGTAGAGACTTATCTCACTAGGGGTAAGATAGATACTGCCTACAGGAAAATTGGAGAAAAGAGACCCACTTGTACGAATGTCAAGAGCTCAGAAGGAAACCCAGTTCTAAGCAAAGAAGGGAAAGCAGAAAGGTGGAAGGAGTATATAGAGGGTCTATACAAGGGCGATGTTCTTGACAACAATATTATGGAAATGGAAGAGGATGTAGATGAAGATGAAATGGGAGATATGATACAGCGTGAAGAGTTTGACAGAGCACTGAAAGACCTGAGTCACAACAAAGCTCCGGGAGTAGACAACATTCCATTAGAACTACTGACAGCCTTGGGAGAGCCAGTCCTGACAAAACTCTACCATCTGGTGAGCAAGATGTATGAGGCAGGCGAAATACCCTCAGACTTCAAGAAGAATATAATAATTCCAATCCCTAAGAAAGCAGGTGTTGACAGATGTGAAAATTACCGAACTATCAGTTTAATAAGTCACGGCTGCAAAATACTAACACGAATTCTTTACAGACGAATGGAAAAACTAGTAGAAGCCGACCTCGGGGAAGATCAGTTTGGACTCCGTAGAAATATTGGACCACGTGAGGCAATACGGACCCTACGACTTATCTTAGAAGAAAGATTAAGGAAAGGCAAACCTACGTTTCTAGCATTTGTAGACTTAGAGAAAGCTTTTGACAATGTTGACTGGAATACTCTCTTTCAAATTCTGAAGGTGGCAGGGGTAAAATGCAGGGAGCAAAAACTATTTACAATTTGTACAGAAACCAGATGGCAGTTATAAGAGTCGAGGGACATCAAAGGGAAGCAGTGGTTGGGAAGGGAGTGAGACAGGGTTGTAGCGTCTCCCCGATGTTGTTCAATCTGTATATTGAGCAAGCAGTAAAGGAAACAAAAGAAAAATTTGGAGTAGGTATTAAAATCCATGGAGAAGAAATAAAAACTTTGAAGTTCGCCGATGACATTGTAATTCTGTCAGAGACAGCAAAGGACTTGGAAGAGCAGTTGAACGGAATGGGTAGTGTCTTGAGAGGAGGATTTAAGATGAACATCAACAAAAGCAAAATGAGGATAATGGAATGTAGTCGAATTAAGTCGGGTGATGCTGAGGGAATTAGATTAGGAAATGAGACACTTAAAGTAGTAAAGTAGTTCTGCTATTTGGGGAGCAAAATAACTGATGATGGTCGAAGTAGAATATAAAATGTAAACTGGCAATGGCAAGGAAAGCATTTCTGAAGAAGAGAAATTTGTTAACATCGAGTATAGATTTAAGTGTCAGGAAGTCGTTTCTGAAAGTATTTGTATGGAGTGTAGCCATATATGGAAGTGAAACATGGACGATAAATAGTTTGCACAAGAAGAGAAGCTTTCGAAATGTGGTGCTACAGAAGAATGTTGAAGATTAGATGGGTAGATCACATAACTAATGAGGAAGTATTGAATAGGATTGGGGAGAAGAGAAGTTTGTGGCACAACTTGACTAGGCGAAGGGATCGGGTGGTAGGACATGTTCTGAGGAATCAAGGGATCACCAGTTTAGTATTGGAGGGCAGCGTGGAGGGTAAAAATCGTAGAGGGAGACCAAGAGATGAATACACTAAGCATATCGAGAAGGATGTAGGTTGCAGTAGGTACTGGGAGATGACGAAGCTTGCACAGGATAGAGTAGCATCGAGAGCTGCATCAAACCAGTCTCAGGACTGAAGACCACAACAACAACAACAACAACTTTTCCAATGAGAGAGGTGTGTCGCAAGCAAAGTGTGACATACAAAATAATCGATTTTCTTCAGCATACATAGATGAGTACAAGCGAAGTGATATATCGTTGACGCTGCTATACAAGTCACTAGTCTTGAAGCTGCTATTGAACCTGGCCGTCACCAGTCGTTCGCGGCGCTTATGTCCTCTTCACATAGGGGCCTCTGCTCTCGCGTTGTCGTCCTGGAAGGAAGTCCGGTCAGAGTTTGATTGGCTGAATTCTTCTCACAGCCTTATCTTCCCTGTCAGCCCGCGCGGGATTAGCCGAGCGGTCTTAGGCGCAGCAGTCACGGACTGTGCGGCTGGTACCGGCGGAGGTTCGAGTCCTCCGTCGGGCATGGGTGTTTGTGTTTGTCCTTAGGATAATTTAAGTTCAGTAGTGTGTAAGCTTAGGGACTGATGACCTTAGCAGTTAAGTCCCATAAGATTTCACACAGACTCACACAAACACACACACACACACACACACACACACACACACACCATCTTCCCTGTCATTCCTGGCTGCCGTGCCGGCGCTTGTCTTCGCGCCGTAACAGAAACAAACATGAAAAAAATAAGTCTTGTGGTCTGAACAAGAACCAGGATTTTAGGCGAACAGCCTGGGCGGATATTAACAGACCACGGAGAAAACAAATCTCTAGGAAATCGTATTTCAGCCAAAATCCAAAATAAACTCTTTTTTTTTTGGGAATTTTAATTCTAACGATACTTTGAACACAAGGCAGGGTAACGGAAATACGGAAAGTTAGAATTACGGTTGATGAGTGTTACCCGACAATGGGGAAAAACAAAAATTCTGAATTAAAGTTCTTAGCATACTTAGGGCATAAGTAAAGTCCGTTCAGAAATTGTTCACATATTTGGTATAGAAAAAAAGTCCGATTACAGATCTTGACACTCGTAGAACAGAGTCCTAAGTACCCAATGATAAAGTTTCTGAGTCTGAGGAAGCTGAATAAAGACGAACAGAGAAATACTACACGTCTGCCCCTCGGTTACTACGCCTGGGCAGCGTCTTCTTTTGTGTGGCTACGTTACAGTATCCAGGGCGAGAAGGCTGGCTCCGACAGAAGTGACGGCATAGTGACGGCTCCGGAGTAAGTTCCTGATTTAAGTAATACATAAGTATTTGGCTTCTGGCTCAGGAAGACCGCTTGGAGTGAATTGCTTTTCAGGGTCTGGGAGCCCGCCTAAGAACTGCCCTTGGCGCCAGGATATATTCTGTCACGTCGTCGGCTTAAGAAGAGTTGCGTGATACGAGCGATCTCCGCTGGCGTTTTTGTCGCCGTCTGGTGGTGGAGTATGTAGTGGCAGCCCTCGAATATCTTCTGTAAGAAAGCGGGCTGCCTGCGTAACTTGAATGTCATGTGTGTTGCAGGCAAAGTAGGCGTAAGCCAACGATACTGCTTGTGCACCTGAGCGAGGTCGTGCAAGGCAGATACGAGCAACATCAAGTTCTTTCACTAAATGAGAAACGGTTACGTAGTCGGTTTCTCACTCACAAATTTCCTTTGAATGCTCGTTGTTTGTTAGAAGGTGGCATTATTTCTCATGTAAGAAGCAGATACTTATACTACAGTGTGTCTGAAATTACTTGATAGTTGAATTTCACGCGATGTAAATGATTTCCTCCAGTCAGAGCGCTCAAAGTCACATCCAAACCGTTCGCCGTTGCCAAGCTATCACAACAATTAGTCAGTTCACTTCCAATTCCTTGTCTGGCTTTTTTCCTTGATGTGTTTCGATCACGAATGCTAAGTCTGACCCTTTTGTTACGTCTTTCATAACACAAGATAATCACACACACAACGATGCTAACGAAATACACACGCTTCTTACACAGACTTACTAAACACTACTAGATCCTTTCGCACAAGAATCGATTCAGCATCACATATACAGTTCTTATTATCGGAGTTATTATTGGCTTGCATTAGACTAACTTCGTTCGACATTGTGTGGAGCCGAATTTTTGTAGGCTGCTATTAACTGTTGTGTCTCGGTCACCAGAGTCATAAATACAATACTTTTCTGGAGTGTAATGGCGTATCATAATTGTTAGGGCATAAACTTGACGTGTAGAAGGTGGTAGGCTCCAAGCTGTCAAATGTAGAGAAAACACTTATTTTCCTAAATATAATCAGGACATTGATTATAGTTTCTCTTCAGTTAGTTGGTTAAATGCAGTTTTTATATTTCTAATGCTTTGTCGCGTCATTTTCATCATCGTATTGACCTTTCTTTTTGCTGTTATTTTTCTTCCTGTCATTCTTTTCTAGTTAGGAATTTTCTTGTGTCGCCTATAAATATGCAACCAAGTGCCAACCAGAACGGGTCATCGGTTGGTAAAGGTGCATTCTGTATAGTCAGTATGAGGGTAGTTTCAGGTAACCAGTAGCAGCGGGAAAGTGTAGTTTTCTTTTACTGCTGAAACTGAAATTTTCCTGCATACATGTTCTAAAATTTTTCTGTCTTGAGTTTGCTGTGAGAGGTTACCCTGAAGCGCCATGAACAAGCGATCGTGGTTGTAGTTCTAACGCAGATTCCTCAACGCCACTTTCTCGGATACACTGCACATCACGAGACTGTGGTCGTCGTAGTTGAGACGTTGGTCACTTAAAATCAGGTTCCAACATGGCTCCGCGTTACACATTAACGGCTTTTGTGAAGTGATTCGCCATGTTTATGTGTCGCCTACAACCGAGCGGTAGTCGGCAGTGGATGTGGCAACACTGTGGTGGCAAGTGACAGACGTCAACTACTAAGTAATTTTAATCGGCCTCTAGCAGTCGTTCCCAACCTGGGGGTAATTACTGCCTGAGGGGTAAAATGAAATTTTCTGAGAGGTAAAAACGGAACAGTGCGATTCTGCTTCAGTCACAAAACTAAGCTATTTTCAAAAGATCATTAGTACTATCAGAATTTTTCAAGACTCTGATATTGATTATATAAGTTATTAATAAGTACTTTTTCTGAATTAGCAGCATAAATTCGATATAGGTTACAGGTTCCTCACATAGTCCACGCACTATACACACATGTTGTGCTTTTTCCTGTACATCGCAGATGATAAAAGTGTGACACATACGTAGCAAGTGCTAAATATCTCAAGAAAATGTCTTGCCTAAGTTGCCAATAATACCTGCAGTAATTAAGAAATTGCTTCGTTACTTGTTTGGAACTGATAAATTGATTAATTGACATCACGACACAGCAGTAACTACATTAGGGCTACTATAGTGCTGTATACAGTATTATTATTATTATTATTATTACTATCATTATTAGTACTACAATTACTGTTAGTGGCTGAAGTTTTCCAGTTTCTGCCGGAACAGAAGTAAGGAATGTAGCAATCAAGTGATTTACCAAAAGTAAGTTCAGTGCACACATTTTGACTTGGTTGATTTTAAATGTGATTGAAATGTGCAGGTGAAGCAAGTTCCGCAATGGAGATGAGTAATGCTGCGGAAGTATGTTTTGTAACAAGTCTACCCTCACTGTGGATAGTTAGCTTTCTTATCTGAGAAGAAGTTGTGAATAGCACTTGAGACGCACCAAGAATACACACTCACACAAACATACTGAAACTAAATATCATTCATCTTTCATCATTTCAAAAACAAAAGTGTTCCAAAAAAAGTCTTTCATTCTACAGTTTAGTTAGGTGCTAAAGTTGGTGACAACAGACACGAGGGGGGGGGGAGGGGTAGGGCAGGGGTACTAGCTAATGTCTAATTGCACTGAGAAGTAATGGTCTAAGAAAGGTTGGGAACCACTGGTATATAGTATGTGAATTCAACAGTGACTGGATCGCGATCCGTCGAGCATGTGGCTTATCATACAGAAATTTTGCCGTTCAACTTGGTCAAGTTTCCACTATTGTCATGGGAATATGGCACTGATGAGTTCCGGAGGTTCTTAGTCAATAGTCAGTTAATAGACAGCACTATAGCGGAGAGTGTTGTATCTCGGAACACTTTCCACTCTTCTGCCTCTCACAAGCTGTGTATGAGAATACACTCCTGGAAATTGAAATAAGAACACCGTGAATTTATTGTCCCAGGAAGGGGAAACTTTATTGACACATTCCTGGGGTCAGATACATCACATGATCACACTGACAGAACCACAGGCACATAGACACAGGCAACAGAGCATGCACAATGTCGGCACTAGTACAGTGTATATCCACCTTTCGCAGCAATGCAGGCTGCTATTCTCCCATGGAGACGATCGTAGAGATGCTGGATGTAGTCCTGTGGAACGGCTTGCCATGCCATTTCCACCTGGCGCCTCAGTTGGACCAGCGTTCCTGCTGGACGTGCAGACCGCGTGAGACGACGCTTCATCCAGTCCCAAACATGCTCAATGGGGAACAGATCCGGAGATCTTGCTGGCCAGGGTAGTTGACTTACACCTTCTAGAGCACGTTGGGTGGCACGGGATACATGCGGACGTGCATTGTCCTGTTGGAACAGCAAGTTCCCTTGCCGGTCTAGGAATAGTAGAACGATGGGTTCGATGACGGTTTGGATGTACCGTGCACTATTCAGTGTCCCCTCGACGATCACCAGTGGTGTACGGCCAGTGTAGGAGATCGCTCCCCACACCATGATGCCGGGTGTTGGCCCTGTGTGCCTCGGTCGTATGCAGTCCTGATTGTGGCGCTCACCTGCACGGCGCCAAACACGCATACGACCATCATTGGCACCAAGGCAGAAGCGACTCTCATAGCTGAAGACGACACGTCTCCATTCGTCCCTCCATTCACGCCTGTCGCGACACCACTGGAGGCGGGCTGCACGATGTTGGGGCGTGAGCGGAAGACGGCCTAACGGTGTGCGGGACCGTAGCCCAGCTTCATGGAGACGGTTGCGAATGGTCCTCGCCGATACCCCAGGAGCAACAGTGTCCCTAATTTGCTGGGAAGTGGCGGTGCGGTCCCCTACGGCACTGCGTAGGATCCTACGGTCTTGGCGTGCATCCGTGCGTCGCTGCGGTCCGGTCCCAGGTCGACGGGCACGTGCACCTTCCGCCGACCACTGGCGACAACATCGATGTACTGTGGAGACCTCACGCCCCACGTGTTGAGCAATTCGGCGGTACGTCCACCCGGCCTCCCGCATGCCCACTATACGCCCTCGCTCAAAGTCCGTCAACTGCACATACGGTTCACGTCCACGCTGTCGCGGCATGCTACCAGTGTTAAAGACTGCGATGGAGCTCCGTATGCCACGGCAAACTGGCTGACACTGACGGCGGCGGTGCACAAATGCTGCGCAGCTAGCGCCATTCGACGGCCAACACCGCGGTTCCTGGTGTGTCCGCTGTGCCGTGCGTGTGATCATTGCTTGTACAGCCCTCTCGCAGTGTCCGGAGCAAGTATGGTGGGTCTGACACACCGGTGTCAATGTGTTCTTTTTTCCATTTCCAGGAGTGTATTTTCTTATTCCATTTTTTCATGATGGCTTTCCCTTTTAGTGTACTGCAGTCTTTTTTCTGAAATTACAAAAACTACCCTAGAAAATTAAGGTTTTTACCAAACGTAGTGATCAGCAGCCCCACGTGACTAGCGCCTGAGAGGACGAACATACAATTTGTTCTGCCGTGAGGGTCGCTACAGCCACAACAGTTACCTTGAATTTACAAATAGGTATCTACAGCGTCATTCCGACTAATTCTGGAGCGCTGGAGACTGCAGCGCAGCGACTATTTTAGCGGCAGCGAAAAGATGCGCACCGACATTGGTACACCCACCGGCAACACTGGACACGACGTGTTCTTTTCAGACGAGTTCTTGTTCCGCGTAGAGCATCACGATTGACATAGCCAAATGGGGAGACTGCGAGAAAATAACGAACTTAGCCAGACTGGACTCGTCATCATGAGATGGGCCCAGCGCCTGGCGAGATAATGTGTTCCATTGGATACACAACACGATCACCTTCGGTTCTCATAGTTGGTAATACGGACAGCAGCCGCTACATTTCTGATGCGTTAAGGCTGTGAGATGCGCCATGTCTTCGAGATGTGCGTGGCAATATATTTCAATAGGATAACGCAAGCCTGACTGTTACTCTAGCTGTCCTGAACTACCTCTGTATAGCGTGTATGTGACTGGTGCCTTGCCTAGCAAATTCTTCAGGTCTCTCACCCACTGGAGACATCTAGTCATCAGTTGCCGAGAATGGCACTCCACAAATCGCCAGCCACTATGACGGGTGAAATCTAGCACAGAGTTAAGGCATCACCGACATCTGCCACCCACGCTCAATTTGACTCAGTACCCAGAAAGGTTACAGCCGTTGCTGTTGCCAGGCATAGAAGCTATGTGTAATAAATGGCGCAAATTCACATCCCAAAATCACCTACAAATTTAATCACGTATTCAACTTACTATACTGTATCCGTATAATAAGTAAAATTTCGTTATTTTCTGTGCTTCCTAATAATGAAAATTTAATGGTCAGTAGTGTAGGGGAGAGTGTTCTACCTCCAAATATTTTTCGGTCTTTCACCGCTTGGCAGCTCTGTAACAAATGTTTAGTCCACGTTCTTATTCCATTTTCAGATGATGGCATTCCCTGTACGTGTGATGCAGTCTTCTTTCTGAAGTAACAAAAAGTACTCTGAAAGAGTAAGGTGTTTCCAAACGTGAAAAAGTGTTCTAAGGTACACCATGGTCATGTATGTCCGAACAAATATTCTACTAAAATTTAGAAGTGCTTCAGTTGAGAATATATGCTTAGTACAGTATATAATAATCTATGTGTTACAATATTAATCTAAAACCAACCAGTAACATGTAAACGAGATCAAATTATGAACGGCTGGAGGCTCAACATACAAAGAATGGTTCAAATGGCTCTGAGCACTATGCGACTTAACTTCTGAGGTCATCAGTCACCTAGAACTTAGAACTAATTGAACCTAACTAACCTAAGGACATCACACACATCCATGCCCGAGGCAGGATTCGAACCTGCGACCGGAGCGGTCGCTCGGCTCCAGACTGTAGCGCCTAGAACCGCACGGCCACTCCGGCCGGACCAGGCCGAAATGAATTGAAAAAAAAAAAATTGAAATAGAAGATATTGGTAACTCAGATTTCCATTCTGAAGGCAGGTAAAATTGTTAAGACGTTAAAGAGACTCATTTCACTTGTAAGTTTCACATAATCAATGGTAGAAGGCCTTCTTCCGTTTCAAGGTACAAGATGGTACACGACCGCCCACTCTTCATACAACTAGTTTTAACAATATCTGCAATGTTAGTAGTCATAACATCATGTAACAGAAGAATTAACAATATCTTCCAAATAACTTTAATTTATTACGCGGCACTTAAATAAGTAAAACTACTTAGTCACAAATGCTGCCCGAAATACAGTCTCATGTCTCACAGCAAGAAAACAGTACTAAATGTGAGAAACAGCTTGTAGTGATCACTGGTGTGCATTCCTTCACGTGATTCTAAAATCAGCCGATAGATTGGAACACCAGCCAGGAAACAACATGTGTTACTCTAACTTCGATACTCTCCCCCATATATGCTAAAAACGAACCCTCAGGATGATTTCCTTAGCTTTTGGAATGAGAATGAATTCACGTGGTACCTTATTTAGGTTATAAGGTGTATGCAGAATTGCGTGGAATCAGTGATTCTCAAGAAATATTCGCATATTTGGCCTAATTTGAGCAGGGATATTGATACGATGGAACCCAGTATTAGCTAAGTGTCTCAATCCGAAGTTTGGTTTCAACTCTGTACTGCTTTGTTTAGCGTTCTCGTAGCGGATGTGGTACGCTCTGGCTTTGTACGCTCTCGCTTTCTTCCGAGCTTTGAACCGGTTTACTCAGACAGTTATAGAGTAATCTGCGGTTTAAAGTGAACTCCGACTCATAGTGTAAAGTGAAAGTTTTCATATTAACAAATCATTATGAGAGGTGGAAAAGCAATAAGTGAGAAAAAAAATCTAGGCCGGACCACTTAGCAATGTACTAAGCACACGCTGTACGTCGCCAAGTGGAAAAGGTGGAGGAAGATGTTAAGGCAGATTTGTCTAGCTTATGGATCAAAGCAGCATAGAAGTAAGTGAACCACAATGGAGGTTCGAGAGGTTTTCTATTTTCAAATGGCATCGTGTCCGACGAAAACTTGTTTGCAGGTATGTAAGTAGTAGACAGTGAGTGGTTGCTGTCTCAAATTTTCTGTTGAATTTGCGGATCTGTGAACGTAGATGCTTGACAGTCTGACGCTTCAATGATATTATTTGGTGATAGTGAAGAATTCTCCAAGTCGTTGCAGCATTTGCACGTACATTAATTCAGCCGTTTTCGCTTTTGGATCCTGTTTAAAAAATTGTTCAAGGACCTAGTACGGCATTAGGGAGGTTGAGAGTCCATTGTCGTGTGGCATGGCATCTGAGAAAAACAGTTAACTGTCGATGGACCTGTACCACAGGAGCAGTAACAGGGGGATGGTAGGGACAAGTTAGAATTCGGTTTGTGCCAAGCAATACTGAAAGTGCTTTAAAGAAGTCTTACTCGAACCATTTGCCGTCATCGGTAGTGGCACTGAGGGGAGCCCTGAATGGCCCAATGCACTCACGAAAGAGGTCGTGGCTGCAGTTGCTGCTGTTGCATATTACATTGGACACGCTTCAGGGTAACGGAAAGAGGGACCCGGTGGCAAGCGTCGAGTCTTGTTGATGATTTCATCCTCCAGTCGTTGACTCGATGATGTGAACGACCGAGATGTGCTTCAACGTGCCAAGCTATTTTGTTGTACTAGCGAGCATTCGCTCGCGGACAAATACCTTGAAATCCATTCGGTATTTAACCTAACAACTGCCTTTGTTACTAGATTATAGTGGACCTTGATGAGATAGAGGTCGGATGACAGAAATTGCTTGGTGGCAAAAATCTGATGTAGCAAACGGCAGACCTTGCGACGTTGATGCAGTGTGTGTAGCATTACGCTCTAGCCTGTTATTTGAGTTCGTCAGAGTTATAAGCTTAATGATGCTTCTAAGAACGCCTTTAGTTCGTCTTCTCCTTCCTGAGAGTTTTCAAGTGATATGACGTCAAGTTCCTTCTTAGTCGAGTCAGTGCAAGATAGTTCATCTACCAGTCCAACCTGTTTATGATTTAAAAAAAAAGGCTCAAATGGCTCTGAGCACTATGGGACCTAACTTCTGAGGTCATCAGTCCTCTAGAACTTAGAACTACTTAAACCTAACTAACCTCAGGACATCACACACAACCATATCCGAGGCAGGATTCGAACCTGCGACCGTAGTGGTCGCGCGGTTCCAGACTGTAGCGGCTAGAACCGCTCGGCGACTCCGGCCGGCTTTGATTTACAAAACGAATGAAAGTTTAATTACCTAAAATTATTATTGTTGCAACAGACATACGGAAATGTGTAAAGCACTCTCTCCTACTATATTATCGTTATCTATTCCTTTTCTCTTAAAATTGCTAGGCTGTCTAGTGAAACTTTATTATCGCTATCATAAAATCTGATATGTAGCAGTACGACTTGTATTATGAATACCCTTATTCCGATATGCCAGTATTCAAACATTTTCTGAAACTTCCTACTATCGGACGTGTCAGTATTCTGATAGAGAACAAGAAACGGAAATTAATTACCTTTTCTATAAAGCATGAAAAATCAATTCTCTCGTACCTGACTGTGACTTTTAAAATATTCTCTAACGTCTCCTAACAGGTACACTTCAATACTCCTGCACGCAACAAACCTATTACCTCGTCTTGCAGCTGCAGCTGCGTGAATATTCTCCATCCAGCAACATGCTAAAATAATTCAAAAGAAATACTGCGATCCATGAAGAATCATGGTAACTACTACTGATGCAGCTTCTCCTCTTTTTCTTTTTTGTAGAAATTAAGTGGTTAAGAGAGGTTTCGTCAACAAGCCTCAAGCAGTGTAAAGAATTAAAGCAATCAATAAAAATTTTTAATTTACTGCATTCTGAAAATTGATGATTCACACACTGACGAACTCCACTCAGGCTTTCCTTTACCTCTCAGGCTTTACTTTTCCTTGGACAATTCGATTATCAAAAACTGAAACTGTTTCAGAATGTCTTTAATCAATAATCGCGTATCTGGTCACAACAAACATACGAATTTTACTTCCAGTGTATGCATATACAAATCTGAGAAAACCCCTCCAGTGCGCAGGCAAGCAATAACTACCCCGCAGCAAAAAGGCAAATTACCAGTAATCCTCGATTAATACAAACATCTCCTCTGATGCCGCCAGCACGGTGAGGGCAGGCTGCGACAACTGTTCGCTTGCTATCACTCGCAATAATAATATCTCAGACTCAAGTACTTTGTGTATGAGCGCAACAGCAGAATCAATATCCACTTTCCAAAAAAGGATATGAACGTCAGGATTCACGAACTTACGTAATAAATCACACACTCAATCCCAAATTACGCGCATGGCATGTCCATGCCTTGGTTGAACTCTGGTGACAGCTACTTTTTTTTGACCAGTGCACTACAGAGTGTCTCCAGATTTAGGCGAATCTTTTAGGCACTCATTCAGAGGCTTTGCGAGCAATGCATTATTACACACAGAACATCTATAAAAATTTACCAAGCCCAAGAAATGTGGCTTTCACTTTTCACTTGTAGTTGATGGGTTGTTCGTTGAAAAGGTACTACAAGAATTTTACAAACGTTACGCCAAAGACACATTTCGACAGATTAATAATGAAGGTGTGTTCTCATCGTCTAGTGAACAGCTGCTGCAATTGACCTGGATATTCGGTCTCACTGGACAAGCAGTTCGTCGATACATATTTAGCAGAAGTCTCTAATTATTTCGTTCATGAATTACTGAGAACTTTGGGTGGCATTGTACTCTCCGAATGGTTTTGCAGGAATTTTCATACTGTATATTTGCCTGCGACATTAGATTTTCGTTACATTGTTAAGGCGTCTGAAGGTATTCACAAATTTGAAAAAGAGTTTCTCTGCGGTTACACTACTTACGGGTTGTGTACCAATGCATTAGACACAAGCAGAAAATACAGCTGCAGAAGCCATTGGACACAACGATGAACTGGAGAACACTGTTTTATTTTTAAGAGATTGTTTTCCCAGAGACGAAAAAATCTTAATTCTGAACACACTTAATAAGTGTATTAACATTATTGAAAACATAATTTTTTCTTTGTTTTGTTTGGATATAATAAAAGAAACAAGTAGATAGCACTTCCAGGTCCTCCACGGTAAATCATAACAGCCACACAGTTGCAGGATAAACATTTATTAAAATCCTTGACTACGGTTTCGGTATATCTAAATATACCTTCATCAGAAGCAAAATACACTAAAATCGCATCCCGCAGTGGAGATACATAAAACAATCGTGCCAAAGGCGTCGTCAGTAGTTGAAACACCATCTCCATTTATACAATATAATTATGAAGAGAAGGTCGATGCGAATACGGCATAGCATGAGAATTTCGCCTGTGAACTAGCTCTTCACGCTAGTTCACAGGCGAAGTTCCGATGCTATGCCGTATGACGGTTTGAGAGGAGTCTGCCTTTGTCTCATGTCTGTGCGGGCTGCTTTGGAGCTACTGCAATGATGAAGAAAAATGGATATGGTCTTTTCAATTGCATGCCATGGTGAACATTAACAGAATTTTTAGGACATTTCGGGAGCGCTTTCTAAATTTCTGCACAGTTTACTTGCGATTACTCTGCATTTCGACTTGCTTGGTGAAATGAAAGCTTGGTGAAATTAAAGCTTGGTGAAATAAAAGATGGGTGAAATGAAAGCTTTGTGAAATGAAAGCTGGTAAGTTGATGAACTCCTGTTAAATGGAAATTGGTCATAAGAGTGAACTTTATCTTTTCAGTCCGTCATTCTGTGGATTCAAAATTATCACCCTCATCTCAGTTAAATCAGCTGCTGCCTTGATAAAGTTATGGAATGAGAACATATTATTACGATTACACTATGCGAGATTTACCTTTGTAGACTCTAAGAAGAAGAATGACGCTCCAGGATGGAGTTATGCGAAAGGAACTTAAATCGGTAGATGTTATGAACACATACGAACAAACAAATGATTCTAATCTTCGAAAAATTGGCTGATTTTTTGAAGGGAAAGAGCTTCGCAAATTGAGCAAGTCAGTAACGCATTGTTCCAGCTTAGGCCCTTATGCAAGCTGTTATTCAGCTTGATATTCAGTGACAGAATTGTTGGACGTCCGTCTCAGGGATATCGTGCCAAACTCTGTCCATTTGGTGCGTTAGATCGTCAAAATCCCAAGCTTGTTGGATGGCCTTGTCCATAATGCTCCGAACGGTCTGAGTGGGGCTGCCATTCGGCAACCTTACTGGCCCAGGGGCAGGGTTTCGTAAACACGAAGACAAACAGTACAAACTCTGACCGTGTGCGAGTGGACTTTACCTTCCGGCAATGTAAGTTCAAGATGGCTGCCCACGAAGGCCCAGGACGCAGAATGCCGTCGACGGACCGCTGTGCGGCGGATGACAGTAAAATGAGTCCTGTTACGAAAAGAAAAGTCACACTTGGCCATCACTAATGGCTGTCGGGCTGGCGCGGTGTAGCTGCGTGGTCTCAGGCGCCTTGCCACGGTTCGCTTGCCCCCCCGTCGGAGGTTCAAGTCCTTCCTCGGGCATGGGTGTGAGTGTTGCACTTAGCGTGAGTTAGTTAAAGTCCCTGTTGTTAAGAACAAAATTGATTCTGTTATTCCTCTGCCTTCCCTAAATACAATTCTGTCTTCCCTTTCATCCTTAACAACATTAATGAGTTTTTTGGAGGTACATTGGAACCTCAATATTGTTTCATGATTGGTGCAGTCTATAATGTACCTATTCCCTACGGTGTATGTAAGGTTTTATTGTGACACTTCCACCTAATAATCCGCTGCTAGTGGAAACGAGGCATCAAATCCGAAGATCAATGCTCACCCGTGATCGCTGTTACGCGATTATTTGTTACTACGTGCAGTGACGATCAAAGAATAATAAGAGATAATAAAAAAAGTTTGACAATAGTTTGCAGTAGTTCTGAATGCCGAAAATTGGCTTGAATGAATTTAAATTGAAAAATAAGACAGTCTCCAGCTACAAAAGAGGAAAAATTAATTTTCGTAAATACTTGTAATGATTCTGGAATCACATAGATATCGTGTGAGAAAGCAAAGAAGCAGGTGGAAAAATGGGCACAAGCGCTAACTTAAATGTAAAAGACATGAACACAAAATACATAAATTTCAATCCAGTAGTGTTAGTTACTTAACGATCGCGAGTAGTAAGCAACGCAAAGCGTTATGGAAATTTCGCTCTATTATGTAACTCACGATAATGCTATCTGTCTCAAATTACATAATCGTGACAAAATCTGATTGTTATTCTAGACTTATTACTCTGAAAATGATTGACACTCAGATTAATGCAGTAAAAAGATTCATTCATGGCAACCATTGTTTTCAGAAGCAACGTTATATAAACATATGCACTCAGCATCACTTACAAAATACAACATGAATTAATAAAACTGCTTTGATTACAAGAAAGCCGGCACACGTTTGTCATCGAATATATAAGGGACCGTGTTCCATAGGTAGCGTCTTTGATTACTAATCAAAACGTCCTCCGTCCCGGTATGGAAACCCGCCACAACTTAAATTTCGATTAATAATCAGCATTGGCAGCCGTAGACTTCCGGAATAAGAAATCAACCTCATCGGCCTTGTCCAAGATGGCGAAGGAGCGGACGGAGGTTCAGGGCACCCTCTTGGCCTTGGGGTGGGAAACTGGCCCTACAGGCGGAAGAACCAGCAATAATCAACAGCATGAGGATGCAGAAAAGAATGGAAATCACAGTATTACAGGCACATAACGTATATTCACAGTACATGTGCCCTGCAACTGAAGAATGACGATCTCTCTATTGGCAAAACATCCCGAAATATCCCCCATTCGTATCTTCGGGAGGAGACTACCAAGTAGGAGATGACCATGAGAAAAAATGGAACAACCAAGGAAAGGATAACGTCATACGTATCGGGCGTGAAATGTGAAGCTTGAACGTGGTAGGGAAGCTAGAAAATCTCAAAAGGGGAATGCAAAGACTGAATCAAGATATAGCAGGGGTCTGTCAAGTAAAATGGAAAGAAGACAAGGATTTCTGGTCGGACAACTAAAGGATAATGTCAACAGCAACAGAATGTGGTATAACGAGAGTAGGATTCATTATCAAGGGGAAGGAAGTGCCCAGAGCATGTTGTTCTTAATCAGAATCGACAGCAAACCAACACCAACAACGATTGTTGAGATATACATACCGACGTCACAAGCTGAAGATGAACAGATAGAGAAAGTATATGAGGATATTGAAAGGGTAATACAGTACGTAAAGGTAGATAAAAATCTAATAGCCTTGGGGGTCTTGAATGCAGTTGTATGGGAAGAAGAAAAGGTTACAAGAGAAACTGGGCTTGGGACAAGGAATGAGAGTTCTGTAGTATATTTCAGCTAGTAATAGCGAATACTCTGTTCAAGAATCACAAGTGGAGGAGGCTTGCTTGGAATAGGCCAAGTGATACGGGGATATTTCACTTAGATAACATCATAGTCACACAGAAATTACGAAATCTGGTACTGGATTGTAAGGCGTATCCAGGAGCAGATATAGACTCAGATCACAATGTAGTAGTGACTAAGACGAGCCTGAAATTTAAGAGATTAGTCGGGAAGAATCAATACGCAAAGGAGTGGGATGCAGAAGCAATAAGGAATGACGAGATATGCTTGAAGTCCTCTAAGGCTACAGATACACCAATAAGGAACAGCTCACTAGGTAGTATAGTTGAAGATGACATCATTACAGAAGATGGAAAGATAAACATACGTACGGCCGGCCGCAGTGGCCATGCGGTTCTAGGCGCTTCAGTCTGGAACCGCGTGACCGCTACGGTCGCAGGTTCGAATCCTGCCTCGGGCATGGACGTGTGTGATGTCCTTATGTTAGTTAGGTTTAATTAGTTCTAAGTTCTAGGGGACTGATGACCTCAGAAGTTAAGTCCCATAGTGCTCAGAGCCATTTGAACAATTTTGAACCAAAAACATACGTACAAAGAAGATAACTGCGGAGAAACAATGGGTAAAAGAAGAAATGCTTCACTTGATCGATGAAAGAAGAAAGTGGAAAACAGTTCAGGGAATTTCAGGAACACAGAAATACGAGTTAGTGGAGAATGAAATAAACAGGAAATGCAGGATGTTTAGGGCAAAATGGCTGCATGCAAAATGTGAAGACATCGAAAAAGATATGCCTGTCGGAGGGACTGACTCAGCATACAGGAAAGTCAAAACAGCCTTTTGTAAAATTGAAAGCAGTGGTAATAACGTTAAGAGTGAAACAAGAATTCCACTGCTAAATGCAGGGGAGACACCAGATATGTGGAAAGAGTACGCTGAAGGCCTCTATGAGGAGGAAGATATGTCTGATGTCTTTGAAGAAGAAACACGAGTCGATTTAGAATACATACGGGATTCATTATTAGAATGAGAACTTAAAAGAGTTTTATAGATCTTAAGATAAAATGGGGTTGAGGGGATGAATAACATTCCATCAGAATTTCTAAAATCATTGGTGACTTTGGTAATAAAATGACTATTCACAGGGATGTGTGGAATGTATGAGCCTGGAGACATACCATCTGACTAAGACTGCAGGAACCGACAAGTGCGAAAATTATCGCACAATCAATAGCTCATGCAGCAGATTTGCATACAAGAATAAAATACAGAAGAATGGAAAAGAAAATTGAGGACGTGCTAGATGACCATCAGTTTGGCTTTAGAAAAAGTGAAGGAACTCGAAATGCAATTCAGACGTTGTGGTTGATAATGGAAGCAAAACTAAAAAAAACTCGAGACACTTTCGTAAGATTTGTCGACCTTTAAAAAGCATTCGACAATGTAAAATGGTGCAAGATGTTCGAAATTCGGAGAAAAATAGGGGTAAGCTGTAGGGGGAGACGGTCAATATACACTGAACAACCAAAGAAACTGGTATAGGGACAGATATCCAGATTCGGACATATGTAAACGGGAGAATACAGCGCTTCGGTCGGCCACGCCTATATAAGACAATAGTTCTTAGATCGGTTACTGCTGCTACCATGGCAAGTTATCAAGATTTAAGTGAGTTTAGACGTCGTGGTATAGTCAGGGCACGAGCGATGTTATACAAGATTTCCGAGGTAGCGATGAAGTGGCGATTTTTCCGGACGACAATTTCACAAGTGTACCCTTAATATCGGGAATCCAGTGAAACATCAAATCTACGACATCTCTGAGGCCGTAAAAAAGTTCTGCAAGATCGTGACCAACGACGACTGAAGAGAATCATTCAATGTGACCGAAGTGCAATCATTTCGAAAATTGCCGCAGATTTCAGTGCAGAGCCATCAACAAGTGTCAACGTGCGAACCATTCAACAAAACACCACCGATATGGGGTTTCGTAGCCAAAGGCCCACTAGTGTACCCTTGATAACTGCACGACTCAAAGCTTTATGCCTCGCCTTGGCCCGTGAACACCGACATTGGACTGTTGATAACTGGAAAAATGTCGCCTGGTCGGACGAGTCTCGTATCAACTTGTATCGAGCGGATGGACGTGTACAGGTAAGGAAGCAACCTCATGAATCCATGGTCCCTACATGATATGACGTCAACATACTCTGTTCAAGCTAGTAGAAGCTTTGGAGTGGTGTGGGGCGCGTGCAGTTAGAGTGATATGGGACCCCTGATACGTCTAAATACGAATCTGACAGGTGACTCGTACGTAATCATCCTGTCTGATCACCTGCATCCATTCATGTCCATTGTGCATTCCGACGGAATTGGGCAGTTCCAGCAGGACAATGACACACCCCGCACGTCCAGAACTGCTAGGAGAGTGGCTCCAGGAACACTCTTCTGAATTTAAACGCCTCTACTGGCCACCAAACTCCACAAACATGGACATTATTGAACGTATCTGGGATGCCTTGCAACGATCTATTCACAAGAGATCTCCACCCCCTCGTATTACTAAAATTTATGGACAGCCCTGTAGGATTTATGGTGTCAGTTTCCTCCAGTACTACTTCAGACATTCGTCGAGTCCATACCACCTCGTGTTATGGCACTTCCGGGTGCTCTCGTGGGCCTTACACTATATTAGGCGGGTGTACCAATTTCTTTGGCTCCTCAGTGTATAATACTTACAAGAGCCAAGAAGGAACCGTAAGGGTGAACGACCAAGAACGAAGTGCTCGGATTAAAAACTATGGCTGTAGTCTTTCGCCCCTATTGTTCAGTAGAAGCAATGATGGAAATGAATGAAAGGTTCAGTATGAGATTAAAATCCAAGTTGAAAGGAAACAATGATACGATTCGCTGGTGACATGGCTATCCTGAGTGAAAGTGAAGAAGAATTACACGATCTGCTGCATGAAATGAACGGTCGAATGAGTACAGAATATGGCCTGAGAGTAAATAGAAGAAAGACAAAAGTAATTAAAAGTAGCAGAAATGAGAACAGCGAGAAACTTAACGCCAGGAGTGATGTTGAAGAAGCAGATGAAGTTAAGGAATTCGGCTACCTATGCAGCAAAATAAACATTGATCGACAGAGCAAGGAGGACATCAAAAACAGACTAGCAATGACAAAAGGTGCATTCCTGGTGAAGAGAAATCTACTAGTACCAAACCGAGGCCTTAATTTGAGGCAGAAATTCCTTACATTGTACGTTTGGAGCACAGAATTGTATGATAGTGAAACATGACTGTGGGAAAACTGGAACAGAAGAGAATCGGAGCATTTGAAATGTGGTGCTACAGAAGAACGCTGAAAATTAGGTGGACTGATAGGGTAGGGAATGAAGAGGTCCAGCAGAGAATCGGAGAGGAAAGGAATATGTGGAAAACACTGACAAGGAGAAGGGGCAGGATGAAAGGGCCGGCCGGATGGCCGGGCGGTTCTAGGCGCTACAGTCTGGAACCGCGCGACCGCTACGGTCGCAGGTTCGAATCCTGCCTCGGGCATGGAAGTGTGTGATGTCCTTAGGTTAGTTAGGTTTACGTAGTTCTAAGTTATATGGGACTGATGACCTCAGAAGGGTTGGGTTCTTTGGGAAAGGAGACCAGACAGCGAGGTCATCGGTCTCATCGGATTAGGGAAGGACGGGGAAGGAAGTCGGCCGTGCCCTTTCAAAGGAACCATCCCGGCATTTGCCTGGAGCGATTTAGGAAAATCACGGAAAACCTAAATCAGGATGGCAGGACACTGGATTGAACCGTCGTCCTCCCGAATGCGAGTCCAGTGTCTAACCACTGCGCCTCCTCGCTCGGTGATGACCTCAGAAGTTAAGTCTCATAATGCTCAGAGCCATTTGAACCATTTGAAGGATGAAAGGACATCTGTTAAGACATGAGGGTATGACTTGCATGGTACTAGAAGAAGGAGCTGTAGAGGACGAAGACAGAAATTTGAATACATACATCAAATAACTGAGGACGTAGGCTGCAAGTGTTAGAGATGAAGAGCGTGGCAAAGGAGAGGAATTCGTGGCGGGCCGCATCGAACCAGTCAGATGACTGATGACCCAATAGAAAGAAGACACTCTTTTAAATCACTTTTAATATGAACTGATTGTGTGCTGCAGTAGTGTAATACTATTAGAACCACTGCTTCTGAACACAATGAGTACTTGACGGAAAATCAACTGTAAATTAAACTAGACCTGCCGTCTTTGAACTATTCATTTCACTTCTATATTTCGCGGAATTTACGGTGAAAGGATAGAACCCTGCTGACGGTTAACGACTCTGGTCAATGAAGTTTCCCTCGAGAAGATTGTTTTTCCATTAAACACACTGTAATGCTCCAAAAAGGTGCCTAGACGTGGGGGTGCCTACTGCACACTACAAAAATACTGGCTGGTTCTTACTTTACGATGCGTTGCTTGTGGTGCGAAATATGAGATCCATTATTGGCAAAAGGCTCTTCTCAATTAGCGATCAGCTTAAATAAAATGGGGCCCACAGTATTCTTCTTTACTTTCAAAATCTTCTTGAGGCCATACACTCTGCCCACATACTTACCAGTCCACTTATAATTTGACTGGCCACATATCGCAACATTTTCAACAGAAAACACTTGAATTTGCTCGTCAACACTTACGTCTGTTCCACACCACACTTGTTTCGCAACTCCTTCTCTGCCATCACCTCTTGTTAGCGGTGCTACTGTTACACGAAAGATTTTCTCTGTGCTTTATACAATGAAAACTTTTCTGACATGGCCAGCGTGCTTAATACAGTGATTTGACATTATTAATTCTTACTTTTTCTATCAGTATACTTCATATTTTCAGAAACATTAATTACTAAATGGTTCAAATGGCTCTGAGCACTATGGGACTCAACTGCTGAGGTCATTAGTCCCCTAGAACTTAGAACTAGTTAAACCTAACTAACCTAAGGACATCACAAACATCCATGCCCGAGGCAGGATTCGAACCTGCGACCGTAGCGGTCTTGCGGTTCCAGACTGCAGCGCCTTTAACCGCACGGCCACATTAATTACTAACAGAATTCATTAATACATGTATTTACAAGAAGTTTTTATAAATCCGAGTAGCTGAAAAATGTGTGAGGGACTCGACTGCAGTCTGCTAATCAATTTCATTTCCTATTTTAGATACGGTGCTACTTCTGTATTGGATGAAGCCTTCTGGTATGATTCTGCTTTCGTAGCAGTGATTTATTACTCTTACTAATTGGTCTTTGATGTCATTACCTAAATTTTTCAGCAATTCTGCACGTATATCGCCACAATGATTTCTTTTCTTTCTTTGAACTTTGAAGTGCATGTTCAGATTCATGTCTTATTATTTTAAAGGCCTTGTATTTCTCTCCAACAATTATCAACTATCCGTAAACCCAAGATTCATTAAAGAATAAAAGACTTTCAAATGTCTAATTTTACAACTTAGTTATTGTGTTAAATATTTGAGTATAAGCATGAATATCAACAAAAGCAAAACGAGGATAATGGAATGTAGTCGAATTAAGTTGGGTGATGCTGAGGGAATTAGATTAGGAAATGAGACACTTAAAGTAGTAAAGGAGTTTTGCTATTTGGGGAGCAAAATCACTGATGATGGTCGAAGTAGATAGGATATAAAAAGTAGACTGGCAATGGCAAGGAAAACATTTCTGAAGAAGAAAAATGTGTTAACATCGAGTATAGGTTTAAATGTCAAGAAGTCGTTTCTGAAAGTATTTGTATAGAGTGTAGCCATGTATGGAAGTGAAACGTGGACGATAAATAGTTTAGACAAGAAGAGAATAGAAGCTTTCGAAATGTGGTGCTACAGAAAAATGCTGAAGATTAGAGTGGTAGATCACATAACTAATGAGGAGGTGTTGAATAGAATTGGGGAGACGAGGAGCTTGTGGCACAACTTGACTAGAAGAAGGGATCGGTTGGTAGGACATGTTCTGAGACATCGGGGGATCACCAATTTAGTATTGGAGGGCAGCGTGGAGGGTAAAAATCGTAGAGGGAGACCAAGCGGTGAACACACTAAGCAGATTCAGAAGGATGTAGGCTGCAGTAGGTACTGGGAGATGAAGAAGATTGCACAGGATAGAGTAGCATCGAGAGCTGCATCAAACCAGTCTCAGGACTGAAGACCACTAGAACAACAAGCATGTAAGCGAGGAAAAGTTTGGAAAAGTTTTGAAATTATGCTTAAAATTTATTGGAAGTTGCTAAGTGTAGCCCTTATCAAACGCCGGACGAAAATACTTCGGATGCCTTGGGTTCCATTTTAAGCATAATCCAGTTTTTCACGCATCTCACTATGTTTGATTCTCATGTCCTGAACTACACTGAAAAGCCAGAGAAAGTGGTACACCTGCCTAATACGCAGAAGTGCCGAAAACGACTTGGCATGGACTCGACTTATTTGTGAAGTAGTGGTGGGGGGAACTGACACCATGAACCCTGCAGGGCTCTCCACACATCCGTAAGAGTACGAGGTGCTGGAGATCTATTCTGAAAATAACGTTACAAGGCAAAAGATATGCTCAATAATTTTCATGTTTGGAGAGTCTGTTGGGCAGCGGAAGTGTTTAAATTCAGAAGAATGTTCCTGGAGCCACTGTGTAGCATTTCTAGACGTGAGGGGTGTCTCATTGTCCTGCTAGAATTGCCCAAGTCCGTCGGAACGCACAATGGACATGAATGGATGCAGGTGATCAGACAGGATGCTTACGTACGTGTCAGGTTGTATCTGGACGTATCAGGGGTCCCATATCACTGCAATCGCACACGGCCCACACCGTTACAGAGCCTCCACCAACCTGAACAGTCCCATGGGTTCATGAGTTTGTTGAGGTTGTCTCCATACCCTTACACGTCCGTCCCCTCTATAGAGTTTGAAACGAGACTCGTCTGACCGGGAAATATGTTGCCATTCATCAACAGTCCAATGTCGGTGTTGAGGCATAATGAGTCGTGCAGTCATCAAGGAGACAGGAGTGAGTCTTCGGCTCCGGAAGCCCGCAGAGATGGAGATTTGATGTTTTACCGGATTCCTGATATTCACGGTACACTCGTGAGATGATCGTATAGGAAAATCTCCACTTCTTCACTACCTCGGAGATGCTGTGTCCCATCGCTCGAGCACCGACTATAACACCGCGTTCGAATTCACTTAAATCTTGATTATCTGCCACTGTGGCAGCATTAACCGATCTAGCAACTGTGCCAGATGCTTGTTATGTATGGGTTGCCCACCTCAGCGGCGTATTCTACCTGTTTATACACACATAAAAAAAAAGTTTTGCATCACCTCGTTTCCCAGAACTCCTGAAGATAGACGTTGACTGTAGATATGGTATCACAGGCTCAGTCCTTTTGACCAGAAATGTCCCTAAACTCGCCCAAAGACGTAAACAACCATGCATGAAAGCGCCTATTACAATGAGGGGGTCCGGCAGCCGATCAGTTCCAGTCATTCTACAAGGAAGGAGGTACACAGTTCACAGTTCGTGTTGCCTATAGTTTAACCACGCCGAGACGATCAATACCGAGGTTCGATCGCGTCCGCATTGTTACTTTGAGCCAGGAAGGGCTCACTACAAGGGGAGTGTCCCGGCGTCTCGGAGTGAACCAAAGCGATGTTGTTCGGACATGGAGGAGATACAGAGAGACAGGAACCGTCGATGACAGACCTCGCTCAGGCTGCCCAAGGACTACTACTGCGGTGGATGAACTCTGACAGCAACGATACGAAGTTTAATAACGCTTTTCGTGCAGCCACAGGACTGCGACCCAAACTGTGCGCAATATGATGCATGATGCGCAACTTCACTCCCGACGTCTATGGTGAGGTCCTTGTTTGCAACGACAACACCATGCAGCGCGGTGCAGATGGGCCCAACAACATCCAGATAGGACCGCTCAGGATTGGTATCACGTTCTCTTCACCGATGAGTGTCGCATATGCTTTCAACCAAATAATTTTACGAGTCGTGTTTCGAGGCAACCCGGACAGACTGACGCCTTGGACACATTGTCCAGCGAGTGCAGGAAGGTGGATGTTCCTGCTGTTTTGGTGTGGCATTATGTGAGGCCGACATACGCCGCTGGTGGTCATGGAAGGCGCCATATCAGCTGTACGATACGTGGATGCCTTCCTCCGACCGATAGTGCAACCATATCGGCAGCATTTTAGCGAGGCATTCGTCTTCATGGACGACAATTCGTGCCCCATCGTGCACATCTCGTGAATAAGTTCGTTCAGGATAACGACTTCACTCGACTACAGTGGCCAGCGTGATCTCCAGACATGAACACTATCGAACATGCCTGCGATAGATTGAAAAGGGCTGTTTATGGACGACGTAACCCACCAACCACCCTGAGGGATCGCCGCCGAACCGCCGTTATGGAGTGGGACAATCGGGACCAGTGCTTTGATGAAGTTGTGGATAGTATGCCACGACGAATACAGGCATGCATCAATGCCAGAAGATATGTAAGGGGTATTAGAAGTACCAGTGTGGTCTCTCTCTATGGCAACAGGGAACGTGTGGTTTTCATGAGGAATAAAAAGGGCGGAAATAATTTTGTTGTTGATCTCCGTTCCAATTTTTTGCACAGGATCCGGAACCGAGGTGATGCAGAACTTTTTTGATGAGTATATATCTCTGTAATTGAAAATGCCGCTTCGGTGTATGTGTCTTACAATGAAATATTCTCGCAGGTAAATTTAGTCATACCTGCAACTACTGTCTGTATAGCGAGTTGCAAATGGAGCTAGTACCAAAGAAGTAATAAATTAAAACATAATGCCTTTTGTTCAAGTTTTACTGCGGGCCGCTGTAAATAGTACCCAATTTTCTACGCATCTAAATGTCAATGACGTCATATCAGATGAATTATCTGTAGTACAATGATATAATTTTGCTGGTTCATTCAGTGGTACATGTTGATAGTGTATGCAATTGGCGTTCCTAGTAGTTTTTGGTGTGATTTTCAGTCTGAAGACTGGTTTGATGCAGCTCTCCACGCTACTCTATTATTCGCAAGCCTTTTCATCTCCGAATAACTACTACGACATACATCGTTCAGAATATATCTATTGTATTCATCTCTTGGTCTTCCTCAACATTTTTACCTCTACACTCTCCTCCAATGCTAAACTGTTGATAACTTGATGTCAGAACGTATCCTGTCAACCGATCCCTTCTTTTAGTCAAGCTCTGCCACAGATTTCTTGTCTCCCCAATTTATTTCAGTATTTCCTCGTTAGTTACGAGATCCACCGATGTTAATCATCAGCAGTCTTCTGCAGCACAACATTTCAAAACATTTTATTCTCTTCTTGTCTAAACATTTTATTATTCATGGTTCACTTCCATGCATACCTACACCCAGACAAATACCTTCAGAAAAGATATCCTAACACTTCATTGGATATTCAATTTTAGCAAATTTCTATTCTTCAGAAATGAGTTTTCTAGTCGCCAGTCCACATTTTATATCATCTGTACTTTGGACATCCTCAGATATTTTGCCCCCAACTAGCAAAACTCGCCTCATTTCCCCGATCTAGTTCCTTCAGCATCACCTGATTTAATTTGACTACAATCATTATGCTTGTTTTGATTTAGTTGGCGTTCATCTAATATCCCCCTTTCAAGACACTGTCCATTTCGTTCAACTGCTTTTCCAATTATTTTAATGTCTCTGGTAGAATTATGTCATTGGCCAATCTGAAAGTTTTTGTTTCTTCTCCCGGAACTTCAATTCCTACTCCAAACTTTTCTTTGGTTTCCTCTATTGCTTGCTCAGAACCCTTACACAAATACCATATCGTCATACTCTGCATGTGTAAATACATGCGGCATGTTTGCAAGGTACAGTAGAGAGGACATGGCCAACAAATAACAATTAAAACTTCAATGTAAGCTGAAGCACAGCATCACCACGTGACCATCAACACTCAACTGCTGTCATTCGATAAGTACGCCAATAGCAACCAATAACAGCAAGTGTATCAACACATGAAACAAAAATGCATTTCAAGTTGTATCTCTCTACTTAATAACAATTGCCAACGTGCTATATGGCACTTTTTATTGCTATTTGACTGTATTGCCACCTTATAAAATATTTACCACTTCTCTTGAAACACCTTGTATTTAACGTAATCATTGACTTAATTTAATATGCTGTCAACATCTATTCCTTAAAGTGGAGATTAGTGTTTAACGTCCCGTCGTCAACGAGGTAATTAGAGACGGAGCACAAGCTCGGATTAGAGAAGGATGGGAAAGGAAATCGCCGTGTCCTTTCACAGGAACCATCCCGGCATTTGCCTGAAACGATTTACAGAAATCGCGGAAAGCCTAAATCAGGATGGCCGGACGCGGATTTGAACCGTCGTCCTCCCGAATGCAAGTCCAGTGTGCTAACCACTGCGCCATCTCTCTCGGTCTCTACTCCTTACGAGATAACTATTATGTGAAGAGTTTATCACAATAAGACAAGTGCTATAGGTGGAAACAGTGTGTTTGTCTTATTTTGAGAATGAGAGGACTGGGCGACTCACAACAAATTTTACAAGTAATTTCAAACCTTTAAGGAACTTTTTGTCGCTGACACCCCCCACAAAATGATGAAACCAAGATAATATCGCATACTGAATTTTCAATGTCCATGCAGTAAAACTTCAACATCCGACTTCACGTTTTAATCTATTACTTCTTTGTTACCGGCTCTGTCCCAATTGGCCAGCCGGTGTGGCCGAGCGGTTCTAGGCGCTTCAGTCTGGAACCTCGCGACCGCTACGGTCGCAGGTTCGAATCCTGCCTCGGGCATGGATGTGTGTGATGTCCTTAGGTTAGTTAGGTTTAAGTAGTTCTAAGTACTAGGGGACTGATGACCTCAGATGTTAAGTCCCATAGCGCTCAGAGCCATTTTTGAACCTGTCCCAATTTGAAAGAAAGTTGATGCTGACAGGTGTGAATAATACCGAACTATCAGTTTATAAAGTTATGGTTGCAAGACACTAACACGAATTCTTTACAGAAGAATGGAAGGAACTGCTAGAAGCTGATCTCAGGAAAATCAGTTTTGATTCCGGGGAGATTTAGGATCACTACGTAGCTTAGAGGATAGTTTAAGGAAAGACAAACCTACTTTATTGTATTCGTAGACTTAAAGTAAGCTTTTGTTGACTGTAACACTATATTTGATATTCTGAAGGTGTTACGGGTAAAATACGTGGAGCGCAACGGGTATGTACGGCGTATACAGAAAGAAGACGACAGTTATAAGAGTCTAGGGGCATGAGAGGTAGTCAGTGGCTGAGAAGAAAGAGATTCCTTTGGCTACATGAATGCGTATGCTCATCCATCGTGACGTGGCTCCTGCATATGGTAGTCATCATCTAAACCTAACATTCCAGGTAGACGGATCGGTAGAGATGGGCACGGTATTTGGCCACCAAGGTCAAGGACCTTACCCCATTAGATTTTTGCTTGTGGGGATGGTTGAAAGGCAAAGTCTACAAAGAAAATGTAACTACAAGAGCTGATCAGATCGTTCGGATTATGAGTACTGCAGCCATCATAAAAGAATGCAAGACGACCTCGGAAGAGCTACACGTTTTGTTATCAGGAAAAGTGAAAAGTGCATTGAAGTAGGCGGTGGATTTCTTAAAAATGAACTGTGAACGTCCTCATGTACCTTTGTTTTAAGTTTGTTTGTGTTAGATACTGCCAGCTATATATCTGTGATCAATAAAAATTGAGCACCTGTCATATGGCTTTTTTTATTGCAATTCGTCTATACTACCACCTCCTAAAATACGAGAGTAGTCCAGAAATTTAATGCACATCATGTTTTTCTTCAACAACCCTTCTCTGAATTACACACACGGAAGAATGGTGTCTTATCTATCAATATCTATCAATGATCAATAAAAATTGAGCACCTGTCATATGGCCTTTTTTTATTGCAATTCGTCTATACTACCACCTCCTAAAACACGAGAGTAGTCCAGAAATTTAATGCACAGCATGTTTTTCTTCAACAACCCTTCTTTGGATTACACACACGGAAGAATGGTGTCTTATCTACACTCCCTATCCACTCACGTAAACTCCATCCCGTTCTATGGCCTCCCTCCAACGCTAAACGAGGGCGTATATGTGCTGTCGGTAAGACTGCTTGCACTGATGGCGGAGCCAATCCTTCACTGTGTGAATCACCTCCTCATCGTCCATCACCTGCCATCATATGTCGCAATCCGGGACAAGGTGGGCTCTCCCTCAGCTTGAAAACGTTACAACAAATCAAGACAAAAGTTCTTCCTGTGCGATTTGTGATCCACCATTAGGCACCGCGGGTCCCATCTTGACACACTTTTGAATACACCTTGCTGATTGACAAATGCAGCGGCAAGTGCTGAGTCGTAATGCGTCTGTCCTCGCGAAAGACATCAGCTCGCTGCAACGTGCCAGGTGTAACAGCCGTGGATGGTCTCCCGGACCCCTGCAAATCGTGGAGCTCCATCGAACCGTCTTCTGATACCCTCACCCTCCATGCCCAGTGACTAACTGTACTTCTGTCGACAGCAGTTGCTCCATAAACTTTTCACAATCGTTAGTGAATATTCCCCACATTTTTGTCTCTGTAGTCAGAAATTCAATGACGGCATGTTGCTTGCGACGTACATCATCTGCTGTTGTTCTTGTTGTTGTGGTCTTCAGTCCAGAAACTGGTTTGATGCAGCTCTCCATGCTACTCTATCCTGTGCAAGCTTCTTCATCTCCCAGTACCTACTGCAACCTACATCCTTCTGAATCTGTTTAGTGTACTCATCTCTTGATCTTCCTCTACGATTTTTACCCTCCACGCTGCCCTCCAATAGTAAATTGGTGATTCGTTGATGCCTCAGAATACGTCCTACCAACCGATCCCTTCTTTTAGTCAAGTTGTGCCTCAAATTTCTCTTCTCCCCAATTCTCTCCAATACATCCTCATTAGATATGTTACCTACCCATCTAATCTTCAGCATTCTTCTGTAGCACCACATTTCGAAATCTTCTGTTCTCTTTTTCTCTAAACTATTTATCGTCCACGTTTCACTTCCGTACATGGCTACACTCCATACAAATACTTTCAGAAACGACTTCCTGACACTTAAATCTATACTCGATGTTAACAAATTCCTCTTCTACAGAAACGCTTTCCTTGCCATTGCCAGTCTACATTTTATATCCTCTCTACTTCGGTCATCATTAGTTATTTTGCTCCCCAAATAGCAAAACTCCTTTACTACTTTAAGTGTCTCATTTCCTAATCTAATACCCTCGGCATCACCCGATTTAATTGGACCACATTCCATTATCCTCGTTTTGCTTTTGTTGATGTTCATCTTAAATCCTCCTTTCAAGACACTACCCATTCCGTTCAACTGCTCTTCCAAGTCCTTTGCTGTCTCTGACAGAATTACAATGTCATCGGCGAACCTCAAAGTTTTTACTTTCTCTCCATGGATTTTAATTCCTACTCCGAATTTTCTTTTGTTTCCTTTACTGCTTGCTCAATATACAGATTGAATAACATCGGTGATAGACTGCAACCTTGTCCCACTCCCTTCCCAACCACCGCTTCCCTTTCATGCCCTCGACTCATATAACTGCAATCTGGTTTCGCTCTCTGTATTTTACCCCTGCCACCTTCAGAATTTGAAAGAGAGTATTTCAGTCAACATTGTCAAAAGCTTTCTCTAAGTCTACAAATGCTAGAAACGAAGGTTTGCCTTTCCTTAATGTATTTTCTAAGATAAGTTGTAGGGTCAATAAGCCTCGAGTGTTCCAACATTTCTACGAAATCCAAACTGATCTTCCCCGAGGTCGGGTTCTACCAGTTTTCCCAGTCGTCTGTAAAGAATTTGTGTTAGTATTTTTCAACTTGTACATCTTCTACAGACGCTATTTTGAAACTTTCCTGCAGCTACGCTATCTGTCGGAAGTGGCGGAAAGTTGGCCTGCTCACTCAGGAGCCTTCGGATGACACATACCTAACGTTTCGTATTCGTAACGTTGTTTTCGACTGAGAAAAGAAAATGCGGTGAATTACTTTCTGGGCAACTCTTGTATTTACTATTCCTCCTGGAACACCTTGTACTGAGTATCAAGTTTTGTTACCACTGGAAGCCTGTAGATATGCATCTGTAACTGGTGCCAGTTCCAAGATTTCGGGTTTCAGGATGATGGCTTCGTAGCATGGAATAAGTACGCAGCCTTCAGGACGTTAGAAATACGGTATAATCAAAAGTCTCTGTTCGTGTCGCAAGTATTAGCAGGGAACGGTAGACAAGTGGAGGTCGCTGTGGCGCGAAGTGAGGTCAGCAATGTGGCACGTCGCGTAAACCCGCTACTCTGGACAGAGAGTGGACGTGCGGCTTTCAGATTTACGGTCACGACCGGTCCCCAGTTCCAGCCGCGTATTTATATATTTGCCGATACGCCCGGCGCGCCGGCCGGCTGTGTTTGCGCCTGCGCAGTGGTGCGTTCGCACCTCGCCCTAGTGGCCACCGCCAGAATTTGGACGCGCCGTCGCCACCGCCGCCGCCAGCGTAATGGATGACAGCGCTCCGCGTCAGTCAACCAGACTGATGCGGCTGACAGTCCACGTTACGGCTACACCAGCACAGCAGCTGCGGCCGGCGCGACGCCGCGCCGCGATAATGGCTCCAGCTGGGAGATCCATCAGCAAATGAGCCCCCGCCCGACTAAAAGAGATTTCTTTCAGCGAGGCTACTGCACTTGCAATACCTCTATTTAACATTTCCATCGCACTGCCGTAACTCCAGATACGTTGACAGCGGTGACTTCATCGGTGATGCAGCGAGTTCCACAGTGTCGTGATGCAGGTGGGTCTCACTTTGAACATTTTCAAAGCTTCATCAACATAAACTCCACCGTAGGGGAGGGTGTTATACCCCCGGTACTCTGTTCGTACTGTCTAGCTTATTTTTGTATTCAAAAAAAGTGATGGAAAATGGAAATGAGCGTTTGGCGTCATTGGGCTGGAGGCCCCTTACGGGGCAGGTCTGGCCGCCTTGGTGCAGGGTTTATTACATTCGACGCCACACTGGGCGACCTGCGCGCCGGATGGGGATGAAGACAACACAACACCCAGTCCCTGAAAAGAGAAAATCCCCGACCCAGCTGGGAATCGAACCCAGGCCGGTAGGACCGCAATCCGTTGTCACGCTGACCAATCAGCTATCAGGGCGGCCAAGAAAAGTGATGTTATCTCTATTTCAGTTCGATGTTTCGTACTGGATATTTTTCAAACAGAAGTCGATATTTTACACCACAGATGTTCTGAGCTCAAGGAAGGCGATCTTTGGTAGGTAGTAGAATTGTCGTTACTGTAGCATTCTAAGAGCTTCTAGTGAGTGAAAATGTTCAAATGTGTGTGAAATCTTATGGGACTTAACTGCTAAGGTCATCAGTCCCTAAGCTTACACACTATGTAACCTAAAGACAAACACACACACATCCATGCCCGAGGGAGGACTCGAAACTCCGCCGCGACCAGCCGCACAGTCCATGACTGCAGAGCCTCAGACCGTTCGACTAATCACGCGCGGCTCTAGTGAATGAGTCGGGTGTTCGTCATACTACTGAGCGGCAAGGAAATAACTTGCGGAAGATATAGATGAATACACGGGGGATGTTTAATTTTGGGAATGTGATTTGGAAAAGATTAATAGGAGAAGTGAAGATTTTCAGATACTCCTCCTACTGCACTGCTTTGATTGGACGTAATTTGTCATGTTTTTGAATAATGGAAAGTTTTAGCGGAAATTTTCTTTAACGGTTCAGGTTAGCTACTTTCATTGTTCAGAAGTGATTAAGCAAATTGATATATTGAAAAGCGAAAGAAACAGGTACACTTGCCTGATATCGTGTAGGACCCCCACGAGCACGCGGAAGTGCCGCAACACAAAGTGACGTGGACTCGACTAATGTCTGAAGTAGTGCTGGAGGGAATTGACACCATGAACCCTGCGGGGTTGTTCATAAATCCGTAAGAGTACGAGGGGCCTAGATCTCTTCTCAACAGCAAGTAGCAGGGCATCCTAGACTTGCTCAATAATGTTCATATCTGGGGAGGCAGTTCCTGCAGCCACCCTGTAGAAATTCTGCAGGTATGGGGTGTCCCATTGTCCTGCTGGAATTGCCCAATTCCGTCGGAATGCTCAATGGACATGAATGGATGCAGGTGATCAGACAGCACGTTTACGCACACCTGTCAGAGTCGTATCTACACGTTTCAGGGGTCGTATATTACTCCAACTACACACAACCCACACCATTACACCGTCCACCAGCTTGAACAGTCCCCTGCTGACATGCAGGGTCGATGGATTAATGAGGTTGTCTCCGTACCCTTACACGTCCATCCGGTCGATACCATTTGAAACGACCGAGCGAGGTGGCGCAGTGGTTAGCACACTGGACTCGCATCCTGGAGGACGACGGTTCAATCCCGTCTCCGGCCATCCTGATTTAGGTTTTCCGTGATTTCCCTAAATCGTTTCAGGCAAATGCCGGGATGGTTCCTTTGAAAGGGCACGGCCGATTTCCTTCCCCATCCTTCCCTCACCCGAGCTTGCTCTCCGTCTCTAATGACCTCCTTGTCGACGGGACGTTAAACACCAATCTCCTCCTCCTCCTCCTCCATTTGAAACGAGACTCGTCCGACCAGGCAACATGTTTTCAGTCATCAACAGTCCAATGTCGGTATTGATGGGTTTAGGAGAGGCCCAAATCTTTGTGTCGCGCAGTCATCAAGCGTACAGGAGTGGGTCTTCGGTTTCGAAAGCCCATATCAATGATGTTTCGTAGAATGGTTCGTACGCTGACACTTGTTGATGTCCCAGAATTGAAATCTGCAGCAATTTTCAGAAGGGTTGCTCTTTTGTCACGCTTAACGATTCTCTTCAGTCGTCGTTGGTCCCATTCATGCAGGATCTTTCTGCGGCAACAGCGATGTCGGAGATCTGATGTTTTACCGGATTCCTAATATTCACGGTACACTCGTGAAATGGTCGTACGGGAAAATCCCCACTTTATCGCTACATCGGAAATGCTCTGTCCTATCGCTCATGCGCCGACTGCAGCACCACGATCAAACTCACTTAAATGTTGATGACCTGCCATTGCAGCAGCAGTAACCGATCTTACAACTGCGCCAGGCATTTGTTGTCTTATAAATGCGTTGCCGAATGCAGCACCGTAGTCTGCCTGCTTACATGTCTTTATATTTGAATTCACGTGCCTATAGACGTTTCTTTGGAGCATCAATGTATTTCGCATGGCTTGCACTCAAAGTTATAGATTTACTAGTTCTTTAAAAAATGTTCAAATGGGTGTGAAATCTTATGGGACCTAACTGCTAAGGTCATTAGTCCCTAAGCTTACACACTACTTAAATTATCCTAAGGACAAACACACACACACATGCCCGAGGGAGGACTCGAACCTCCGCCGGGACCAACCGCAGAGTCCATAAGTGCACTAGTTCTTTACTATGTCAGTAATTAATCTCATAGCAGAGTAATATTTGTTATTTTTTGTAATTTTTTTAAAAGATCATTGTAAACGTCAAAGAATGTGTTTCAGTATTCATAGTATAGGGTTTTTAGGTAATTTCCCTTCTGTCATTTAACAAGATTAAATTGTACCATCGTCTCGTCATGAAAGTTTATTTTCTGTCTATGTGTATCTCCTCAGTGCACTGAGGGAAAGACAGTGGCAAAAACTAAAGCATGAACTACTCAGAATAGTGGTTTGTATTTGCAGTGCACTACACAAGGCTTTGTTTCCTTCAGCTATGCACTATCTTTTTCTTTTTTTCATCACTTCGAGCAGTACCGAGTTTCCGTTTCCACAGGGAAGACATGAAAAATTGTTATGGACAGTTACATTATATTCAGGATAGTAATATCATTCACATTTAGAAGTCACATTTCAAAATTATTTCCAGAGTGAGATTAAGTGAAGTTTGTTTAGATTCCCTTTCATATGCACTTATTTTCAAAGCGCAGTGTCATTTATGTGGTTATTATTTAATGTTTGCAATTTTCATGACCAATTTGTGCACGTAAAGTCACAGGGGATTTTTCCTAAACCTTTTGGTTATCTATTCAATCAAAATTCATTTTGTAGTTTTGTGTAGTACTTTTATTCTGTGTGTTGGCCTGCAAGTCACGTAATGTGACGTCACACGTTCTAGCACTGCGTATTACACTGTACAACACAGACTTTCACAGCATAGATGTTTTGATGAACAGTTTCAAAATTTCTGATCGTTTTGGTGAATGTTAATAGAAATAAAGTTATACAGTTTGAGATAGTTTGGTGTCTCGCTTTATCAGAGAGCATTTCGTAATTATACAACTTCCGTTGTTAAGTACCACAACAACGACACCACCACCACCAAAAACACACGCACGCACAAACACACAGACACACACAGACACACACACACACAGACACACACACACACACACAGACACACACACACACACACACACACACACTCGAAATTACACACACACACACACACTCGAAATTTATGACAGAAAACCATTCCAGCCACAACAACCAACACTTTTACTTAGAAAAGTTACAGTTTCTAGCGGACCAGTTCAATACAACGTAAAAGTTCAATATATCTTCTTAGTCCATTCTTAAATGATGGCATTCACTTTTCATAAATTAAAAAATTTTTTCCAAAGTATGAAGGTCTTACCATACGTGAAAACATGTTCTAACGTACAACATGGTCATGTACCTAGGTACAAAAGGTTCCAATGGACAAAATCTTACCAGTTTTGTGTATTTCATAATTTGTTACATTATTGCTCTATTACGCATCAGTAATCAGTAAGAGAAATAAAATGAAGCAAAGTACGAGGGCTGTTAGGAACGTAAGGTCCGATCGGTCAGGAAATGGGAAACATTGAAAATCAAAAATGTTTTATTTGCAGCTGCTAGCTACACATTCCAGCTAACTATCTAAATAGTCACTGCTCCGACTTAGACATTTCTCGTAGCGTCTACAGCTCATTGCCTGTGTCAAAATGTTGTCTTAATAGCCAGAGGTTCGTGTGAGAAGAGGTGAAACTCAAGGGGACCCAGTTAAGTGCTGCATTGTGGGTGATCAAACACTTCCCATCGAAAACGCTGAAGGAGCATCTTCATTGCCCCTGCAGAGTGCGGCCGAGAATTGTCACGAAGAAGAATACGCATGACAGTTCTGTTATGTAGGCTGCATGACATCATTCCAAATCTCTCATTAGCCCCTCATACATGGTGGGAGAAATTTTTTTTTTATCTAGGCGTCGTTAGGTCCTCATTGTGGCTAGAGAACTGAAAAGAGCGAAGTGACGCTATCGACGAGCATACTACAGACACCGCCCAACAAATATGTGCAAAACTTAATCTGATTTTTCACTGTGATTTTAATTCCGCGAGCAAGTGGACTTTACTTTGAGAATAACCCTCGTATTATCAAAAACCAGTTACAAGTTAAACACATTTTGAAACAAAATGGCTCTAAGCACTATGGGACTTAACATCTGAGGTCATCAATCCCCTAGACTTAGGCCTAATTAAACCTAACTAACCTAAGGACATCACACACATCCAGGCCCGAGGCAGGATTCGAACCTGCGACCGTAGCAGCAGCGCGGTTACAGACTGAAGCGCGTGGAACCGCTCGGCCACAGCGACCGGCCATTTTGAAACAGAAGTTATTGGAAACCAACATAAATTTCCATTTTCAAGACAGGTAAAATTATTTACACATGAACGAAACTCATTTCCAAGTATCACATAGTCCGTGGTCCGTGGAGAAAGACCTTCTGTTCCAAGGTACAAATTGTGCACGAGCGACGAAGTATGGCTTAATTAGCCATATGTATACAAATAATTCTAAAATATGTAGCATTTTATTCTACACCTACATGGACACTCTACAAATCACATTTAAGTGCCTGGCAGATGGTTCATCGAACCACCTTCCCAATAATTCTGTATTATTCCAAGCCCGTACAACGCGCGGAAAAAACTAAGAATTGTATCTTTCCGTGCCAGCTCTGATTTAACTTATTTTATTATGATGATCTTTCCTCCCTATGTAGGTCGGCGTCAACAAAATATTTTCGCATTCGGAGGAGAAAGTTGGTGATTGAAATTTCGTGAGAAGATTCCGCCCGAACGAAAAACAACTTTGTTTTAACAATGTCCACTCCAAATCCTGTATCATTTGAGTGACACTAACTTTCCGTCAGTTACTACAAACTGTGACCTCTCTGACAAGAAATCACGAATCCAGTCGCATAACTGAGACGATATTCCATAAGCACGGCATTTGGCTACTAGCGGCTTGTGCGGTACGGTGTGAAAAGCCTTCTGGATATCTATAAATACGGAATCAGTTACAAATAACTTGTCAATAGCACTTAGCACGTCGTATCACTGAAGAGCTAGTTGTTTTTCACAAGAACGATGTTTTCTAAATGCATGTTGCTTGTTGACTGTGTGTCAATAGACCGTTCTCTTCGAGGTAATGTGTAATTTCTAATAGAATATATGTTCGAAAATCCTGCTGCACAGCGACTTTAATGATGCGGGCCCGTAGTTTAGTGGATTACTCCTACTACCTTCCTTGAATATTGGTGTGACCTGTGCAGCGTTCCAGCCATTGGATACTGATCTTTCGTCGAGCGAATTGTTGTATAAGATTGTTAAGTATGGAGCTATTGTATCAGCATACTCTGTAAGGAATCATCACAAAATTCTTTACCCAAAGAATTAACGATATATTCTAAATCGCTTTAATATATTATGCAGAAATTAAATACTTTTAATGCGATATATTTACAAAAATCTGCACAAAATCACAACCTTGTGCGCAACAACAACAAAATCTGTACAAAACAGCGGAAACAGCTGATGGCGGTCTCCAGTGTGCGTTCCTTCACGTGACTAAGTCTGTCACTAAACCAAACTACCGAACACATAGTCCTAGGTAGAGTGTCCTGTAACACTAAGTATAGCACTCTTCTCTATATAATAATGTCTTCATTGTTCTTTTTCCATAATCTTTGATTTCATTTGTTATTTTAATGAACGAGTTTTATCGATGTGAAAAGGGTACATCACGTTTGAAAAAAGGGAAGAAATAATTTCATTCTCACTTAAAATTTAAAATTTTTACCAGAAATTTCTAATAGTTATGTCACTAAGAAATACTCCTTTAGTGTTAGATGTCCACAACGATATCTGACAATTTGTTGAACATTTATGAGTAGATCGATATCCAACAAACCATTATTTACACTGCGGATGTCGGCAGATACACATGACATGCAGTAAAAGAGATATCTTACTTTGTTTGCTTTCGTTCTATAATCTCATATGGGGTCAATATTTCTGACGTAACTCATCAAGCCAGTCTAAAGTTTCCAGAGTGCTAAAGATTATAACACAAATAGTTTGCGGTGTGATTTCAAGAACGTCCAGGTGAGGCCTGTTCAAGGAACTTTGTATATTAACTATTGATTCCCAGTATACGGCCTGTTTGTAAATTCCTGTTTCTGGCTCCAAGGGATTGCAGAGGGGAACTGATAAAGTCTTGGTAACGTTTTAACAAGTAACCCGTATCTGGAAGTGTTCCGTTCGGACATAAAATAAGTTTGAAGACTGAATCATTTTCAGATGTCCCACTTCATGATACCCAAACACTCGGAGAAGTGAAAGCCGTCGTCAGTTCCTGTAATTGCGACATCACATACCATTTTCGTCCTGCTAATCTAAAATTTGAGGTGGACGTCACGTAGAAGACAACCCGACGACGAGATTTCGAAACATCAGCCTTGCCTTGTAGAGCACACATGAGTTCTTCATCAACACTTCATCTACTGAATCGCCTCTACAACTCCTAGAAGCCTGTAACAGGCATCGAGAGAAATCCTTTTTTGTTTCCAAAATAAAATTTTCACTCTGCAGTGGAGTGTGCGCTGATATCAAACTACCTGGCATATTAAAACTCGGTGCGGCACACAGGAAGTTTCCTATCGTTGTTGATCGGATACATATAACACACTAAAGCAATATGCGTTTTTGAGTGCTGGAGCATCTATATCTCTTATCTGTGTAGTGTTAGTGGAGAAAAATTCCATGGATCATAGAGTGGATATACAGAAGGCTGTGAATGATCAATTGGGCCGGCGTTTGTTTATGGGTGGCACAGTGGGCTTGTTTCAAGAAAATCAGATCGAATCGCCACCTCCTCCTTTCCAAGAATGTCTGAAGCGACTGATTGTGTTTACTTCATCATCATCGACATTGTTTCAAACACTACTAAATACATCAGTAATTCAGCGGGTTTGTTCATTATTTGTAAGTAGCGAAACGAATGTGGAAAACATTGGTGTGTGATATGTCAAAGACATCTTCGAATGTTATGTTGAAGACTTGTGAGTCATATTATAAGTTTTTCATTGTCAGGAGGCTAAATGGGCTTTGGTACCGATTTGCTATACTTTTTTATAGGTTCCCTTGAAAACATGTGTCTAGTTACGTTTGTGGGTCACATGAGTTCCACTTCACCGAGTTTCAAAGTCGTCAGTTTAAAAATTTTTTTGTAGTGAAAGTGTATTATCGCAAAGGAAGGCTGTTTTTGATCTTTTATTTTTAAATATGTGCAAAATAATTTTTACCATGAAAGAGTTAATAAAATTTGTCATAAATGATATACTCCTTCTTCAAACCAACAGTGCAGGTCATGGAATTTATACTAAAAATAAGATTACTTACATAAAGATTTAAAGTCACTTACATTGGTCCAGAAAAGGGAACAAACATGTTCAGTAACTTATCAGCATCTGGTAAATTTGTTAGGTGCCAGTGAATATCAGTCGTAAAATGGCAGACTCTAATTCCAAAGGCCTCGGGTTGAATACCTGGGTAATCCTAGGACTTGTATCAGTCATTCACTTCTTCTTTCCTATCTGACAGTGTTTGTTGACGTGGAAAAGAACAACGAGTCGCAACGCAGTTAGGTATCTCATTTAACACCTGCGACAGAACCGTGCCTGAACTGTGTTGTTCAATATTCGAATTGATGACTGCTCTCCGTCTCTATTTTTCTTTTTTTTTCTGTAAATGGTGAACCTAAAGTATTTCTTCTTGGCCAGTTCCAGCTACTGCAATGACAAATTTCATAGTAGAATCAATTGAAGTATATATTATCAATAATATCACATAGGCTCGCCTTCTATGCTCACGTAACATGATTGATCCCAGCAAGGGTATTTAAAATGATTTTAACCGACTTTCAAGATAAAAAAACCAAACGAAGGCGTGAATCCAAGCGAGAAAACGACAACGGAAATGAATTCAGTAGCACTGAGTGGCACTTAATGGTCGGAAAAGGGACAATTCAATTGGCGTGGTCCCTAGTTGGCCGAAATGAAGAAAGAAGAAAAGAAGAATATAAATGACGTGATTGTTACATAAAATTTGACTTTTGCACATCATCAATGCAATAATGTGAACAAAGTCAACTGATTTGATTATGCTTCTAAGAATCACCATATGAAACTTCATACAATATAAATTGACACATATTCTGACAAGTTTGCTATTAGCTCTTAAACGAAATTGCGGTACATTTCCGATGTACTATTTCACTTAACGTCTGTGGAAGCAACAGCAGTACATCACTTTCCTTTTGTAGATATGTGTTGTGTGTTTTTGTGGTATAACATGTTTTACATCCTTGAAGATCTTCTCGCAGTGGATCTAAGAAACAAAAACCGTATCTGATCATCTAAAGAACTGAGAATTACCAATTTCATTGTATGCACTACCCACTGATAAAGATTTAACCGAATGGAAGGTCGCAGTTAATGTTGCACAAATTGATGACCGAGTTTGGTTTTTCCAAACGGCGACACAGTAAAGATGTAAGGTTCATTTCTCAGTTTGATCAGTATTTCAGTATCCAAAATATTTTCTGTTGGCTGTTGTCTACATTTTTTGATAAAATTAAGAAAAGATATCATCAAACACCGTAAACTGCCAGTAAAGGTATTCTTAAACATCTTAAATAAGCGACCTTTTCCAACACCTGTAATAAAGACGATATGGATGCAGAGAAAACAGGTGACAAAGTGTGATTCAAAACTGTAGCAAAATAAAAGTAACGCTTACATTTTGGCTTGACAGCAACAGCTACGTTGCAACAAATTTGTCTAATGCTGCGTAGTGGAGCATCATGTACCTGTGTTCATTGGTAGTGGGACAGTTTATGCTATGTGGAACGTGATGATGTGCTCTCTCCTGGTTGGTATCATGTGTATAGCGCCACTCTGCACGAATAAGGCTCTGAAATGTTTGAGACTACGTCTGTTTCTCGTTTGTTTATCTTTTACGTATTCCATAGCATATTAGCATGTTTCATTTCCCTGTAGAGTTAACGTAAATTGTTTAATTATTACACATCACACATGTTATGTTATCTTTGGGGCTTTGGACTGCACATTCTTGTTTACTGGTCTAGTGTTCAAAAGGCCTTTCGTGTATCGTTGTATTCCAACGTAACTCTCCATCTTAAACCAAATCGTAAATATGCCTTGAATTTAAGCTACGATTTTGAAACGATGATTTATTTCATCTACATTTTCTGTATTCATAGCGTTGAAAATCATCTTTGAACGAAACGGACAGTTCATTAAAGAATTCTTTTAATAGTGGATTAAGGTGTTACATGGCGTCACTTCCAAACCTGTGTATACGCCTTGATTCCAGTGCAGTAAACAAGCGTTGTCGATTCCAGTATAACATTAGCACCTGCAGATATCTGCCTGACAAAGACCAATACGAAAATGTTACAGACCTGCGTGATATAACACACGTAGTACATGTCTACACTGGAAAGCCTTTTATGTAATTATGGAAGTGATACACCTACGCATGTGCACTATAAACACCGTGCCGCGATACGCTCATGCAATACAACAGGCCAAGAATGAAACTTCTGTGAAGGCTTGTTCGTCAACAGAAATACTAAGCGCGAACGGCTTCTAAGTGCCTCAACAGCGCTCACATTTGCTGATTCTGATAACTAAATACTCAGTTGTGAAACCGTGGTAAAAACAAGAGAATCAAAACTGTCTACACGTTCTAATGTAACTACTGCTAGAAGAAAAAAAAATGGGGTACTGCGACTGTGAACCGATGTATGTCAACAAAAATGCTTTACTTCCACAGCAACGATTGTACACACATAGAAATACATCAGGCGCAGTTAATATGGGTGGGCTATTTGATTGCGAGTAAGAGAAAGGGATTAAATGCTATGTAATAGCATCTCCGTAATGCCAAAAATATTACATGTTGATGTTCGTGCAGATTATAAAGAACGTAACCATTGTTCGTTACTCGATAAAGGCACGTGTGACAGACATGTGATTCTAATGCGGACGCCTTTGTTCACAGCGTATCAAATAAAAATGATGACAGAATAGTAATGAAGCAGCAGAACGGATTTTGATAGCTTGCATTTGCATTATGGACGAGAAAATACCTAAACCGAGTAAAGAAATTGATAGACCAAGAAAGTATATTAGCCGAGGAGTTAACAACAAGTCGAACATGGTAAAGTCTGTAACCAAGCCCGTGATTGTCTAGTGGTGTGCACCTCTAATTAGCCAATGGCACTGTTTTTGTTGAAATTGGGCTAGTTACGAGAAACATTAATTATGTAGATACAGATGTTCTATTACTCAACTAAAACTAAACCCCGCACGAGCAGGCCATGAAGACCCAACGCTACCAACCGGTCGCCATGTCATCGTCAACTACCTGGCGTTCACTGGATGCAGAAATGGAGGGGCATGTGGTCAGCACACCGCTCTCCCGGCCGTATGGCAATTTGCGAGACCAGAGCCACTACTTCTCGATCATGTAGCTCCGCCTCACAAGGGCTGAGTGCACCCTGCTTGCCAACAGCGCTTGGCAGTCCAGATAGTCACCCATCCAAGTGCTAGCCGAGCCCGACAGCGCTTAACTTCGGCGATCTGAGGGAACCGGTGATACCACTACGGCAAGGCCGTTGGCAGATGTTTTAGCAACTATAGTAATTAAATGACTGGCATCTTAATTTATAGCGCTCTCTATATAGCGCTTCACTGAAAGAGTAACTGTGAGAAAATCGGCAGCCGTGCGTTGTCTACCCAACGTTTTCGCTACCGTACAAGTCACTGGCGTGGTCAGTTGTACGTGGAATTCGTCATCGTTCTTAAATCTTTGGTCTCCACCTAATCAATACGTTTCTAGTAGTTATCAATTTACGCAGAGTGCGTTGAAGCATGGCTGCGACCACCGCTGATGCTCTTTGGATGTGACTAATACTTGAGCCGACCGGTGTGGCCGAGCGGTTCCAGGTGCTTCAGTCTGGAAGGGCGCGACCACTACGGTCACAGGTTCGAATCCGGCCTCGGGCATGGATGTCGTGTGATTTACTTAGGTCAGTTAGGTTTTCGTAGTTCTAAGTTCTAGGGGACTGATGACCTCAGATGTTAAGTCCCATAGTGCTCAGAGTCATTTGAACCAACTAATACTTGGAAACATCACTACGATGAGCTTTCAGTAAAGCAGTAAGTTGTGTAGTATAACATCAGAACGTAACTACTTTCGTGCATTGTCACGAGAGAAAGTGTCTATCAAGTATGTGCTTCATTCAACAGTCGGAAAATGTTGACTTCTTTTTCTTTTTAAAAACAGGTTAAGATATATGGCATAGCTTACAATTTAGGTCAAAGTTTTCGATCGGTCTCCATTTCGATGGACTGCTGGACAATTTAATTGAATACTTAATTCAGGCATAATGCATTTCACATATTTTGTGGGCTGACCGTTGAAGAAATCGAAGTGGTACGGGAAATCAAAGCAAAGACTTCTACTTACGTCCCCAGTTACACTCAACACTACACCACGAGCAAACCATAAATTTTGTGTAATGTTGTAGCTTAACGTCGTTTGTGATAAACTCGTAACAGATGTGAAAATGTAGACTGATAATAAGCATGAGAAAGCTGCTAAAACAGAAATAAGTCCATTTAGTAAGCGATTCAGGTTACTCGCAAAATTGTAACTTTCCAACACTTTACAACAAAAGTTTTGAAAACTGTAACGTACTTAACTATTGAAGCAAAAGATAATGTAATGGCCACGCGAAGAGAATTTCGCAATCTAATATTAGAAGGGCAGTATCTGATACCACAACGAACACAGAATGCTGAATGATAAAAAAATAAAAACGAGTGGAGAAATATAAACATGTAGTAAATGATGCAGGTGAAACGAAATATGATACTGACGGAAAATGCAACATGTCTACCAGGAACGGCTAGACACATGCAAGGCTCTGGATACATGCATGCCAGATAGCTGCCACGTATATAATAACCGGGTATACCCGTGGAAAAAAGAGAAGCTACTACATGAGTATCAAAAGCTCAGATGGTAATTCATTATTAAGCAAAGAAGGGACATCTGAGAGGTGGAAGGAATTTGTAGAGGGTCTCTAAAAGGGAAAAGACGTTGATGGTATTATCATAGAATTATCATATAAAGAGAAGAGTAACTGGGCGAATATGAGATGGGAGATATTGTCATACCTAACCACACTCAAGTCCAAACTCGAAAGCGGAGTCTTCGATGAAATATAACACTTAGCACTGAAAGTACATTTATTACAAACACCGAAGTGCAGCCAGAATGGATTTCCTAGTCGGAGATTGGAGATATTTAAACAAACATCCAACATTCCACAGCATACACCAGGGCATCAGTGCGAAAATTTCGCGCTTTCTAAAATTCAAATAATGACATTAATGGAATAAGTGTAGTCGCTGGGATAAGGGCAGCTGTGGGAATGAAGAGAATATCTTTAAATGACCCACACGACGCGAAATAACAGTCATGAGTTTATGATACATTCTTGTAAACATATAATTGTGAAGAAAATTCAATTATAGTGAACACCTTATTCCATAGTAGCAATAGACAAATCACAGTTCAAGGCGATAATGACCCATATGTTTGCCGTTTCGGAAAATATATTCGTTTAGAAATGTCAACTTGTACGATGAGCAGAGGTAACGGAATACCCCAGTAGTCACGGTTATTATATATACACAATGCTGTACAGAATTTATCTAGTTAATAATTACTTTAAAACAAATAAAATGGTATTTGGGGTAATAAGATGAGATGAAAAGGCGGTCTCTTATTCGTAACTAGTAAGCTAGCTTCGTAAAATATAGGTCTGACGTTGGGCTCCATGTTGCTCTTTTGCCTATGACAATTACATGTTTCTTTTATGTTAAAACTTCCCGCAAACAGTAAGTTTCAGCGCAAAATCGGTACGCACCGTTAGAAGTACCTTAATTACGAGGCCTGTTCAGAAAGTAAGCTCCGATTGATTGCCAAATTGAAACCACAGTGAACATCAGAAATGTTTTACTTGTAACAATTAGCTACACCTTTCAGCTACTTCTCTACGTAGTCGCCGTTCTGACTTAGTCTTTTGTCATAGCGTTGTACCAACTTTTCAATAGCCTCATCATAGAAGGCAGCCGCCAGTGCTTTCCGCCAATTCTCCACGCTGGCCTACACCTCGTTGTCTGTGTCAAAATGTTGTCTTCAAAGGCAGCGGTTCATGTGACCAGAGATGAAACTCAGGGGGAGACAATTGCGGACTGTATTGTGGGTAATCCCACATTTCCATTTGAAAACGATGCAGGAGCATCTTCATTGCCCCTGCAGAATGCGGCTGAGAATTGTCTTGAAGAAGAAACAGCACGACAGTTATGTAATGTTAGCTGCATAGCTTCAGGCGAAATTTCTCACCAGGCCCTCGTACTTGGCGGCAGACACTATTTTCTAGACATCTTTACGCACTCACTGCGAGCTCAGAAATGAGAAGAGCGACGTGATGCTAACTGGGGTTATATTAGAGACACTACCCAACACATCTGTGCAAAGCTTTATCGGATTTTCATAGTCGTTTCCATTTCGCGACCGATCGGAGCTTACTTTCTGAACGCCCCTCGTATATCAGATTCATCCCTGTACAAGTAACGGTGTTGACCTGAGAAATAATATACAAAATGATATTTCAAGCATCTTCCAGAAATGTAAAATACTGCATAACAATTGCTGTTGGTTGTGGAGTTTGAGGGGACAATATGCCACCATTACAGCTCAGGGCAATATGATACTGTAGAGGGTGCGTAGAATTTCCCGATCTGACCCGTAAGAAACGAAGAAATGAGAGGAAGGCCGCAGATCCACTACAGTATTACGGACAGGACGGAAGAAAGACAGCTAGGATGGTTACGAGATGTCAAAAGAATGGAAGAAGACGGACTGCCAAAGATAGCATTTTCGTGGTAACTTCGTGGAAGAAAAATAAAAGGAAGACCACGAATAGGGTGGGTAAGGGTTATCTAACAAGCGACCGAGAGAGGGGATTAGAAGAGGGTGGGGAAGAGGGACTATATCGAGGTGTTTGCGATAGGGATGCGGGATGCGGAGACAGCTGTAGGACCTCCATGACGACAAGACGGATTTGACAAACCACAGAGCAGCAGAAAGAAGGCCCTGTAGCACACGTCATTGCCATATAATTATGGGGGTCCTTGAGAGAACCTGCCATAATAACTTTTCTATCTCTTTTAAAAACTCACGATAGCAAAATATGGACACGGAATATTCAAAGAAGAATGGGAAAACTGAGAGAAGCCGACCTCGAGGAAGATCTATTTGTTTTCCGGTGAAATGTGGGAACATGCGAGGCAGTACCAACCCTATGATTTCTGTTAGAAGATATCTTAACCTGTCTTCTAACAGAAGTCGTAGGGTCAGTACTGCCAAACATGTGGGACAGAAGCTTGAATACATTAACTTCTAAGTATGTCCAAATGGAGGTAGGCTGCACTAAACCAGACGTGAAGAGGCCAACCTATATCCATAGCATTTGTAGACCTAAACTTTGATAATGTTGACTGGAATGCTCTCTTTGAAATTCTGAAGGTAGTATGGGTAAAATACAGGGAGCGAAAAGCTATTTGCAGCTTGTACAGAAATCGGACGCCAGTTATGATCGACGGCATGAAAGGAAAGCAGTGGTTGAGAAGGGAGTAGGACTGGATTGTAACCTGTCCTTAATGTTATTCAAGCTGTACACTGAGCAAGCTGTGAAGGAAACGAAGGAGAAATATCGAAATGGAATTAAGGTTCAAAAAGGAGAAATAAGGAGAACTTTTTTATTTGGCGATGACATTGCAATTGTATCGGAACTGCAAACAAGTAGGAAGACCAGTTAAACAATGATAATGGAATGTAGTCGACGCTAAGGGAATTAGTAAACAAGACATTAGTAATGATAGATGACCAACAAAATGAATAATAGGCGAAGTAGAGAGAATACAAAATGCAAAATTGCTTTAGATGAAAAGAATTGCTGGAAAAGAAGAATTCGTTAACATCGACCATACATTCAAATGCTACGATGTCCTTTTTGAAGGCATTTGTCTGAAATGTAGCGTTGTAAGGAAGTGAAATATGGACGACAAGCAGTTCAGACAAGAAGAAAATGGAAGATTTAGACCCGGCGGAGGACATCACACACATCCATGGCCGAGGCAGGATTCGAACCTGCGACCGTAGCAGCAGCGCGGTTCCGCACTGAAGCGCCTAGAACCGCTCGGCTACAGCTGCCCGAGGTCCCCATGGGAACTTACCACAAATTTCCAAATTTTAAGTGATGAGTCACATTTTATTCTTCAAGGTTACAGAGAAAGGGTTTTCAGAAGCACCTATGAGACAGTGCGAGCTGAGTATCCTGAACAGACCTCCTGGACATTCTCCCAAAAAAAGGTTTTGGGATTTCTTCACTGCAAGTGGCGCCGGGGCACTAGTTCCAGTTGATGGCTTAATGAATTCAACCAAATACATGGAAATCTTTAGGCGCAGCATTTTAGCACTCCTACAGACCTTTGGAGGTAGTGAACGAACACTTCACTATAATCCGGGCTCATGTCACACTGCTAAAGCAGTCAAGCCGTTCATGGAAGGAAACAACATTAATGTTCTTCAGTGGTCTAGCAATTCACCAGACTTAAATCTAATCGTGAATTTGTAGAGTATTGTGAAAAGGCGCCTCGGTAAAATGGACTGTTCAACAAAAAAATGCACGTTAGTAACTGTACAAACTACCAAACACTTTTCCTAACCTGATCTAATGTATGCCACAACGTGTTCAGGGACACATTAGTTACTTCAGGGACACATTAGTTAATTCAGTAAGCTACTAACTGTATTATACATATAGCAATAAATGTGGACTGTTAAAGTTTAATCTTCTTGTCGCTATGAATTTCCACACTACTGTATTCTGTCATTGACTTAATTAGTTAGGGAAATCGCTAGCAACTCATTTCATTATGACTGCAGTTGTTTCTGGAAACCGTATAACCACAGAATTTTTGCACCTTTATAGAAACAGAGCAAAAGGCACGTTCGTCTTCCTAAAGTATTAACGAATGTCGTTTCGAGAACGTTTCATCGTATTCGACCTTGTGCGAAGGACGGTCGCACAAAACGCAAGGCCGCGAGAAGACATTGACTTGGCGTAGCTTTGTTGGCACAGTGTTCGCTGCAACAGGTTACACCCATGAGAGGGTGTAACGCCCCATCCGAGGCACGGCGGCTCGTCGGCTTTTAATAACTACCTTCATATTTCAAAAGTAGCTATTTTCATACAAACCTGGTAGATGGTTACGGGGATTGTTTTTCTTGGAAGTGTACATACGTAATGAACCAGAAGCATTCCGTATTCTTCTCGCGGCAAATGTCTGTCATTCTTCACAGTTGTTGTCTTTTCTTTTCCTGTGCCGTTGTTATTGTCTCCCCTGAGCAGACATTTTACAGTTAGTGATCTTTTGACCCCTACGGCTTGAGCGGCCTCTGAGATGACGCAGTAAGTCAAATGCTTAACGCATTTCTCCTTTCGTAATTATGCGGCGGAAATGGCTAGAAAACAACCGGGATGTGCTTTGGATCTCGTTATAGCCTGTTCCGTTACGTCACTCGAATATCTCCTCGCTCAACGCCCAGTCGCCTCATTGGAAAGGTGCCAGCATAATGAGCAGTGGACACTCGTGTTAACTGAGAAAACGGTGGAGGAAGGGCGGTGACAATAGAAGTGGCTAAACACGTCATTGTTCCTAGTTTATTGATCTTGTGCAGTGAATGGTTTCCATCTTAGTGTCAGAGGCTGTAATTACCTAGTGTACAGTCCACCGTATTTCAGTGGTATTGTTAGCGTAAAACTCTACTTCATACTGATTAAAGAATATATGAGCAGTACGCACATGGAATTGGTACATCCGTGTCTACACTCGCTATAGACATTTCCTGTCAGTACGGCTTCTACTCGATATACCTTATGCTGCGAACTTTTAAAACTATTACTTGCGTATTTTAGTTTGTATTCGTCAGCTACTGATAGATAACGTACGTAGTTTGTTAGATGAAGAAGAATGCTACATAGATTATGGTTCAAAATGGTTCAAATGGCTCTGAGCACTATGCGACTTAACTTCTGCGGTCATGAGTCGCCTAGAACTTAGAACTAATTAAACCTAACTAACCTAAGGACATCACACACATCCATGCCCGAGGCAGGATTCGAACCTGCGACCGTAGCGGCCGCGCGGTTTCAGACTGTAGCGCCTTTAACCGCTTGGCCACCACGGCCGGCATAGATTATGGGAAATGTAGTAAATCACAGAAGAAATACCACACTTTAATACTGCCGGCTTAGTAAGCTAACGAAGACGATTTCTTCCCCCCCCCCCCCCCCCCCCAATGTAATTTTGCTATTTTAATTGATTAATGTGATAGTTGTCACCTCAAGGGCTCCAACAATGTGGAAGAGAAGCGAATAAAATGACCGCTTTCGACAGTGCAACGCAGTATAACATCTTCGAAATCCCGTAAAGAATGGCGATCAAGTACAGAAACAAAGAATATCAACAAACATTAGCAGTGACAAAGAGTGAGACAAGCGAAAATAAATTTCGTTTCAATGAAGCTAGATGGCACCTTCTTACCACCATCGTACACGTAATTCCACAACGAAACTTTGTCTCGAAACCAGGCAGAAAATCCAAAGCGATTCTGGTCGTATGTGAAGTATGTTAGCGGCAAGAAACAATCAATGCCTTCTCTGCACGATAGCAATGGAAATACCATCGAAGACAGTGCTGCCAAAGCAGAGTTACTAAACACAGCCTTCCGAAATGCCCTCACGAAAGAAGACGAAATAAATATTCCAGAATTCGAATCGAGAACAGCTGCCAACATGAGTAACGTTGAATTAAATATCGTCGGAGTAGTGAAGCAACTTAAATCACTTAATAAAAGCAAGTCTTCTGGTCCAGACTGTATACCAATTATATTCCTTTCGGAGTATGCTGATGCATTAGCTCCATACTTAACAATCATATACAACCGTTCGCTCGACGAAAGATCCGTAACCAAAGACTGCAAAGTTGCACAGGTCACACCAATATTCAAGAAAGGTAGTAGGAGTAATCCACTAAATTACAGCTCCATATCGTTAACGTCGATATGCAGCAGGATTTTAGAACATATATTGTGTTCGAACATAATGAATTACCTCTAAGAAAACGGTCTATTGACACATAGTATACATGGGTTCAGAAAACATCGTTCATGTGAAACACAACTAGCTCGTTATTCACATGAAATGCTGAGTGCTATTGACAAGGGATTTCAGATCGATTCCGTATTCCTGGACTTCCGGAAGGCTTTTGACACTGTGCCGCACAAGCGGCTCGTAGTGAAATTGCGTGCTTATGGAATTTCGTCTCAGCTATATGATTGTATCTGTGATTTCCTGTCAGAGAGCTCACAGTTCGTTGTAATTGACGGAAAGTCATCGAGTAAAACAGAAGTGATCTCTGGCGTTCCCCGAGATAGTGTTATAGGCCGTTTGCAGTTCCTTATCTATATAAAGGGAAATTAGGAGAAAATCTGAGCAGCCTGTCGTTTATCGACTAATAAAGTCATGAGAAGATCAAAACAAACTGCAAAACGATTTAGAAGAAATATCGGAATGGTGCAAAAAGTGGCAGTTGACGTTAAATAACGAAAAGTGTGAGGTCATCCCTATGACTGCTAGAAGGGACGCGTTAAACTTCGGTTACATGATAAATCAGTCTAATCTAAAAGCCGTAAATTCAGCTAAATACCTAGGTATTACAATTACGAACAACTTAAATTGGAAGGAACACATAGAAAATGTTGTGGGGAAGGCTAACCAAAGACTGCATTTTATTGTCAGGACACTTAGAAAATGTAACAGACCAACTAAGGAGACTGCCTACACTACGCTTGTCCGTCCTCTTTTAGAATACTGTTGCGCGGTGTGAGATCCTTACCAGATAGGACTGACGGAGTACATCGAAAAAGTTCAAAGAAAGGCAGCACGTTTTGTATTATCGCGAAATATGGGAGAGAGTGTCACAGAAATGATACAGGATTTGTGCTGGACATCATTAAAAGAAAGGCGTTTTTTGTTGCGACGGGATCTTCTCACCAAAATTACGATTACCAACTTTCTCCTCCGAATGCGAAAATATTTTGTTGAGACCTACTTACATAGGGAGGAACTATCACCAAGATAAAATGAGGGAAATTAGAGCTCGTACGGAAAGATATAGATGTTCATTCTTCTCACGCGCTATACGAGACTGGAATAATAGAGAATTGTGAAGGTGGTTCGATGAACCCTCTGCCAGGAACTTGAATGTGATTTGCAGAGTAAGTGAATGAAATGTTTCAAAAAGGCGAAAAATCTGGGATGGCAATGTTTGCAGACTATGTAGTCAATTTCCACAATTCGTTTGAAAAACTGTGTGGACGTAACAGGCTAAACCGGAAGAACTTATTTTGTGGATGAAAAAATCATTTTATTGACGCTGCAGTGCGAAAACTTGGAAATGGACGGGCATAAGCGACCATAAGTACTGGCAGGCTGTTATAGCACTTCGACAGGGGAACAAACATCTCGGAAACGGTGAATTTGGTCAACTGTTCTCATACGGGGATGGAGTTACTGATGACAGTGTCTCTAAAACAGAGTTACTAAACGCGATTTTCAGAAATTCCGTCACCAAATGAGACGAGTAAATATTCCAGAATTCGAATTAAGAACAACCGTCAAATTGAATAACTTAGACGTAGCTATCCTCGATGCAGCGAAGCAGTTTAAAACACTTAAGAAAGGCAAGGCCTTCGGTCCAGATTAAATATCATTTAAGTTCCTTTCAGAATATGCTGATACAATAGCTCCATACTCACAAGGAGAACCCCCAACGCAACCCCCTCTTATTTAGTACTAAGATGCCCCAGTGCATAGCCCGCCGTAAACGGAACACAGATCAATCATGAAAACAGGAAGAAGGTGTATAGAATTGTGAAAAAAGTAGAAAAAGTGAGTGGTCATGGTGTGGGACTGCCAAGCGAGCGAGCTGTGTTCCATTTTTTTAAACTACATTATGAACTGTCCGTCCGGTCATTTAAATGTTTCTTCTCTTTCTGTAGTCCATGGAGGTGTCATATTAAACATTGGTTACGGAATATGAGTCATGTGTAAGAACACGTTAACGTCACAAAAAAAAAAAAAAAAAAAAAAAAACTGGTTCAAATGGCTCTGAGCACTATGGGACTCAACTTCTAAGGTCATTAGTCCCCTAGAACTTAGAACTAGTTAAACCTAACTAACCTAAGGACATCACACACATCCATGCGCGAGGCAGGATTCGAACCTGCGACCGTAGCGGTCTCGCGGTGCCAGTCTGCAGCGCCTAGAACCGCACGGCCACTTCGGTCGGCCCGTTAACGTCACAAGCAAATGTGATTACCAGTGAGAGTAGGCGAGATAGCACACAAACTTCTCATATTAATGAAAACAACAAATAAACGGTTGTGAACTATGTTAGAGCAAAGAAATTCAAGAGTCAAGACTTTCAAAACGGAACGCAACTTCAAAAACGTTAAAGACGTATGTTTTGACAGAGCCCCTGAGAAACTGTGCGATTGTGAAACTATTGCGTTCATTTCTTCAGCTTATGTGACATTCCTTGGGAGTGATCACATTCACGTTCATACGAACACATACACTATTTGATCAAAGGTATCCGAACACCTGGCTGAAAATGACTTACAAGTTTGTGGCCCGTCCATCGGTAATGCTCAAATTCAATATGGTGTTGGCCCACCCTCAGCCTTCCACTCTCGCAGGCGTACGTTCAATCAGCTGCTGGAAGGTTTCTGGGGGAATTGCAGCCCATTCTTCACGGAGTGCTGCACTGAGGAGAGGTATCGATGTCGAGCGGTGAGGCCTGGAACGAAGTTGGCGTTCCAAAACATCCCGAAGGAGTTCTATAAGATTCAGGTCAGGACTCTGTGCAGGCCAGTTAATTACAGGGATGTTATTCTCGTTTAACCACTGCGCCACTGCCGTGCATTATGAACAGGTGCTCGATCGTGTTGAAAGATGCAATCGCCATCCCCGAATCGCTCTTCAACAGTGGGAAGCAAGAAGTGCTTAAAACATCAATGTAGGCACACAAAACAACAAGGGGTGGAAGCCCCCTCCACGAAAAACACGACCACACCATAACACCACTGCCCTCCCCCCCCTCCTCTCCCAGTTTTACTGTTGTCACTACACATGCTTGCAGATGACGTTCAGTGGGTATTCGCCATACCCACGATCGCCACATTGTGTACCGTGATTCGTCACTGCACACAGCGTTTTTCCACTGTTCAATCGTCAAATGTTTACGTTCCGTACACCAAGCGAAGCTCGTTTGGCATTTACCGGCGTGATGTTTGGATTACGAGCAGCCGCTCGACCATGAAACCCAAATATTCTCACCTCCCGCCTAACTGTCATAGTCCCTGGAGTGGATGCTGATGCAGTTTGGAAGTCCTGCGTGATGGTCTGGATAGACGTCTGCCTATTACACATTACGACCGTCTTCAACTGTCGGCGCTCTCTGTCAGTCAACAAACGAGGTCGGCCTGCACGGTTTTGTGCCTTACGTGTCCCTTCACGTTTCCACTTCATAATCACATCGTGAACAGTGGACCTAGGGATGTTTACGAGTTTGAAAATCTCGTGTACAGACGTATGACACAAGTGACACCCAATGACCTGAGCACGTTCGAAGTCCTTGAGTTCCGCGGAGTGTCCCATTGTGCTCTGTCACGATGTCTAATGGCTACTAAAGTCGCTGATATGGGATATGGGGCACCTGGCAGTAGGTGGCAAAGCAATGCACCTAATATGAAAAACGTATGTTTTTGGGGGTGTCCGGATACTTTTGATCACATAGTGTATATCGGGCAAGGAGGCATATGTCATTCACTAACCAGTCGTACAAATTAGGTGCGCCGGTAAGAGAATCCTATCATTTGACACACGTACTGTCACTAATGCCGTGAATGAACGGCACACCAGACGTGTTTTTCGATGGGGGTTTCGGTTGACTTGTCGCCTTGTTATCAAACTTTTGTGGTTTCCCATTCGAAAGCCACTTCTTTTCGTCTGCTAATAGAGTAGTTGGGCAGAATGAACCGTCAATATAGGTCCCTATCTTACAAATCGTTGTTGCAAAAGTACATTACACCACGACACAGACACAAATTTGTAAATATGGAACAGCGGGATACAAAAGGACGCGGCAGGTTTTAACACTGTTTGTTCTCTTGGCAGTCTAACACAGTAACCGCTTAACCGCGACTTTATTGTACTCCCCGCTTGCTCAGTATTACATTTCTTGTTCTTGGACAGTTCACTTTTTCTATTTTGCACATTTTTTTTCACAGTCCACTGCACCTTCCTGCTGTTTTCATGCTCGACCTGTGTTCAGCTTTTCTACACGCCGGAAGCGGCTACAAGGGTAGCGGAGGACGTGTGGAGTGCACATGGGGGTTTTTTAGGTTAGAGAATTCTCTCCCTAGGCCCGACAAGACGCCTCCTGAGACGCGGCAAGGTAGGAGTAGGCAAAATGCAACAGGGAATAACAGTATAAATGTGCTAATAGTAAACTGCAGGAGCGTCTATAGAAAGGTCCCAAAACTGCTCTCATTAATAAACTGTCACAACGCCCATATAGTACTAGGGACAGAAAGTTGGCTGAAACCAGACGTAAACAGTAATGAAATCCTAAACTCAAAATGGAATGTATACCGCAGAGAAAGGCTGGTCAGTGAAGGGGGAGGCGTGTATATAGCGATAAGAAGTGCAATAGTATCGAAGGAAATTGACGGAGATACGAAATGTGAAATGATTTGGGTGAAATGTATCTATAGGCCCCCTGGCTCAGCATCTATTGTGGCTGAGCACCAGAAGGATAATTTGGAAAATATTTCGAGTAGATTTCCCCACCACGTTATAGTTCTGGGTGGAGATTTTCATTTGCCGGATATAGACTGGGAGACTCAAACGTTCATAACGGGTGGCAGGGACAAAGAATCCAGTGAAATTTTTTTAAATGCTTTATCTGAAAACTACCTTGAGCAGTTAAACAGAGAACCGACTCGTGGCGATAACATATTAGACCTTCTGGTGACAAACAGACCCGAACTATTTGAAACAGTTAACGCAGAACAGGGAATCAGCGATCATAAAGCGGTTACGGTATCGATGATTTCAGCCGTAAATAGAAATATTAAAAACGGTAGTAAGATTTTTCCGTTTAGCAAAAGTGACAAAAAGCAGATTTCTGAGTACCTGACGGCTCAACACAAAATTTTTGTCTCAAGTACAGAGAGTGTTGAGGATCAGTGGACAAAGTTCAAATCCATCGTACAATATGCGTTAGATGAGTAAGTGCCAAGCAAGATCGTAAGAGATGGAAAAGAGCCACCGTGGTACAACAACCGAGTTAGAAAACTGCTGCGGAAGCAAAGGGAACTTCACAGCAAACATAAACATAGCCAAAGTCTTGCAGACAAACAAAAACTACGCGAAGCGAAATGTAGTGTGAGGAGGGCTATGCGAGAGGCGTTCAATGAATTCGAAAGTAAAGTTCTATGTACTGACTTGGTAGAAAATCCTAAGAAATTCTGGTCTTATGTCAAAGCGGTAGGTGGATTAAAACAAAATGTCCAGACACTCTGTGACCAAAATGGTACTGAAACAGAGGATGACATACTAAAGGCCGAAATACTAAATGTCTTTTTCCAAAGCTGTTTCACAGAGGAAGACTGCACTATAGTGGCTTCTCTAGATTGTCGTACAGATGACAAAATGGTAGATATCGAAATAGACGACAGAGGGATAGAGAAACAATTAAAATCGCTCAAAAGAGGAAAGGCCGCTGGACCTGATGGGATACCAGTTCGATTTTACACAGAGTACGCGAAGGAACTTGCCCCCCTTCTTGCAGCGGTGTACCGTAGGTCTCTAGAAGAGCGTAGCGTTCCAAAGGATTGGAAAAGGGCACAGGTCATCCCCGTTTTCAGGAAGGGACGTCGAACAGATGTGCAAAACTATAGACCAATATCTCTAACGTCGATCAGTTGTAGAATTTAGGAACACGTATTATGTTCGAGTATAATGACTTTTCTGGAGACTAGAAATCTACTCTGTAGGAATCAGCATGGGTTTCGAAAAAGACGGTCGTGTGAAACCCAGCTCGCGCTATTCGTCCACGAGACTCAGAGGGCCATAGACACGGGTTCACAGGTAGATGCCGTGTTTCTTGACTTCCGCAAGGCGTTCGATACAGTTCCCCACAGTGGTTTAATGAACAAAGTAAGAGCATATGGACTATCAGACCATTTGTGTGATTGGATTGAAGAGTTCCTAGATAACAGAACGCAGCATGTCATTCTCAATGGAGAGAAGTCTTCCGAAGTAAGAGTGATTTCAGGTGTGCCGCAGGGGAGTGTCATAGCACCGTTGATATTCACAATATACATAAATGACCTTGTGGATGACATCGGAAGTTCACTGAGGCATTTTTCGGATGATGCTGTGGTATATCGAGAGGTTCTAACAATGGAAAATTGTACTGAAATGCAGGAGGATCTGCAGCGAATTGACGCATGGTGCACGGAATGAAAATTGAATGTCAATGTAGACAAGTGTATTGTGCTGCGAATACATAGAAAGATAGATCCCTTATCATTTAGCTACAAAATAGCAGGTCAGCAACTGGGAGCAGTTAATTCCATAAATTATCTGGGAGTACGCATTAGGAGTGATTTAAAATGGAATGATCATATACAGCTGATCGTCGGTAAAGCAGATGCCAGACTGATATTCATTGGAAGAATCCTCAGGAAATGCAATCCGAAAACAAAGGAAGTAGGTTACAGTACGCTTGTTCGCCCACTGCTTGAATACTGCTCAGCAGTGTGGGATCCGTACCAGATAGGGTTGATAGAAGAGATAGAGAAGATCCAACGGAGAGCAGCGCGCTTCGGTACAGGATCATTTAGTAATCGCGAAAGCGTTACGGAGATGATAGATAAACTCCACCTGCAGGAGAGACGCTCAGTAGCTTGGTACGGGCTTTTGTTAAAGTTTCGAGAACATACCTTCACCGAAGAGTCAAGCAGTATATTGATCCCTCCTACGTATATCTTGCGAAGAGACTATGAGGATAAAATCAGAGAGATTAGAGCCCACACAGAAGCATACCGACAATCCCTCTTTCCACGAACAATACGAGACTGAAATAGAATGGAGAACCGATAGAGGCACTAAGGGTACCCTCCGCCACACACCGTCAGGTGGCTTGCGGAGTATGGATGTAGATGTAGATGTAGATCTGGCTTTGTAACACTAACCAAAACGGCCTTGTCGTGCTGGTACTGCGAACGGCTGAAAGGAAGGGGAAACTTCGGCCGCCATTTTTCCCGAGGGCATGCAGCTTTACTGTATGGTTAAATGATGATGGCGTACTCTTGGGTAAAATATTCCGTAGGTAAAATAGTCCCCCATTCGGATCTCCGGGCGGGGACTACTCAAGAGGATATAGTTATCAGGAGAAAGAAAACTGGCGTTCTACGGATCGGAGCGTGGAATGTCAGATCCCTTAATCGAGCAGGTAGGTTAGAAAATTTGAAAAGGGAAATGGATAGATTAAAGTTAGATATAATGGGAATTGGTGAAGTTCGGTGGCAGGAGGAACAAGACTTTTGGTCAGGTGAATACCGGATTATAAATACAAAATCAAATAGGGGTAATGCTGAAGTAGGTTTAATAATGAATAACAAAATAGGAGTGCGGGTAATCTACTACAAACAGCATAGTGAACACATTATTGTGGCCAAGATAGACACGAAGCCCACGCCTACTACAGTAGTACAAGTTTATATGCCAACTAGCTCTGCAGATGATGAAGAAATTGATGAAATGTATGATGAGATAAAAGATATTATTCAGGTAGTGAAGGGAGACGAAAATTTAATAGTCATGGGTGACTGGAATTCGAGAGTAGGAAATGGGAGAGAAGAAAACATAGTAGGTGAATGTGGATTGGGGGCTAAGAAATGAAAGAGGAAGCCGCCTGTTAGAGTTTTGCACAGAGCATAACTTAATCATAGCTAACACTTGGTTCACAAATCATGAAAGAAGGTTGTGTACATGGAAGAATCCTGGAGATACTAGAAGGTATCAGATAGATTATATAATGGTAAGACAGAGATTTAGGAACCAGGTTTTAAATTGTAAGACATTTCCAGGGGCAGATGTGGACTCTGACCACAATCTATTGGTTATGACCTGTAGATTAAAACTGAAGAAACTGCAAAAAGGTGGTAATTTAAGGACATGGGACCTGGATAAACTGAAAGAACCAGAGATTGTACAGAGTTTCAGGGAGAGCATAAGGGAACAATTGACAGGAATGGGGGAAAGAAATACAGTAGAAGAAGAATGGGTAGCTTTGAGGGATGAAGTAGTGAAGGCAGCAGAGGATCAAGTAGGTTAAATGACGTGGGCTAGTAGAAATCCTTGGGTAACAGAAGATATATTGAATTTAATTGATGAAAGGAGAAAATATAAAAATGCAGTAAATGAAGCAGGCAAAAAGGAATACAAACGTCTCAAAAATGAGATGGACAGGAAGTGCAAACTGGCTAAGCAGGGATGGCTAGAGGACAAATGTAAGGATGTAGAGGCTTATCTCACTAGGGTTAAGATACATACTGCCTACAGGAAAATTAAAGAGACCTTTCGAGATAAGAGAACCACTTGCATGACCATCACGAGCTCAGGTGGGAACCCAGTTCTAAGCAAAGAAGGGAAAACAGAAAGGTGGAAAGAGGCTATAGAAGGCCTATACAAGTGCGATGTACTTGAGGACAATATTATGGAAATGGAAGAGGATGTAGATGAATACGGAATGGGAGATACGATACTTCGTGAAGAGTTTGACACAGCACTGAAAGACCTGAGTCGAAACAAGGCCGCCGGAGTAGACAACATTCCATTAGAATTACTGACGGCCTTGGTAGAGCCAGTCCTGACAAAACCCTACCATCTGGTTTCAAGATGTATGAGACAGGTGAAATACCCTCAGACTACAAGAAGAATATAATAATTTCAATCCCAAAGAAAGGAGGTGTTGACAGATGTGAAAATTACCGAACTATCAGTTTAATAAGTCACAGCTGCAAAATACTAACGCGAGTTCTTTACAGAAGTATGGAAAATCTAGTAGAAGCCGACCTCGGGGAAGGTCAGTTTGGATTCCGTAGAAATGTTGGAACACGTGAGGCAATACTGACCCTACGACTCATCTTAGAAGCTAGATTAAGGAAGGGCAAACCTACGTTTCTAGCATTTGTAGACTTAGAGAAAGCTTTTGACAATGTTGACTGGAATACTCTCTTTCAAATTCTGTAGGTGGCAGGAGTAAAATATAGGGAGCGAAAGGCTATTTACAATTTGTACAGAAACCAGATGGCAGTTATAAGAATCGAGGGGCATGAAAGGGAAGCAGTGGTTGGGAAGGGAGTGAGACAGGGCTGTAGCCTATTCCCGATGTTATTCAGTCTGTATATTGAGCAAGCAGTGAAGAAAACAAAAGAAAAATTCGGAGTAGGTATTAATATCCATGGAGAAGAAATAAAAACTTTGAGGTTCGCCGATGACATTGTAATTCTGTCAGAGACAGCAAAGGACTTGGAAGAGCGGTTGAATGGAATGGATAGTGTCTAGAAAGCAGAATATAAGATGAACATCAACAAAAGAAAAACGAGGACAATGGAATGTAGTCGAATTAAGTCGGGTGATGCTGAGGGAATTAGATTAGGAAATGAGAAACTTAAAGTAGTAAAGGAGTTTTGCTATTTGGGGAGCAAAATAACTGATGATGGTCGAAGTAGACAGCATATAAAATGTAGACTGGCTGTGGCAAAATGGCTCTGAGCACTATGGGACTTAACTTCTTAGGTCATCAGTCCCCTAGAACTGAGAACTACTTAAACCTAACTAACCTAAGAACATCACACACATCCATGCCCGAGGCAGGATTCGAACCTGCGACCGTAGCAGTCCCACGGTTCCGGACTGAAGCGCCTAGAACCGCACGGCCACCGCGGCCGGCGGTAATGGCAAGGAAAGCGTTTCTGAAGAAGAGAAATTTGTTAACATCCAGTATAGATTTAAGTGTCAGGAAGTCATTTCTGAGAGTATTTGTATGGAGTGTAGCCATGTATGGAAGTGAAACATGGACGATAAATATTTTGGACAAGAAGAGAATAGAAGCTTTTGAAATGTGGTGCTACAGAAGAATGCTGAAGATTAGATGGGTAGATCACATAACTAATGAGGAAGTATTGAATAGCATTGGGGAGAAGTTTGTGGCACAACTTGACTAGAAGAAGGGATCGGTTGGTAGTACCTGTTCTGAGGCATCAAGGGATCACCAATTTAGTGTTGGAGGGCAGCGTGGAGGGTAAAAATCGTAGAGGGAGACCAAGAGATGAATACACTAAGCAGATTCAGAAGGATGTAGGTTGCGGTAGGTACTGGGAGATGAAGAGGCTTGCACAGGATAGAGTAGCATGGAGAGCTGCATCAAACCAGTCTTAGGACTGAAGACCACAACAACAACAGTGTGTAAGCTTAGGGACTGATGACCTTAGCAGTTAAGTCCCATAAGATTTAACAAACATTTCAACATTTCAACATTTTCTCTTCTGTTTCGGCAACAGGCCATATCAAAATCGCTGATCATTCATAAACTTTCAGTACAGTGTCCAAGAGTACATAGTCACTAGAACTACGTTTATCTGAACAACTACACTGGAGCGCGACAGAAACAATTATAGGCAGTTGTTTAGTTGGGTTGGGTTCTTTGAGCGAGGAGAGCAAACAGCGAGGTCATCGGTCTCATCGGATTAGGGAGGGAACTCGGCAGTGCCCTTTCACAGGAACCGTCCTGTCACTTGCGTGGAGCGATTTAGGGAAGTCACGGAAAACCTAAATCAGGATAGCCAGACTCGGAATTGAACCGTCGTCCTCCCGAATGCAAGTCCACTGCGCCACCTCGCTCGGTAAACACATATACGCACACTTACTCAAATACAGAGGTATATACACAGCCAGAATATGGTACTGAGGCCGGCAACGCCTATATAAGACAACAAATGCCCGGCGAGTTGTTAGATCGGTTACTGCTGCTACAGTGGCAGGTTATCAAGGTTTAAGTGAGTTTGAACGTGGTGTTATAGTCGGCGCACAATCGATGAGACACAGCATCTCCGAGGTGGCGATGAAGTGGGGAATTTCCCGTACTATTATTTTACGAGTGTATCGTGAATATCAGGAATCCGGTAAAACATCAAGTCACCGACATTGCTGCGGTCGGAAAAAGATCCTGCAAGAACGGGACAAGTGCCAACTGAAGAGAATCGATCAACGTGACGTGCAACCCTTCCGCAAATTTCTCCAGATTTCAGTGCTGGGCCATGAACAAGTTTCAGCGTGTGAACCATTCAACTAAACATCATCGATATGGGCTTTCGGATCTGAAGGCCCACTTGTGTCCGCGTGATGCCTCGACTGGGCCCATCGACACCGACATTGGACTCTTGATGACTGGAAAAATGTAGCCTGGTCGGACGAGTCTCGTTTCAAATTGCATCGAGCGGATGGACGTGTACGAGTCTGAAGACAACTTCATGAATCCATGGACCCAGAATGTCGGCAGGGGACTGTTCAAGTTGGTGGAGACTCTGTAATGGTGTGGGTTGTGTGTAGTTGGAGTAAGATGTGACCCCTGAAACGTCTAGACACGATTCTGACATGTGTACGTAAGCGTCCTGTCTGATCACCTGCACCCATTCATGTCCATTGTGCATTCCGACGGACTTGAGCAATTCCAGCAGGACAATGCGACGCTCCTTACGTCCATAATTACTACTGAGTGGCTCTGGGAACTCTCTTCTGAGTTTAAACACTTCCCAAGGCCACCGAACTCCCCAGACATGAACATGATTGAGCATATCTAGGATGTCTTTCCACATGCTGTTCAGAATAAATCTCCACCCTCCTCGTACTCTCACGGATTTACGACAGTCCTGCAGGATTAATAGTGTCAGTTCCCTCATGTTTCAGACATTACTCGAGTACATGCCACGTCGTGTTGCTGCACTTCAGCGGGCCTGCGAGGGCCCTACACGACATTAGGCAGGTATACCAGTTTCTTTGGCTCTTCAGTGAAGATATACAGAAATTACTAAAGAAAAACCATATGCACACGAGACTGGCTCCTTACAAACATTAACGAAAATGTAAGATTTTACCGAAACAGCACTTGCCTCAAAGGGGTGACAGTCTTGGCACATTACTTCGTAGCTGACTTAGCATATTGACAATTCGCTTTTTGGGAACTCAATGAACTTTGCATTTTACCTGTATAAAGGGTAGTTTTTCACGCCACGAAAACAGGTCTATTATGTTGTTCAAATACTTGTTCAAATATGAAAGGGTGAAGCACGTGTTAATACTTAAATTAGTGAAATAAAATTATATTTGACGTTACCCTCACATATCCTACGTAACTAAAATGATACGATAAAGAAATATGACTATATGTTACTGAACATTAGCTCCAGAGTTCATCAGTGCCGAGGGCCACTGACTGTGTTGTGTATAGAGCACTACTCGTTTTGACAGCTCAAATACGTCGCGTGCTTTCTGAATTAGCTCCCATATTAGGTCACTCAGTTCAGACTAGCGCGTTTCACAAAACTACTGTCGCAAAAATGTATCAATACTAGGTGTGATGGTTCACAGAGACCACACGAATTGCCCGTTATGACGACGATTACTTATAGTATAATAACAATGTTATCTGAATTGTTACCTGCATACAGTCACCTGATACCGTTACGGCGTTACCTAGCATCTACTCCAGTTCTCTATTACACTCCCCAGTCACCTCTCAGGAGACAGAACGTCAAATAAATGACAAAAATTAACTTTTATATTGTTTTATAGGCAGCCAATGGCCACGGTCTTTATTAAACTGTCGTATAGAGGCTCAAGTACGCTGCTCAGAAGTCGCTATGGTACGCACGAAACTCACCTCCTCCTCCTTCATATAGAAAGCTAGAAAAACCAATAAACATTAGATAATTAGTGCGCTTCTCAAGTATGACTTCTACTTTTTAATACGTATACTGATTACCCACATAATCACCCTCGTTCAGTCAAGCATACCAGAAGCACTTCTGACTAATATATTATGAAAAATTATCTACTGGAAAAAGTATGTCATAAGCTACGGACATCTGTAGATATCAAAATTAAAATATGTGTTTAATGTTAATAGTATGTTAATAGTGAAACTGCTTATTTGTTGCTCAGACTACAAAGAGAAGAAATTTTTATTTAGTTTAATATATTCTGTACGCCGAAGTTAAGCAAAAATATTATGTGAACTTTTCTTCCGGCTGGTCCCGGCCGAGGTTCGAATCCTCTACCTCAGGCATGAGTGTGTGTGTTTGTCCTTAGGATAGTTTAGGTCAGGTAGTGTGTAAGCTTAGGGACTGATGACATTAGCAGTTAAGTCCCATAAGATTTCACACACATTTGAACTTTTTTTTAACTTTTCTTCCACTGTCGAACACAATAAAAGTTACAAACTTTAATTTTGGAGTTATCGTGAAAAAATTAATTTAGAAGTTTATAAAAGTTCTACATATGAGACAGTTTTACGTTTTCACTATGCCAGAATAAACACCTCAGTTCATTACAGTAAATTTCGATGAAAATTGTAAAAATCTCTCTCCTTGATACCTGAGTTTATCTCATTAAAATACAGTGTGTCCCACATAAAATCAGTACGCCTCACATCCGATATTCAAGTAACAACGAACTAACTAAAAGAGAATACGTAGTAGTGACGTTAAAAATCATGCAGTTACATGTTATAAGAGATGCTAGAAGTGATGGTCACGGGCGTCCAGGCATCGCTCAATTCGTGTGATAATGTTACCGGCAACACACTGAAATTCTGCGGGCTTCATGTTGTTTATTTCTCTAGTAATATTCTGTTCCATACCGTCTGTTGTGCAAGGGTTATCAGTACATACTTTGCTTTTTAATGTGCCCCGAACATTAAAATCACAAGATACTAAGTCCGAGAACTTTGGGAGGCCACAGGTCCCTATTGACAAGTCTGTCTTCAGGGAACACACTCGTGATGTGGACCATACGTTGGTTCGATGTATGAGCGGTTGCTCCATCTCATTGCAATACTGTTTACGCCTTCTCTGCATCTGTTAATTGTGCAGAGAAAGGGTCAACGATCTGTAGATACCTGGACTGACTAAGGTGTGATTGAAAACTGTGGGGCCAATAATGAAAATGCCGGGAAAAGCACACCAAACACCTACCTCCTCTGAATAGAGAGAGAGAAGGTGGACTGTCCTGCGACCAGTATCTGCCATTCTGGGAGTTTACATAACCTGACAAATGAAACCAGGCCTTATCTGACATGAAGTAAAGCAAGATGTCCGAGTAACCGTTAGCAGTTGACGTAAACAGACAATTACAATAGTTAACTCTTTTTCGCTCTTTTTCAACTCCCACCCCATTTCTTCTATAGATCCTGAATAGTGCTAGTCGTCGGAGGATTCCCACCATGATACTTCGCTTGAATCATTTGATGGAGCCTGTCTTTACGTAACCTTCCACAATACAAACTTTTTGGCAGATTTAAACTGTGTGCCGGACGACGACCCAACTTCGGACATTTCCGTTCAGTTGTAAAGTGCTCTGAGCTACGCAAGTACGCCCTGCGAAATGTCCCCACAGCCCTAATTCTACCAGTACCTGGCCTCCAACCTTCCAAACTTCACAGAACCTCTCCTGCGAGCTATGCAGAACTAGCACTAATGGAAGAAAGGATACCGCTTGGGCATGCCTTAGCGACAGATTGCGGCATGTTTTCAGAATGGAATTTTCTCTCTTCAGCGGATTTTGTTACAAAACTCAAATGTTTGCGTGATGTTTTAATCTTCCCAGGGACACAGGTCGCTGTCCATGCACATGTTTGCTCTCTGAGTAAGAAGATTAGGTAAGAAGATTAGTAATTCATGGCCGTAATTTTTTCTTCACGTCTTTTCCATCCGTACGTCTTAAGTCAGTATCGATGAGTCACTAAACTATTCGCACTTTACTCACACGATTTCACCACTCAGTGCTTCCACATTACCTACGACTCTTGTGTTCTTGCTCATGGATTTCATCAGCAAATATCTCTTTCCACTCTTCACTTTTCAATCCTCTTTTCTGATTTCCTTCCAGACAGCCATAGTCACTGTATTCTTTAAATAAACAATGACTCATTGCAAAGTGCACCAGGCAGCTCTAACACACCGCCATTGCGCATCGATATATCAATTAGTCTTTATCACTCCACTGCGTCACCCTAATGCAACTCCACTTTATCCTATACAGTGAAAGAACTTCTTTTAAACTCTTCTGAACAACTCACCGCCCGGATACCAATCCACAACAGTTCCTCCCCATAAAATGTTGTAAACCATCCACTCTAGACTGTTTCCATTCTAATCATCATCCTTCCTCTCAATTAAAAGCACAAATTACATTTATTTATAACTGGGTAGAACAAGAGGCAATTAATAATAATTTTCACGTCTTCAATTTTACATAAGGGGTAGTATATTTACAAAAATTTCTTATTTGTGTAGCGGTTCTAGGCGCGCAGTCCGGAACCGCGCGACTGCTACAGTCGCAGGTTCGAATCCTGCCTCGGGCATGGATGTGTGTGATGTCCTTAGGCTAGTTAGGTTTAAGTAGTTCTAAGTTCTAGGGGACTGATGACAACAGTAGTTAAGTCCCATAGTGCTCAGAGCCATTTTTTTCTTATTTGTGTGAAAAGAAAATACACCACTAAATATGAGTAAGAATTTACAACTCAGAAACAAATACTGAACAGGGTGTAGCAACTAACTACAACAGAAAGTACACAACAACACCTGTTGCAACAAAATAGAGGGCACCACCAAATCAAAGAAGTAGCATCGTTGAAAATCTCTTCATCTACGTTTGTATGTAGCGTAACGCCAAAGCGGTTTGGAGGAATGTGGAGAAAAGCTACTTTTTAGAATTTGTCCTCCAAGAACCACATTACGAATCAGATATGGTCCATCTACACTCCTGGAAATGGAAAAAAGAACACATTGACACCGGTGTGTCAGACCCACCATACTTGCTCCGGACACTGCGAGAGGGCTGTACAAGCAATGATCACACGCACGGCACAGCGGACACACCAGGAACCGCGGTGTTGGCCGTCGAATGGCGCTAGCTGCGCAGCATTTGTGCACCGCCGCCGTCAGTGTCAGCCAGTTTGCCGTGGCATGCGGAGCTCCATCGCAGTCTTTAACACTGGTAGCATGCCGCGACAGCGTGGACGTGAACCGTATGTGCAGTTGACGGACTTTGAGCGAGGGCGTATAGTGGGCATGCGGGAGGCCGGGTGGACGTACCGCCGAATTGCTCAACACGTGGGGCGTGAGGTCTCCACAGTACATCGATGTTGTCGCTAGTGGTCGGCGGAAGGTGCACGTGCCCGTCGACCTGGGACCGGACCGCAGCGACGCACGGAAGCACGCCAAGACCGTAGGATCCTACGCAGTGCCGTAGGGGACCGCACCGCCACTTCCCAGCAAATTAGGGACACTGTTGCTCCTGGGGTATCGGCGAGGACCATTCGCAACCGTCTCCATGAAGCTGGGCTACGGTCCCGCACACCGTTAGGCCGTCTTCCGCTCACGCCCCAACATCGTGCAGCCCGCCTCCAGTGGTGTCGCGACAGGCGTGAATGGAGGGACGAATGGAGACGTGTCGTCTTCAGCGATGAGAGTCGCTTCTGCCTTGGTGCCAATGATGGTCGTATGAGTGTTTGGCGCCGTGCAGGTGAGCGCCACAATCAAGACTGCATACGACCGAGGCACACAGGGCCAACACCCGGCATCATGGTGTGGGGAGCGATCTGCTACACTGGCCGTACACCACTGGTGATCGTCGAGGGGACACTGAATAGTGCACGGTACATCCAAACCGTCATCGAACCCATCGTTCTACCATTCCTAGACCGGCAAGGGAACTTGCTGTTCCAACAGGACAATGCACGTCCGCATGTATCCCGTGCCACCCAACGTGCTCTAGAAGGTGTAAGTCAACTACCCTGGCCAGCAAGATCTCCGGATCTGTCCCCCATTGAGCATGTTTGGGACTGGATGAAGCGTCGTCTCACGCGGTCTGCACGTCCAGCACGAACGCTGGTCCAACTGAGGCGCCAGGTGGAAATGGCATGGCAAGCCGTTCCACAGGACTACATCCAGCATCTCTACGATCGTCTCCATGGGAGAATAGCAGCCTGCATTGCTGCGAAAGGTGGATATACACTGTACTAGTGCCGACATTGTGCATGCTCTGTTGCCTGTGTCTATGTGCCTGTGGTTGTGTCAGTGTGATCATGTGATGTATCTGACCCCAGGAATGTGTCAATAAAGTTCCCCCTTCCTGGGACAATGAATTCACGGTGTTCTTATTTCAATTTCCAGGAGTGTATTACCATTGCCAACATACATTTCGCTTAAAGTCTACGAAGACAAGACACAAGAATTTAGGACTCACTTGGAGGCATAAAGCAGTAATTATTTCCACGCTCTACTTTTCGGGAGGTACAGGATAGGAAATGGCTAGTAGTGTTACAGTGAACCCTCCGCCACACACCATGCTACGTCTTGTGGAGTGTGTGTGTGTGTGTGTGTGTGTGTGTGTGTGTGTGTGTGTGTGTGTGGATATAAATGCATCCAGTCGAAGTCCATTCAGAGTTTCTTAAACTGAAATACCATCGCTCTCAGCGATCTAATTTAGTGATTCTGCATTCTTCCTTTCTGAACAGTTTTATAAATTTTCAAACATGGTTCAAATGGCTCTGAGCACTATGGGACTCAACGGCTGAGGTCATAAGTCCCCTAGAACTTAGAACTACTTAAACCTAACTAACCTAAGGACAACACACACCACACACATCCATGCCCGTGGCAGGATTCGAACCTGCGACCGTAGCGGTCGCGCGGTTCCAGACTGTAGCGCCAGAACCGCTCGGCCACCAGCAGCGGGCTATAAGTTTTCCTTCAGTACTGAACATAGCTGTGGTGATCACACCCTGTCACATGTTTTTGATCTTATATCTAGTAACCAATACAGTGATTCGTATTGCAATGAGTGAAATTACTGACAGGACAGGTATCAACGTGCGTAACAATATTTTTCTCGTCCTGCATTTATAGAATTTAACCTATTTTCCGCCGTTTTGGTATCTGAAGAGTAACATGTCTGTGTTCCTCCTGCTTTTACTCAATGGGTTTGATTATAACAGATGAGCACCCTCAGGATACTGGCAACTTCACTTCTGAAGCCTAGCAAGCTGATTTATGCGAGTTCTGTGTGAACTATTTCTGTTGCCTTTTTCCCACACCACCCTCCATATCTGAGAATACAGGAGGCGAACTATGTCTGTAATACGAGGTTAGGCTACAACCCTGTCTCACTCTTTTCTTAACCAATACTTCCCTTTCATGCCACGCGAATCTTATAACTGTTGTTTGGTTTGCGTACAAGTCGTAAACAGCCTTTCCCTCCCTGTATTTTACCCCTGATACCTACAGAATTTCAAAGACAGTATTCTAGTCAATTATACGAATGCGTTGTCACTGTCCTTTTGTACCACGAATTCATATAACTGATTCTCCCCGAAGGGAAATGAATCCACCACCTTCACTGCGGATGTACAGTTACGTTCTGCCTCCTGTGGAAATCTCAAAGTAGCGAGCACGGACAGAACATGGACATTGAATAGAGGCACTAATTAGGAATGTGCGTCAGCCGAAGGGTGTGCCGAGATAGTCTGCACAACTGCGGTAAACTTTGTGTCCGGGTGGCGCGGTGGTTAACTCACGTGACTAATAAGTAGGAGCTCCCGCACTCGAATCTTGGTCCGGACCACATTTTCACTCATCGCCGCTAATTCCAAATGGAGTCCCAATGCAGCGAATATCAAAAGTTCCTTCCTTTTCCTTTCATTTCTCTCCCTTCCCCCTTAAGTTTCCATGATATTTCAGTAAACATTGTCAAAAGTTTTCTCTGTCTACAAATTTTATAAGCATAGGCTTGTCTTTCCTTAACCTATCGTCTAAGGTAAACTCGTTGGGTCAGTATTGCCTCGTGTGTTTGAACATTTCTCCGGAGCCCAAACTGTTTTCCTCAAAACAGCCCTGTTTCGTCTTGCATCTGTGTTAGGGATGTTTTTCGCTCGACAGCAGTAAAATGTTGTCATAAATTAATGATGGTATTGTTAAGAGTTGGCGAAAAGAGAAGAGAATTTCAAGGACAAAAATGGTGTATTCACACCAAATTGGATGAACAGAAACGATAATTTCAGGAGGTGAATAAAAACTGAAGAGATAGGTAAAAGACTTACAATAGCAAAACTAAAGATTCTATGAATTAGGAATTAGTATAGATTCAGTTGCTGTGAAGTGTCCCAGTACTGCAGAATAGAACTGCCACAAGGTTGCTAGCGTTCAATTAGAATGGAAAAGATTAATAAGATTCAGGAAAGCCAAGAGGAAGTAGCCAAACGACTTGAGAATCGGGTAACAACGAATGAGTATGATTTCACAGAGGCCTTTTGATGGTTAAATCGTGGATATAGATCGAATCAAAGAAATGATGGGCAAGTTTTGTTTACAGCAGGAAAAGGCATTAGAATGCGTCTGCCAAAATGGGGAAATTTTCCAAAAGTTTGGCCTGAAGTTAGCAGGGTCACTGACAAACTTGAAGTAGTTGCAAATGCAATAGGACATATTTCCTTGAGGAGTTAGGTTGTCTCAGATAGTAACCAACCAGTGGCTGTCGGTGGTGGTAATGCGGTGCAGTAACTACTGTGGTTCATGAAGATGCAACAAAAAGTCGCCGGCCACTGTGGCCGAGCGGTTTTAGGCGCTTGAGTCCAGAACCACGCTGCTGCTACGGTCGCAGGTTCGATCCTGCCTCGGGCATGGATGTGTGTTTCCTTCGGTTAGTTATGTTTAAGTAGTTCTAAGTCTAGGGGACTGATGACCTCAGATGTTAAGTCGCATAATGATTAGAGCCAGTTGAACTAACGAAAAGTCTACAGACGCTGTTTTGAAGCGTTGCTAGAATTGTGGCAAACAAACGTGGACAGGGATGAACGGAAAATGCATGCGGTTGACGAATTCGGAATCATTGGCGATAATAATAAGCAGAAAGGACGGAGTTGGAAGAACCGTGTTACGAACAGAGATTGCGTACTTTGCACTGATATCCGTGGCACGCAGCGCCAAGTGCGTGATTAAAAAGTATCGAGACTGATGACGGTGAGTATAGACCTCATTTTGTCTCACAAGGTACCTGCAGGTGGCGACTATTGGGAGGCGTGTCAGATGGATGGTGTGTCAGGAGGCCTTCTCCAAGTTCGACACTTGCCGGTTCCTCAGGGAAGAGGAGGTGGTTGTAACCTGTGTACGCCGGTGAGCGCAGTAAAAGAAGAGTGACTTTTAACCATTTATTTCTGCAAATACATCTCTCCTTAGTGATGCTACGGCGGTCCTTGGCCTCTGCTTGTCCGGTTGCGCCGCGAGCGCCCGACAGCTACTCAGGAAGTGGATGGTGTGTCTCTATCCTCCGCACTCGAAGAAGATGGCGCGTGCATGTGTGGCTTACACACGCTGGCCTAGGAGATCCACGATCCCCTCCCGCAACTGTGGCTCATGCCTGCTCTCTGAACTGCGATGACGGCTGCCGTGCGGTCGAGAAGTGCGCCAACCCTGGCCTGCCGTGAAGGTAGGCCCCGTGGCACCGCTGCAGTGTCATGAGCACTGGTGCCCTGGCCTAAATCGACACGGTAGACTCTCAGGCCTTCCCATCTGCGTTGGAAGCTGTCAGCAGTGCCGAACTCGTGACTGGTGCTTGCGGAGAGGAAGACATATCTCCGGCGGCTGTTGGCGGTGCTGAGTGCGAGCAGGAAATCTACAACAGTTCATACAGTGCCAGGGAATCGCGTACGCGCGTCCTGTACCCTGTAGATCCTTCTGACCAACTCCCGTATGAACTCAAATGCTCAGTAGTTATAGCTGAAATATTGGCTGCTGTTCACCCAATGTCACTTGTAATGACCGCGTAGGCTTTCCTAATACGAATGTATCAGCGATTCATTGCGCGTACTATATGCTTAACACATTTATTATACCAAGACACTAGTCCGTAGCAATATTCACTACGAAATCTTGCGTTAGCGGCACGTCCCCTTACTTCATGTGTAAGTAGGCTGTTTAGGTTCTTATATTGGTAACAACACGTAGCGCTCTGTATGAAAATCACGGACTGTGCTGTGTGCAGTCTGTGGCTGGTTGGCATTGTTGTAATGTTCGCTATTGTAGTGTTGGGCAGTTGGCTGTTAACAGCGCGTAGCGTTTCGCAGTTGGAGGTGAGCCGCCAGCAGTAGTGGATGCGGGGAGAGAGATGGCGGAGTTTTGAGAGCGGATGATCTGGACGTGTGTCCATCAGAGACAATAAATTTGAAAGACTGGATGTCATGAACTGATATATATTATGACTTTTGAACACTGTTAAGGTAAATACATTGTTTGTTCATATGAAACGACCCCTTGGAAAAATGATAAATGACTGTGCTTAAACTGACACACAATATTTCTAGCGCAACGCAATCTGACTTTTAATAATCCCTACAAAAGAATGGCCCTGACTAACATTAACCTGTACCTTTCATGTATCATTTACCTCACAAAAACCTTCGTTTCTCAAACTACTGCAATACAGCGAGCACCAGTACTGCCAGCTAAATAAAAGATTCTAATTACTGAAGGCACAAACTACTGATATGCATGGTTACCAAATGAAAGATTTTGATAAAGAACAAACAATGTATTTACCTTAACAGTGTTCAAAAGTCATTATATATATCAGTTCATGACATCCAGTCTTTCAAATTTACTGTCTCTGATGGACACACGTCCAGATCATCCGCTCTCAAAACTCCGCCATCTCTTTCCCCACATCCACCACCGCTGGCGGCTCACCTCCAACTGCGCAACGCTACGCGCTGTTAACAGCCAACTGCCCAACACTACAATAGCGAATATTACAACAATGCCACCCAGCCACAGACTGCACACAGCACAGTCCGTGATTTTCATACAGAGCGCTACGTGGCGTTACCAATATACGAACCTAAACAGTCTACTTACACATGTCGTGATACTTGTCGTGATACTTGTCAGTGGTATTGCTTTATTAAGCTCCTGCTGATGCTAGCTACCCAGATCGCGCAAAGCGATGATGTCCTGCTTTCCGCCTGATCTGCTTACTTGATGAAACGCTGCCGTTTCGTTTCGCGCTTGTTGACACTCCCGCTAGAAACACAAGGTGAGCGGCCGGGCGTGGTAGCCGAGCGGTAGTCCCGCTTCGAGCGCCGACCGGGAAGGTTCTTGTTTATTTCACTTGCCGCAGCGTCGCTTGTGTGAACTTTTAATCGTTAGTGTTGTTCTGGCTGCCGAGTGAGTCGTAACGCCTCGGCTCCACCTTACTATCTGTTTGTGTTCGTGTACTTGCAGCGGCGTCGCCCGCTTCGCTACGGCTACCATGGCTTCCACGTGTATTCCACCAAAAGATACTGTGAGCTGTACACAAGACACGTGCAGCCCGGGTTTCTAGAAATCCACGATTGGTTTTTCGATGCAATTCATGTGAACTCTGAACAGGTTCACACAGCATACTTTGATGCAGACGAGTACGTGTTTTACGTGCAGTTTATGGGTCCCCTTCACGTTGAAATGTTACTGTCTCGACATGGTTCTCACGTCCCGTTCAAGCATCGCGATAATTCCGTTAATATGGTGTCACTCGCAGATGCTGAAATGGCCTATACCACTGTTCGAGTCTTCAACCTCACGCCGGAGGTTGATGATAACTTCCTACAGGACATATTGACTCCTTATGGTAACGTAAAAAACGTTTGTCTCGAACATTGGTCTACTCAACACAGATTACAATGTTATAGTGGTATTCGTTCCATGGAAACGCATGTCAAACGCAATATTCTATCACATTTACTAGTATGTGGTTATCGCTTTCGGGTCATGTATACTGGTCAAGAGGGAACCTGCTTCCTATGTAATGAAAATGGACACATTCGGTCTAATAGCCCGCGAAGAGTTTTTGTATTAAAGCCGTCATTAATGCGGCGTCGCAAATTGGCGGTTTCTGATCTTGGTACTGCCGCTCCTGACGTTGGACCCACTTCTGACTCAGATCATGGTAATCATACAATTGGTTCTGATAATCGTGTCAATGGCTTGCCGCCATTACCTCCGCTACAGGTTCAGAATCCTATTCCGCCTAGGAGAGAACCTGTAACAATGACAAACAAGCGACGTCGCACTCAAGATGGTGAGCCTGGGGATTTGGCTGAACCTTCTGCCCCAACCTCCTCCGCATCGATTGTGTCCCCTGCTCCTCTCGATGCTACGATACCTTCTATCTGTGGTACGGTGAGTGGCGAAGAAGTCTCCAGCATCCCACCTGCTCGCGAAGTGACTCCTTCTGAGCTGCCTGTGTGTGGAGAGGGAGTAGAGTCTTTGTGTCCTCCGTTACAGTCTGAGACAACGCAATGTTCTCCTGATCCTTCGTCTTCAGACGCCAACGGTTTCCCGAATTTTCCGCCTTTAACAAAGCCTGAGGAGAATGAAATTAGCGACCATGTATCAGCTGTTGTACAGGTAGTTGCATAAGATGCTTTCGCCTTAGTGACTGGAACAGCATTACGTGACCCTAATTCTGAGGGGCAGGAAGCCGTGCCTATGACATCTCCGACACCTCCGCCTGCAGAGGCCGCCATGCCACGTAGCCGACAAAAACAGCGTTACAACCTGAGGTTGCGATAGCACGTAAGATATCTAAGAAAACAAGGTTATGATGATGGGGGTTTGATTCGTCTGCGGACTCCGAAATGGACCTTGACCCTCAGCTTATTCTGCCCAATACGTTCCGTACATCCATGTATAGCTGTGATCAATGACCCAAGCTACACGTTCCTTTCCTTACATGTTAATCGTATGGAATCAGAATTGCTATTGGCGTCGCTGCGTCGGTTCATTTATGATTCATGTGCAGACATAATCTTCTTACGGTAGGTGTTATTTGGTTTTTTTCTCCTTACCTGGTTTTCGTATAATCTTTGAAGTAGCACCCGCATATTTTATGGTGACCGGCTCATTCTTTATAATTATTTCTTCATACCTTTAGCTGCTGACGGGTGTTGATATATATCAACGGGGACAGGTGAAAATGTGTGTCCCGACCGGGACTCGAACCCAGAATCTCTTGCTTACACGGCAGACGCTCTATCCATCTGAGCCACCGATGGCACAGAGGATATTGCGACTGCAGGGATTATCTCGCACACGCCTCCCGCGAGACCCACATTCTCATCTTATATGTCCACACACTACATTCCCAGTGTCCCTACCCAACAGACTCATTACTCGTGGAAGACATTCTTACCAAGTCCCGTAAGAGTTCCGGTAATATGTGTGCATCCGCACAGAAGAGGAAGGGCATGACCGGTATTGCCAGAACTATATACTTAAATGGATAGCCTTATTCTTTGGCGAAGGCATTCGTATCGCTGAGGTGTAAATGTTGGATCCTGGCAGGGGCATATGTTGTCAACTTTTTAAACTTACCTTGATTCTTTTATGTGTCCCTTCTGGCACTGGTCGCACAGTGGATCGTTCGCCTTTTTATAAAGAGGATATTGTTTATTTGTTGCGTAAAGGTCCTCCGAGTTTTCTGTTGGGTGGTGGTTATAACTGTGTATTGCGTGCTGCAGATCGATCTCCATATTTTAATTTCTGTCGTGAATTACATGAATTAGTCAGCCCCTTACACCAACAACACGTCTGGATATGTAAGTACCCGACGTTAATTAAATTTACACACTTTACTGCGACTTGTAGTAGTAAATTAGATAGGTTTTACTTATCAGACTGCTTGAGCGATAGTGTTCTTAATGTTGAAGTCATCCCAGCTTCCTTTAGGGATCACTGTGCTGTGGCGACAACTCTCCATCTTGAACTGCAACAGGTCAAATTGTTTCGCCCTCCGTGGATGTTAAACGTCGCTCACCTAGCTGACGCCTCCCTCGATGATGTGATGCGAGTCGTGTGGGATCGTACTTAATGGTACACTGGGAAATACTCTTCCACCCTTGACTGGTGGATACAGCTAGCAAAACCGCAGCTCAGGCAAACTCTGATACTTTCCTTTGCTGCCAAATCGCGAGACTTTCGGAGAACTTATGAATATTACTATTCCATCCTGAGTTAACTTTATGCTGCTTCGGATCACGCCCGTCTGGGGAATGCGGTTGTAAGGCGTGTAAAGGCAGAAATGTTGAACTTGAAGAGAATACAAATGGAAAGTTTGAAAATCCGATCGAAGCCGCGTTCATAGTTCAAAATGGCTCTGAGCACTATGGGACTCAACTGCTGTGGTCATTAGTCCCCTAGAACTTAGAACTACTTAAACCTAACTAACCTAAGGACATCACACACAGCCATGCCCGAGGCAGGATTCGAACCTGCGACCGTAGCAGTCGCACGGTTCCTGACTGCGCGCCTAGAACCGCGAGACCACCGCGGCCGGCTCGCGTTCATAGTTGCCAGAACAGAATTCCTCATATCATTTGCTTTGGCACGAGACCCCTTGCCCATGCGCTTGTATTCATTCTCTCACGACAAATGATGGACGTAACGTAATGGCGCAAGCTGATACAGTGCGTATTTTATACCAGTACTATGTAGATGTCTGTGACATCGATGAGTCCAATGAAACCTTTTACGACCAACTTGTCAGCAACTTGTACACGACAATTACACCTGAACATTATGCAACACTCTTAGCTGCCTTTCAGCCTGAGTAAATTTACAAACTTCTGGTGGGATCGCCTTCTCAAAAGTCTCCGGGTCTAGACGGACTTCCCAAGGAATTTTACGTGCGCTTTTGGCCGTTGTTGGGTGTTACCTCTACTTCCCTTTTGAATGAAGTGTTACAGAGTAGAGTAACGCTGACCTCATTCAAACAGGGAAAAATTTATTTTCATCCCGAGACGCACTGGACCCTCTGCCACTGATAGCTTTCACCCACTTACTTTGTTAAACTTTGATTATAAGACTGTCACGAGGGGAGTTAATAGTAGGGTGTCAGCTGTGATGAATATTATTGTTTCCAAACATCAAAGCTGCGTACCCCGTCGTACCATTATTACCCCTATAGTCGAGTGTCGAGACGTGGTTTCGGTTTCTGCTGTAACGTCCCTTCTGCCCTTGCTTTTCTAGACCTCGAGAAGGCATTTGATCGTGTTAATCACGACTTTCTGCTTCGGATTCTGCAGGCAATTGGTTTCACTGTTGACACACAGACAGTGCTCTCAAATCTGTTTAAGGGTATTTCGGCTTCGATGGTTGTTAATGGCCAACTGACGCACCCGATAAATATCTGTCGGGGAGTGCCTCAAGGAAGCCCGCTGTCAACAACTTCGTTTCTGTTGTCTCTGGAGCCCCTACTTCGGATGCTAGCATCGCAGCTGCCAAGTTGGACGCTTTCCGGCGGAATTACAGTTGTTCATGGATATGAGGATGACGTGGTGGTTCTACTTCGCAGTCCTGCTGAGATAAATCGACTAAAGGCTGTAATCGATGATTTTTGTCGGAGTTTAGGTGCAAAACTTAATGAAGATAAATGCAAACTTCATCCCTTGCGAGGTTTTGATGACGCGGTTGTTCCATGGGTTACCGCGGTGGATCGGCATACGTCTCTCGGTATCATCATTGATGGTTGTCCACTCAAAATGGCGGCGCTCAACTGGATGTCCGTTACGGAAAAAATTCAGGGAGCGATACTAGAGCATGAAAGGCGCTGTCTTACTCTGCTCCAGAAAGTCCGAATACTGGATACATATGTCTTATAGAAAGCTTATTACGAGGCCCAATTTTCTCCACTTGCCTCGATGTTGGCGAAGAAACTACAACAATTGTCTGGTCGTTACTTATTGAAAAGACATATATTTCCCTTACCATATGAGGTGATCACGAAGCCTCGTTCCTTTGGTGGGCTGGACCTGACTGATATACGAAGGATGACGCAGACGCTATATGTGCGTCTTACTGTTTTGACGATGACTCAAGAAATTCACACGATAACGTCTGGTTTATTTTTCTGAGTCCATCATGCTAGTCTTGAACCCCCTGTTGACGGTGGTTGCATAAATTATAAATTTAAACTCATTAGTGACTTCTGTCGTGCGGTGAGCTACTTGGGCGCTGACATCTTACAGAGACCTGTTCTCACAATGAAATTCCTAAAGACTCGTTAGGAAGCAGTCCCTTTGTAATAGGTCCGAGCAGATGTAATTTCGATGTACTGGCCATGCGCTGCCTGCGATATGCAAGGTCTCTGACCAGAGAGCAGTGTTGACTGCAGTAGGAACTGTGTAGCTGTAGCAGTAAGTTGTTGCTAGTCTGCGGTCTGCTCTGGTCTGGTCTGGTGTATCGTGTTGGGTGGCCGGTCGCGGTGCAGCGATGCCGGAGCCTGAGTATTATTGTATAAGGTAAAAAAAGCAGCCTCGCGCATATGTAGTAATATTATCTCAAGTGCCATATAAATATTTTAAAAAAATGTCATAATAATGATTTTTCTCATAAAAAGTAACTTTTAACAAATATTCATTTCAATTTAAAGAATGTACTAATTTCTTCTTTCCATGATCATCCTGATTATTGCAAAAGAAAAATCAGTTGTTTCCCTTTCATAAATGACAAATCTATCGGCCAGCATTGCACAGGGCTGTGCCAGAAAAATTTATTGTAAGAGCAGATATATATGCGTTATCCGGTGACTTCATTGAGGTAAGAATTTTTCTCTTTTTTATTCAGAATGATCTTTCAGGGCCATGACGCAGCACTGCTGACGCCAAAAATTTACCAGGTTAAATTCATAGTCAATTATTGAAAAGTTATAAGTGAGCGACAATTTAATTGAGATGTTAGTTACATTGTATTATTACCAGGTTAGTGAATTTATTTTTTTATTCGGGCGTTACACTGAATTTGAACGACACAATTATAATTTTTACTGTTGAGAGGTTTAGGAATTTTTCTGTTTTTGAAGTTACACGAAATGTGAAAGAATTTTGTGGGGAGGTTACACAAAAATTATTTTGTGGGGAGGTTACACTAAATTAGAATCATATTCATATTATTTATTAAATTTTGTGGGGAGGTTACACTTGGCGACAACCGGCCAGGATCGTATTTCTTTGTGAATTTCTGAGAAGTAGTCATATGTCTGCTCTTATTTACTTAAATGTAGTTTGCATCTGGCGCAACGCATTTACTAATTTGTCACTCTTTCTTTCACAGATCATCGGCAATTTATTGCTCCTTGTTGTAATTGTGTTTGTTCCATTTCGCTTCGTCTTTGTTTCATTTTGTGCTTAATTCTGATTTGTGAAAAATGCCGCGAAAAACTGTTAACAGTACATCGCGATGTGCAATGAGTGAAATAGCCGACTCGAATAATTTGATCGATAATACTTGCGGCACTCAGTGTAATAGCGATAATCCTCTAATTACTGATAATCAGTGCGTACCGACCACTAGTAATGATTTTGATCCTAATGATGAACAAACAAATTCAACTATGTCCACAGTAAATGTAACAATTGATGACGCGGCACGTTCCGATACAATGAACGCTGCCCAGTTTGACACGCGTGATTTGCAAAATTTGCATAGTGAACACATAAATTTTTCTCACAAAGATGAGCAATGTAGTCAAAATACGTCAGATTTATTTGATTCCGAGGTAGAGACCCACAGTGCACATCCGATTGGCAAACCTTTTCGAGAATCACAGAATGACCAAATGGTTACACAAAACGTGACAATTGCAGGTACGCCATCAAACAGCACAGAGGATAGAGTAGGTAATATTGGCATGGATCAAGTTATGGCATTATTGCTACAACTTAATGAAAATTTCAAATAACAAATTAATGAATCGAACAAACAAATTAATGAAAAACAAGACAACAATTTCAAACAACTTAGTGAACAGATTACAGCCGTTGCCGCGCCATGTCATGAAACTAAAGAACAATTACGTGAGGAAATTAAGGCTTGTGCTAGGAATAGTAGTGAAGAAATTAGATCTGTGGCACAAGAATTAAGTAATACACATGCAACCACAACGAAATTACGTAGAGATGAAATTAGTGCAGTCGCTAAACAATGCTCTGAAAACGCAACACAGTTACGCGACGAGTTTAAATTAATGTCAGCAGAACTTTCACGCACGCTTGATGCGAATGTAGACGCGAAATTTGACCAACAGAACAGCCGAATTGACGAACGTTTTAATCACCACCTACAAAACAGTGAAACACGTTACAGGAAATTTATACAGGAACAGAATAAAGTAAAGCAACAAGTCATGGAAACAATTACTGTACAGAGACAGGAAGATAAGCGTAAATTGTTTACGAAAGCAAAAACATACGTAGACAACAATATTGCTACAGTATCGGACGAAATCAAACAGTTGAAAACCGAATTGCATGATGAAATCTCCGATCTTAAAACAAAAACAGACACACACACATTAGACTTTCAGACAATGACCGACAGACTTGAAAAGTTGAAACTAATACAGGATCCCGATGCCATTAAAGCAGACGTTAAGAAATTGAACAAAACCACACGAAAAATACAAAAACAAATTAATGCTTGTGATACTAAAAACGATGATCAGGTAAAAGCACTGACTGAAAAATATGATGAATTGGCCAGTCGTATTGACATTATCGAAAGTAATAATGACATCAAATCAGACGATACGTCACCTGTTTCGTTTAATCAAACACCCGAATTCCAAAATTTACAGCAGACGATCAGTGAGATAGGTTCGTCTAATAATACATTATGTAGAAAATTGTCAACTTTACAGCAAGAAGTGAGGGAGATGAAAAATATTTCAGCCTTTAACACATCACAGCATACGCCACTTTCCGAACATTTGTCAGACTCACACAGCCAGTATAATTTAGGTAATTTACAGACAGTACGTTAGTTAGATTCCCAACAGTCACAGACAAACAGATTAGCATACAATCCTGAACCTGTTCAGACATTCAGAGACGAAAATTTTGATTACAAGCACTTTCTATCCGTGAGAAAATTTAAGGTATTTAAAAATGACAGAACACAGATTCACCCCTTAGATTGGATACAACAATTTAGCTTTGCTTTTCCACCAACTTGGTCCGTAACACACAAACTTGAATTTATTTCCATTTTTTTGGAAGGCGAACCGGCAACTCGTATGAGACCGATCGCGAGACAATGCTACTCGGTAGAAGAATTTCAGAATGCTTTTCTGTCAGCGTATTGGTCGAAGACGACACAGTGCGGAATCAAGGATCAATTAATTAGTTTACCGAATTATGAGAACTCAAATTTTCCCACTGTAACGCAATTTTTTTAACACATGGTCCAACAAAACCAGTACTTAAGAGAGCCATACAGTGGATCTGCACTTATCCAATTATGTATTTCTAAATTACCACGATCTTTAAGAGTATCACTTTTAACAGGTCAGCAGAAAGAAAATATTTCGGCATTCAGAGATCTGTTACAGCTTTTGTAAGTTCAGCAATCAGATTATTCCTTCATAAACAAAAATTTTTCACATCATAACCAAGGCCAACCAACATACAGTAATTACGATCAGCCACGCTATTTCAATAGCAAAGGTAATAGACGATCCAGGAACGACAACCACCAGAACTTCAATAACAGACAAAACTTTAATCAGCAGTATCGTCAAAATTAACAGCAACAGGAACCACATTTTGGTAACAATAGAGGTTTTTCCCAACAACAGCAACAAAACCAGCCGGTTAGCATACCTAACCAACAATGTAATGTGCAAGGTCAACCAAGCTCTAATATTTCGCCGCCTACACGTATTGCGTCGGCTCCACCAAATAGTAACGCACATCAACAAGGAAATCAGTACGTACAGAAAACACATCATTTCAACTCATATCGCAATGCACCGTATAGAAATGACTATCATGACAGACGTAAAAGTAATTAGCACAATTTCCAGCGTACGTTTAATAACAGTCGGTCTTACCAGCAGCAAAATCATCCGCAACAACAGATTATCATGAATGAACAATACAGTAGATATCATCCCGAACGTAATACGTCAGGAAGAAATAACAGAACAGTACAAATAGTTGTATTGCCACAGCATCCTCCCGAAAATAACAGCACGTCAGAAATAATTTGACTAGATATAGTGCAGAATGAATCTTCCAGCAACGCAAGCAATACTTTTGACACAAAGAATCTTGTTCACGAAAATGTTATTACTTTTGATGACATCCGAGACACTCTTTTACAAGAAAAACCAGCTAGTCAAAAAACCATTTCACACCCTGTCATTGAAGTAAAGATTGGATCATCCAAATTTTCAGCTTTAATAGATTCTGGATCACCTATGTCAGTTATAAATGAGGAAACTTTCAACGAATGTAACAAAGAGAATACCTATCCTACGTTACCATTAGGCAAAACTAAAGTAAAAGGAGCAGTATCTGGTAAAGGAGTAGATGTAAAGTTACAGACACACTTATCATTTTGTATTACAGGTCATACGTTTCACTCAAATTTTTGGATCGTTCCCTTATTGACAACAGACGTTATTTTAGGTACGAATTTTCTGGTACAACATGACGCAATTATCGACTTTCAAAATTCGTATTTAATGTTAAAGGATGAAAATGTACAACTGGCATTAGCATTTCAGCACTCTTTATCTGCAGAAGAACAAACAATTAATCGGACAGAGGTCATTTCTGCATCACGTAACATAGACTGTCATTCCACATTGTTCACAGATACGTACGTACACAACTATAATACTCCAGACGAAGCCGACTATGACGTTACGCAAATGATTTCTGATAAAGTAAAACAGGGCAGTGCAAATACAGACGACGAACGCACGCAACTACGCAAAATTCTTTTACAGCAAGCTCCAGTTCTTGACAACACCCCTGGTACTATGTCCGGTTTTAAGTATGAATTTCAAGTTAAACAGCACGACACGTTTAAGGCCAAACATCCTATTCCATACATTCACAGAGATCAAGTTAAGAAAGAATTGCAAGCTATGCTTGACCAAGGAATTATTGAACTGGCAGTTAGTCCGTACATAAACACCCGCTCCATATTGTTAAGAAAAAGGATGGTTCACTTCGGCTCGTACTTGATTCGCGTCACATCAACGACAATATTATTAATGAAACAGATCGCCCTCAAACACTAGAAGAACTTCTACAGAAATTTCATGGTACTGCTATTTATTCTACATTAGATTTGAAATCGGGATTTTGGCAAATCCAGCTCCATAACTGCAGAAAGTTCACAGCTTTTCTCTGTTTTGTTGACTGGTATCAATTTTGAAAATTACCGTTCGCTTTAACTATTTCTTCAGCAGCATTTATTCACGGTTTAAATACTATACTTCCGAAAGAACTTAAAGACAGAATCACAACGTATGTAGACGACATTCTTATTGCAGAAGCTAACTGGTCTGAACACAGTCTGATTCTTGAACAACTCTTACAAACTTTTCGTGCACAAGGACTTAAAGTTAATCTCAGTAAATCACACTTTGGCAAAACTTCTATAAAATTTCTTGGACATGTAATTTCAGCAGACGGCATTGCGCCTGACACGGAAAAACTTCAAGCTTTACGTGACATTACTGTACCTACGACGAAGAAACAACTACGCAGCTTTCTGGGATTAATTAACTTTTTTCGTAAATTTATTCATTACTCTGCTTTAGACACCCCTAGATTATGACAATTGACAGGTAAAAACACTATTTGGTCCTGGGATAACCAAGCGCAGTCTGAATTTGTCAATCTGAAACAAGCTTTGTTAAACGCACCACTTTTATCTCATCCGGATCTTACTAGAAATTTTTCAGTTGCCACCGACAGTTCTAACGCCGCTTCAGGCGTACATATTTTTCAGGAAATTGAAGAAGATGGTTCTACAGTAATTAAAAACATCGTCTTTGTGAGTCGCATTCCGTCACCTGCTGAACGCAATTATTCTGTTACAGAACTTTAAACATTGTGTGTTGTATGGGCATTTACGAGATTTCGGCATTTTCTTTATGGACGACATACGACCGTTTACACAGATCATAGAGCTACACAGCTTTTACTTTCCGCAAAATTTACACACGACAGGTTAAGCAGATGGAAACTTTATTTACAGGAATTTAATTTTACAATTGTTCACATTCCCGGTATACAAAATACTGTAGCAGACGCAATATCCCGTTCTCTCAGCAACAATCAGCAAGACATCGCAACCAACTTCTGCCAAGCAAATTCTAGCGTCATTTATATTCAACAAGTTGCATTCGCAAATTTTATTTCGGCATCATTACGAGACATAGCACAAGAGCAGAGTAAAGACAACGTATGGAAGGAAATTAAACACCTTTGGCACGATAGGAATAATGTTACCATCAGAAACCATTACACTGTACGCAATAATATTCTGTTTCGCCGCTCTCACCCTGACAGCAACAACTGGTTACTATGCATTTCTGACGAACTGGTTAACAAATTAATTTGGTATACTCATTTAAGTTACGCACATTACGGAGCCAGAAAATGTTTTCTTATACTGAGACAGAACTGATATTTGGCCAACATGGAGAAACGTATACGACGAGTTTTAGCGTCATGTAAAATCTACCAGAAAGCTAAGTCAGACACGTTTTCACATATTTCTCCGTTACATCCCATTGTACCTGTTAAATTGAGACACATGGCCGCTGTAGACATTTTCGGTCCGATTCCCAGATCTAATAGAGGTTTTTGTTACATCTTTGTCGCTGTTGAACTCACTTCCAAATTTTTTACCTTCACTCCGTTACGCAAAGCTACTGCTAAATCTGTTTCGAATGCATTTGTAAAAATTTTTTATTCCATGTAGGGCATGTACTGAAAGCCATAAAAAACATATTGATTGGGATACACACATACTTTCTTTCCAGGATGTAATTAACTCCATACCGAATGAATCTACTATGTTATCTCCGACTGTTATATTGAAAAATGTTGAACCACCTAACAAAATTAAAGAATTAGTATTACATCTCGTCGACTGCGCCACCATGAAATAATTGACATTGCACTCAACAACATCAAACGTGCCGCAGAGCGCCGGAGAAGACAGGGTTTGTACACGCCGTGACTTTCACGTTGGACAGAAGATATTAGTACGCACACATTATTTATCCAACAGAGGAAAGAGTAGATGCAGAAATTTGAGCTTCTATACGCAGGTCCATATAGAATTCGCAGCATTCCTCACCCCAATGTAGTACATGTCGAAACTTTGAGCACCAGAAAAAGCGAAGGCAATCACCATGTCTCCAATATTAAACCCTTTATTGAATGAACATACTTTATGATTTATCACACTGTAATGCCATTTCCTGATTTTTATATGATCACTTATGCAATTATATTTATATGAACACTTACTGATGATTATCTTATTTTTTCCTGGCAAGTGCCCGGCAAGGTAAGGTTAGCAGGTCGCTTTTCTTGTCGTTACACATCAGACCGTGCACATTTTTCCAGATAAACTTACTTATTTTATGACCAATTATGCAATTCTATCTATGTGACTACTTACTGATGGTTATCATATTTTGTCTTGGCAAATGCCCGGCAAGGTAAGTTTAGCTGGTCGATTTTCTTGTCGTTACACATCAGACCGTGCACATTTTCCATTTTTCGTGTATGTATGATTGTTTTCCTGTTTTGTCTGTATGCACTACGAAATCTTTAAGATATAACAAACACCAGTTGACTTTGACATTTTGCCTTATGATATCTCAACATCGTGACTATTTAACATTTTTTTTTTGCCACTACATTATGATACTGTGTGTACATTTTTTGCACTTGAAAACTGTCTATGTTTTTGACATAATACGTTTTCTGTCATGCTATGCTGTATGCTTAATTATATCACTAGAAACAAGTTTTTATTTAATTGGTATATGATTTAAATGCAAGATATTGATCCTTATTCATCATTTTCAGAAAGCAATAACGTGTAAAAGAAATAACTTAAACAAACCACAGTGGATTACTATGAAATGGGAATTTGACCTTCGGAATGAACGAAAGAAAATGCAATACCTTGTGATGAAGAGTAAATGGATCAGAATTAACAAGCATTAACAAGAATATACTATAAACATCGTATGATAGCAGTCTTAACTAATTATTTTTCTTTCAGAATATGAGGCGATTGATGCAGGCTGTCAGACAGAACTACACATCTTAGTTTTAGTGATGAAATATGCTAGAAATAAGAAACTCTATACTATGAATAGTTGTATGAAGTAAATGGTAATATGAATAATAAATAATGAAGTGTCTTTTTTGCAGATGATAGTGAATGATGATGAATAGTTATATGAAGAATATGCTAATATGAACAATGGGGTTTTTGTTTTCAGCTGATGATAGTGATGAAGTTATGGTAATATGAATAATGAAGTTTTTCTTTGCAGATGAGGATAATGATGAAGTTTATATATTTACTGTTAGTTAAGAAATACTATGTAGTTATTTAAGTATTTGTTGCAGTTCGTTTTGACAGTATGTCTTATGTCGCATGGTATAATGACTGAATGTTTTGGAAAGGACAGCTAGAGTACATTCATATTGAGTACACGTTTCATTACCTGTTAATTCGAAGTTCACTACTTTTCAGCTTAATATGCGTTTCTTCTTTCAGCTGAATAATCCATTTTGTATTTTTTCCAGGAGAAGCTATTCATGAAATTAATGTGCTATAAGCAGTTAGTCATTAAATCTGTTCTAGTACTTGCATTTTTTTAACCATTTGTGTGTGTCATTCATGAATATGATCACATATACTCTACTTGTTCATAACCTTGCTACAGCTGACTCATGACGAATGACGTTATTAATCGTTATTTGCAGCAATAATTCAAAAGCAAATATTTTCATGCCCCAGCAATTAATTATCGATCCCAACGCAATGCATTGTTAGCACAAAAAAATGTATTACCAGTCCCAAATAATGCTACTAGTTTAAGAGATATTTCTAGATGTATTGAATCCATTATATCTATGTATTATTGGACCACAGACCTTGAGTAATAGTTACGGTGTGTTACATTTTAAATATGTCCTATGTCACTTGAATGATGAGTTCTGAGTAATATTGAATGATGTTTTCTAACCACAGACCCTGAGTAATAGTTATAGTGTGTCACATTTTAAATATGTCCTATGTCACTTGAATGATGAGTTCTGAGTAATACTAAATGATATTTTGTAATAATGCATAAATGCTATGCCAATAATTTCTGTAAATAATATGTTTGTTATACTCTATAGATGCTATGCCAATAATTAACTCTCAGTTTGAATGATGACTTCTGAATAATACTGAATAATGTTTTATAAAACTATATGAATACTTTGTAACTGGCCAATGAATGCCACTGTTTCTTATATTTTAAATTTGTCTTATGTCACTTACATGCTATTATATATGAATACCAGTAGCTTGATGCTACACTCATTAGCTCCTGTTTTGAATGATGACTTCTGAACAATGCATAAAAATGTTTAGTAACTGGCCAATGAGTGCCAATGTTTACTATAACTAGATGAATTATGTAAATGCTATGCCATTCATTAACTCTTGCTTTGAATGATCACTTCCGAATAATGCATAAAAATAGTTTGTAACTGGTCAATGAGTGCCAATATTTACTATAATTAAATGACTTATGAATAATGTTCTGTAATACTCCATACATAGTACAGAAATGTGTAGTAACTAGGCAATGAGTGCCAACAATTACTCAAATCGGTTCATAGACTAGTGTAATTCTCAGTTATGACTAGCATAAGACTTAATGTCCTTCACCTTCTGACCTAATTACCAGAAATTACTGCAATATCCGTTTGTCTTGTCCATCCTCATGATCATGGAGCACTATATTAGGATTTTGCACTAATTCTACGATGGTGAATGAGTATGGATTCTACAAGAATGTGGTGTTGACACATCATGCTGTCCACCACCTTGAACGATGGAGATGTTATTATGGTCCTACTGTATGGTGTACCTAATGTACTACCAAAATGATAACATTGAATATTAATACGACATTTCAGTGTCTTGGCTACACTGATTAATACTTCAGGGAAGAGAACTTCAGATTGTCTCACTTTGTGTTCTGCTTCTGTAGAAAGATATGGACTTTCAGTGCAGCTACGTGCAACCTACTGTGCTACAACCACGATGCAATCCTTCCCTTTCCTTTCCTAGTTCTTGTAAAAAGGTAAAAAATATATACAGTGCGTATGCACTTTATGTCATTTGTTAATATGTTTTGTACTCATTGCGTATACATTTTGTTATTTCTTATATATACAGTGCGTGTGCACTTTATGTCATTTGTTAACATGTTTTGTACTCATTGCGTATACATTTTGTCATTTCTTACATATACACTGCGTGTGCACTTTATGTCATTTGTTAATATGTTTTGTAATCATTGCGTATACATTTTGTCATTTCTTGATATGTTCTATACTCAGTGGATGTGCACTCTATTTCATTTCATGTTCTGCACTTATATATATGTATATACTCTGTGACTGTAGACTTAGTTAATTAAGTAGATTATAGAAAAATTTGTTGCTCATGGCAAGTCCAATTGACTCACCATCGCTGCCAAAATTTTGCCCCCCTCCCCCCCCCCCGCCCCAGTGGAGGGTTATGTAAGAGGTCCGAGCAGATGTAATTTCGATGTACTGGCCATGCGCTGCCTGCGATATGCAAGGTCTCTGACCAGAGAGCAGTGTTGACTGTAGTAGGAACTGTGTAGCTGTAGCAGTAAGTTGTTGCTAGTCTGCAGTCTGCTCTGGTCTGGTCTGGTGTATCGTGTTGGGTGGCCGGTCGCGGTGCAGCGATGCCGGAGCCTGAATATTATTGTATAAGGTAAAAAAAGCAGCCTCGCGCATATGTAGTAATGTTATCTCAAGTGCCATGTAAATGTTTTAAAAAATGTCCTAATAATAATCTTTCTCATAAAAAGTAACTTTTAAACTTTTAACAAACATTCATTCAATTAAAAAGAATTTACTAATTTCTCCAATCCATGTTCATCCCGATTATTGCAAAAGAAAAATCAGTTGTTTCCCTTTCATAAATGACAAATCTATCGGCCAGCATTGCACAGGGCTGTGCCAGAAAAATTTATTGTAAGAGCAGATATATATGCGTTATCCGGCGACTTCATTGAGGTAAGAATTTTTCTCTTTTTTATTCAGAATGATCTTTCAGGGCCATGACGCAGCACTGCTGACGCCAAAAATTTACCAGGTTAAATTCATAGTCAATTATTGAAAAGTCATAAGTGAGCGACAATTTAATTGAGATGTTAGTTACATTGTATTATTACCAGGTTAGTGAATTTATTTTTTTGTTGGGACGTTACACTGAATGTGAACTACATAATTATAATTTTTACTGTTGAGAGGTTTAGGAATTTTTCTGTTTTGAGGTTACAAGAAATGTGAAAGAATTTTGTGGGGAGGTTACACAAAAATTATTTTGTGGGGAGGTTACACTAAATTAGAATCATATTCATATTATTTATTAAATTTTGTGGGGAGGTTACACCTTGCCTGAACCTCGTTGAAAGAGAATCGCCGCAAACAACCTGGATGACAATTTGGATCAATATCAGTCTTCCGATTTTGCCAATGCGCGTAGCGTCCTCGCGGTAAAATATAGTGAATAACTTGATTCCAAGGAACGAACGTCTTTCCCGTATTGGGCTCAGTGACACGGATTTATGTAGTTGTTGTACGTCTCGAGACACAATATGACATCGCTTTACTTGTGGAGATCATATGGCAAATTGGTCTTGGATCAGGACTTCCTCACCCAATCTTCTGAGACTGCGTACATTACGGACATCTTATTGCACCCAGATTCTTCTTTCTTTCCACGGTCGAAAACCCATATCGTTATGTGATTGCTGTGACACTTCATTCATTACGTTGTAGAAGGCGAGCGGGAAGATCAGATGAACTTCATGCAGTACATGATCACTGCCTATTTGACAAACTTACGAATGCCTGGTTATCGAGAACCTCTTCGCCAACATGTTGAATCTTGTTTTCCGTCGACGAGGTGTTGGTTAATTTATTTTTTCTAATCATATGTGTTTTTCTCTGTTATGTGTGTGCCCATTTGATTTGCTACGGTCTGTACTCTCTTGGTTTCCCTGTTCGTTTTGTTTTATGTTTGGACTCAACGTCGTTCCAGTTCTATTGTAAAATGTGCATTGATGAAGTATAGATACGGATGAGCATATACAATCCTTGCAATCAATTTAGGAATTTTCTTAGTTTGCTGTTTCGAATCTAAGCTGGTTTCGGTTTCCTTCTACTTTTAGATTCTAATACAAACTATAAAAATACATAAACAACACAAAATAAAAAAAAATTACTACGAAAACCTTTTATAAATATTTGTTGATACGTATCATGTGAGCTTGGTGGTGGTTTGGGGTCTACGTTCTCGTTTTTCCCCCTTTCTCCTTTCATTTATTATTCTGTTATCAGAATTAATTTTTTTCTCCCATTTGCAGCTTATATTACATGAGGATCTGACAATGGTTTTCTGAAGTGTCACGATAGTAGCAGGTCATTCCGATAAAAGGAATGACGGCATAGTGGTTCACCTGCCTGGTAAATAGGAGATCCTCGGTTCGAATTCCGGTCCAGTACACATTTTGACTCGTCGCCGTTGATGGCAAGTAATGTCAAATGGTTCAAATGGCTCTGAGCACTATGGGACTTAACATCTGAGGTCATCAGTCCCCTAGAACTTATAACTACTTAAACCGAACGAACCTGAGGACATCACACACATTCATGCCCGAGGCAAGATTCGAACCTGCGACCGTAGCGGTCGCGCGGTTCCAGACTGAAGCGCCTAGAACCGCTCGGCCACACCGTCCGGCATACGTAATGTCCCGATGGAGCTGACGGCAACGATCCACTTTAATTTACATGTAATGTTTCATAGCTCCAGATTCTGCGTGTTTTTTCGGACATGCATTCATATAAAAGCTCTGCAATCATATTACTGTGTTAATTACGTAGCCATGGTTACTGAATAGCCACTATTATGAAGATTACCGCTTAGACGAGCATGAGGACGATTAGATTATTAAGTGAAGTTGTGAGGGAGTGATTATGATTGGTGAACATGGTTATGAAATGTAGTGACAAAGGAATATTGTTAAGATGTTAACCGAAAATACAGAACTGTTGTTATGCAGAGAGTAATCTCGAGAACCCACACTGAGGAAGCGTTGACATTATGTTGGTAACAAGAAGTTCTAGTGAATTACAATAGAAAAATTAATTCACATATGATTCAAGCTGTTCGAGTAATATCTATAAGTTGAAAATAGCATAGGGGAATGATCTTACGTAGTTTTATCAGAGGAGACGAGTGCATTGTTTCCCTTGCCTTAGCAAACCGTAAATCAACTGACCTTTTCAAGAGAGTGCAAAATACGGAGGTGAAACAATCACGACGAACCATTTCTATGAGGAAGGAGTGAAGATATACGTACAGCTTGGTAATCAGGATTATCAACTGTTATTATTAAGAGTGAGGAAGAAGCAAGTACTGTTTTCTCAGTAATGCATGCCAAATTGTGTTACTGGTTTCTTTATTATTACAGCTAGGGATTGAGGATTTTGAAAAGGGAGCTTGGAAATCAATGGACTGTATGAAATTGGATAAATTTTGTGATGTAATATAGGTGAATTTCTCAACAGATTCGTGATTCAAGCCGACCAGGAGCCCGGAAAGTGTGTCTCAGCTACCAATATGTGACCGCAAATAATATTTTGTATTGCTTTAGATTTATTTTCTGCGATCAAACATACCTGTGATGAGTTATTTAGACGCATTTTTATAGCTGCAGAGGCCCGCATGCACCCACGTTTTTATAAGTGACCATGTATGTGCTGTATTTCTTAGTATGTTTCTTCAGTTTCTGATTAAGTTGCTGGACCGCGAAAATATCTGCTGTTCTATTTTTCAAATATGGTAAAAAAACCTTTATTGCAGAATACGGAACTTAACGTATGAAGTTGTCAGCGGAGGAATTTGTGTATATAGTTTTTAGTAATTTTGTGTTAGCAGAGTAGTTGTTTAGAGATCGAGTCAAAATTGTTAATTAGACTGAAACATAGCAACTGCTTGCAGATGGAAGAAGTGGAATGGTAAATGTAGTCACAGAACTTATTATATTGCTTACAAGAAGTGAGGCACTAACTGCAGGCCGGCCGTGGTGGCCAAGCGGTTAAAGGCGCTACAGTCTGGAACCGCGCGGCCGCTACGTTCGCAGGTTCGAATCCTGCCTCGGGCATGGATGTGTGTGATGTCCTTAGGTTAGTTAGGTTTAATTAGTTCTAAGTTCTAGGCGACTCATGACCGCAGAAGTTAAGTCACATAGTGCTCAGAGCCATTTGAACCATTTGAACTAACTGCAGAAAATGTTGTGTCAGAATAGTTGTAAATACAAGGTTCCCTATAAGTATTGTTGACTAATAACAAATTAGAACTCTGCAGTGCAGTGAAGACAGCAACCATACGTGTCCGATAAACTTCTGTTTAGTAACAGAGTGCGTTGTCAAGATGGGTTTCAGTACATGGGTTGGTTTGTGCATACAGCAACTGAGTACATGTAGTTTACATGAGCCCACCTGGCATTCTTATTCAAATTCTCGTCTTGTCCGTTGTGTGGTGACGTAATGTCTTATACTTACCCTTACTTAGTTGTCTCTCAACTCTTTATATACTCCTGTTGATAGCAGATTCGGTAAAACACCGGTAGTCATGTTTTAAGGTAACATTCTTTAAATTACTGTTTTAAAGCTTGGATTATTTCCTTGTCTGCCCTTGGGCTGCCTAAGTTGGTCAACTCCATCATTATAAGCAGTATATATCCTCACATCTTCGGTGCTGTACGTTCGTCCCATGCGATAACATTCCTCTGCGTGAAGCATAAATGTAAACAAATCTACATGAGCACAAATAACCTCAGTAAGTAGAGCGTACAAACCTTAGATTGAAATAATATCGGATAGAGTGAAAGCAATGTTAATGAAGCAATAAAAAGTTTCACATATCAATTCACTGAGGTAAAACCGTACTGACGTTACTGAGAAGAGTGCAGTCTTCTAGTTTCTTATCTGCTGTGGATAAACTGAATTAAGCTTCTTACACCGAACTGATTGGAAGGATCTATCAAGTCGCATTTTGTGATGCTATTGGAGATATAGAGACAAGTGAAGCGCAACTGTTAACCATCATGATCAGATATGAAAATAGAGAGGGGAGATTACTGCACCCTACATTGTTATGCACATTGAGCCACGTTCCTAACAGTTTTATGAGAAATATTTTCTCAAATAGATTTTAACATTCAGTGTGATATTTTTCGCAACTGACGAGAAAAATTCTTGTCGATAATTACTATGAAATATCATTGTCATATGTAGATTCGCTAATTTTCTGTAAGAAAAAAAATGATGTTCAGTATAGGGCTTCCCGCATCCGAGATAACCAATTACTCACAGACTCATGATGTGGTTTTACGAATTACTGCGACATCAGTCTATCAGGCAATATGTTTTTCTTACACGTAAAATGGGAGCTTTGGAAATGCTTCCTAGTATGGGTATAGGAAGTAATTAATTGGAGAACACCATATATATGACATAAATTTTGACGATAAGTAGCTAATTAACTTAGAGTGTTATATACGTGGAAAAAATACCTTCTTTGGTTTTTGTCTTAAATGAGCAGTGTAATGTTAAGTACTGCTTTATACTGCTACATAATAGGAACAACTGTAAGGAAGAAAGATCTGAGGACTACAGCCTCGGCCAATTATTTGTTAATACACTACAAAACTGGAACTTGCTTGTCATGGACTGCACGGACCGTCCTGCTGGAGGTTCGAGTCCTCCCTCGGGTATGGGTGTGTGTGTTGTTCTTAGCATAAGTTAGTTTAAGTGGTGTGTAAGTCTAGGAACCGATCACCTAAGCAGTTTTGGCTCTTAATAATTCACACACATTCGAACATTTTTGCCGACCGGTGTGGCCGAGCGGTTCTAGACGCTACAGTCTGGAACCGCGCGACCGCTACGGTCTCAGGTTCGAATCCGGCCTCGGACATGGATGTGTGTGATGTCCTTGGGTTAGTTAGGTTTAAGCAGTTCTAATTTCTAGGGGATTGATTACCTCAGAAGTTGAGTCCCATAGTGCTCAGACCCATTTGGACCATTTTTTGAACATTTTTTTTTTAAACTTCCTGGCAGATTGAAACTGTGTGCCGGCAAATTACTCGGTTTCGGTTCTGCTTGAGCACACAGTCTTAGCAGGTTTCATATCAGCTGCAGAGTGAATATTCATTCTTGAAGTTCCAAAACTGTTTTGTGTTTAGATCTGTAACTGTTACAAGCAGAGACCACAAAGTGAATAACATAATAAGTCACATTCAAGCGGAAGCAGCCCGCCGACCAAGAATAGTACATCGATTCTTTACTTTTACAAACCAGCGTGCATTCAGTTCTTTTAAGTTTAGATAAAATCACATGACATAACTACAATAACCATTACCGATTACAATCACACACTGTACATCAAAATCTATGCGCCATAGGTGTCTTTCCTTGAACAAAGCATTATCGTACTAAATGTAAGAACTGTATGTGTAATATTATCATAACAAATGTGATTGTGTCCAAAATGAGAAAGAATTTAATGAAAGATCGATCACGCCAGGCGCCGAAAAATCTCCAGTCTATGGCACCGCCATTCGTAAATGCAGTCCTGCCAAAATCGTGCTGCCGGTTTCTCTGGAGACAGACCGAACGGTAACACGTGCTCTCAGTCGTTCACGTAGCCGTGTTTCAGGTATCACTGAGCAGAAGGGAGGGGAGGTATAGAAGGTTAATCTCTGTAGAGAAATCACCTGTCGCCAAGAGTGCAATTTGATTTAATATACAAAAAGTGTCGTGTCTGAATAACTGCACTCGGTTTCTTAATTTGTACTGGGCGACGAGTGTTTACCAGAAACCAGGATAGCGTCAGCAGAAACCAGGATAGCGTCAGGAGTGCCCCAGCAGAGTGTGACAGGACCGCTACTATTCTCTGTACACAAAAATGATTTACTGGATCGGATGGGCAGCAATTTACAGCTTTTTGATGGTGATTCTGTTGTTTACGGTAAGGTGTCGAAGTTATGTGATTGTAGGAGAATACATGGCTTAGACCTAATTTCTAGTTGGTGTGCCGAATCGCAGCTAGCTCGAAATGTAGAAAAATGCGGATGAGTACCAAAAACAAGCCTTAATTTTCGGATACAACACTGGTAGCATCCTGTTTGACACAGTCACGTCGTTTAAATATCTGGGAGTAGTGTTGCAAAACGATATGAAATGGAAACAGAGTGCAAGGATTGTGTTACGCAAGGCGAATGGTCGACCGCGGTTGACTGGAAGAGTTTTCCGTGTGTGTGTGAAATCTTATGGGACTTAACTGCTAAGGTCATCAGTCCCTAAGCTTACACACTACTTAACCTAAATTATCCTAAGGACAAACACACACACCCATGCCCGAGGGAGGACTCGAACCTCCGCCGGTAGCAGCCGCACAGTCCATGACTGCAGTGCCCTAGACCGCTCGGCTAATCCCGCGCGGCGGAAGAATTTTACGCAAGTGTGGTTCGCATGTATAGGACACAGGTGTTACCTAGTCTTGAGTACTTCTCTAGTGTTTATGATCCTTACCATGCCTGACTAAAGGAAGAGATCGAAGCAATTCAGAAGCGGGCTGCTAGATTAGTTACTGGTAGGTTCGAACAACGCGCAAGTGTTACGGGCCGGCATTTGAAGCTGACTTTAGAACAGTTCTACTACGGTCGCGAACATACATTACGCGTAAGGACCACAAAGGTAAGATACGAGAAATTAACGCTCATATGGAGGCATATAGATAATCGTTTTTTCCTCGCTCTGTTTGCTAGTGGAACGAGCAGGGAAATGGCTAGGTAGTGGTACGGTGTAACCTCCACCACCCGCCACATGGTGGATTGTGGTGTATCTATATAGATGTAAGTGTCGATGTATATTTAAGCAGCAAGCCAAGTTACTCTAAATTTCATTTCCTTTTCGCTACTACTGGGATAAACCAAGCCAGTATTAAATTAAGGTAATCGTAGATGTGAAAATATTGCAGTTTATACCCTCCAAAATATTTCTCCATGGCAAACTTCGAGAGTGTTATTGAGACTGAAAACACCATTAGCAGTGTATTGTTTGGAATGTGCAAAAAAGCGCTGAAACGAAGTGAGAAAACTGTTCGTATTCCAGTATCACTCCCTATCATTAAAAAGCTAATGGCTGTACTTGAAACTTTTATCGAAATACACTGTGTGCCGTCACATGGTCAAATGGAATCAATTACAGCGCGATGCGTATGTACACTCTGCAATACCACTGCACCCAACATCCTATGCCGAAAGTACAGTTAAAAGCTAGGAAGGATGTGTTCCACGTTTAGTATTTCCATAATTAGTCAGCACAGATAATGTTCTGAAACTTGTTTTCTTTGCATTCGTTCAATCCACGATGTCATAAGGGTTAGCTTTCTGAAGCAGCCTACTTCAGGTACAAAGAACTCTTTTAGTCTTGTAACACCAATGATAGATATATATCTTTGTATTCCGTATACGTTCTCTGCTGACATTATACGCTAGTGAATCTGCATAGTCAAGATCTTTGGTTTTGTAAATACGTAATAGTTATGTTAATGATTTCGGTGTTTTAGGAAATTTAATTTTAACGGTACCATTGGTTTTATTTGTAATACTCTTGGAATGTAATTATTTGTAAAAAGTCTGTATATTTTACTGGTCCATAAGCAGGGAAGCTAAATGTAAAACCTATAGTAAAGCCCCGCCGCTACGGAAGTAGTTTGGGGGGACTGGAAAATGGGGGCTTGGCGCGCAGGGCTCTTGATTCCTCAGTGGCGAGGGGATATTCGAGTTCTGACTGTGATACGGCGTTGTCAGTGGATATTCTAGTTCTAACTGTGATACTGAGTGGTCAGCGGCGGCCGTGGTCAGCTATGTGGTTCATATGGGTATGAGGCAAGGAGAGCTTTCGAGCATGTAAATTAGCCTCAGATGGAATGTAAAGTGGTCTGTCGACCGTGATATTATAACTGGCGCTGTTTGGTTAAATTTACGACGCCAAGAAGAGTTACATGAGGACGTTGCTAACGTTAAGAGCCGTGGTTGCTTTACCGTCAGTTTTATAGCCACTGTAATTTTCCACCAGCGCGACCACCTTCTGCAGAATTGTTATCTAAATATGTACATCCAATGGACCAGGTATTATGTGTTGAATAATAACTTTTTGTGGGACTTTTAAATTAAGCCGGCACACCTGCGATTGTTCCCAGTCACATTCCTAGACCGAGTTCTTTCCAAGTGAATTAATTCTGAGTATCCTGTTTTTTATTAAACCAACAATTTTGCAGTGAAACGTATTGCAGTTTCGTAACCTTTGTGGAGTAGGGAGTTCGGCTAGTTTTCTGTACAATAGTAAAAGATTTATTCCGCATGAATTATTCGTCTTAAAATTTCCTAAAGTGTGTTCTTAAAGAAAGCTTTTACTAACTAAGAAGCTGCCATTAAAATATTCAGTGACAATAATGTGCAGTGCTTACACCAGTCTGTAAGTCAAAGTTATGAAAAGACAGCTGTCCTATTTCAATTTGAGCAGGTTTGTAAAGTTGTAATTGTTTGCTTCTTTTTATACGTTGTTTAAAGTGGTTTTTCAAGTTGTGCAGTCATTTAAAAAGCCAGTTCGTCTTTGAGTCCAATGAGAGACTAGTTGCTAGTTGTCCGTGTTAACTGTTGACCTACTTTTGCATTATTTATTATACTTAAAGTTGTTACTAAAGGTATCTCCTATTGTTTTAATTTTGTGTGTTACCATTTACTATTTCTTATGGTTCTTCAAATCATACCAATTTTGGGGGCCCCGTAAGCTACTTCACTTATGTGATAGGTCGTGCGGTAGCGTTCTCGCTTCCCACGCCCGGGTTCCCGGGTTCGATTCCCGGCGGGGTCAGGGCTTTTCTCTGCCTCGTGATGACTGGGTGTTGTGTGCTGTCCTTAGGTTAGTTAGGTTTAAGTAGTTCTAAGTTCTAGGGGACTGATGACCATAGATGTTAAGTCACATAGTGCTCAGAGCCATTTGAACCATTTGAACTTATGTGATAAATGAAACTAAAGGCGCCCTCTGAGCAAGTGTAGCAATCAGTACAATCATTTATTCTGCTCCATACCTTTTCTTATAATTAATAAGTATACTGCCCATTTATGCAGAGAAACTTCATGTACAAATTTCTGAGGCCCATAGTAATCAGTACTGTTTCGAAACATGATATTTTTCGTAATAGTTAATTAAAATAATTTTAGTCCATCTTACTGCTAGTCAGACTTTGTTAGCAGGTTTGTATGCTCATCTGCATTTGTTCATTATACACCACAGTCGTTTTTACCATTAGGAAACGTTATTGAGAGCCAGCGTGTACTGATGTATTTATATTTATTGGCCATTCTGTGTTCTGAACAAGGGTTAGCTGTTACGTAGTTTGCTAGAGCAAGTTACTGTATAATATTGAGTGTAACTGTGTTGGAAGAGATTAACTTAAGTATAAAGTGAGGTTAGTTTTCTTAAGTCAAGTTTAATACCACTTTGCCATAAAACGTGGCTCCACATTGCCTAACTAGGGTATCGACCGCATGTAAATATAATTACACTTTACTTTCGTATTAGTAGAACGTAAATGCAAAACCCATTTGTTTTGCTACTGTTCTTGTTTCACTTTCTTCGCAATTACGAAATCATAGCATGATTTTTTGTCATTAGGTACAGTCACGGTCTGGCTAAACCCTTTACAAAAGGTTAACATTGTCTGTAACTGATAAAATGACGGTCCAAAAGCATACCACTAGGGGGTGGGGGGTGAGGAGGTGGGGGGGGGGGGAGGCGTCCTGGGGCTGTGTTTATTCACAGCTGAATAAACTGTTATATTTAAGATTAATCACTTGTTTGCCGTCCAAAAGACAGTTCAGCCATGAGTTACTTCTATTGCTAGAAGTCACAGATCGGATATTTGCAGATAACCAATTTCAGCAACGTACTGCGGCGGTGAATGGTCTGGTCACGTCTTGACAGTCAGCGAACTACATGTAACCGTCGTGAACACATATTGTTACATCGAAGTCCTATCAAGCTGCCAAACTGTCAGTCTCATTATACAGTGCAAAATTTAATATCACTGACCCTATCATAGCAGTGTCCAAATAAAAATAAAGTGAATGAAACTTTGGATATTTTGTCACTTATATTATTAAAGATTCTAAGTGTTAATCTTACAGTTTCATGAGGTTGCCCTATTCGAAATATTATGCAGGAGACGATCTGCGGCGACAGTGGTCCAGAACTGCCCCATATCTCAAGTTAGCGACAATTCATTAATTTTGTGTAATGCCATAAACTGTTGCCAGAGGTTTGTTCCCTGCCCGCTGCAGCGCACAAGGCTCACAGCTGCTAGCGCTGTTATATCGTCCCTCACAAATTCAGGAGAGCCCAGTTCGTTTCTTATGAGTCTGGCCTGCTGTCAACTACGTGTCCACAGGTTCAAATGGTTCAAATGGCTCAGAGCACTATGGGACTTAACATCTGTGGTCATAAGTCCCCTAGAACTTAGAACTACTTAAACCTAACTAACCTAAGGAAATCACACACTTCCATGCCCGAGGCAGGATTCGAACTTGCGACCGTAGCAGTCGCGCGGTTCCGGACTGAGCGCCTAGAACCGCTAGACCACCACGGCCGGCTGTCTACAGGTGGAACCCTCTCTGGCAGCATGGCACATTCGCAAACGCCCAGTTTCAAAATTATTTAGAAAGGCAGAGCAATCATAACCTTTACAGTTCTCTCTGCTGTGACACATCCGAGTGACTAGAATTGTTTCGTATTAACACTGCAAGAATCGATATTTTAAAATAAAGTGTACTTCGTACAAAATAGACAGGAAACATTAAATCTATGTCGCTTTTTATTTGTTGTTGTTGTTGTCTTCAGTCCTGAGACTGATTTGATGCAGCTCTCCATGCTACTCTATCCTGTGCAAGCTTCTTCATCTCCCAGTTCTTACTGCAACCTACATCCTTCTGAATCTGCTTAGTGTATTCATCTCTTGGTCTCCCTCTACGATTTTTACCCTCCACGCTGCCCTCCAATACTAAATTGGTGATCCCTTGATGCCTCAGAACATGTCCTACAAACCGATCCCTTCTTCTAGTCAAGTTGTGCCACAAACTCCTCTTCTCCCCAGTTCTATTCAATACCTCCTCATTAGTTATGTGATCTACCCATCTAATCTTCAGCATTCTTCTGTAGTACCACATTTCGATAGCTTCTATTCTCTTCTTTTCCAAACTATTTATCGTCCATGTTTCACTTCCATACATGGCTACACTCCATACAAATACTTTCAGAAACGACGTCCTGACACTTAAACCTATACTCGATGTTAACAAATTTTTCTTCTTCAGAAACGCTTCCCATGCCATTGCCAGTCTACATTTTATATCTTCTCTACTTCGACCAACATAAGTTATTTTGTTCCCCAAATAGCAAAACTCCTTTACAGTTTTAAGTGTCTCATTTCCTAATCTAACAGCCTCAGTATCACCCGATTTAATTCGACTACATTCCATTATCCTCGATTTGCTTTTTTCGATGATCCTCTTACATCCTTCTTTCAAGACACTGTCCATTCTGTTTAGCTGCTCTTCCAGGACCTTTGCTGTCTCTGACAGAGTCACAATGTCATCGGCGAACCTCTAAGTTTTTTTTTTTCTTCTCCATGGAATTTAATTGCTACTCCGAATTTTTCTTTTGTTTCCTTTACTGCTTGTTCAATATACAAACTGAATAACATCAGGGATAGGCTGCAACCCTTTCTCAGTCCCTTCCCAACCACTGCTTCCCTTTCATGTCCCTCGACTCTTATAACTGCCATCTGGTTTCTGTACAAATTGTAAATAGCCTTTCGCTCCCTGTATTTTACCCCTGCCACCTTCAAAATTTGAAAGAGAGTATTCCAGTCAACACTGACAAAAGTTTTCTCTAAGTCTACAAATGCTAGAGACGTAGGTGTGTCTTAGGAGTTCATCGTGACCAGGTTGCCCCCATACACGTTTCCTACGATTGTCTGGTTGAAGGCATATGTGACACTCATCGGTGAAGAGAACGTGATGCCAATCCTGAGCTGTCCATTCGGCATGTTGTTGGGCCCATCTCTACCGCGCTGCATGGTGTCGTGTTTACAAAGAGGGACCTCACCATGGATGTCGGGACGGAAGTAGCGCATTTTGCAGCCTATGGCGCACAGTTTGAGTCGTAAAACGAAGCATTATTCAACATGGTGGCGTTGCTGTCAGTGTTCCTCCGAGCCATAATCCACAGATAGCGGTTATCCACTGCAGTAGTAGCGCATGGGCGGCCTCAGCGAGGCAGTTCCTGTCTCTCTGTATCTCCTCCATGTCCGAACAACATCGCTTTGGTTCACTCCGAGACTCCCGGACACTTCCTTGTTGAGAGCCCGTCCTGGCACAAAGTAACAATGCGGATGCAATCGTATCGCGGTATTGACTGTCTGCGCACGATTGAACTACGGACTACACGAGCCGTGTACCTCCTTCTTGGTGGAATGACCGGAACTGATCGGCTGTTGGACCCCTTAAGTGTAATAGACGCTGCTCATGCATGGTTGTTTATATTTTTGGGCGGGTTTAGTGACATCTATGAACAGTGAAAGGGACTGTGTCTGTGAAACAGTATCTACAGTCAACGTCTTTCTTCAGGAGTTCTGGGAACCGGGTGATGCAAAACTTTTTTTGATATGTGTATATGCTGTACAATGGGATCATCTTGCATTTATATCCATTATCATATGTGAACACTGCCTGAAAAATGTGTCGTGAGTACAGTTAGGAGTAAAGAAGTAACCATTCAAAACATCATGCCTGATGGGGCAGTTTTATTGCATGAACTGTGAAAAAGTGGTAAGCGACAGCCTTTTTTTTCCTTGCGTCATTTTGTGGGGCGTTCTAAGCCTGAAAAATTGTATTAAATGTTTGAAGCAGTGTGTACCATTTTTGCAAGTCACTAAGTGCTTTCGTTCTCATATACTGGATGCATAAAATTTGGGTGTCCGCGAGCGTGGCCTACACTTCTTTTTCACCCCCGCCCTTTTCGCTTTGATAGGTATGTGGTTCTTGCACCCACAGCTACTCTGTCCCAAAAGCCCTTGACAGAGTACCAAGTTTGGTTGAAATCGGTCCAGTGGTTTCGGAAGAGATTTGGAATATACATACACTACCACCCATTAATTTCAATACACGCAAATAAATGACATTTACTTCTCTGTACATAAGGTCTAATACCGTGGGTACGATTGAGGAAGCAAAGGAATAGTGCAACAGTTGTATACATGTCATGATTTTTGTTTGTGGTCATCGAGACAAAATAGTATCCAACAACAATTTTGTGTACATAAACGTTATGTACCTATCTGATATGTTTCTTAACCTCTTTGCTGACGGACGCCACATTTGGTGTACCTGTGTTATTCCCTGTAGTGATGTGATGTCCGCAGCGAACGGCAAGCATTGCTACGATACATAACATCTGGTTCCTGCACGTCAGTTCCTTCGTGACATTGAGGTGTGCAGATCGCTAGTATGACTCCACGAGTGGAGATACCCATAGAAAAACGTACTGCAATTGTAGCACTTAGTCAAACAGGTTTATCTATTCGCCAACCTCGTAAAACAACTAAAAGTGTTGATAAATATATCAGTATTACCTGTGAGAGAAACAGATTCAAAACAAAACCCCAAATTCGTACAGAATTTGTAGAAATGAACACAACAGCAGTATCTGTTGCAACAGTAAAATGGGGACTGACTGAAGCCGGCTTGAAAGGATGTGTCACAGCTAGAAAACTTCCTCTGAGGTCCATTGATAAACAGAAGAGACTTGAATGGGCTAGAAAACATCGTAATTTGACGTCGGAAGAGTGTACGAAGGTGTTATTCGCCGATGAAGTGAAGTTCGAGATTTTTGGAACCAGAAGTAGAATATTTTTTCGCCTATTTGTAGGGGAAAGATGGATTGCCCTTAATAGGAAAAGGTTCACCTTACGACAGGATAATGACCCAAAACATCGGTCGGCATACTGTACGAACATTACATCAAAGGAAAAACAAAAAGTAATGAATGATATGGTATGGCCATTCCAAAGCCCCGATTGTAATCCCACTGAAATGGGCTGGGATGACGTGGACAGACTTATCAGGGAAGTTAATATATCCAGCAAGGAACATCTCCTACAAAAGCTGACTGACCGCATGCCTCGAATTTGTGAGGCAGTCATTAAATCCAAAGGAGGATACTCTGATGAAAGTAAAATATAATGATTGTGATTGTATTATATATGTGGAAGTTAACACAATTATATTTTGTGAGAAATATCGTTTAATTTGTGTTGCAAATATGAAATACCAGGGCGTGTTGAAATTAATGAACGGTAGTGTAATTACACACACTTTTCTAGTATGTGTGAATGTGTTGTTTTCGTGATCTGATTTTGATGAAAATATATAGCCTGTACGGTACCCCTGAAGCTACCAGCGAAAACCCCACAAAAATCTATCTCGTAGTTTTGAGATTAGTGTGTTCAGAAAGGCAGACAAGAAAGTTTTAGCAAAACTTCAAATCACCATATCATTTTTTTTTGTCGCGAAACGATTTCGTTAACTATAGCTCGTACAGTGCTCTAACCTATCTTCAAGTTGCCGGCGAAAAACCCATGAAAATTCGTCATGTAGTGTTGGAGATTTGTGTGTTCAGTGACAAACAGACACGACGATTTTACAGATTTATTATTAATATGCATGATATAGTACAGTTTCTGAATGGAAATATACATAATTCTGTTATTAGTTGAAAACATAAATATTTAAATAGATATATTCTGCAAAAGAATTGCATATGTACTATATTTTTCATTCCACGCATTCGACACTTGTATCAACAAACTTTATCTCAGTCCATAGGAAACTGTCTTTTAGCATATTTTCTTAGATATGCCCCACGTGACCACATCTCATCACTTAATTTTGCACCAGGTTACCTCCATCTACCATTTATTATGTCACTGAAATGGCATTTCTTATCACAATTACTGGATTACTCACAGCAGCCAAAGACAGACTTTTTCACCTATAGCTTGTACAGTTGTCTGAGTATATAACCTTTTCATTCACAAAACATATAAAATTTCTTACTCTTAGGCATCCTTCAGCTACATCTACCACTACAGCATAATATTTCTTTAAACTAATGCTTGGTGTAATCATTTTAAAGTCTGCTCAGTACGCAGTAAAGAAGAAAAAATAGGAAAACTAAACTTGGTTTCATTGCAAATAAGAACTACATAGGTAATGTTTACTATAGTCAGAAGAAAAGCATCGTACACTACTTAGTAATAAAACAAGACGATAGAAGAAATGTATAAAATGTCTTACATACTCACACGCTCTCTCATTTAATGCCTGTCCATCAGCATCATATCTATATCACTGTGTATCTCAAGTATTCTACATCACTTCGGATACGGCAAAAGTTAAGCGCTCTTGTGCTGTGCGCCAAAATTTGAAATATCTTTGGAAAACAAATTTGAACTTCGAGATTTCGTTACTAGTTCGTTCGATTTATTATGTGTCATGATCAATATGTTCGGTTATTTCTTTGCCTCATACCCTTTAGTTGTGAAGACAATAATCTCTACTCGATCTCATTCTAGGTTCGAACATCAGTAACTTGCCACAATGACTGGGGGTTGTTACACTTTTTGCGTGTTTCACCATATCCCCTTCGATTAACTTATCAATTTCATTCTGTATCACTACCATCGGTGCTATGGGTACTGGATTAGGTAGTAGGAAAAATGGTTCATTGCCCACTGCATCTCAAAAACACTTGCAACCATACACCAAACCGGCTTCTTTGTTCTATTCTAATACGTTACTCGGTATGTGATCAGAAACTAGTATGTTTCCTCTCTTCTTACAAAGTCTCTGAATTACAAGAGATGATAAATACTGAGACTTAGTCTGGTGAATAGGATTTTGAACAGATGTACATGCCGTTTCGTTTACCATTCTCCAGCTCATATATATATATATATATATATATATATATATATATATATATATATATATATATATATATATATATTGGTATCGGTTACTCACATTGCAAGCGATCCAAAGCAATATCCTATTCATCTTATTTAACTCTATCGAAACTGTGCTAATCGTCACTGCTCTCTCTGTTGGTTACGTCTCGTATTAAATCGTTAATATGGTCACTGTAGCGCTTAAACACATTGATTACGTAATGAACAAATATGTTTGTCATATTTATACCTTGCTGACGGTTAAAATTGCGGTCGTCCAAGAAATCTCCAACTTTTTGCGCAATCCGTTTACGTTCTTCATAAGCTTTTATCTTCTGACCCGTAAGGTTAATGACATGCTTCCAGATCAATTTCCACAATCGCACGAAATTCCTACGGCTGTCGTCGTATATTCGTATGGTGAGTTCGTCCACCACCATCACTACCAACATGACTTCAATGTTGCCAACGCGAATTTCCGGGAAGAACTGCTGTAGCTGACCAGTTAGGGCAGTAACGGCCACCGTCGACCGGTCGCTTGCTTCGAACGCTGGGCTGCCACTGGAGACCCAGCTACCGGTGCGCGCGGCCTTCTGGAGACGGGAAATGAGTGTCACTTCGGAAATAGTACCCTGGACTGCTTGTCTCGCCATTGTTAGCAATTCTTGACTCTGTTGACCTCGTAGGTTATAGGATTCCACCGAATCGATCTCTGCCCTTTCATTGACAATAATATTCCCATTTTCTAAGAAGATGACTGTGTAATCTCGGAGATCTCTTCTCGTTCTGACCATTCCGGCGAAAAAGTCCTCCTTGTTCTCTACGTTTCTGACGTTCCTGATGACATTTGATCTCTCGTTTACCACAGACTCGCTCGCAGCTACGGCATCTCTGACTAATTTCCGAAACTCTTTTCTGTTCTCATTGCTTCTGAGGGCCTCTTGGTAATCTTGTAGCACCCCTTGCCGCACCTCCTGCATTATACTTACGGCCGTCCTGAAGTTTATTGATGCGTGCATGAAGAAGAGGACTGACGAGGCGAACGGGAAGACACCCGGCACAGAACGAAAGCCGAAGCGGACACCTGTGGCCGTGACGTTGAGTCCATTGTAGGTTAGCTGATGAAAGAAAGAGAAGAAGTGATAAGAGTGCATGGTTAAATTGTCGTCACTGGTAATATTTTTTGCAAATAGTAAACGGAATTTTTTTCCAGGACCTGAAAAATGTCATCAAGAAGCCGACTGGAGTTAGTTACGTGGCTAATACTCTTTATTCAAACTGTCAATATTGGAAAGCTTGTATATGTTGACATAAAAGTTTGGTACCTTTCAAGCTCAGGTGTGATGTTTTGAGCTTCACTTAGGCGCTGAGCAGGGATTGCCAAAGAGCGGATGACAGAGTTCTTCTGCGCTGGGTGGTGATAGGATTGGGCGTGCAGATACCTGTCAGTATGTGTAGGCTTACGATTTACTCTGTGCCCCAGTGTGCCCTCCGTTCTGCTGTACACTTCGACGTCTGCAGCTTAAAAGGTTACGCACAACGTTTTTAGGCAATGGCTGCAGCCGTAAGTCGATAAACACAGCCTTGTCGATGAACACAAGCAAGAAAGATAAGCAGGAAATAGACAAACTGCAGCCAACAGTACGTTTACCCTATGTGAAAAACGTCACTGACCGAATAGGCAAACACCTTCGCCGCGTTGGGGTGCACCCTTCTTCTATAGTGGTCGCAGGATCCAGGACGTGCTAGGCTCCACTAAGGACAAGGTGGATGCATTACACACTGCAGGCGTTTACAAGGTGGAATGCGAATGTGGAGAGGCATACATCGGCGAGACTGGTAGGCCAATAGCAACACGCATTCGGGAGCACTAGCGTTATATTCGTCTAGGGTAGCACAACAAATCCGCAGTGGCAGAACATCACCATGACTGCGGAAAAGAAATAAAATTCAACGAAGCCAGTGTGTTGGTCAAGCAGCCAATTAGGACGAAAAACAAAATCAGAGAGGCCATCGAAATGCTTAAACACCCTAATAGCATGAACAGGTATGATGGACTCAGGCTTGCCCCATCTTGGCTGCCAGCAATCAGAGCCCAGCAGACCGCACTGTCAACACGAGGCACGAGCACTACCGGCGAGTAACTGCCGCCGCGCGGCCGACGTCCAGTAGTTGGAAAACAACAGCAAACTTCTCATTCGACTCGGGCCACCAATCATGGTACATAACACAGGAGCCAATGGACAACAGAGGTCACGTTCTCCCTCCTCCGCAATAACCTATTAAAATAAAGTTCCCCCTCCTTCTTCCTTAAGTGACCAATAAACTAACTACCTTTTTAAAATTATGACGTAATGGCATGCGCAGAGAACCCTAACAACAAAATATAAAGGACACTACACAGCTAGAACTCACCAATAGACCCAGAAGAAGGCCGCTGCAATCGTGGCCGAAACGTTGGCTTCTCTATAGCAGCAGTAGTTTTTACATTATGACGCGGTACCCAACCCAGAAAACTTTTATGTCGACTGACTCTGGCCGCGGAAGCCTACGCAATTATACTTGTATATGTTGTTGTGGTCTTCAGTACTGAGGCTGGTTTGATGCAGCTCTCCGTGCTCCTCGATCCTGTGCAAGCTTCTTCATCTCCCAGTACTTACTGTAGCCTACATCCTTCTGAATTTGCTTAGTGTATTCATCTCTCGGTCTCCCTCTACGATTTTTACCCTCCACACTGCCCCCCCCCCCCCCCCCCAATGCTAAATTTGTGATCCTTTGATGCCTCAGAACATGTCCTGCCAACCGGTCCCTTCTCCTTGTCAAGTTGTGCCACAAACGCCTATTCTCCCCAATTCTCTTCAATACCTCCCCATTAGTTATATGATCTACCCATCTAATCTTCAGGATTCTTCTGTAGCACCACATTTCGAAAGCTTCTATTCTCTTCTTGTCCAAACTAGTTATCGTCCATGTTTCACCTCCATACATGGCTACGTTCCATACAAATACTTTCAGAAACGACTTCCTGACACTTAAATCTATACTCGATGTTAACAAATTTCTCTTCTACAGAAACGCTTTCCTTGCCATTGCCAGTCTACATTTTATATCCTCTCTACTTAAGTGTCACATTTCCTAATCTAATTCCCTCAGCATCAGTATAACTATGGGCAAAGTGCATTAAAAACAGGGTTATTGCATAGAAAAACTGATTTGATAGCATATTTTATATTCTTGTAACAAACCAGGAAAATGTTCAAATAGTTTTGTTAAAAGCTTCTGAGGTTGATCATTAGAGAGAAGGAAGATGACGAAACCTGATGTAGGCACATAGCTGACTCCTCTCGAATACCCCCAACAGAGCCAAACGTCCCGAGCCAACAGAGGCCTCACAGTCAACACTGTCACTTACATTCACTTCATGAGACAATGCAAAGAGATTTGAGGTTTAACTCATGATGCTAGCGATTAGGACACTTAGAATACCGTTTCACCTCCTCTCACCGACCATATAAGAGTGAAATTTTTTTTTTTTTTTTTTTTTTTTTTTTTCGGGAGACATCTTCCACCGCAGGTGTCCGACCCAGTGCAATATGGTGGAGCAACAAAGCACAAGCGTGCGTCTTTGATCTGATGCTGTGGTGGGTTGTCATAGCAATGGAACAGTAGCAGAAGAGGAAAACCACCGTTGGTCTGGTATCGTAATTTGGAAGATACGGTAAAATAAAGAATGTTACAAATTTTAACGCGCTTTTCGTGTTGCATTCTATTTTATGTATTCCAATGGCATTTGAGCTGTTACATTAAGGAATTATCAGTAGATTTTTTGTTTTTATATGTGATATTTATACAGTGTGGTCCATTGATCATGATCGGGCAAAATATCTCACGAAATAAGGGTCAAACGAGAATACTACAAAGAACGAAACTTGTCTAGCTTGAAGGGGGAAACCAGATGGCTCTATGGTTGGCCCGCTAGATGGCGCTGCCATAGTTCAAACGGATATCAACTGCGTTTTTTTAAAAATAGGAACCCCCATTTTTTATTACATATTCGTGTAGTACGTAAAGAAATATGAATGTTTTAGTTGGACCACTTTTTTCGCTTTGTGATAGATGCCGCTGTAATAGTCACAATGATATGGCTCACAATTTTAGACCAACAGTTGGTAACAGGTACGTTTTTTAAATTAAAAAACAGAACGTAGGTACGTTTGAACATTTTATTTCCGTTGTTCCAATGTGATACATGTACCTTTGTGAACTAATCATTTCTGAGAACGCATGCTGTTGCAGCGTGATTACCTGTGAATACCACATTAATGCAATAAATGCTCAAAAAGATGTCCGTCAACCTCAATGCATTTGGCAATACGTGTAACGACATTCCTCTCAACAGCGAGTAGTTCGCCTTCCGTAATGTTCGCACATCCATTTACAATGCGCTGACGCATGTTGTCAGGTGTAGTCGGTGGATCACGATGGCAAATATCCTTCAACTTTCCCCACAGAAAGAAATCCGGGGATGTCAGATCCGGTGAACGTGCGGGCTATGGTATGGTCCTTCGACGACCAATCCACCTGTCATGAAATATGCTATTCAATACCGCTTCAACCACACGCGAGCTATGTGCCGGACATCCATGTTGTTGGAAGTACATCTGTCATCGTCCCGTAATTTCTCTTGTGCCCAGTGGCAGAACTGTACACGACGTTCAAAGTCGTCGCCATGCAATTGCTGGTGCATAGAAATATGGTACGGATGCAATCGATGTTGATGTAGCATTCTCAACACCGACGTTTTTGAGATTCCCGATTCTCGCGCAATTTGTCTGCTACTGATGTGCGGATTTGCCGCGACAAAGAGCTCAAACACCTACTTGGGCATCATCATTTGTTGCAGGTCGTGGTTGAAGTTTCACATGTGGCTAAACACTTTCTGTTTCCTTAAATAATGTAACTATCCGGCGAACGGTCCGGACGTTTGGATGATGTCGTCCAGGATTCCGAGCAGCATACATAGCCCACGCCAGTTGGGCATTTGGATCACAATAGCCACACATCAACACGACATCGACCTTTTCCGAAATTGGTAAACGGTCCATTTTAACACGGGTAATGTATCACGAAGCAAATACCGTCCGCACTGGCGTAATGTTACGTGATACCACGTACTTATACGTGTGAGACTATTACAGCACCTTCTATCACAAAGCGAATAAAGTGGTCCAATTAAAACATTCATATTTCTTTACGTACTACACGAATATTTAATAAAAATGGGGAGTGCCAATTTAAAAAACGCAGTTGATATGCGTTTGACCTATGGCAGCGCCATCTAGCGGGCCAACATAGCGCCATCTGGTTTCCCTTTTCAAGCTAGACGAGTTTCTTTCGTTACAGTTTTTTCGTTTGATTCTTATTTCGTGAGATATTTGGCCCGGCCACTATCAATGGACCACCCTGTATATTAGAAAACAGTTCACAATAAAATAATTACATGAATAAATTAAAGCTCAGAGTTATTCTTTTTCCAGTCCGAAATCTGCATTTCCTCTTACCTCGTCATACATTAGAGGTAGTAGTGTCACTTCACTTATAGAACATACACTCCTGGAAATTGAAATAAGAACACCGTGAATTCATTGTCCCAGGAAGGGGAAACTTTATTGACACATTCCTGGGGTCAGATACATCACATGATCACACTGACAGAACCACAGGCACATAGACACAGGCAACAGAGCATGCACAATGTCGGCACTAGTACAGTGTATATCCACCTTTCGCAGCAATGCAGGCTGCTATTCTCCCATGGAGACGATCGTAGAGATGCTGGATGTAGTCCTGTGGAACAGCTTGCCATGCCATTTCCACCTGGCGCCTCAGTTGGACCAGCGTTCGTGCTGGACGTGCAGACCGGGTGAGACGACGCTTCATCCAGTCCCAAACATGCTCAATGGGGGACAGATCCGGAGATCTTGCTGGCAAGGGTAGTTGACTTACACCTTCTAGAGCACGTTGGGTGGCACGGGATACATGCGGACGTGCATTGTCCTGTTGGAACAGCAAGTTCCCTTGCCGGTCTAGGAATGGTAGAACGATGGGTTCGATGACGGTTTGGATGTACCGTGCACTATTCAGTGTCCCCTCGACGATCACCAGTGGTGTACGGCCAGTGTAGGAGATCGCTCCCCACACCATGATGCCGGGTGTTGGCCCTGTGTGCCTCGGTCGTATGCAGTCCTGATTGTGGCGCTCACCTGCACGGCGCCAAACACGCATACGACCATCATTGGCACCAAGGCAGAAGCGACTCTCATCGCTGAAGACGACACGTCTCCATTTGTCCCTCCATTCACGCCTGTCGCGACACCACTGGAGGCGGGCTGCACGATGTTGGGACGTGAGCGGAAGACGGCCTAACGGTGTGCGGGACCGTAGCCCAGCTTCATGGAGACGGTTGCGAATGGTCCTCGCCGATACCCCAGGAGCAACAGTGTCCCTAATTTGCTGGGAAGTGGTGGTGCGGTCCCCTACGGCACTGCGTAGGATCCTACGGTCTTGGCGTGCATCCGTGCGTCGCTGCGGTCCGGTCCCAGGTCGACGGGCACGTGCACCTTCCGCCGACCACTGGCGACAACATCGATGTACTGTGGAGACCTCACGCCCCACGTGTTGAGCAATTCGGCGGTACGTTCACCCGGCCTCCCGCATGCCCACTATTCGCCCTCGCTCAAAGTCCGTCAACTGCACATACGGTTCACGTCCACGCTGTCGCGGCATGCTACCAGTGTTAAAGACTGCGATGGAGCTCCGTATGCCACGGCAAACTGGCTGACACTGACGGCGGCGGTGCACAAATGCTGCGCAGCTAGCGCCATTCGACGGCCAACACCGCGGTTCCTGGTGTGTCCGCTGTGCCGTGCGTGTGATCATTGCTTGTACAGCCCTCTCGCAGTGTCCGGAGCAAGTATGGTGGGTCTGACACACCGGTGTCAATGTGTTCTTTTTTCCATTTCCAGGAGTGTAGAAACATTTACACATGACGATGTTTTGTTTTTGAGTTTTCATATTTCGTAACCTGGCTGCTGTGGAACACAAGTGCTACTCTGGCACTTGCTGTGCATTTCTCTTACGAGGCCTGTGAGTGAGCTCTGTGCAGTCCTAAGGCATCGACTGCACACCAGTCAGCGCAGCGCCGCGATCAGCAATGAAAAGAACGGGCAGCGCCAAATCTCAGATAAGACAGAGATCAGGGCCCGCTGTCAACGCTGATTTAACCAGCCACCCATCGCTGGTCGGAGCCTGTCCAGCTGCAGACTCGAGGGCATCGACGCTGAGTAACAGGAAGACGATACTTAGCCGGCGTTCTGCGAGGAGTAATAGTGTGTAACAGTACTTGCACAGGGCGCTGCAGTCATGGACCTTGCGGCTGGTCCCGGCAGAGGTTCGAGTCCTCCCTCGGGCTTGGGTATGTGTGTGTTTGTCCTTAGGACTATTTAGGTTAAGTAGTTTGTAAGCTTAGGGACTGATGACCTTAGCAGTTAATACTGTGTCCAGACTAAGCGCCTGCAACTCTCGCTTCCCAATACTGTGTCCAGACTAAGCGCCTGCAACTCTCGCTTCCCGCGAAGTAGACCGGTACAGCGGGCCCCGCACCGAGTAGATGTCAGCGTGGCCGGTCGTCCCGGATACACAGACGCTTCCCAGAGACCACCAGGCGGAGTCCACGTTGCCGTCATCTGAATCCGAGGACGAGTGGAGGCCCTGCGGGGATGGATCGGGTACTCTGGCGGCGGTGGACGATGACCCCAGTGGGCTCGCTCGGCGTGAACTGACTCTCCAGGTTTTTTTTTTTTTTTTTTTTTTTTTTTTACTTTATTGTGATTTCATTCCCCTGCCCCATATGGGCAGGGGAGGGCTGGCAGCAGCACAATCCGCCGCTCTTCAGCCGAGTGACATGATGACTCTCCAGGCTCCTGCGTCAGCCTAAATACTGCTCGGCGCATGGATATGGCTGGCTCTATTTGCAATCACGTGTCGAGCGGAAGGAAAGAGGTCCGCTGCTGTAGCGACCTCTTGCGGCGCCGCGGACGCCTCCTGGTCGTCTCTGGGAAGCGTCTGTGTTTCCGGGACGACCGGCCAGCCTGACCCCTACTCGTTCCGGGGCCCGCTGTACCGGTCTGCTTCGCGGGAAGCGAGAGTTGCAGGCGCTTAGTCTGGACACAGTACTTAAGTCCCATAAGATTTCACACACATTTGGACATTTGTACTTGCACAGGAAGCGCATCAAATCAGCTCATAACGAGATCTTAAATTATGTTTCTTTCCCTTTCAGAAATAATATATTCTATTAATCTGGAAGTGTTACGTCCAGTGTTACCTCTCTTTCAAAAACTCGTTTACAGTAGAGGACTGCAGCACCATTCCTCCTTTCAGTTATCGAACAAAGGAAAGGATGGCTGACATAGTGCTTAGTGCTTATGGGATTCTAAAACAATTAATATCCGTAGACGCCAGGAAGGCATCTGGCCCAGAGGTCCGATCTCGTTCATGGCTAGGTTTCGACTCCTCTCTAGAATACTCGAAGTCTTCTCTACCAGCAGAGAAAGGCGCGCAAAGAATATTGCTTTACCATTGGTCAGTTTACTCAACAATCAATAGAAAAACAACATTCTCCCGCGTCAGTCCGCGGTTTTCATCAATAATCAATCGCAAAATAGTAAACCTAGCGACTGCACTTTTTACCTACGTAATTATCTAATATACTGAAGTTTTGCTTATGCATAAAGTTATTTACTATTGTTATTTATACCTGAATTAACTTTTCCTTTACCATAAACTTACTTTACAAAACAATTCTGCAAAAATCCCCTTTGTCCACATCCATACTTCTTCTAAATATTCCCACACTAAATCCTACTACATAACTCGTTAAACAATTATCTTCACATTAACCTTAAACCGCACTCACGCATCATTCATACTGCTAAAACACATTTATAACATTTTACATACACAAAAAGACATAATAACACTTTATGAAAATACTAGAACAGTTTATGAAAAACATTATTTTACTTTAGTACACTCTAGTGGGCACAATCGAAACTAAAATCACAGTCCCCCTATCCAATATTGTCCTCCTTCGGCTGAAACATAAACTACGTGTGCGTCCAGTCTCGCGTCACCATCTGTCACTTTCCACCTCTGAGACACATCTCCCACTTAACTGCCTCTAAGGCAGGATCGTTATACGGCGCTACGCCTCAACTGGAAAAAAGGCCCACGTCATAGCAATCTATAAAAAGGGTAGAAAATCGGATGCACATAATTACCGGCCAATTTCACTGACATCGATTTGTTGTAGAATCATGGAATATATTTTGTGTTCAGACATTACGATCTTTCTAGACCCTGAGAAGCTCATCTGCGCAAACCAGCAGCTGGTCCTCTTTGTGCATGATATACAACAGGCTCTAGATACCGGCTCCCAGGTTGATGCCATAGTTCTCGACTTTCGGAATGCGTTCGACTCATTTCCGCACTGTCGCTTGCTACGTAAAGTGTGCGCATACAGTCTATCCGATGACATATGTGGTTGGATAGAAAGTTTTCTAACAGACAGGGAGCAGTTTGTCGTCCTGAACGGGTTACTTCTACAGAAAGAAGCGTAACTTCAGGTGTGCCCAAGGGTACCGTAATACGTCCTCTGCTTTTTACGATTTACATAAACAATCTGGTTGATGGTATTGACAGCGGCCTTAGATTGTCTGCCGATGATGCTGTACTCTACAGGCAAGTAGTATCACACGAAAGTTGTGAACAAATAAATGAGGATTTACAGAAAATAAATGCGTGGTCTAATAACTGGCAGTTATCTCTCAATAGTAGTAAGTGTAACCTACTGCGTATAACAAGGTGATAATCCCCATTAATGTAAGGGCACAAAGTAAATGCCCAGTCTTTGGAAGCGGTAATATCCGTCAAGTATCTGGGTGTGACTATTCGAAATGATCTCAAATGGAATGATCAGATTACACAAGTAACGGATAAGGCAAACTCTAGATTGCGGTTTATTGGTAGGATCCTGAAGCAATGCAGTCCTCCAACAAAAGAAATAGCTTACAATACGTTAGTTCGTCCAGTCTTCGAGTATTGTTAGTTTGTATGGGACCATTACCAGTTGGGTCTGATTCAGGAGATTGAGAAGGTCCTAAGAAGAACGGGAAGATTCGTGACTGGTACATTTAGCCATCGCTAGAGCGTTACAAATCTCATAGAAAGTTTGAAGTGGGGCACACTTGCAGGTAGACGGCTCGCTAAACAGAAGATGCTGCTCACTAAATTCCGAAATCCGATCTTCACCGACGATGTAGAGCACATATTATTACCACCAACTTTCAAATCGCGTAATGATCACCGTTCAAAGATAAGGGAATTAAGAGCTCGTACTGAGGCGTTCAGACAGTCGTTTTTCCCTCGCGCGATCCGCGAGTGCTACAGGGGGGGGGGGGGTGAATACGACTTTTGGCGCCCTCCGCCACACACCGCTTGGTGGCTAGCGGAGTATATATGTAGATGTATATCATTGTTGATTCCTGCCACTGGCCATCGCAACGTGTCACCTTCTTTGTGTCCCTGCTAACTCCCTTAAAAAATGGTTCAAATGGCTCTGAGCACTATGGGACTCAACTGCTGAGGTCATTAGTCCCCTAGAACTTAGAACTAGTTAAACCTAACTAACCTAAGGACATCACACACATCCATGCCTGAGGCAGGATTCGAACCTGCGACCGTAGCAGTCGCGCGGTTCAGGACTGCGCGCCTAGAACCGCTAGACCACCGCGGCCGGCGCTAACTCCCTTAATAACCGACACAAGTTACATCTGTGTTTCATTAGTGTCTCTCTTCTTTTACTTGTTTCGGCATCTGTTGCCAAAATAATGAAGTACATCATGCAAACCTAACGACTGTTGTTTTCTGATCTCTCTCTCTGTATCTATCGCTGTGTTAGTGCCTGTGTTTTGTGTGTGTGTGTGTGTGTGTGTGTGTGTGTGTGTGTGTGTGTGTGCCAACCGGGGTGGCCGAGCGGTTCTAGGCGCTTCAGTCTTGTTAAGCCCCATAATGCTCAGAGCCATTTGAACCATTTTGTGTGTGTGTGTGTGTGTGTGTGTATGTGTGTCTTTCTGTCCGTCCTTGTTTCGTTGGTCTGCACAAATGTCATAAATGTGTGTTTGAAACCGATAAATTTCTTTAAGATCTTAAGATATGTTAAGACATTTGGGATTATGGGATTTTTACTAGCCAGAGAGCGGGTTGTACAAAGCTTAATATGGATTGAACGGCTGTCATACAATGAGTAAAAAGTTTTAGGTATTCGGATGTTCCATATTTTGCTTTAGAGCAGCGACGGCCACTGAGGCATTCCACTGGTGGTCCCAAAAAGAAATTAGTTTAGTAGCATCGAACGTATTACGGAATTCTGCCAATAATTCATATATTTTATAAGACATTATACCAGAAAGAAAGGTATAGGGAAACAGAAATAAACATTTATTACAAGAGCACCCTTTTTACGCGCAGCAAGAGTTGAGAACATGATAGCTAGGGTCTATATAGGAGACAGAGAGAGAGACAGAGACAGAGTGGTTGCTTTAGCTATCTCTATCGCATGTGTGCACGAGATATAAAACGCATCACTAACTGCGAAAATCTCTCTCGCAAACACAAGTGTACGCACGAGCACACATGTCAATAGCACAGTTCTTCACTGTTCACGGGGTATGTGCATCCACTTTTACGTGGAAGTCCTCGGTAGAGGGTGTTTTGATGGTTGGTTGCTTAAGATCCCGGTGGAGATCGGGCCTGAACTACCACGTTAACGACACTGCCAACAGCAGCTAACGGCAACTAGCCGTTACCGAATGATATATGTGCTCCGTTTTGCTCTGAGTTGTGCTTGCTGGTTGTTTCCTTTCCTTATTTTGAAATGAGTGCAGAGAACAGTCTAGCTCTGTCACAGGCTTCGAATACGACACTCACAACACCAGATGGAATCAGCGATCCATATATTCATTATGATATCGGTTCTGCCTTCCCAGTAGCACAGAAAACGGACGTAGTCTGCCAGCCATGTGAGAGGGAGGCCTTGCTTGTCCCTCCACTCCACTCTTCTCCCCTCAACAGCCAGAACTCCTCGTTTGTTTTACGTTAGCGGCCGACTGCCATAAAAGTGTCCGATACAACACGAATGCCAGTACGAGAAATAATAGAGCATGTATAAACTATTCGAACTTGTAATCAAATTACCAACATTCAAAACTAAAAGCACCAACTCCATGACTTTGGGAAGACCGCTTCAAAATAATTATTAGGAACGGTATCGGAATCCATTCGTCGCTCCTTCTTGTTTGAAAATAAATGTGTCACTCTTAAATTGAAATCTTCAACATTACACACGAATGACTTTTCTCAAGGTAGCATCGCTAAGGCACTCAGACGTTCTTCATTCATGGTGTTTTGTAGGAACGTTTTAATTCTCTTGAGCACTGCAAAGCACTGCTCAGCTTCTGACGTCGTTATAGGCGTCGTGATAAGCAGTTTCAAAATCTTAACGCTCTCGTCCAGAGTGTCACAAAGTTCATTCTCTAGAATCAGCGAAATAAATGGAACTGTGCCAGAAACTGTTCTCAACTCAGGCTAGCATAGAAGACTTGAAGCTCACCCTTCTTCTTTCTTCCAGAAATGTGTACGTCTGTGTAATTTCAAGGTATTTGTGTGGAAAATTTGTGGTGTATTTCTCAAAATGATTTATATCAGATACGTGGGCTGCAATGAGGTATGCAGTAAACTGAAAACGTAATTTCATTTCAGAAACGATGGCTTGGTACACTTCCAAGGCAACTCTTTTTCTTATACCCATCAAAAATACGTGGCCTCTTGGCAGGCATCGTTTTGTTATTTTCGAAACTAATCTCATTAAGGATTGAGTCAAGGTCATCTATGGTGTTTTGCATTATCCCTCCCAAGTTCTGGATGTTTTGTTAAGCTTTGCTCGGTTCGGTTAGCTTCTTCTGTTCCTGTTTTCAAATAGTAGCGAAGTGGAGATCAGTAGCATCTTGTCGTTTGTACACAGATTGTATATATCATTTATTTTAGTGATATTCTACTTACTTCTGAGTAGAAGTGAACAGTAACTCATTATTTAGTATTGTTATTTACTTTCGATGTAATAGTTTGTGTACTTTTCAGTTCGTTGTGTTAATTCCTAGGTCAGGGGTATATTACCTGTGGTTCAGAAAATAACTGATTAAATATGGATAAAGACAGCGTTTTTTGTGTATGGACGCGAGGTACTTTCCCAGTGTTTGTAAGCAGTTGGAAGCTGTGTTGGCCACAGTCGAGGCGTTGGGCGCCTGAGACGAATGATTTGGCGTCTCTGGAACCTACATTGTCGCCTGAGATCCCTCATGTCGCTTCATTTTCCGATTCACACTTCCTTGCCAGTTGGTACATGGCGACCATTTGGGGGGAGGGGGGGGAGAGGTGTCGCGAATCGAATCTCTGGGTGGGAGAGCCAAGCGAGAAGTTTTCAACGAATTCGACAATAAAACTTTGTCTACCGACTTGACTGAAAATGCTAAGGTATTTTAACCTTACGTTAAATCAGTAAACGGGTCGAAGCCATCTGACCAGACAATCTGTGTCCACAATGGGAGTGAAATGGAGGACGACACAGAAAACACAGAAATACTGAACCTTTTTATCCAAAATTGTTACACAGAGGAAAGTCGCACTGTAGTGCCCCCATTAAATCGTTGCATGAACCACGAAGTGGCTAATACAGAAATAAGTCAACCTGGGACAGAAAATGAACAGAATTTTCTCAAGGCAGGGAAGGCCACTGGATATGATTGGATACCAGTATGATTCTACATACAGTGTGCGAAGGAACTTCCCCCCTTTTAGCAACGGCCTACCGTAGATCTTTGCCGGAGTGACATGTTCCTGATGACTGAAATAAAGCATAGGTGATTCACGTGTTCAAGAAGGGTCGTCGAGCAGAGCCACAAAACTATAGGCCTATATTTTTGAAATCAATTGGATATAGAGTTTTGTAACATGCTTCACGCCTGAGATCTTAAAAGAACGATCCTGTGAAATATAGCTGTTCGTCCACGAGACACAGAAATCAATAGACACAGGTGTCCAGATAGATGCCGTGTTCCTTTATTTCCACAAGGCATTCAATACAATTCCGCAGTAATGCCTAACGAACAAAATACGAGCGTATGGCAGTAATGCCTAACGAACAAAATACGAGTGTATGGCATATCAGACCAACCGTGTGATTTGATTTAAGAGGTTCTAGCAAGCAGAACACAGAGTGTCGTTCTGAACAAACAGAAGTCCTCAGACGTAAAACTAACCTCGGGCCAGCCGCAGGGGAGTGTTATAGGACCGTTACTGTACATGATCTAATAGGTAACTTTGGAAGTTCTTTGAGGGTTTTCGTGGATGATGACGTTGTATACAGAGAAGTCGCGAGGATAGCAAATTGCAGCAGAAGGTAGGGAGGGTCAATTGAGCCACAAGATTACTGTGGCGTACAGTGAGTAGATACACAAATACCCTTTATTGCATGATTACACAATTGGAGAACGATCACTGGAAGCAGTTAGTTCCAGAAAATATCTAAGAGTGTGCGTAAAGAGCTGTTTGAAGTTGAATGACCACATCCAATTAATCGCGAGTAGTTGATTAGATTAGATTAGATTTACTTTCATTCCAATTGATCCGTAGTGAGGAGGTCCTCCAGGACGTAGAACATGTCAGAAAAACAATAATACATGATAAATATTTACAACTCAAACAAATAAGTTAATGTACCATTCCACAGGTCCCAAGTGGAATGATCGTCATTTTTTAATGAACACTATATGAAAGAATCATTTTACAAATACTAATGCACTGAATTTAAAATAAAGAAGTTTTATTTATTTATTTATTTATAAGGTAATAAACGTGTAATACAACTACTATAAAACTTATTTACAATGAACACATTACTGCACTGAAATGGTGCAGAAGTTAGATTGTACGTACACACACACAAACACACACACACACACACACACACACACACACACACACTCACACACACACACACACACGCACACACTTATTTACATCACTGCACTGAAATGGTGCAGAAGTTAGATTGTACGTACACACACAGACACACACACACTTATTTACACTTTTCACAAATGTAAACAATAGAATTAAAAGCAAGGTAACGACAAAAGTACAAAACCACAGGCAAAAACACAATATAACCGAAAGCAAATACATACACGCAGTGAAATAACAAAATCACAAAATAATC